>NC_052147.1:212169890-212906765 GCF_902713615.1 Scyliorhinus canicula
TTGAGCCTTTGAACACTGAAATCTGATATGATATAACAGATATGATATAAAGGAGAAGCCTTCTGAAGCATTGGAAATCAGCCGACAACTTCCTGGTGACGGCATGTCAAGATGGACCGCAGCATGCTGCCCTCCTTATCACTGATAAGAATCTCCTTCAAAATATTACCATTCTTTCTGATTTCTCTAGTGTACAGTCATGTGTAATTGTAAGTAAAAATATCAAAGAGATACTTAAATGTGGTATATTTATCGTGAAAAGTGTGACTACAGTGAATCCATTAGTGCTCCTGGCGAGATGGAACCCTTCGCTCTCATACTTATATAATGCCCCCATGTTGCCTTGCAGGAGGTGGAGACAATCTTTTAACTTCTCTGTCTAAATGGCAACAAGGACCGTTGTAGCCTATCTTATTGTGGAGGCACCTGTTGGGATGGCCTTCAGACTGCAGCCGTTGCATGTCTGCGAGGATAGCCATGGTCACTGGCACATACGGGCAGCACGGTAGCATGGTGGTTAGCATAAATGCTTCACAGCTCCAGGGTCCCAGGTTCGATTCCCGGCTGGGTCACTGTCTGTGCGGAGTCTGCACGTCCTCCCCGTGTGTGCGTGGGTTTCCTCCGGGTGCTCCGGTTTCCTCCCACAGTCCCAAAGATGTGCGGGTTAGGTGGATTGGCCATGCTAAATTGCCCGTAGTGTCCTAAAAAGTAAGGTTAAGGGGGGGGGGGGGGTTGTTGGGTTACTGGTATAGGGTGGATACGTGGGTTTGAGTAGGGTGATCATTGCTCGGCACAACATTGAGGGCCAAAGGGCCTGTTCTGTGCTGTACTGTTCTATGTTCTATACGCAGAAGATGAGGGCTCTAGCGGAGCGGCTGCGGAGGAAGATGAGAGTGTTGTGGAGCTCTCGGTACCTTCAGCCTAAACAGTGACCTGCGCAGACCTGGGCTGGCTGGTCTGAGGGATGATCTGCCCCAGGTGGGTGAGAGAGCAGAGCTGGAACTTGTATGAGACACAAATATTATTTAGGCATAATATTCTAATTGTGAATACATGCTGTGATGCATGTCATCACCTTAACCATGTTTGTACTACCCTTACGACTCAACCCAAATCTTGCAAGCCCTTTCATGCCAATATCCCCTTCTGTTCACCGAAGTGACAGCATGACATCCATGTGCCAAGGTGGTTTCAACACTACCTTTATCACAGCTAACGATGATCACCAACAATCAGCTGTTTTTTCCTGGCCATTATGTAGCGGCACTTAAGGCTTCGTAGGAAAAAATGTATTTATTGGTGAAGAGAAAACTATGTACAGGGGTTTGCAGCCCGAGGCTGTCTTGGAGCCCGGATGCTCCAGTCCTTACATGCTTACTACATGGCTTCCAGGCATACTCTGCCCAAGAAAGGACTCCATCCTCTGGGGAACCACTCGCTTTCGGTCCCCGTTGATCGTTCAAACTAGGTGGCCCTCTTCTGCTGTTCTGTCTTAAAGAGATTGACACCACAATCCCTATACTGGCAATCTCCATGGCCATCTGTTCTATGGGTCAGATACGTCTCAGCCAGGCTGACCAACTCCAGTCCATGCCATTCATCACGGTTTTCAAATAGTTATGGCCAGGTAAGAAGGCATGAACTTGGTCCTTTTATTCAATCTCTTTGGTTGGTCACAACAGAGGTTTAAGTTTCTTTATCATGAGCATATGCCTTTTTCAAATCAGAATGTATTTAACTATTTATGCTGTGAGTAAGAAGGATGCAACAAGGTTCTCTTCAGTTCAAATGGAAAATATGATAAAAATGGACCATCACGTACAAATAGGTATCAAAATAAGAGAAGCAAAATTTCAATTAAGAATAGTTCACATAATATGCAATAAGTATCCTCTGTCTGTCCATGAGGCATAGATTTTTAATTGTTGTGGCCGATTTGGATTACCTAGTTTTGTGCATGTGGTCAGATGCAAAATATGTTGCAATTATCACAATATCTTGATTCAGTGGTATATTTCTAGCAGAGTTAACTTCTGAACCAGTTAATGTACTTGTTCTGAAAGAGAGAGGAAAAAGAACAGCTTTCTTCCTTGTTCCTCTTCTGAAAGCTTTCTTGACACTCCCCTATGTCATTTGTAATCTCTCCTCAGTGACTGCAACCTGTCCTGTAATACTTCACCCATTGTGTATTTCTATGGGGTTTGTGTTCGGACAGGTCTGTGGTAGCCATTGTTCAGTATCCAGCACTTTGTATTTTAATGTCTCTTCCTTTTGCAGTGATGAGTTTCCATGGATCTTCGCACTCCCATGAGGGGTTTGTTTGTTTTTTCATATTTTTCCCCCCATCTTTTTCATCTTCACCTTGGAGGTGATCTTAGACCATGAGACAATAAGACATAGGAGTAGAATTAGGCACTTGACCCATCGAGTCTGCTCCGCCATTCAATCATGGCTGATATTTTTCTCATCTCCATTCTACTGCCTTCTCCCCATAAACTCCTGATCCCCTTATTAATCAAGAACCTATCTATCTCTGTCTTAAAGACTCTCAGTGAATGGGCCTCCACAGCCTTCTGCGGCAAAGAGTTCCACAGATTCACCACCCTCTGGCTGAAAAAATTCCTCCTCATCTCTGTTTTAAAGGATCGTCCGTTTAATCTGAGATGGTGTCCTCTGGTTCTAGTTTTTAATTCCTAGTTTCTACCTTGCCTTCTTAAATAATTTAAATCGCAAAATTTCCAGTCTGTTGAAAGTTGAAAAGTGATATTTTAAAAAGTAAAGGGGCTAGTCTTGTGACAGATTACAAAGACAATATGAATTTATATTAGCTTGATATATAGTGTATGGAGAGAATGTCCTCTTCATTGTTTTTTGTGCTTCACAGTGCTCATTCACATGTCTATGTGCACCTCCATGAGCTGTGTACACCTACAAGCCTGTGCACACCTACAAGTGGGCAGCACGGTAGCACAGTGGCTAACACAGTTGCTTCACAGCTCCAGGGTCCCAGGTTCGATTCCCAGCTTGGGTCACTGTCTGTGCGGAGTCTGCACATTCTCCCTGTGTTTGTGTGGGGTTCCTCCGGGTGCTGCTGTTTCCTCCCACAGTCCATAGATGTGCAGGTTAGGTGAATTGGCCATGATAAATTACCCTTAGTGTCCAAAAAAGATTAGGTGTGGTCATGGGGGTAAGATGGAGGCGTGGGCTTAAGTGGGTTGCTCTCTCCAAGGGCCGTGCAATCTGATGGCCTCCTTCTGCCTGTAAATTCTATGATTCTATTAAGCCTCAATGCAGAAATAAAGGTATATGTCATGTCTTGCCTCTTAGATGCAAGATTATATATGTCCCTTCCCTTGAGCTCTGTGTGCAGGAGTCAAAACTACCCATCTTGCCGGAATGCTGCAGGTCACTGAATCGTTTTCCTGCACTGAATCCACAAATGCTGATAGGTCTCTCCTGTGCCCAATACAGCTGCTATTTGAATCCAGGCCTTTTATTTGTTGCAGGAGCATTACTGCAGTCCAGCAGGATAGAGATATGCTCTTCTCTTCCACCAAAACGTCCTGGCCAGAAAATCATGGGGCAGCTAGCTCCATCTGTCCCCCCTGTCTCTGTGTGACATTCTATGATAAATGGTTGCACTTGAGTGCTGAGGTTTGCACTGAGTGCTGAATTTGGGTGCATTTGAGTGCTATAGTGAGAGTTTGATGACTGAGGGAATGCTGAATTTGGTTGCATTTGAGAGCTATAGTGAGAGTTTGGTGACTGAGGGAGTGCTGAATTTGGATGCATTTGAGAGCTATAGTGAGAGTTTGGTGACTGAGGGAGTGCTGAATTTGGATGCATTTGAGTGCTATAGTGTGAGTTTGGTGACTGAGGGAGTTAGGTGAGGAGGGAGTAATGAGCTCCTTTCATTTCATTTCCGACATTTCCTCAAAGAGCGTGAAGGGAGCCGGGAGTTTACAGAGAGTGCAGCTGACTGGGAGCAGAGTCGGAGGACGGAGTTCCAGCTGGTTCACAGTGCAGCTGTATTCTGTAAGGTAAGAGGGGATGGAGGCTAGGGCAGTTGCATGCTCCTCCTGTAGGATGTGGGGGTGAAGGACTCCACCGGTGTCCCTTGCTGACTATAACTGCAGGAAGTGCACCGAAATCCAGCTCCTCAGAGACCGTGTTAGGGAACTGGAGCTGGAGCTGGATGAACTTCAGATCATCCGGGAGGCAGAGGGGGTAATAGAGAAGAGTTACAAGGAGGTAGCCACACCCAAGGTACAGGACAAGAGTAGCTGGATTACAGTCAGGGGAAAGAAAACGAACGGGCAGACAGTGCAGGGATCCCTCATGGCCATTCCCCTTCAAAACAAGTATACCATTTTGGATGCTGTTGGGGGGATGATCTACTGGGGGAAGGCCCTAGCGGCCAGGTCTCTGGCACTGAGTCCTACTCTGGGGCTCAGAAGGGAAGGGGAGAATAGAAAAGCAATAGTGATGGAGACTCAATGGTTAGGGGAATAGATAGGAGATTCTGTGTGTTGCCCCATTTAATCTTATGAGTAGTTACGTCATCAATCATGGGATGCTATAATCACACAGCTGACATCAGATCATTCAAAATGCAGAATATCCAATTTAACGGATGGGGGGGGGGAAGATAATTTGTTGTAAAAGAACAAAGAACAAAGAAATTTACAGCACAGGAACAGGCCCTTCAGCCCTTGAAGCCTGCATTGACCATTCTGCCCGTCTGAACTAAAACCCCCTAACCCTTCTGGGCACCATATCCCTCTATTCCATCCTATTCATGTATTTAATGGATGAACCTGAAACTGAAAGCCTCACATCTGATCCAGAGTGGGATCCTTGTGATGATGCCAAGGCCTAAGCGACTCAGAAATAATTTGATGAATTCTTTGCATTTGATGTTGAAGACAAATTAATTTGACAGGTTTTAAAATACTTTCATTGTGGTTAAAGGTACAACTCATTTATTCAATAAACCATGGCATACTAATTTAATGTATAGGTTGACCCCTGCTTTTGGAATAATCTTTTTGAGGTTGACTCATACACCAACTTTAATGATAACTGGTGCACAGTTTCAGCTAATGTTTCTTATGCTTCCATAACTATCCTTAGGTTTGTTCTGTACCATCAACAGAACAGCCACACCATGGTGGAAGTACATGGTGGAGGTTTGGCCCAGGAAACACTGAGAAATGAAAGGGCTCAGAGAATAAAGTCATCTGCATACTCACCATAACCAATTGAGGCAATGTAAATAGACCATGGTTACTCTTTGCTGTAGTAGTTGTATTGATATGTGTATATTAACTTATTAGCTTATTTCATGTGTGTTTTCCATTCGCTGTTAGCTTGCTACGTTTTTCTTCGTTATTGTATTACCATGTTTTTCCCAGTATGTTCTGTATACACTAATGTAAATAATGAAATGTCAATAAAAACACTTATTTTTCATTCAATCTTGAGTCAAAATGTTCAAAATCTGAGCTTTAATACAGCCAAAAGTGAAGATTTCACAGTCAGCAATTACTTTGACAGCACAGCGAATGTTGTTATACAGGCAAACACAGAAATTTGCATAAAGTAAGGTTTCACACATAGCAATATGATGAACAATCAGTTCATAGAATTGCCACAACACAGGAGGCCATTTGGCCCATCATGTCTGCACTAACTCTCCAAATGAGAATCCTGACTTAGTGCCATTTCCTTTTCATTTCCCCATACCCCTGCACATTATTTCTATTCAAATAATCATCTCATGCCCTCGTGAATGCCTCAATTGAAACTGCCTCCACCACACTTCCAGACAGTGCATTCCAGGTCTGAACCACTAGCTGTGTGACTTTTTTTCTTAGATCACATTTGCTTCTTTTGTAAATCACTTTAAATCTAAACCCTCTCCTTCTTGATCATTTTACATGCGGGAACACATTCTCCCTAACTACTCTGTCCAGCCCTCTCTTGATTTTGAACATCTCTATCAAATTTCCTCTTAGCCTTCTTTCTCCAAGGAGAATAATCCCAACCTCTTCAATCTATCCTCAAACTCAAGTTTCTCATCCCTGAACCATTCTTGTAAACCTGTTCTGAACTCTCTCCAATGTGTTCACATCCTTCCTATACTGTGGCACCCAGAACTGTACATAATACTCCAGCTGAGGTCCATCTGATGTCTTGTATAAATTCAGCATAACTCCTTGCTCTTGTATTCTATGCCACTCTTTCTAAAGCCCAGAATACTACATGCTTTATTAACTGCTCTCTCCACCTGTTATGGAATCATAGAATCGCTACAGTGCAGTCGGCCATTCAGCCCATCGGGTCAGTACCGACACTCTGAAAGAGCCCCTAAATAAGGCTCTTCACCCTATCCCTGCAACTCCGTAACCCCACCTAGTAATTGAACCCGGGTCACTGGTGCTGTGAGGTAGCAGTGCTAAGCACTGTGCCACCATGCTGCCCCCTGCCACCTTCCAGTGTTCTACGCACATATACACCTTTGCTCCTGCATCCCCTTAAAAATTTTACCCCGTATTTTATATTGCTTTCCTACTAGGTTCTTTCTACCAAAATGCATCATCTCACACTTCACTGCATTGAAATCTATCTATCACCTATCTGCCCAGTCAAACACTTGTCTATGTTCTTTTGAAGTTCTGCATTGTCCTCTTCACAGTTTACAATGCTGTCAAGTTTTGTATCATCCGCAAACCATTCCCTGCACACACCAAGTTCCAGATCATTAATATATATCAGGAAAGACTAATACCGACCCCTGGGAACACTACTACAAACCTTCCTTCAGCCCGAAAATATTAATTGACCATTACTTTCTGCTTCCTATTATTTAGACAATATGGCATCCATACTGCTACAGTACCTTTTAATCCATGAGCTATAACCTTTCTCACTTGTGTGTTGTGTGTCACTGTATAGAATGCCTTTTGAAATTCCATACACACATCAACAGCATTACCCCTGATCGACTATTTCTGTTATCTGCTCAAAAAACTCCAGCAAGTTAGTTAAACACAATTTACACTTTAGAAATCAATGCTAGTTGAACAGATTAATGAATGACAGAAGGGTGCAAAGGGGGAAAAAGAAAGGAAAAACAATAAGCCATTAAAGGATGCGAAGAGCAGCGTCGAAGAAAGGAGGAAATGCAGGCTCGCGCTGAATGAGAGGACGAGCAAAAGTGCTGACAAGATGGCGGAAGCGAACGGCATGGTGGGCTGCACTACTTACGGTGGAGAAGATGACCGAGGTGATGGCGGTGGAGCTGTAAAAACAGTTTGTGAGGCACATGGAGGCCTTGAGGAAGGAGACGGCGGTCGCGTTGAAGTCATTGGTGGAGGAAGCAATTGCGCGGTGAGGGTAGCTGTGGCAAAAACATCAGCCGAGGTAAGAGAGCAGGGCGAGAAGATAAAGGAAGTGGAGGAGGCCGTGTCACAGCACAGCGACCAGTTCACCTCAATGGGGGATGAGCTGCGGAGGGTTGGTGGAGGTCAACAGAGGACTCCGAGCAAAGCTCGAGGACTTGGAGAACGCTCAAGGCGGCACAATTTGAGAATTGTGGGCTTGCCCAAAGTGACAGAGGGCCCAAGGCCAACAGAATACTTCGCTAAGAAGTTGGCAGAGCTAATGGAAGGTGAGAACCTCTCCCAGTACGAGCTAGACCGAGCTCATCGGTCATTACGGCCGAAGACCAAAGTGAACAAGCCGCCAAGAGCAGTAATTATCTGCTTCCATAAGTACTGCATGAAGGAAAAGGTGTTTAAGCTGGGCGAATCAGAAGCGCGAGGGTGCAGTGGGATGGTGCTGTAGTTTGGATCTACCAGGACTTGACGGTGGAGTTGGCAAAACGACAAGTGATGTTCGGGCGAGTGAAGGCGGCAATGTACGAAAAGGGGGTGCGATTTGGTATGGTGTACCCGGCGAAGCTGAAGGTAGTGTATGATACCAAAGACTTTTATTTCGACACAGCGGAGGCAGCTGAGGTGTTCTTGAGGGCAGAAGGCTTAGGACAGACGTGAAGAGCGGAGCTGGAACAGAGACTGTGCACTGTATTTGGGCAGCTGGAAAATGTATAAATGTGACAACTTTCTTTTAACTGAGGTGTATTATAATTACTTCTCTTTGCATTGTTACAGAGTTCAAGTTAATGGTCGGGTTGATTGGCGTTCTGTGCTGCGACGGTTTATATCTGATTTTAGTGAATTGTATGGGTTGGATTATTGTTTTTTGTTTTTTTCTTTCTCTGGGACTGGGTGGGAGGGGACGATATATCTTGGCGGGGGGAGCCACCCGCGCTAGCTAACTAAAGTCGGCTAGTGAACGGAGGTGAGGTGAGAGGAAGGCTGCGGACATTGGAGCCTGGATAGCAGGTTTCAATGGGCCTACGAGGCGAGTGAGAGGGGGGGAGGGTTTGATGCTGGGAGATGTTTTTTTCAAGGGGAAATGTAGGGGGGGTTCTAGGGAGGGGTGGAAGGAGTTCGATGTTAATAATGGATAGGGTGGGTCAGGCTTATGGGGCAGAGCCTGGTGGTATGACAATGGTGGATAAGAAGGGTGGGGGGGGGAGGGTGTGAGAAACCCCCAGTTCGGATAGTCACGTGGAATGTGAGGGGGTTAGGAGGTCCGGTCAAGAGGTCAAGGGTGCTTGCGCATCTTAAAAGTTTGAAAGCTGATGTGGCAATGCTGCAGGAGACTCACTTGAGGGTGAAGGACCAGGTGAGACTAGTCAGGTGTTTCACTCTGGATTTGACGGAAGGGCTCGAGGGGTAGCGGTAATGGCCAGCAAAAGAGTACGCTTCCAGATGGAGAAAGTGGTGGCAGATCAGTAGAGTAGATATGTGATTGTGACAGGGGCGCTGGAGGGGAGATTAGTGGCGCAGTTAGTGTATACGGTCCCAATTTGGACGATGTGGGATACGCGAAGAAGGTGTTTGGGCCATCCCCGCCTTGGACACACACAAACTGATTGTGGGGGGGGACTGAAACTTGGTGCAGGAGCCAAGATTGGACAGATCACGGCCGAGCTTGCTGGTCCGATCCGGGGGGGGGGGGTGAGGGGGCAAGGCGCTGGCTGGGCTAATGGTGGAAATGAGAGGGATGGACCCTTGGAGGTTTCTGCACCCAAGGGAACGGGAGTACTCGTTTTTCTCAGCAGTCCATAAGGTATACTCGCGGATCGACTTTTTGTGGTGGGGAAGGCTTTGCTGGCTGGGGTTAAGGGGTCGGAATACTCGGCAATTGCAGTGTCAGATCATGCTCCGCATTGGGTGGATATTGTACTGGAGAAGGGGGTAGTGCAGAGGCCAGGGTGGAAATTGGATGTCGGGACTTTTGGGGAACCAAGTGTTCTGTGAGAAAATTGAAAAGGTAATTAAGGAATATGTAGGCTTCAACTGTATGGGTGAGGTGTCGAAGGCAGTTGTCTGGGATTCTCTCAGGGCGATGGTGAGGGGTGAGGTAATTTTGTTTGAGGCCAGTGTGGACAAAGAGTAGAGGCTGGAGCAGCAGAGGGTAATAGATGAGATGTTGGAGGTAGATAGGAATTATGCAGAAGATGGGGACCCAGCGAAGCTGGAAAAGAGGGAGGAACTACAGGCAAGCTTCGACCGACTGTCCACCAGGAAGGTGGTGCGCCAAATGCGACGAGCAAGGGGTGCAGTTTATGAACATGGAGATAAGGTGAGGTATGTTAGCAGGTCAGCTCCGGAGGGAAGCAGTGGCAAGGGAAATTCTTCAGGTGAGGGATAGAGCAGGGAAGTTGGCAGTGGCTCCGGATCTGATTAACAAGGTTTTGAGGAGTTTTATGAGAGGTTGTACAGGTCAGAGCCACCTGGGAAAGACCGTGAACTGGATAACATTGAATATTAGTTGGGTGGGATGGGTGGAGGTTGGGGGGGGAGGGGGACTCTGTGTGTTAATGGTGACTATGGATGATTCCTGATTCCTTTTTGTCATTTGTTTATGTAAACATGCGGGCTAATGTTTGGGGTTTGGTGGGAGGATGGGATCGTTGTTATTGATATGGGGATTGACATATTGGTTGCTGATTATCGTTTATTGTTGGTGGGTGTAAATTTGGGAGAAATGTGAAAAAGGAGAATAAAATATATATATTTTAAAATCCATGCTAGTTCTTCCTAATCAACCCACATTTTTCCATGTGACTACCAATTAGAACATAAGAACAAAGAGTAGCAGTAGGCAATTCAGTTCCTCAAGCCTGGTCAGCAATTCAATATGATCATGGCTGATTTCCTTTCGTCCTCAACTCCACTTTCCTCCTTTTCTCCATAACCAATAACCCATTACTAATTAAAAATCTGTCTATCTGCTTAAATTTGCTCAATGTCTTGGCATCCACCGCACTCTGGAGTAGTGAAATCCACAGATTCACGACCCTTTAAAAGATGTAATTTCTCCTCATCTCTGTTTTAAATCTGCTACCCCTTATTCTAAAACTATGACCTCTCATTCCAGATGCCCTCAAGAGGAAGCATCCGCTTTACGTCTACTTTGTCAATACCTTTTATCATCTTGTATACCTCAATTCGATCTCCTCTCTTCTAAACTTGAGAGAGTATAGGCTTAAACTGCTCAAACTCTCTTCAGAAGACAAACCCTTCATTTCTGGAATTGTTCTAGTGAACGTCCGCTGAACTACCTTTAATGCAACTAAATCCCTCCTCAAATAAGGGGACCAAAACTGATACAGTACTCCAGGTGTTTTCTCACCAATCCCTTGTAAAGTTGCAGAAACACTTCCCTACTTATACTATGGGCGAAATTCTCCGACCCCCACGACGGGTCGGAGAATAGCGGGAGGGCCTTCCCGACATTTTTCCCGCCCTCCTGCTATTCTCCCCACCCCCCACCCAACTCCCGACCCGAATCGCTGCCGCCGTTTTTTTTTACGGCCGGCAGCGATTCACAGCTGTTCGATGGGCCGAAGTCCCAGCCCTTTACGCCGTTTTTACGAACGGCAAACACACCTGGTCTGGCCGTTCGTAAAAACGGCGTCACAAACTCACTTTTCATAACCATGGCACCGATTGGCACGGCTGTACCACGGCCGTGCCAAGGGTGCCATGGGCCCGCGATCGGTGGGCACCGATCGCGGGCAGCGGGCCCGATGCCCGCGCACTCTTTCTCTTTCCGCTGCCCCGCAGTATCCATTCGCGGGGCGGCTGAGGGGCAACCCGGCCGCGCATGCGCGGGTTTCGCGCAAATACGTGATGACGTCATCCGCGCATGCGCGGGTTGGAGTCTTCCAATCCGCGCATGCGCGGCTGACGTCATATGACGCGTCAGCCGGCGCTAACTCCGGCAAGCGGGCTTAACGATATTCGTTAAGCCCGTCATGCCTGAGCCTACGGCGTCGGGCTGCTAGCCCCGACCGGGGACCAGAATCGGTTCCCGGTCGGGAAGGGGCGCGCTGGCGTCAAACCCGCCCGGGTTTGACGCCAGCCTTACGATTTCTCCCGTTTGGGAGAATCTCGCCCTATATTCCTTTGCCTATAAGACCAAAATTCCATTTGTCTCCTTTTTGCCTGCCGCACCTGCATACTAGTTTTCTGTGATTCATGCACAAGGCCGCCCAGAACCCTCAGCACTGAAGTACTCTGAAGTTTTTCTCCATTTAAATAATAAGTTGCATTTCCATTTTTCCAACCAAAATGGATAATCTCACACTTATTTGTGTTAAACTCCGCCCAAGAGGTAAAATTGAAGGAGCTGGGCGAAGGAAAGCGGCAGCGGAGGCGCTGAGGAGCGGGCTGCGGCATATGGAACAGCGGGATTCCAGAAAGCAGAAGAAGAAGGAGAAAAAGGGACAGAGACAAGGACCGGAAGAAATTACCTGGGACCTAAGATGGCGGACACACGGAACCCGGACTCAGCAATCCAGCTGGCGCTGGATAACATGCTCCAGGTAATGAAGTCCAGTTTTGAAGCGCTGAAGCGGGACAGCTTGGACCCAATCCAGAAAGCGGTGGATCAGCTGAACCAGAGGCTGGACGCCCAGGATGTTAAAGTTAAGGAGCTGGGAGAAGCGGTGGAGGAGCAGGCGGATGCGCAAACGGTTGCAGCGCTAGAAGTGGACGGCCTGAAAGAGCGGCAGAGAAGACTGCTGGACAGAGTGGAGGAGCTGGAGAATAGAGTCCGCAGGAACAATCTGAGGATGGTCGGCCTCCCGGAGGGGGCGGAGGGAGCTGATGCTGCAGCGTTTGTAGCAGACCTGCTGAAGCAGCTGATGGGGCCGAAGCCTTTCCGCGACCGCTGGAGCTGGAGGGGGCACACAGGGTGCAGGCAAGACAGGGGCGGCTGGGCGGACCCCCCCGCCCGATGGTGATTAGGTTCCACAGGTTCGTGGACAAGGAGCGGGTGCTGCAGTGGGCAAAGAGCGCCAGGAGCAGCACGTGGAATAACAGTGTGCTCCGCATCTATCAGGACCTAAGCCAGGAGGTGGCTCGGCGGCGAGCAGCCTTTAAGAATGTCAAGGAGGTGTGTTCAAGAAGCACGTGAAGTTTGGTCTGCTGTTCCCAGCTCGGCTATGGGTCACGCACCAGGGTCAACACCACTATTTTTCCGAGCCCGAAGAAGCGATGGATTTTGTGAGGGACCTGGGGCTGGTCTCGAAAGGAGGCCCCAAGGACGCAATTAGGGCCCGAGGATTTCTGTGGGGAGGAACGCCGAATGTGCCTGGACTGCTGCTCAACGGTTTGCTGGGCCAATGGGGCCAAGCGGAACATTTGAGACTCTTTCCTTTGTTCATGGACATTTATGTGCTTTTTCTCTTTTTTCTATGTTTTTCCCTTTTTTTTTTTTTCTTTTCGGTTTGGGCTTTTTGTGCAGCCGCGGAAGACACTTGAACCGGCTTGCCCCAGTGGGTGGGGAGGAGGGCGGGAGGAAACAAGGGGAATGGGACAGGAAGGCGCCGGAGTGTTGAGTCACCGGGCTAGCAGATTGGCTAGTCAAGGAAGTCAGATGGGGGGGAAAGCTACAGCCAGTAGATGGCAGGGGTGGGGGTATCGGGGGATGGGGTTAGGGGAGGGGGGGGTTGTTCTGCTGACGGGAGAGGGACTTGAAATAGGCACTGGAAAGGAGGTCGAGGGTGGAGGCAGCTATAGGGCGGGCCAGGAAGGGCGCGACGCACGGGTCAGGGGCTGGCCCGAGAAAGGCTATGGCTGACCGGCGGGGTGGGGGGGGGTGGGATGTGCCCCCCAACCAGGCTGATCACCTGGAACGTCAAGGGACTGAATGGGCCGGTTAAGAGGGCGCGGGTGTTCGCGCACTTGCGGGCCCTGAGGGCGGACGTAATTATGTTGCAGGAGACACATCTGAAAGTGTCAGACCAGACCAGGCTAAGGAAGGGCTGGATTAGCCAGGTCTTCCACTCGGACTTGGACTCGAAGTCCAGAGGGGTGGCAATCATGATCAACAAGCGTGTGCAATTTGAGGCAGAGGGCATATCCGCAGACAGGGGGGGCAGATACCTGATGGTACGGGGCAGGCTGGAGGGGAGAAGAGTGGTGCTGGTGAATATATATGCCCGAACTGGGATGACGTGGACTTCATTAAAAGAGTGCTGGGGAAGATCCGGACTTGGATTCTCGCAGGCTAATAATGGGAGGGGACTTTAACATGGTCCTTGACCCGACTTTGGATCGGTCGTGTCCCAGAACGGGTAGACTCTCAGCAATGGCAAGGGAGCTGAAAGGGTTTATGGAGCAAATGGGGGCAGTGGACCCCTGGAGGGAGGGACAGCCAACAGGAAGGGGCTACTCATTCTACTCGCACGTCCACAAAGTATATTCCAGGATAGATTTCTTTGTGCTAAGCAGGGACTGTAGGGGGGAGGTAAAGAACACGGAATACTCAGCAATTACCATTTCAGACCATGCCCCGCATTGGGTGGACCTGCAGTTCGGGGGAGCGAGTTATCAACGCCCGCAATGGAGGCTAGATGTGGGACTGCTGTCGGAGGAGGGGATCTGCGAGAGGCTTCGGAAATGTATAAAAAATTACCTGCAGGTGAATGACACTGGGGAGGTCTCAGCGGCGACCGTGTGGGAGGCGCTAAAGGCAGTAGTGCGGGGGGAGCTGATTTCAATTGGGGCCCATAGAGCCAAGGCAGACCGGGCAGAGATGGATAGATTGGTCAGGGAAATGGGCCGGATAGATGAAGAGCACGCGGAGTCCCCGGGGGAGGTTTTACTCAGGGAAAGGCAGAGGCTACAGGCGGAACTGGGGGCACTATCCACGAGCAGGGCCGTGGAACAGCTTAGGAAGGCGAGGGGAGTGGTGTACGAGTATGGGGAAAAGGCTAGCAGACTGTTAGCGCAGCACTTAGGAGGAGGGAGGCGGCCAGGGAAATAGGTAGAGTGAGGGACGAGGGGGGCACAAAGTGGAGGATCCGGCAGAATTGAATAGGGTATTCCGGGACTTCTATCGTAAGCTGTATACTTCGGAGCCGTAGAAGAACCGGAGGGGATGAAAAGGTTTCTGGATGGGTTAACATTCCCAACAGTTGGGGGGGGGCGAGTGGAAGAGCTGGGGGGCCCCGATTAGAGTAGAGGAGGTATTGGGGGGCCTAAAGGCCATGCAGTCGGGGAAGTCCCCGGGGCCGGATGGATACCCAGTAGAGTTTTATAGGAAGTTCTCTGAGCTGGTGGGCCCGGTCTTGGCGAGGGTTTTCAATGAGGCAAGGGACAGAGGGACCCTGCCGCCGACAATGTCACAAGCCACCATATCTCTGATATTAAAGCGGGGTAAAGACCCGGAGGTGTGCGGGTCCTACAGGCCAATCTCCCTGATTAATGTAGATGCCAAGCTCCTGGCAAAGGTACTGGCGGGTAGAATGGAGGACTGTGTACCGGAGGTGATTGGGAGGATCAAACGGGGTTCGTGAAAGGTAGGCAGCTGGCGGCCAATCTGAGGAGATTGCTTAATGTGATAATGATGCCCCCGGCGGGTAGAGAGGTGGAGGTAGTGGTGGCTATGGACGCCGAGAAGGCCTTTGACCGGGTGGAGTGGGAATATCTATGGAGGTGCTCGGACGGTTTGGGTTCGGGGAGGGATTGGTGGATTGGATCAAATTATTATATCAGGCCCCGAGGGCCAGCGTCAGGACCAACAGAGAAGTGTCGGAGTACTTTAGGTTGTACCGAGGGACCAGGCAGGGCTGCCCGCTCTCCCCGCTGCTGTTTGCGCTGGCCATAGAGCCGCTGGCGATCGCGCTGAGAGCCGCAGAGGGTTGGAAGGGGATGGTGAGGGGCGGGGTTGAACATAGGGTTTCTCTTTATGCAGACGACCTGCTCCTGTACGTGTCGGACCCAGTGGCCGGGATGGGAACTATACTGGGAATGCTGAGGGAGTTCGGCCAGTTCTCAGGATACAAATTAAATACGGTCAAGAGTGAAATGTTTGTGGTACAGGCAAGGGGCCAGGAGAACAGATTGAGAGGGCTACCGTTTAGGTTAGTTGAGGAAAATTTCCGGTATTTGGGAATCCAGGTGGCACGAGACTGGGGCAGGCTGCATAAGTTAAATTTGGCCAGGGTGGTGGAGCAAATGAAGGGAGAGTTTCGGAGATGGGATGCACTCCCGCTGTCGCTGGCAGGGAGGGTGCAGACTGTAAAGATGACAATCCTCCCTCGATTTTTGTTTATTTTTCAGTGCCTCCCGATCTTTATCCCACAGTCCTTCTTCAAAAGAGTTAACGGGCTGATCATGAGCTTTGTCTGGGCGGGAAAGTCTCCGCGGGTGAAGAAGGCAATGTTGGAGAGGAACCGCAGCGAGGGGGGGCTGGCGTTGCCGAGTCTGGTCAATTATTACTGGGCGGCCAACATCGCTATGATAAGGAAGTGGATGGTGGGTACGGGGTCTATTTGGGAGCGAGTGGAGGCGGCTTCGTGCAGGGGCTCCAGTTTGGAAGCCCTGGTCACGGCTCCTCTACCGCTGCCCGCCGGCCAAGTATACCACCAGCCCGGTAGTGGTGGCGACCCTGCGGATATGGGGCCAGTGGAGGAGGCATGTGGGGGAGATGGGGGCGTCTGTCTGGGCGCCAATCTGCGACAACCATCGGTTTGCCCCCGGCAGTATGGATGGGGGGTTCCGAGTATGGCGGCGAGCAGGGCGGGAAGGGTGGGTGATATGTTCCTGGAAGGGAGCTTCGCGAGTTTGAGGAGCTTGGAGGAGAAATTTGGGTTGGTAGGGGGAAATGATTTTAGATACCTACAGCTGCGGGACTTTGTTCGTAGACAGGTCCCATCTTTCCCGCGCCTCCCGCCAATGGGGATCCTAGACAGAATAGTCTCTGGGAGAGACGAAGGGGAGGGTAGAGTCTCGGGTATTTATAAGGTGCTCATGAGGGAGGAAGGGTCCCAGACAGAGGAACTGAAACTTAAATGGGAGGAGGAGCTAGGCGGGGAAATGGAGGATGGGCTGTGGGCAGAGGCCCTGAGTAGGGTAAACTCGACCGCGACATGTGCAAGGCTCGGGCTGATCCAATTTAAGGTCGTTCACCGGGCCCATATGACGGTGGCTCGGATGAGCAAATTTTTCGGGATAGAGGACAAATGCGCTAGGTGGGCGGGAGGACCAGCGAACCATGTGCACATGTTTTGGGCATGCCCTGAGCTGAGGGGGTACTGGGAGGGATTTGCGGGGGTCATGTCCCAGGTGCTAAAAACAAGGGTGGTGATGAGTCCAGGGGTGGCAATTTTTGGGGTTTCGGAAGATCCGGGCGTCCAGGGGAGAAAGCGGCCGATGTGCTGGCCTTTGCTTCCCTGATAGCCCGGCGACGAATATTATTGGCGTGGAGGGACTCAAAGCCCCCGAAGACTGAGTGGTGGCTTGCGGACATGTCAAGTTTCCTGGGGATGGAAAAAATTAAGTTCGTCTTGAGGGGATCTGTGCAGGGGTTCACCCGGAGGTGGCAACCATTTATTGACTTCTTTGCGGGAGAGTGAGCGTCAGCAGGGGGGTGGGGGGGAGGGGGGGGGGGGGGTAGAGTAGAGTAGGAGGGAAAATATGGCGGGTAGTACGGGTGGGAGGGGAGCGGGCTTGTGCAATATGTTACGATGGAAGTATTGAAAGTACGTGGATGTTGCACATTTTTGCCTTTTTTGCTTCCTTTCTGAAGATGTCTGTAACTGTTTATAAAGCCAAAAACTACCTCAATAAAATTGTTTATTAAAAAAAAAAACTCCATCTGCCAAATTTTGGTCCCCTCACTTAACCTAACTATATATTTTTTTCGTTCATGGGATGTGGGTGTTGCAGGCTGTGCCAGCATTTATTGCCCATCTCTAATTGTCCTTGAGGAGGCAGTTAAGTGTCGACCAAATTGCTGTGGGTCTGGAATCACATGGAGGCCAGACCAGGTAAGGATGGCAGATTTCCTTCCCTAAAGGACATCAGTAAACTGATGTGTTGGGCAGGCTGGGTCAATGTGGACTGCACTTCATAGAATTTACAGTGCAGAAGGAGGCCATTCGGCCCATCGAGTCTGCACCGGCTCCTGGAAAGAGCACCCTACCCAAGGTTAACACCTCCACCCTATCCCCATAACCCAGTAACCCCACCCAACACTAAGGGCAATTTTGGACACTAAGGGCAATTTATCATGGCCAATCCACCTAACCTGCACATCTTTGGACTGTGGGAGGAAACCGGAGCACCCGGAGGAAACCCACGCACACACGGGGAGGATGTGCAGACTCCGCACAGACAGTGACCCAAGCCAGAATCGAACCTGGGACCCTGGAGCTGTGAAGTGATTGTGCTATCCACAATGCTACCGCGCTACACTTGATGCACTGTAGCGAGACAGACCTCCAACACTTGATAAGATGCAACACGATTTTATTTAACGTCTTAACTATTATACATGTTCAACTGTGGGTTGACACTATGCTGACTTGACTGGAGGACTATGTACTAGCCTGACCAGACATACTAGCTACCGCATGGTGTTTACACTGGCTAGCTCATGAACTCTGACTGTCTCAGTGGCTGGGTCCCGAGAGAGCGGAAACCTAGTGCCCTCTGGCTTTATAGTGGTAATGTCCTGTCTGTGATTGGCTGTTCTGTTCTGGTGTGCTTACTGGTCATCCTGTGTATCAATCACTGCCTGTCTGCACTCCATTATCTACATATATGTAGATTATGACAGGAACCAGACGGGTTTTTATTACAATCGATAATGGTTTCACAGTCATCATTAGACTTAATTCCAGATTTTTATTTAATTCAAATTTCACAATCTGCAGTGGCAGGATTTGAACCTAGGTCCCCAGAGCATTACATGTCCTGTGACAATACCACTACGCCACAGCCTTCCCACTTGTAAATTTCTTATTGCAACTTACTATCCCACACTATTTGTGTTACCTACAAATTTGGCTATAGTACCTTCTATCCCTACATCCAAATCATTAATGTACTTTGTAACTAGTTGGGGCCTGAGGACCAAACCCTGTGGCACCCCACTAGTTACATCTCGCCAACCAGAAAAAGACCCATTTATCCTGACTCTCTGCTTCTGTCGGTTAACCAGTCTTCTATCCAAGATAATAAATTAGCCCTAATCCCATGTGATCTTACTTTGTGCATTAACCTTTTGTGTGGCACCTTATCAAATGCCTTCTGGAAGTCCAGATACACTACATCTACAGGATGCCCTTTATCCACTTGGCTTTACATCTTCGAAGAATTCTAGCAATTAGTCAAACATGATTTACCATTCATAAAACAATGCTGATTCTGATGGAATACATTTTGACTTTCTAAATGTCCTGTTATTACTTCCTTAATAATTATTGTTTCTAGAAGCTTACTCACCACTGATGCTAAACTGACTGATCTGTAATACAACAGGATAATATCTGCAATTCTCCAATCCTCTGACACTGGTCCTGCAATTTCCATTCTCACTTCCTTCAACATCCTTGGATGCATCTCATTCAAGTCTTGTGCCTTGTCAATTTTAAGTACAGATAGTCTATTCAACACGCGCTCCTGAACACGTGTTTTGGTAGTCTTGGTTGATGAATGGAAGATCTTTTCATCTTGTGGTGAGAATTTTCTTCACATCGTCGGAGTTAAGGGTTGGGGCATAAGTGTTATTGACGGTGTCATTCTGATAATGGCTGAGCTGCACTGAGTGCCATGAGTCTTTCATTTATACATTTGGGGAGTTCTAGCACTGCAAGATCCTATGCCAAAGGGCAAAACCAACTCTGGCGTGAGACAATTTCTCAAATGTGCATAATTTGAATGAATAAATCATATAATGTTCTTAATGTATAAAAGCTGCTGCAAGCCTTTGAGAGGCACCTCTCATTTCCCTGCCACACTAAATAATATCATGGATTTGGAGCGGGACAGTTTACTGAAAGGATTATCATATTTACAAAGCAAGCCTCATCATGTCTCAGAGCACACACTGGGTTATTTCGAAGTGAGAGCCAGTACATGCCTATCACCTCGGCTTATTCCATGTTCACAGTGCCTTGGTGTGCGCTCGATACCAACAGCGGGCTAAACGTCTCCTTCCCCCGCGAATTGTCCTCGCCGGCAGCGCCAGCTAACGGCCGGGCCCGCGCCACCAACCGCCCTGCCTTCGAAATTCCAACCCATCTGATAGGGCGCCGAGATCCTGATTGGCAGCACCTACCGCCACTCACAAAGCAGCATTCCAATTAGAGGCGGGCCAATCCACCGCGCGGGCCAATCACTCCTTCCGTCGAAGGCGGAAATGCCGTTTAAATGCCGCTGACAGCTGGAGACGTTGATAAAAGGCCAAGCTGTTGTAGTGTAGAGCGAGGGAGACGGAATGGTTTCTAGAAGTGGTGCTTGGTCGAACAGTTCATTTATCAATTACACTTAGCGTGTTGCGGACTGATGCAGTTGCAAATTTGTGTTTGCACACGTCCTATGGGTAGGCGGGAAAGTCGGGCGGCGTGTTTGAATAGTCTTGTTGCTGTGAGATGTCGTTGAAGGAAAACCTTGGCTTGATTGCATATCCGTTCATCCCTGGCGTATAAAGCGGCCCGAAATGCCTGTCGGACGTAATCGGGAGACAACAGTGAGGATGAAAACAGCCAGGGCTTCCAAGGTAAGGCGTGCTTAGTATCCATTTGTTAGAGCTAACCGCCTGATTTCTAAAATAGTGATTGTAATGTTCTAGTTTATTACGCACGACTTTTGCCATTTAAATTCTATGTATTACTGCGAATGGCTGCTGATCAGATTCTCTGGATCATAGGTGAAAGTTTGCAAAGCTGGCTTGTTTTGTTTCCCCCATGAAAAAAAGACACCCACTTAACAAGTGTCCCTTGGCACAGTGGTTAGCACTGTTGCCTTACCGCGCCAGGGACCTGGGTTCAATTCTCACCTTGGGTGACTGTGAGGAGTTTGCACATTCTCCCTATGTCTCCATGGGTTTCTTCTGGGTGCTCCAGTTTCCTCCCACAGTCTCGGTGGATTGGCCATGTTAAATTGTCCCTTAGTGTCCAAAAATTAGGTGGGGCCTTATTTGAATAGGGCAGGTTTGGGGGCTCAGGGTGTCTGTGCAGACAAAATGGACTGAATAGCCTCCTGCAGTTTTTTAAAAATTCCCCTAATGTGAGAATGCTTGTGATCCCAGGTGGCCATAAATGATCTCACTTTTTCTCCTGCCCTGTGCAACATTCATTCCTCAACCAACACCTCCAAAGAAACCCCACCTTCTTTGTTAAAACAGATGACTGTTTTGCTTATCAAATTGCTATTATGTCTGCCTGTATTACAATATTGACTACATTTTCAAAGTAAATTCATAACTGAGAAATGCTTTGGAACATCCCTGATGTTGTGAATATTAATTTTCTTATCTAATGGCTTGCACCTGATTGTGTCTCCCCTCCTGATCCAAAGCCTGTCCCCCATCTACAAGGCACACAGGAGTGTGATGGAGTCCTCCTGTACTTGCCTGGATGAGTGCAGCTCCATCAACACTCCAGAAGCTTGAGCCCATCCAGGATAAAACAGCTTACTTGATTGACACCCTTCACTCCCTCCTCCATTGATGCATAGAAGCATCTAAACAATGTACGGTAGCGTGGTGGTTAGCATAAATGCATCACAGCTCCAGGGTCCCAGGTTCGATTCCCGGCCGGGTCACTGTCTGTGCGGAGTCCGCGCGTCCTCCCCGTGTGTGCGTGGGTTTCCTCCGGGTGCTCCGGTTTCCTCCCACAGTCCAAAGATGTGCGGGTTAGGTGGATTGGCTATGCTAAATTGCCCATAGTGTCGTAAAAAGTAAGGTTAAGGTGGGTGTTGTTGGGTTATCGGTATAGGGTGGATACGTGGGTTTGAGTATGGTGATCATTGCTCGGCACAACATCGAGGGCCGAAGGGCCTGTTCTGTGCTGTACTGTTCTAATGCACTGCCATAACTCACCAAGGCTCCTTGGGCAGGATTTTTGAAACCCATGACATCTACCATCTAGGCCAGCATGATAGCACAAGTGGATAGCACTGTGGCTTCACAGCGCCAGGATCCCAGGTTCAATTTCATGGCTGGGTCACTGTTTGTGTGGAGTCTGCATATTCTCCCTGTGTCTGTGGGTTTCCCTCAGGTGCTCTGGTTTTCTTCCGCAGTCCAAGACGTGCAGGCTAGGTGGATCGGCCATGCTAAATTACACTTAGTAACCAAAAAGGTTAGGCGGGGTTATTGGGTTTTGGGGATAGGGTGGAAGTGAGGGCTTAAGTTGGTCATTACAGTGCAGAAGGAGGCCATTTGTATGTTCTAATTAGAAGGATACGGGCAGCAGATACATGGGAGCACACCTAATTAAAAAGGTCCCCTCCAAGTCATCCAGCATTCTGACTTTGAAATAGATCACTTGCTGGATCAAAATCATGGAACTCCCTCCCTGACAGCATTGTGGGTGTACTTGCAGTTCTGAGCCAGCTCTCCTCCACCTCCTCCTCGAGGGCAGAGGGAGGTGGTGGCAGAGTGGTATTGTCACTGGACGAGCAAACCAGAGACCCAGAGTAACCCTTTGGGCACCTGGTTCATTCGGAGTTCATTAAGAAGCAGGAGGGACAATAAATGCTGTCCTAGGCACCTGGTTCATTCGGAGTTCACTAAGAATCAGGAGGGACAATAAATGCTGTCCTAGGCACATCCTATAAAAATTAATTTCAAAATTTGTTTCCTTGTATTTTTTATTTTTGGGTTGTTAATTGTGTCAACAACAGGTATTTTTCAAATGTTCTTGATGAATTTTTGAACCTGCTCTGTTATTTACTAATATCATGGCCGATCTGTTTGTGAGCTCAAACTCTACATTCCTGCACACCCCTGATGAATTTTGAATCTTCACTGCCTCTACTATTCTCTGGGGTAGAATTCCATCTCTGAATTCAACTTGGCCTATTAATCTGAATTAAAGTTGTAAAGGACATTGATAATTCCCCGTTTAATATTTCTTGACCAGTGAAATTGTATAAACCCATACGAAGGGTTTGTACAACTATATTCTGCTTTTACAGAGACTTTGGAAAGGATTCTCTGTTTGCTGATGCCAGAAACGCGATTGGGCAGAGAAAAGGTTCCAACGCCAAAATCAGCAGCTGCTGATATGATGCCAATCGTGATTCTCCGTCACCTGTACAGCGGCGTCAATGCATACCAGAACGCACATGCAGTAAACACTGTTTGCATATCATTAGCGGGTCTGACCTGGGATTCTACAGGGCCTTGCAAATTTGCTCCTCCGATGGAACAAGTTCCTGATGGCATGGTTCAATTGTGTTTTTTTAAAATCGTGAGGATACGAAGAAGAGCAACAATGGGATGTTGGGCCAGACACTAGCTGGGGTGGTGGTCCCTGCCAGGGCCCATGGAGAGTGGGGGGGGGGGGGGGGTGTGTACAGGCTGAGTAGCTAGTGTGCACATGCGCACCCCCCCCCCCCCCCCCCAAACCTGATGGGGTAGTGCCAGACACAGGCTGCCATTACCACCACCATCTTGCTGCGCACCCACTTTGGCTCTTGGTTTTACAGTGACACCAGCTGTATGGGTCCCCACAATCCGCACCTCCCCCTTCGCCTCTCCCCCACCTGGCTGCTGCCCACCCAGGGCAACATCCACAATGCCTATGGAGGCTGCGGTGTATACCCCTTGTGTGGACAGTGCCAGTTGACAGTACCCCTGGCATCAGGGACAGGTGCCAGGGTCCGAGGCTCCCATAGTGTCGGCCACCGTTTGGGTGGGGGGGGGGGGGTTGGCACAACATGTAGGGTAAGAGCCTGCAGTACCAATCAGGCCACCATGTAGCAGTTAGGCATGGGATTACGCGCCATGCTGACCTCTCGGCCTTTCAACCCTGCAGACAGTTGACATTGGAATTCAACCAGCAATGGTAGCTTTCCTGATGGTCGCTGTAGCCCTGGGGGATGCTCTGTGGCTGTAGGTCAGGTGCTGCTCAAGGAGGAAGCTGCAGCTGCTGAGTGTGCTGCAGAGGGACAGATGGCAGCTGCCCAGGATGGAAAGCAAGCTGCCCAACAGGCGGAGGAAATGCCAAGGAGACCAAATCACCACTCTATCACATTCCTGCAGTGTGATCGAGCGGTGATTTGGTGTGGAGCCCAAGCTACCCACAGGGTTCACCCATTCCCCCCCACCCCCTGGCTAGCCTAGACCAGCCCATCCACCAGACAACACTGAAGCAGGTTAGCGTCTTAGCCCTGATAACTAAACTGTGCCCTGCACCATGGGCAACTCAACTGGGGTCTAACTTTCTGGCCTTATGGGCCCTATGCTATACCCAGGCGGTTCCCTAGATGGTACAGCACAAGTGGAGGTGGCCTGCTGTGATTCCAGCACTGTGACCTGGGTCTCCATTGGCAAGCGTCTTCTGCAGCATTCCGGCACCTCACTGGCGTGGGCTCCATCACCACCTCCTCCCTCGGACTACTTCATGGGATGGGGGAGCAAGCTGACCTGTCCCCTGAAGCTCCCCCACCACCGGTGCTGCCAGTCCTGGAGGCCCGCTCTGGTCTTGACTAGGTCCGCACTCTCTCGACCATGGAGCACGGACTGGACCATCTTCCTCTGGGACTGGGCCTCTTCCCTCTGGGTCTGTGCAATGTTGGCCAGCGCCTGGGCAATTCTGCTGATGTTCCCAGACATGGCCTGTTGTGACTGGGCCATGCAGTGTCCAGGTGGCTCTGGCACATGGTTGCCTGTGAGATGGCAACCCTGTCCTGGGCCTCGGCCAGCGCCTAAACAGACTGCCTTGGACATGCTGATCCATAGTCTTGAATGTTGCCCCCCCATGCCTCCACTGTGGACACCACCTGTGCAGTGTTGGTCTGGATGGAATTCTGCTGGATGCTCGCCGACAGCCCCTCGTAGTCACTGGCTGTGTGATTGCATCTCCACTATAGATGGGGTTGTCTTTTCCATAAGCCCAAGACCTGTCTGGACGGCAGCTAGCTCCTGGGGTTGTCACACCTATCATGGTGAACTGCAAATAAGTGGGTTTTCACTTCCTTGCTGGTGGCAGAGCCCCACCTCGGCGACGTGCCTTTGCTTTGCTTTCTTTCCGGGCCACCAACCAGGTCCAGAGTCTTCTGCCTAGCCATGGTCAGGGGCCGCAAATTTGGGGGGGGGGGGGGGGGGGAAGAGAGAGAGGAGGGGGGAGAACACAGGAGGCAACAGTGTTAGACAGTCCGACGCATGCAGCCCAGTGGGTGGATAGATGGTGGCTGGTATGCGTACCCGCATGTGGGGCAGGATGGGAGTTCGGCTTCCCTCTGGGTTGGGGGGGGTGAGGGGTAGGCTTGTGGGTGTATAGAACAGGGGTTGGTGCCAAGGGCACAGTGCTGCCTACTCACCATGGCCGCCCTGAGGAGGTTGTGCAGTTTTTTGGGGGGTTTTTCTGCACTGTTGGTCCGAACTACGTTGCCTATAGCGCTGACTGCCTCTGTCACCTGCGCCCAGGATTGATGAATGGTGCTGGCTGGCCACCTTCTTCCCAAGCTGGGGTATAAGGTCACCCTTCTCTCCGCCGCGGTATCCAGAAGGGTCTCCAACTCGGCGTCTACGAACGTGGAAATGCTTGTGTCTCGAGAACTTTGAATCATAGAATTTACAGTTACAGAGGTCATTCGGCCCATTGTGTCTGCACCGGCCCTTCAAAAGATCACCATACTGAAGCCTACGCCTCCACCCTATCTCAGTAACCCCACTTAACCTTTTTTTGGACACCAGGGTAATTTAGCATAGCCAATCCACCTAACCCGCACATGGACTGTGGGAGGAAACCAGAGCACTTGGAGGAAATCCATGCAGACATGAGGAGAACGTGTAGACTTCACACAAGTAATCCAAGCCAGGAATCAAACCTGGAGCTGTGAAGCAATTGTGCTAACCACTGTGCCACCGTGTGTAAGGATCACATTGTCCACCAGTTTGGTTGAAGCTTTCTTAATTTAGACATGCTATACCTTGTATAAATAAATCTGAAGCAAACTAGAAAAATGGGGAGGCAAAGGTTTACGCATTTGATATCTTTTCCACATCCACCTATTGTCGAATCTGTCCACTGAGCTAATCCAAGCAGGCAAGGACAGCTAATCTTGGGTCATTTAGCCTCATCTTGATTGGTGGGGGGGGGGGGGGGGAAGAGCGGGAGGAGAAGGAGGAAGAAGGAAGAAGGAGTGAGGGGGGGAGGTGGAGGAATCACAAATTGGAATGATCGTGTAATCAAACCCATTTCAAAATCTGAGGAATCAAGTGATGGTAAAATTTCTTCAAATGGCATGTTGTAAGTTGGTAACAGAATGTGAATGAAAAATAGCCTGTGGGTAGGTAATACAAAAAGTGCTTTTTATTGAACAAGATTTGAACTTGTGCATCTTTTTGGGTTGGTGGAGTGGCGCAAATGACACTAGGGCAAAAACCATCAATAATTAATGATAATGTGTGTATGGATGACTGGAAGTGATGGGATTTTGCAGTGTCCAGGAGAAGACCCAACTGAAGGTCCTCCAATACCCTCCTGTGAACTAGGTGAGTAATGATGGAAAGAGTGGTGTAAAATGAAGGCCCATTTGAATGCAATAGGAACAGACTGTTTAGAATGCAAGATGAACACCTTTCTATATTTTGGGAGATCATGGGCCATGATGGCTGACTACCTTGCTGTGGCTATCGTGCAAACAGACCTTTATTAATTGAGTTACATTTTATGCCATGCTTCAAGGTTAACTGAAGTGATGAGTTGGTAGCTTGTCTTTATCATTCCCCGGAGTCTGTTTTGAAGGGATGCTATGTTAAATGCCACACTAAATACAGTTACATAATTTAATAAATGCAAGGGGAGTGATGAAAAGATCTCTACACCGGCTATGCAAGTAAGGTTATAAATATCTTCGGCCACTTGTCCTGGGAAAGGGTCTGTGATGTTGCTTTCTGTTCTAAATTCTGTCACATCTGCATAAACCAAGATATGTCTTAATCTCCCTTTCTTTGAGCAACAATGACAAAAAAATAGCTGTCGCTTGGTTGATCCTTTTTATTTCTCCTCCAAGCCTCTTGCACCACAGCAGCATCCACCATCTTTGCGTCTTTTTTTTTTGTCCCTCTGGCAGCCTGTTCCAGATGCTGATCCTGCTCTGAAGAAATTTTCCCTCGGGTATCTTTTGTATCTCTCTCCTCTCATCTTAAACCTATGCCCTCTAGTTCTGGACTCCTCTACCTTTTGGGGAAAAGGTGTCTACCTTATCTATGCTCCTCGTTATTTTATAGACCTCTATGATCACCCCTACGCCTCAGGGAAAAAAGTCCCAGCCTCTCCTTATAACTCAGACCATCAAGTCCTGGTAGCATCCTTGTAAATCTCTTCTGCACTCTTTAAACTGAGGAAGGTGCTTTGCTCTGAAAGCTAGTGATTTGAAACAAACTTGTTGGACTTTAACCTGGTGCTGTAAGAGTTCTTACTGTGCTTACCCCAGTCCAATGCTGGCATCTCCACATCATGGCACTCTTTTTTTTTTTCTCCTAGTTTAACAATATCATTCCTATAATAGGATGACCAGAACTGGACACAGTGTTCCATGTGTGGTCTTAACAATGTTTTGTACAACTTCAAGATGTTCCAACTCCTGTATTCAATATTCTGACCAATAAAACCTAGCATAGATCATACAGTGCAGAAGGAGGCCACTCAACCTATCGAGTCTGCACCAGCGTTTGGAAAGAGCATCCTACCGAAGTCCACATCTCCACCCTATCCCTGTAACCCCATCTAACCCTTTTGGACACAAAGGGTCATTTCGCATGGCCAATCTACCTAACCTGCACATCTTTGGAGTTCTTTTATCACATGCCTTCTTCACCACCCTCTCCACCTGCGACTCTACCTTCAAGGAGCTACAAAACTGTATTTGCCACCCTGTTTACCTGCGACTCCACCTTCAAGGAGCTATGAACCTGTATTCCCAGATCTTTGTTCTGTAACTCTCCCCAACTCCCTACCATTAACTGAATAGGTTCTTCCCTAATTTGATCTACCAAAATGCATCACCTCACATTTATCCAAATTAAACTCCATTTACCATTCATCGGCCCACTGACCCAATTGATCAAAGATCCTGGTGCAATCTTGTATAACCTTCTTCACTATCTACTATGCCACCAAACATAAGAGCACGTCTTTTGAGACTTGTGGCAGGAAACTGGAGCACCCAGAGGAAACTTGCGCAGACACAAGGGAGAACATGCAGACTCCGCACAGACAGTGACCCAAGCTGGGAATCGAACCTGGGACCCAAGCTGTGAAGCAACAGTGCTACCCACTGTGCTCCCATCCAGACGAGGGAAGTGAAGTGCCCTCATCCTCACCAACTGCATGACGTCACATCCTCACCACCTGCATGACATCACATGAGTCCGGCTTCCATATACATGGTATGAAATGTCATAAGTGTGTTGGCAACAGAACTGTGCTTTCAGAAGCAAGGTTTATGTTAGTTGTTGATTTTGATTTAAAATAGTTCCTAAAGTTGTGGCTTTTTTTATTCATTCATGGTATGTGGGATTCTCTTTGGGTTTGCATTTGTTACTCATCCCTAATTGCCCTTGAACTGAGTGGCTAGAGGAGGGCAGTTAAGAGTCAACCACTTCGCTGTGTGGGTCTGGAGTCACATGCAGGCCAGACCAGGTGAGGATAGCAGATTTCCTTCCCTGAAGGACATTAGCAAACAAGAATGCTTTATTAAGGAGAAATTTTAATGTGGCCAATCCACCTACCCACGCAGCACATCTACCCATGCAGAGATGGGGAGAATGTGCAAACTCTGGAGGGAAAATCTTATGAGGAAAGGCTGATGGACTTGAGGTTGTTTTCGTTAGAGAGAAGAAGGTTAAGAGGTGACTTAATAGAGGCATACAAAATGATCAGAGGGTTAGATAGGGTGGACAGCGAGAGCCTTCTCCCGCGGATGGAGGTGGCTAGCACGAGGGGACATAGCCTAAAATTGAGGGGTAATAGATATAGGACAGAGGTTAAAGGTGGGTTTTTTTACGCAAAGAGTGGTGAGGCCGTGGAATGCCCTACCTGAAACAGTAGTGAACTCGCCAACATTGAGGGCATTTAAAAGTTTATTGGATAAGCATATGGATGATAAGGGCATAGTGTAGGTTAGATGGCCTTTAGTTATTTTCCATGTCGGTGCAACATCGAGGGCCGAAGGGCCTGTACTGCGCTGTATCGTTCTATGTTCTATGTTCCACAAGAACACTGCCATGGTCCACCTACTCTGCACATCTTTGGTTTATGGGGGTGAGACACTGATGCATGTCCACCTACCTTGCACATCTTTGGGTTGTGGGGGTGAGACCCATGCGGACACTGGAGAATGTGCAAACTCCACATTGGGCAATGACACGGTGCCTCCTTGACTCTGTGCAACAGCAGTGCTAACCACAATGCTCCCCCCCCCCCCCCCCCCCCCCCCCCCCCCAATGATTTTTACGAAAATCGGCAATGGATTTTGTGGTCAAAATCAGACTTTTATTTCCAGATATTTATTGAATTCAGATTTCACCATCTGCCTAGTGGAATTCGAACCCAAGACCCTAGAGTCTCTGGATTACAGTCCAGATTTGAATACACGCTTGAATGTTTCAAATAAGCATGTTCTCCTACAATATTAATGATGATTGTAATGTGAAAATGTCTATACCTTTGCATAAATCCAAAATTTACTTTGTCAGTAAAACAAAAATGCATGTAAATTCATTATAATTTGAGGTAAAGAGGCAACAAAATATTTATTGTTAACAAAACTTCCCATTAATCTGTGCAGTGACAAATTAAAATGGGTGGGTTAGGACTGGCAAATGGTCCCTGGGATCTTAACTGCTCCACAGACATAAGTGGAACGATTGATCTAGAGGAGGTAAATGGCGAAAGTTGAATCATCACCAACAGATACCACCCAAAAAGAAAACAGTTCATGATCTAATATTGCTGAACTCTGTGAAGGAACTAACAGGCAATAATATTTCTAGAAATTGAACAAAACCATTGAAAACTATGGCTACTTAATGTTACTTTAGATTCTGTATACTGAAATATTGCACACTTGCATGTTGACCATAAGATAAAGGAGCAGAATTAGGCCACTCAGCCCATTGAGTCTTCTCCACTGATGTGTTTCTCATTCCCCCCCCCCCCCCCCCCCCCCCCCCCCGCCCCCTTCTCCCTGTAATCCCTGATTCCCCCCGTATTAATCAAAAACTTATTGACACTCGTGTGACTTGGGCCTCCACATCCATCTGTGACAATAAGTTCCACAGATTCACTAACCTCTGACTGACTGAAGAAATTCTTCAGCCATCTCTGTTTTAAAGGATCATACCTTCACTCTGAGGCTCTGCCCTCGGGTTCTAGTATCTCCTAATAGAAACATCCTCAAGTCCAGTCTATCTAGGCCTCTGTATTCTTGAGTTTCAATAAGTGTAGGGCCTGCCTTCAGCTTATAGTTGCATCTATTATGAGTTCCAGTAAGAAGTTTTTAATGAAAATACAGTGGACACATTGAATCATTATTTTGAAATATCCTTTTTTTTTTTGTTTCAAATTTTATTTTTAGTCTCTGGAGGTTTCACATACTTTTATACATTCGCACCCTCTCCAGCAATTACTTGGTAGCTCTAAAATCTAGTGTGATGGTAAAATTTTGACACAGGTCTTTGTATTATAAATGTTAACATAAAAATCATTTCTACAATTATGTCATAAGTACATGCTAAAATGTAAGACTTTCACAAATTCATTTAAATGTCATGGGGTCAAAGTGATTTGTGTTTACCCACATTCTAATCGTTAGAAATTGTCAACTTGTTTCTGAATTTATTTTATTGATGCATGAAAATGGTCTAATTCTCTTGCTAGGCACTGTCTTCAGGGAGGTTAGTAGGTTCTTCCAAGCAATGGAATGGAAAAAAGAGGTAGGATCTCATTTTTTAATGCCATATTGAGTTATTAACTTTATATGTACACTGAGTATTCAATTAAGATTACATTTATTTGACATTTTATGTAATATAAGATTTTTTTTTTTGGGGGGGGGGGTGGAATTGCAGTAGCTATTGGCTAAGAATGTATTGATTGTTTAGAAAGACGTATCTAATAATTACAGTTTGAATAATTGGTGCAGTGGGTGTCCTTTCGGGAGCTGTTGCCTTTTCCTGTGCCAAGCTTTAAAAAATACAACATTGGCTGAAATGAGTATTTGAGGTTTGTATGCTTTTTAAAATTGGAATTCACTTCATTTTCATAATTGTGGAATTATGGAAGATTGAAAACTATTTGTTTCTTGCTGTGTTCAACAATTATATACAGTTCTCAAAATACATTTTTCTTGGCATTCATATTTGTTACTTTTCATGATAAGGAAAAGCTGTATTCTGCTGAATTTGCATCATCCTTTTTAATAATTAGTAGTACTATCCATTAGCTGCAGGATAACCGGTAAACCAATTGACCATACAATTAACATGGAAAGCAAAGGTTTTATTCATTCAATTTTTTTTTTCTTGCTAGGATTGCAGGTGCAAAAGCTTCAATAAACTCTGTAGAGTCTGGTTACTCCCTGTATTCCACAGATTCTGAGGACCAGGTATAAGATAGATAGCAGTTGATTTTATTTTTCTGGTTTTAGTTATTAAATATCATTATTATAGCATTCAAGCATAAATTGTCAATTTTTCCAAAGGTTACAAATATTCATAAAGGCCTTGATCGATGTGCAGCATTATTGCAGGATATCTTGAAAAATGAAACCACGGGTATGTCATAATTTATTTCTTGTGTTCGAATCATTCTGCTTTCTCATTTGGAAATATGCCAACATTGATTTTTATGTTATCTCATTTGTATGAAAAACTTAACAATGGTATCATAAACACTAAATCCATTATTTTGAATACGTTTGAAAACTGATTTCTTTTGATATGAAAGGTGCTGTGTGAAGAGAGAAGGACATTTTCAGCAGGTTATAAAACTGCATGAATCGACCAAAACGAATAAAAAGCTTGAGTCAGCAAAGTAGACTATAAATGAAAGAAACCAGTAATACAATTAGGAGACCAGTCTAAAATCTCAGAACTGTAGATTATCCAGAAACAAAGTAAATTGTGCCTGAAATTTTAATTGTAATAAGGTCAGAGTCCTAAATCCAGTCAAGAGTTCAAACTGAACAGAGATTTAAGTTTCCTCTGTTTTCCTGCACTTAGTTAATTCTCCAACTGTGACCAGAAATGCAATGCACCTTTTTTCAATCTGGCAATGCAGTGACAAAATTTGCACATTGAGTACTAATACTGTTCTGTGTAAACCTAGATCCAAAGGTTTCTCCTCTGAAGTCAAGAAAAACAAATGTTACAAAAGCAAAAGTGACATCAAGCAAAGGAGAAAACACCAAAAAGGAAGTCAAGAAAAATGGTTCTATTTCCGGTGCTACACATGTGCAAAAAGAGACTGGTGAGTTGTTATAGAAAACGCAAACCAAGCAATTTGGAGGTGATGCACATTATAACTAAAATTGGGTTGGGTGGAAATTATACACCATTTATGAATTGGGTAGATAAAGTCACCACAACTCAACCATTTTTGCCTCTGGACCCTAATTGATAAAGTCAAGATCTATAGTCAACACAGATCAGTCATTTGCCAGGGCTAACCATAATATGGCAGTTTCACTTGTGAAAATGCCAGTTGCAATCAGTGGACACTCTAATTTGAACCTCTGGCTAGTTTAGCTTCCCAGAAGTGCAAGGTGTCATCAGTTGCACATGTGACAATCTTAAAGATCAACCAGGTGTATGTGTTAATCAAAAGGACTTCACTCCAATATATAACTGGTTATGTAATTATAAATGTTACTGACATCTTTGGAAGGGAAAACAGACTGTGTAGATGATTTCCAGGAGATGAGGGTTAACCCCCTTCAAATGTGGCTGCTGACATCCATGAGAAACATGACCAATGAGGTCTGTCATTGATAACCAGATGCATCATGAGTGTATACTTGGTGTTCAGGGGCCTGGACAGAACTGGAGATGCCCTTTCATACTGTTGCTCGTTCTGGGGAGTGTGCTTTACACTCAATTGGCTCTGTTTTATTACTTGGCTCTAGAGTCGCCAGGTATCCTTATGATACCACCACGAGGTTCAAGTTCAGATCAATGACTCAATACACCAATTAGTAAGGTTCAAAACAAGACACTTTTTTATTAATACAGTTATTCGCTACTCATGCATATAATACTAAAAGACTAAACTATTCCTACCACTAATAGGCCAATACTTATCTGGATGAGGGAACCCGCCGGATATGGGAACAATGGCCTCTTGCTCTGTACTGGATCTGCAGGCTTCCAGCTGGTATGGACTAAGGGGTCAGGAGTGTCTATGTCGTAGTGTGCGTTGTATGACACTTACTTGGTGGTGCAGCAATTGGCCAGGCCTCTCCTTCTGACAGTCAAGTTCTTAGTGAGCTGCTAAGGTGTTCTGCTGGGAGGGCCGGCTAAGAGAGTGAACTGAACTTGGGACCTGTCGTTTATAGGTCTCGGGGGCTTTGCGCCCTTTTGGGCGGACCCCGAGCTTACTTCAAATCGATTGGATCCCAGACCAATCGATTGGTTTGAATTTCCCAATACTGGGACTGTTCCTCGATCGCTGGGTGGTTCTTTCTGGCTTGTTTGTCTCCTTTGTCTCGGACTCCCGTTGGCGCCGAGGAGTCTGACTTGCTATTGAGTATCTTAAATATAGCTAATTGTTGTAGCTATTGTTCCCGAAAATCGCTCATCAATATGTATAACTGCTGGTTTCAGTGCTGTCTGCTTTCTTTGCAGGCAGAATACACAGGAACTCTGCAAAACTGCTTGTTTGGTTAGACTGTCCATTTTTCCCTGCTGTCTTTGTGTTTCTCCATTTTGTTTGGGGAAGTGGCCAACTCAGATGGCTACAATACACTCCTGCAAGCGGATCCTAAATCATTGTGGCTTACTGCATTCTATGCAACACTGCAACAGTGAGAACACCTTTAGGCGTGCATATAATTTGCAGAATAATCCTGGGAGGAGTTGGATAACATTACCAATTTAGCACTGACTACCCACATTGCTGTGATTTGCTTTATAGTCTTGATCGTAAGGGGTACTTCCACATTATTACAGCTTATTATCTAAAATTAAATTTCCCAGGGTGATGTTGCACTCAGTGTCTCTTTATACCCCATTGAGTAAACTGTAACCAGAAACAAAATAATTAATTAACAACCCTTAAAGGGTCACAAAACTAGAAATGAAACCTCTGTTACCAGGGCTGATGAATCACTGCAATCCCTCTGACACCCACTGGTTGTGTGAGACCTCCAGCATACCGGTGGACTCCCTTTCCAGGGACCTGCTGATTCAACTAGGAAAGAGGTAGCAGTTCAGTCGAATGACTCTCTCGCTCTCAACTGACCCTCTCCTCAACTACCCACTGCCTGGCCTGTTTATGATCGCCTTAGCCAGGACCAGGCTAACAGAGAGCCTCCGATCTATCCACTCCCCTCCGCACTGATCAGGAGGCGAAGTGCAACCAAGAACTGAGGAGCAACCCAATCAAAGGGCATGAACCAATGTAATCTACAGTTGCCTAGGATTGCTGCATGTAACACACTCCAAGCAATTATATATCCACCAACACCAAGCAACACTCAAACTTCCATTTCCCTAACCCCTAGCATTGGTCCTATTCCAATTTGTGACTTCTTATCCAGAAAGCCAAGTTGATGCCAGCAGCCAAAAATGGGCAGCCTATGGAACTGGTGCAAAAGTGATTAATTGGTCATTCTACAAATGAAACTTCACAATGTTTGTTAATAACCCATGTGCATGGACTTCCGGTGATGGCTATGAAGGAGTAAGTCGCACGTTTGGTGGCTCCTGCTCTGGTCGGAGTTTTGGACCTATTCCCCCGATTTTCTACCAAACTTGAATTGTCAAACTGATGACAGAGGCAATTGTGTACTGAATTCCCACATCGGTGCATGGAGAGAAAAGTAATAAGTGCTCAAAGGCAGAAACCAAGACTGAAGGCTTGGGCTGGAGCTGCAGCAGGAGACAGCATGGCAGAGGACTGGACCTCTGGTTTGTCAACCCAGCGGTCAACGGAGCAGCTGATGCAAATTATTCAGGAAGACTTTGCGAAGCAGAAACGGGACTGCTTGGACCCGATTTTAAAAGAGTCAATTGAGCGGCTGTACTTAGATTGGATGCCCAAGATCGGGGGAGCCAGAAAGTAGAGAAGGTGCTGGCTGAGCAGGAGGAACATTGAACTGCAGTGGAGTTGGAGGTGGGGATGCTGAGACCAGAAAAGGCTCCTGGAGAAGGTGGAGGACCTAAAAAAATGGGTCACGCTGGCAGAACGTGAGAATCGTTGGGCTCCCGGAGGGGTCCGAAGGAGCGGACGCTAGGGCATACATGGCGGGTATGTTTGAGAAGCTGCTGGGGGAGGGGACATTCTCCCGACGTTTTAATATGGGCAGGGCTCACAGAGCGCTCGTGAGGAAGCTGCGAATGGGAGACCCCACCTCCTGAGGGCAATGGTGGTGAGATTCCACAGGTACTTGGATAACTAGCGCATTCTACAGTTGGCCAAGCAGACACAGAGCTGTAAGTGGACAACGGTATCGTGCGGGTTTACAAGACCTGAGTGGAGGTGGCCAGGAGAAGAGCAGGCTTCAACCAGATTAGGTCAATCCTTTTAAAGAAAAAGGTGGCATTCGGACTGCTGTATCCAGCCCGTCTCTGGGTCACGCACGAGGAACAGCACTTTTATTTTGAGTCGCCTGAGGACGCGCTGGACTTGGCGAAAAGGAAAGGACTGGTGGTGGACTGAGAACTGAACTGTGCTGCAACGTTTTTGTTTTGTTTTTGTTTTTTTTTTTCTGTTTTTTAAAAAAAAAGTTTAGTTTTTTGTTTTGTGGAAGCTGTTCCACAATAGGTGGGAGACTATCAGGGATGGGGGGCCACCAAGCTAGCTGGGCGGGCTAGCTCACAGAAGCGGAGTGGGGGGTGTGCATATGTTCGGTTTCTTAAAGGGGTTGGTTACAGTGTTGTTAATGGGTAAATGTTCTGCTGATGAGGGAGGGACTTGGGCTAAGGGACAGATGAGGTTGGGGGTGGAGGCTGCCTGACTGCAGACCGGTGGAGGTGCGGAGCATGGGGTGGAGGCGGGCCCAAAAAAGGGGATGGCGAAGCAGGGGGCAATGAGCCCCCAACTAGGCTGATCACCTGGAATGTTCGAGGGTTAAATGAGCCGGTCAAGAGGGCGCGTGTGTTCGCGCATCTTGGGGGACTAAAGGCAGATGTGGTAATGTTGCAGGAGGCGCACCTTGGAGTAACTGACCAAATTAAATTCGGGAAAGGCTGGGTCAGTCAGGTCTTTCACTCGGGACTAGACTTGAAGGCTAGAGTGATCGTGATCCTGATCAATAAGCGGATGGTGTTTGAAGCGGGTAGAATAGTCTCTGATGTGGGAGGTCGGGACATTATGGTCCGTGGGAAACTGGAGGGGTTGCAGGTGGTATTAGAAAATGTGTATACACCAAATCGTGATGATGTGGAGTTTATAAAGAGTATGCTGGGGAAGATACTAGACCTGGACTCGCACAGGTTGGTCATGGGAGGGGTCTTCAACACTATTATTGACCCTGGCTTATTCTAGTCAAGCTCAAACTGGCAGGGTGCCAGCAATGGCAAAGGAACTAAAAGTGTTCATGGAGGGGGTGGATCCATTGAGATTTGGGCAGCTGAGGGTGAAGGAGTTCTCCTTCTCGCATGCATAAACTGTACTCCCGGATTGATTTCTTTATTTTGAGCAGGGCCTTACTGGCAGGGGTGGTGGATAGTGGGTACTCGGCGATCACAGTCTCAGACCATGCTCTGCACTGGGTTGACCTGCGGGTTAGTAAAGACAGTAACCAGTGTCCGCAATGGAGGTTAGATGTGGGACTTTTGGCTGATGGAAGGGGTGCGCAAGCGGCTGAGGAAATGTATTCAGAATTACCTGCAGGTCAATGACACGTGGGAAATTTCAGCAGTGGTGGTCTGGGAAGCACTGAAGGTGGTGGTCAGAGGGGAGCTGATCTTGATATGGGCCCATAGGGAGAAGGTGGACAGGGCAGAGACGGACCGACTGGTAAAGAACAAAGAAAAGCACAGCACAGGAGCAGGCCCTTCAGCTCTCCAAGCCCATGCTGCCCGTCTAAACTAAAATCTTCTACACTTCCTGGGTCTGTATCCCTCTATTCCCATCCTATTCATGTATTTGTCAAGATGCCCCTTAAATGTCACAATCGTCCCTGTTACTACCACCTCCTCCGGCAGTGAGTTCCAGGCACCCACTACCCTCTGTTTATTAAAAAAAAACTTGCCTCGTACATCTCCTCTAAACCTTGCCCCTCACCACTTAAACCTATGCCTCCTAGTAATTGACCCCTCTATCCTGGGGAAAAGTCTCTGACTATCCACCCTGTCCATTCCCCTCATAATTTTGTAGACCTCTATCAGGTCGCCCCTCAACCTCCGTCATTCCAGTGAGAACAAACCGAGTTTATCCAACTGCTCCTCACAGCTAATGGCCTCCACACCAGGCAACATCCTGGTAAATCTCTTCTGCACCCTCTCTAAAACCTCCATCCTTCTGGTAGTGTGACAACCAGTATTGAACACTATACTTCAAGTGTGGCCTAACTAAAGTTCTATACAGCTGCAACATGACTTGCCAATTCTTATAAACAATGCCCCGGCCAATGAAGGCAAGCATGCCATATGCCTTCTTGACTACCTTCTCCACCTGTGTTATCCTTTCAGTGACCTGTACACCTAGATCTCTGTGACTATCAATACTCTTGAGGGTTCTACCATTCACTGTATATTCCCTACCTGCATTAGACCTTCCAAAATGCATTACCTCAAATTTGTCCGGTTTAAACTTCATCTGCCATCTCTTTGCCCAAGTCTCCAAACAATCTAAATCCTGCTGTATCCTCTGATTGTCCTCATCGCTATCCGCAATTCCACCAACCTTTGTCGTCTGCAAACTTACTAATAAGACCATTTACATTTTCCTCCAAATCATTTATATATACTACAAACAGCAACGGTCCTAGCACTGATCCCTGCAGAACACCACTAGTCACAGCCCTCCAATTAGAAAATCACCCTTCCATTGCTACTCTCTGCCTTCTATGACCTAGCCAGTTCTGTATCCACCTTGCCAGCTCACCCCTGATGCCGTGTGACTTCACCTTTTGTACCAGTCTACCATGAGGGACCTTGTCAAAGGTCTTACTGAAGTCCATATAGACAACATCCACTGCCCTCCCTGCATCAATCATCTTTGTGACCTCTTCAAAAAACTCTCGAGTTAGTCAGACACGACCTCCCCTTCACAACCATGTTGCCTCTCTCTAATACATCCATTTGCTTCCAAATGGGAGTAGATCCTGTCTCAAAGAATTCTCTCCAGTAATTTCCCTACCACTGACGTAAGGCTCACCAGCCTGTAGTTCCCTGGATTATCCTTGCTACCCTTCTTAAACAAAGGAACAACATTGGGTATTCTCCAGTTCTCTGGGACATCACCTGAAGACAGTGAGGATCCAAAGATTTCTGTCAAGGCCTCAGCAATTTCCTCTCTAGCCTCCTTCAGTATTCTGGTGTAGATCGCATCCAGCCCTGGGGATTTATCTACCTTAATGTTTTTCAAGACGCCCAACACCTCATCTTTTTGGATCTCAGGCTATCTACACACCCTTTTCTAGACTCCACATCCACCAATTCCTTCTCTTTGGTGAATTGGTGAATACTGATGTAAAGGAGATACCTCCTATCAATCTGTAGTATGTGGATACCCCAGAGGCAGAGCTTTTAAGGGAATGGCTGAGGCTGCAGGTGGAGTTTGGCTTGTTAACCAGAGGGAGGGCGCTGGGCAGCTGAGAAAGGTGAGAGGGGGGAGGGAGGGAAGGGGAAGAGATCTATGAGCATGGAGAGAAGGCCAGCAGAATGCTTGCACAGCAGCTTAGAAAGAGGGAGGCAGCCAGGGAGATGAGGAAAGTAAATGACTAAATTTCTCAAAGGTGGACGGAGAGCTGGTAGAAGGGCTTGGAAGAGATAGTGGAGGGTCTGAAGGCCATGCAGTCGGGTAAAGCCCCAAGGCTGGACGGGTACCCAGTGGAGTTTTATAAAATATTCTCTGGGATATCAGCACCGCTGTTGATGAGTATGTTCGATGAGGCAAGGGAAAGAGGGGTGCCGCTCCCGACTATGTCACGGGCCACGATTTCGCTGATTGTGAAACGGGACAAGAACCAGGAGCGGGAAGAACCTTCCCGCTCCTACTGCTGAAGGGGATTCCGGACAGGGTAGTTTCCAAAGGGTGGGTAGGAGAAGGGAGCGTCTCTGACATTTACAAGGAACTTGTGGGGTCAGAGGAGACACCGACAGAGGAGCTGTGTGGGTCCTCCAGGCCGATATCCTTGTTGAATGTGGATGCCAAATTGCTGGCCAGACAATGTAAGAAGGTTGTTGAACATGATCTTGATGCCCCCGGAAGGTGGGGAGGTGTAGGCAGTGATCGCAATGGATGCCGAAAAGGCTTTTGATCAGGTAGAATGGGATTATCTGTGTGAGGTACTGGGATGGTTTGGATTTGGGCAGGGTTTATTGACTGGGTCAGGTTGCTGTATCAGGCTCCTGTGGAAGCGGACGGACGAATTGGACAACATCGGGCTATTTTAGATTGCACCGGGGGACAAGACCGGGATGGGCCCTCTCCCCACTGTTGTTCACGCTAGTTTTAGAGTCATTGGCAATTGCTCAGAGCCTCAAGGGGTTGGTCCGGAGGGGGGTGGAGCACAGAGTCTCACTCTATGCAGACCACCTACTTCTGTATGTATCGGACCCAATAGAGGGGACGGAAGAAATCACGAGGATTCTAGGGGAATTTGGCCTGTTTTCAGGGTGTAATCTAAATATGGGGGAAAAGTGAGATGTTTGCAGTCCAGGTGAGGGGACAGGAGAGGTGATTGGGGGAGCTGCCGTTTAGATTAGTAGGGGGAAGCTTTAAGTCCCTAGGCATTCAAGTGGCGCGGGGATGGGACCGGCTGCATAAATTAAATCTCTACTGACTAGTAGACCAAATGAAGGACGATTTTCGGAGATGGGACATGCTTCCGTTGTAACTGGCTGGGAGGGTACAGACGGTGAAGATGACTCCTCCCGATATTCCTGTTTGTATTTCAGCATCTCCCCATCTTTATTCCGCAGTCCTTTTTTAAACGTGTCAACAAAGTGATCACTGGCTTTGTTTGGGCGGGCAAGACCCCGCGAGTAAGGAAGGTAATGCTTGAGTGGAGTCGGGGAGAGGGCGGGCTGGCACTGTCAAATTTTAGTAACTTTTACTGGGTGGCGAATATAGCCATGAGCAGGAAGTGGGTGGTGGGGGAGGGGTCGGCATGGGAGCGTATGGAGGCGGCTTCATGCAAGGGCACCAGTCTGGGGCCATTGGTAACTGCGCCTCTGCCGTTCCCGCCAGCACAGTACTCCACCAGCCCCATGGTGGTGGCGGCCCTCAGAGTCTGGGGGCAATGGAGGAGACATGTGGGAGCAGAGGGAGCATCGGTCTGGTTTCCCCTGGGAAGTGTGGATGGGGGGGGGGATTCTGGATATGGCAGAGAGCAGGGATTGAAAGGATGGGGGGCATGTTTATAGAGGGGAGCTTTGAGTATGAGGGCGCTGGAGGAGAATTGTGGGTTGGTGAGGGGAAATTAATTTGGGTATCTGCAGGTGTGGGACTTCCTACGTAAATGGGTGTCAACCTTCCCGTTCCTACCGCTGAAGGGGATTCCGGACAGGGTAGTTTCCAAAGGGTGGGTAGGAGAAGGGAGCGTCTCTGACATTTACAAGGAACTTGTGGGGTCAGAGGAGACACCGACAGAGGAGCTGGGAGGAGAGATAGAGGATGGTCTATGGGCAGACATGTTGAGTAGAGTCAACGTGTCCGCAACATGTGCCAGGCTCAGCCTGATACAATTCAAGGTCGTTCATCGGGCTCACATGACAGTGGCCCGGATGAGCAGATTCTTTGGGGTGGAAGACAGGTGCGCAAAATGTGCGGTAAGACCAGCAAACCATGTCCACATGTTCTGTACATGTCCAAAGCTATGGGGATTTTGGCAGTTGTTTGCAGATGTCATGCCCACTGTTTAAAAACAAGGGTGGCACTGAGTCCAGAGGTGCTGATTTTTCAGGGTGTCGGGAGACCCGGGAATCCAGGAGGAGAAAGAGGCAGACGTTCTAGTCTTTGCTTCCCTGGTAGCCTGGAGATGGATACTATTAGTTTGGAGGGTCTCAAAGCCCCTGAAGTCAGAGACCTGGCTCACTGACATGGCTAGCTTTCTCTGTTTGGAGAAAATCAAGTTCGCCCTGAGAGGGTCACTGTTAGGGTTTGCCCGGAGGTGACAACCGTTCGTCGACTTCTTCGTGGAAAATTAATCGTCAGCAGAAGTGGGGGGGGGGGGGGGGGGGGTTAGTTTAGCTTGGAGTAGGGGGTTAATAAAGGTGGGACCTTTGAGGAAGGGAGACGGCTTTTGCACTATGTTTATAGTTTCATGTACATTGTTTATTTTGTTGTTGTTACAATACCAAAAATACCTCTATGAAATGTTTATTTAAAAAAAAAAGAGAGAATATCAATATCCCATGTGCATGCCCTTCATGGAATACAACGCTTTACTTTTTCCCTTTCATACCATTTGCTGAGATGTAGATGCCTACTTGTTTTGGAGCTCATGAATGTCTTTCTGAAAATTATTCCACGTGCACCTGTGCAGGTGCAGACTCTGCCATTGGGAGGGGAGACAGCATATTGAGTACTGATTAGGAATGGAGCACTGGGTGAGAAGAAAGCAAGCCTTGTAAGGGCAAAGATTAGATCCTGTTTAAGATGTGGAGATGCTGGCATTGGATTTGGGTGAGCACAGTAAGAAGTCTTAATACTAGGTTAAAGTCCAACAGGTTTGTTTTGAATCACTAGCTTTCGGAGCATTGCTCCTTCCTCGGGTGAATGAATGAGGAAGGAGCAGTGCTCCAAAAGCTTGTGTTTGAAACACACCTGTTGGACTTTAACCTGGTGTTGTAAGACTTCTTGCTGTGCTCACCCTAGTCCAACAACGGCATCTCCACATCATATCCTGTTTAAAGCACTAGACTTATTGGCCTGCTGTATTTGCATGACTGTGGTCAAGGTATGCAAGGACTCATTTGATGGCTGCAAGTAATACTCTATGGAGTTGACTCCTCCATCCATGCAAGACAAATATGGTGCATAATTAACCCACTTTCTGCTTGCAGTGGATTCCTCCATTCCCTATGCAATGGCAGATAGTGTGTTGAAGGCCTGCTACTGTGTTAGTGTTCCTCTTCAAATTATTATCCTTTTCATTAGCCCCTGGGCTACAGAATCTTTGTTCAGCTGAATAGAGATTTGGCGAGGTTATAACCTCCAATATGGACCCATCACTGCTGTCCCTATAACTACTGTGCCCTTGTTCACTTGTGAGATGAGTCACCAGCTGAAACCCCAAATATTTGGACTCTTGAAAGTAGGAGTCTCTGACCTAGTCCATGGTAAGCATGAGTCTTAACTGTGTGCCCTCCAATGTTGCTCCTGTCCAGGTGAAGACTTTGAAGGAGAGGAAATATATGAATTAGTGCTGGCAAGACACAATGTTGAAACTTAATATGAAGATGATTATATTTCACTTGCTGCTGAAAATATGATTTGTGGTTCTATTTGATTCAGCCAGCAAGTATTTAGGTGGTACTTTCCTCTGGCCAAGAATGCTGAGATGCCATTGATCTGTGTCTCCTCCCCTACATCTCAGTTGTGGAGATCTGTGGGAGACTGTCACTGGTTCTTGCTCTCCATGATCTTTTGCCCTCTTTTTTTTTTTCTCCTGCAATAGGTAAAGGATGCAACCATGCAGCAAACTGAAAACCAACATGTCTAGTGCCTTAAACAGAATTGGCTGAATGGCAGTACAGCATGTGTTTATCCAATTGAGTACATTTAATGTTGATAACAGTAATTGTCTGGGAACGGGTGAGGTTGATGGGTGGATGAATGGCTGAGAATGTGCAGAAATGCATGGAAAGTGAAGCTGAGCGTGAGGGGCACTGTAGGCTTGACAGGGCAGAGTGAGGGGTACGGATGTGATGTTCAGAACAGGATATATGTGTGCACGTGCTGATAAAGTTAAATCATTAAAACATTTCCTGTTGAAAACCAAGATTCATTTGCTGCTGATCTTGAGGTTTGAATCATAGACTGGTTCACTAAGTCTTTTGGGGTAGGAAATCTGCCATCTTTATCAAGCCTGGCATATATGTGACTCCAAATGCTTGCTGACACTGCCAAATGGTTGACTCTTAACTGTCCTCTGAAATGGCCTAGTAAGCCATTCGGTGAAAAGCCCACTAAGAATATTACTACAAAAATCACCAGGCAATGACAAAGGCACACCCTGCAATGTATTCCTTGCTAAGGGGGCCTGTGCCAAAATTGGCGACAGCCTTACTCCCAATATTACCACCCAGCCATGCTGTTCCAGTACAGCTAATATTGCCATGTACCCGGCCCTTGATGAAAATTGTTCTGGTCCCCATAAAAACATCCTGCCCAGTCCCAAAAAGCAGAAAAGACCTCCATTCATGTTATGTTGTACTACCACTGTGCTGAATGAGGAACTCTGACCATTTCTAGTAATCCTAATTTGAGCATCAGATGCTGTGGGCTGCCACTTTGGATAACTTTAACAATGGCCCACCTCAAAGGATTTAATCTCCTTTTGTGATTCCTTCTCCCTAGATTCCCAAGTAAACTCAAACACTAGCTTCTCTGAACTGACACTGCCCTTGCATTTTTCTGAGCTCCTGCCTCCCTGCTGCATCCGGTTGACTCCTGGGCTTCCCCTGACCAGTCCTCAGTGAAAGGCCGCACTTTCAGATCTTGGGCGGGATTCTCCCCTACCCGGCGTAACGGGGGGGGGGGGGCCAACCACTCCGGGGTCGGGCCTCCCCAAAGGTGGGGAATTCTCCGCACCTTTGGGGGCTAGCCCCGCGCCGGAGTGGTTGGCACCAGAAGACTGCCGCAAAAAACCGGCGCCAGCAGCCTTTCAGGCCCGGCAGCGGAGCTGGCCGAAAGGCTTTCACCGGTTGGCGCATGCGCCGGCAGTGACTTCACCACAGATGCGTGCGCAATGTGGGTCTCTCTTCTGCTTCCGCCATGGCGGAGGCCGTGGTGGCGGCGGTGGAGAAAGCGTTCAGGGCACTGGCCCGGAGTCTGAGCGGGGGGCCCCGATCGTGGGCCTGTCCACCGGGGGTCCGATTTCTCCTCCCTCCCCCCCCCCCCCCCCCCCCCAGGACCCCGGGGGCCAGGTCGAGGCGCTGATCCCGCCGCCACCAGAGGTGGTTCAAACCTCGGCTGCGGGACTTCGGCCCATCCGGGCTGGATAATCGCCGCAGGGGCCTCGTCGATCGGAGTGCCGTGATTCCCGCCCCCGCCAATTCCCGGGTGGCGGAGAATCTCTGCTACGGCGGGGGCGGGTTTTTTCGGCGGCCCCAGGCGATTCTCCGACCCTGCGGGGGGGGGTCTAATTCATATCAAATCTACCTACCCTACACATCTTTGGGTTGTGGGGCTGAGACCTACGCAGGCACGGGAAAATGTGCAAACTCCACAAGGACAGTTAGTCATACACCATTTGCTTTTAACAAATCCATGCTTTCTGTCCCTTTTATTAACCAGTGCTTCTCCAAAGTAAATTAATTTGTCCATGGATGCTGGTCTCCTAGTTACAGCTACCACTGCTGTAAGACGGTTTTGCCTGTTTGTAATAATCTTTATTGTCACAAGTAGGCTTGCATTAATACTGCAGTGATGTTCCTGTGAAAAGCCCCTAGTTGACACATTCTGGCGCCTGTTCAGGTAAAGAGGGAGAATTCAGAATACCCAAATTACCTAACAGCACGTCTTTTGGGACTTGTGAGAGAAAACCGGAGCACCTGAAGGAAACCCATACAGACATGGGGAGAACATGCAGACTCCGCACAGACAGTGACACAAGCCGGGAATAAAACCTGGGACCCTGGAGCTGTGAAGCAACAGTGCTAACAACTGTGCTACCGTGCTGCAGTGCTCAGTTGACATATCATTCAGTGCCACTACATTGCTTAATGCGCCACTCATAACTAATTCTGTGCGCACTTCACACCTGACATCATTGCTTCACTCTGGTTTCTTGCTGCAAGCTTGAATTTAGAATTCCTGATCTTGTGATTGATCGTGAATTCCTGTCTCTTTGCAGAAATCCCTCTCCCCAAAAGAGCAGCAGGGTCAGGAAAGGACCGCAGCTGTATGCAGTCTGATTAGATACAAAAGGAGTGCCTTTGTGAACTGGAGGAAGCAGTTTGAAGAGGGAAAGTGGCTCTGTTAATGTGGGGGGGGGGGGGGGGGGGGGGGGGGGGGGAATTGAATGGTCGGAAGGAAACCAGAGCCCACAGAGGAAACAGTTTTAATTTAAAAGAGGGGTTAATAATATTTGCACTAATCTCTGACCAGTCTTAATTCTAAAAGCTATATCCAGCTCTTAGTAATTTCATCTGTGACTAAACCGCAGGAACAGTCCCATGGCTTGGATCCAAGCTCTGCAGTCCTGTCACATCTAGTCTTGGATTTTTAAAAAAAAATTTAGATTAACCAATTATTTTTTCCAATTAAGGGGCAATTTAGCGTGGCCAATCCACCTACTCTGCACATTTTTGGGTTGTGGGGGCGAAACCCACGCAGACACGGGGAGAACGTGCAAACTCCACACTGACAGTGACCCAGAGCCGGGATCGAACCTGGGACCTCAGCGCCGTGAGGCGGTTGTGCTAACCACTAGGCCACCGTGCTGCCCTTCATCTAGTTGTAGGTTGGAGAAGTAGGCTGCAAGGGTTGGGCACACTGGATATGTGGAGCTTGTTCAAGGAACAGCTATTGCATGTTCTTGACAAGTACGTACCAGTCAGGCAGGGAGGAAGGGGTCGAGCGAGGGAACCGTGGTTTACCAAAGAAGTGGAATCTCTTGTTAAGAGGAAGAAGGAGGCCTATGTGAAGATGAGGCGTGAAGTTTCAGTTGGGGCGCTTGATAGTTACAAAGAAGCGAGGAAGGTTCTAAAGAGAGAGCTAAGACGAGCAAGGAGGGGACATGAGAAGTCTTTGGCAGGTAGGATCAAGGAAAACCCAAAAGCTTTCTATAGGTATGTCAGGAATAAAAGAATGACTAGGGTAAGAGTAGGGCCAATCGAGGACAGTGGTGGGAAGTTGTGTGTGGAGGCTGAGGAGATAAACGCGATACTAAATGAATACTTTTCGTCAGTATTCACTCAGGAAAAAGATAATATTGTGGAGGAGAATGCTGAGACCCAGGCTATTAGAATAGATGGCATTGAGGTGCGTAGGGAAGAAGTGTTGGCAATTCTGGACAAGGTGAAAATAGATAGTCCCTGGGGCCTGATGGGATTTATCCTAGGATTCTCTGGGAAGCCAGGGAAGAGATTGCTGAGCCTTTGGCTTTGATTTTTAGGTCATCATTGGCTACAGGAATAGTGCCAGAGGACTGGAGGATAGCAAATGTGGTCCCTTTGTTCAAGAAGGAGAGTAGAGATAACCCCGGTAACTATAGGCCAGTGAGCCTCACGTCTGTTGTGGGTAAAGTCTTGGAGAGGATTATAAGAGATACGATTTATAATCATCTAGATAGGAATAATATGATTAGGGATAGTCAGCATGGTTCTGTAAAGGGTAGGTCATGCCTCACAACCTTATCGAGTTCTTTGAGAAGGTGACTGAACAGGTGGACGAGGGTTAGAGCAGTTGATGTGGTGTATATGGATTTCAGTAAAGCGTTTGATAAGGTTCCCCACGGTCGGCTATTGCAGAACATACGGAGGCTGGGGATTGAGGGTGATTTAGAGATGTGGATCAGAAATTGGCTAGTTGAAAGAAGACAGAGTGGTGGTTGATGGGAAATGTTCAGAATGGAGTTCAGTTACGAGTGGCGTACCACAAGGATCTGTTCTGGGGCCGTTGCTGTTTGTCATTTTTATAAATGACCTAGAGGAGGGCGCAGAAGGATGGGTGAGTAAATTAGCAGACGACACTAAAGTCGGTGGAGTTGTAGACAGTGCGGAAGGATGTTGCAGGTTACAGAGGGACATAGATAAGCTGCAGAGCTGGGCTGAGAGGTGGCAAATGGAGTTTAATGTGGAGAAGTGTGAGGTGATTCACTTTGGAAGAATAACAGGAATGCGGAATATTTGGCTAATGGTAAAATTCTTGGTAGTGTGGATGAGCAGAGGGATCTTGGTGTCCATGTACATAGATCCCTGAAAGTTGCCACCCAGATTGATAGGGCTGTGAAGAAGGCCTATGGTGTGTTGGCCTTTATTGGTAGAGGGATTGAGTTCCGGAGCCATGAGGTCATGTTGCAGCTATACAAAACTCTAGTATGGCCGCATTTGGAGTATTGCGTACAATTCTGGTCGCCTCATTATAGGAAGGACGTGGAAGCTTTGGAATGGGTGCAGAGGAGATTTACCAGGATGTTGCCTGGTATGGAGGGAAAATCTTATGAGGAAAGGCTGATGGACTTGAGGTTGTTTTCGTTAGAGAGAAGAAGGTTAAGAGGTGACTTAATAGAGGCATACAAAATGATCAGAGGGTTAGATAGGATGGACAGCGAGAGCCTTCTCCTGCGGATGGAGGTGGCTAGCACGAGGGGACATAGCCTTAAATTGAGGGGTAATAGATATAGGACAGAGGTGGGTTTTTTTACGCAAAGAGTGGTGAGGCCGTGGAATGCCCTACCTGCAACAGTAGTGAACTCGCCAACATTGAGGGCATTTAAAAGTTTATTGGATAAGCATATGGATGATAAGGGCATAGTGTAGGTTAGATGGCCTTTAGTTTTTTTCCATGTCGGTGCAACATCGAGGGCCGAAGGGCCTGTACTGCGCTGTATCGTTCTATGTTCTAGTCTTGGATGATGGTGAACTATTAAACAACTAATGGGAGGTTGAAACTCCATAAACATTCTCAACAAAGCTCATTAGTATAAAAGATTAAGGATTTGCAATAGTTTTCATATAGAAATGTGAGTGGATGATCCATTTTGGCCTCCAGGTCCACACTGTCATAGATGCCGGTCTTCAATCAATTTAAGTTGCACAATATCAAAAATGACTTTGCTCTGGGCAGTGGATACAGAAAAAGTTAAAGGGCCTGACAGCATACAAGGTATGCAGAAGATGTGTGCACCAAAGCCACAGCTTTAGTAGAGTTGTTCTAGTATAAAATTAAAAATTGCCTAGACACAGCTGATCTAACCAATTAATGCTCCATCTTTTTTTTTTAAATTTAGAGTATCCAATTATTATTTTTTTTCTAATTAAGGGGCAATTTAGCATGGCCAATCCACCTAGCCTGCACATCTTTGGGTTGTGGGGGCGAAACCCACGCAAACACGAGGAGAATGTGCAAACTCCACACAGACAGTGACCCAGAGCCGGGATCGAACCTGGGACCTTGGCGCCGTGAGGCTGCAGGGCTAACCCACTGTGCCACCGTGCTGCCCTATTAATGCTCCATCTAATCAACATGGGTGCCACAAACAGTGCTAATATGTTGCATTTCCCTACCAATGACTTGCTCTTCAATGCTCAGTTCACCAGTGTTGTAACTCCTGTGAGATAGAGGTGTAGCTAGTTCTGAAGCATAAGTCTCCTATTATTAAGCTCCCATTTTAGCCTTAGTCCAAATCTGACTAAAAGAGCTGCATTTCAGAGGGGAGAGTGACTGCCCTTTACATCTTGCTAGCATTTTGATCGCGTGAGGAAATGAAGAACTCTCGTAAAACTTTGGAATTGGGATGAAAACCTCTGGCCAGACTCATGACTAGTGCAAAGGAAGATGGTTGTTTGCTGCAGACCATTTCTTCCAGTGCGTGGACATCACTGCAGGTGTTCCTTTGGACAGTGGACAAACCATTTGGACAACTATCTTCAGCTGCTTAATCTTGACCTTTCTTCCATCGTAAGATCTGAAGTGGGAATGCTTGCTGATTATTGCACAGGTTCATTCCCGCCTGCAATTATTCAGATAAAATAAATATCGTCACACTCCCAGAGGACCATAGGCTGCCTCAATAAGGAGCTGATTGAAATGAAATGAAAATCACTTATTGTCACAAGTAGGCTTCAATGAAGTTACTGTGAAAAGCCCCCTAGTCGCCACATTCCGGCGCCTGTTTGGGGAGGCTGGTACGGGAATTGAACCGTGCTGCTGGCCTGCCTGGGTCTGCTTTAAAAGCCAGCGATTTAGCCCATTGTGCTAAACCAGCCCCTGATTGGTGGTGATTTTAACCTGAGGGTCAAGGTTTATAATTTTTTTTTAAGGTTTTACGTTTTGACAAAAAACATACAAAACCACCAAAATGGCACAGTACACCAATAAAAATAAAAGGCTCAGCATACATGAATACAAAGGGGGACAGGAGAACAGCAGTATAACGAGCTCATCACAATCATTAGACATAATGTAATACCTCTATAAGCCCAGATAGAGAATAACCAGGAAACATGGAATACTGGTGCACACGTTCCCATGCAGCGATTGCTGGCAATTACACAAGAGTTCAGGATAGATTTTTCACACCACGTTCAGGCACACGCCAATATATATCCCCCTCTACTCCAGCAGAGGCACCAATGACACAAACCTCTTCTTGGATACCAGATACATCTGCACCCATCACGGATTCTTTATATAATGAAAATACTAGAGATCCCCAGTTTTTAAAAGGATGTTACATACATATATATCCCAACACAACATGTCTCGGGCCCAGTACAAAACCAACATCACTCTATATGTTTATGTAGACAAACCCAGCCTCTCTGGTTGTTCCTAATAAGTGCCTTTGAGATGGGTCATCAAAGCTCCGGGGGGGGCAACAGAATGACAACCACAACACTGGACATGGCTAAGGCCAAAACACTCTGACGCACAAGAATCAGGACCTCCAGCATACCCCAAAAACCTACACCCCAGCTGATTTCAACCACACCCAGGGCAGTGCACCATCTCCATTTACATTGGACATAACGCCACAAGTGCCCAGGAGGAGTGGGGGGGGGGGGGGGGGGTACAATGGGGGGAGCCTTCCATAGACCACATGACCGGACCAAGATGTTTCACACAGCTGAGGAGAAAAAGAAAAATGACTTGCGGGAAGGAGGACCAGGCTGACCGAGAAATATTAGCCATCACCCCGCACTGCACGTCAAGAAGAATATTAAGGGATTCAACAGAGAAACAAGCACTGTTTCCACATGGAAAACTCAACTTCATCAAGGAGGACACGAGGGAACAAATATATAAGACCACTTGAAGGTGGGCACCCAACTACCCCCATCAAGCCTACCCCCACATGAGAGAAAGGCTCCCAACAATGTAGAGGGGTAGCAAACAATCTTTTTTAAATCAAATCAGCCAAGAATTGGCCAAATCTATATCTGCATACACCACCAATTGATTCCTTCTAATCAATAGCTCTAAAGAGAAAAGACCTCCAAAAAAAACACTTCAACCTCGAGGGAAAATCAGGAGGAACACAGTCCTCCCCAGGATACATATACTGTCTGGGCCATCAAAGGAGTTGAACACAAATTCTTAAATTCAAAATGGCAAAAACAAATCTCAATGAGGACTTAAACTAACACTACCAACCAACTCCACACCACCCATCACCCTGCAATAGATGCACCCATTTTCATTATAAGCTAGATAAGTGGTGTCCAGAAAGCAATCCCATCCCATAATCACAAGAATTACTGCACATAAAAAAAGAGTAAAACTGCACAGACCATATTTCACATAATAAACCCAATATGGTTTCTGCTAGGATAGGATAACCAGTGACCCTTGCCCTTGTGCTCACACCTCATATGCCCTTGCAGGAGAAAAGACGACAACAAATAGTCAACAACATAATCACTAGGAATAAAGTCCAGGATTGTTGAAGAATTGAGGTATACTGATACAGTCTATGTTGCTCAAAGGCTAAAGCCATGACCGGATTATGATAACCTTTTATTGTCACAAGTATGAATTTACTGTGGAAAAGCCCTTAGTCGCCAATTTCGGTGCCTGTTTGGATAAGCTGGTATGGGAATTGAGCCCGCGCTGCTTGGCCTTTGTCTGCATCACAACAGCTGTCTAGCCCACTTAGCTAAACCAGCCCATTATCGAACACTCCTTGGGATCTCTTGAGGCCACCAACGAATGTAGCACCTTAATTTCCTTAATACCGACACCCAAGCAATCCACAACCTAGGCCCCGACTGGTGAGATTGGCTTGAGCACAATCGGCCACCTCCAACCCCTCACGAGTATAGAGAGCTGGATAATATAGGGCCAGTGGTCAGGGGCCCAACCAATCCGAGGGCTTGGGCGGCACGTTAGCACAGTGTTAGCACTGACGCTTCACAGAGCCAGGGACCCGAGTTCGATTCCCGGCTTGGGTCACTCTGTGGGAGTCTGCATGTTCTCCCCATGTCTGCGTGGGTTTCCTCGGGGTGCTCCGGTTTCCTCCCACAAGCTCCAAAAGACGTACTTGTTAGGTGAATTGGACATTCTGAATTCTCTCTCTGTACCCAAACAGGTGCCAGAATGTGGCGACTAGGGGATTTTCATAGTAACTTCATTGCAGTGTTAATGTGCAGTGTTAATGTAAGCTTACTTGTGACACTAATAAAGATTAATATTATTGAAGACCGGAATACACTGTGCTCTGGGACACACCCAGCCTTCAGATCAAGATTACTAAAGCATAGCAGCCAATTTTCAAACTCAGTCAGGATCTTGCCTCCCATTTCTCGCCAGGTATCGGGCCCACGGACACTCCATGTCCAGACCTTACCTCCAAAACCTGTAGGCGATGCATCATGCAGCAGGATCTTAACAAATCAAAGGCAAGCCTTATCATGGAAAGTGCTCTCTTGAATACAAGGGTTCTCTCTTGTGCTTCCACCCTTCTCGTAGTTCCTCGAGACCCAAGCCGGGAATCAACCCCGGGTCCCTGGCTCTGTGAAGCATCAGTGCCGTCCCTAGGCCTCGAATAGGTTGGGCCCCTGACCATTGGCCCTATATTATCCTGTTCTCGATGCTCGTTGTGAGGGGTTGAAGGTGGCCGAATGTGTCGAGTCATCTCCCCTCGAGGTGAACTCCCAAAGACCTGCATCACAAAACTGAGATCCTCAACTAGAACAACATTCTCAATGACTGCCATCATCCTGGTGCACAGGTCCGGTGGAAGCCCGTTCACCAGCAACAACGCCAATAAAAGCTGGGCCCCAGGCCAACTAACTCTGAATGCCATGGTCAACGAGCATTTGTGCCAAGGTATAACCATTTCCAGTAAAAGAGTCTAAGCTCCACCTATTCGCATTCAATGGCTATACATTCACTAAACCCCTCACTGTCAACATCCTGTGAATCACCATTGAACAGAAAACAACTGGACCAGACACATAACTACCAAGAGCAGGCCAGAGAGGCTGGGAATCTTCAGTAGTGACTCACCACCTAACTCTCCACCATGTCTTTCCACACCTGCAAGGCAAAAATCAGGAATGTGATAGATTAATATTCATTTGCATGGTTGATTATAGCTCCAACACTGTAGGAACACTATCCAGGACGAAGTTGTCCACTTAATCAACATTTTCTCCAATACCTTTAAATACTTAACACTGCACCATTGGTGCACAATAGCTCCAGCGTGCATCAGCAACAAGTACAGTAACTCATCAAAGCTTCTTGACATACTCTCCAACCTGCAACCTCTACCATCCAGAAACTAATGGAGGAAATTCTGAAGGAGAGAATCTGTCTCCAGAGGCAAGGCTTGATCATGAACAGTCAGCATGGTTTTGTCAGAGGGAGGTCATGCCTAACAAATTTGATAAAAAATTTTTGAAGCGATGACTAAGTGTGTCGATGAGGTAGTGCAGTTGATGTAGTTCACATGGATTTCAGCAAAGCATTTGATAAGGTCCCACATGGGAGACTTAAAAAGAAGGCAAATGCAATGGGATACAGTGGAACGTGATAAGGCGGATTCAAAGGCGGCACGCTGGTACAGTTGCTTTACAGCTCCAGGGTCCCAGGTTTGATTCCCAGCTTGGATCACTGTCTGTGCGGAGTCTGCACGTTCTCCCCATGTCAGCTTGGGTTTCCTCTGGGCGCTCCGGTTTCCTCCCACAGTCTAAAGACGTGCAGATGAGGTGGATTGGCCATGCTAAATTGCCCTTTGTTGTCCAAAAAGGTTCGGTGGGGTTACGGGGATAGGGTGGAGGTGTGGGTTTGGGTAGGTTGCCCTTTCCAAGGGCCGGTGCAGACTTGATGGGCCGAATGGCCTCCTTCTGCACTGTAGATTCCATGATTCTATGAAAGCTGGCTGAGCTATAGGAAACAAAGAGTAATGACAGATGGCTGCTTTAGTGACTAGAAGCCAATGTCTAGTGGCATACCACAGGGATTTGTGCTGGGTCACCTATTACTCGTCATTTATTTAAATGACCATGACTTAGATGACTATGTGAAATGAAATGAAAATCGCTTATTGTCACGAGTAGGCTTCAATGAAGTTACTGTGAAAAGCCCCTAGTCGCCACATTCCGGCGCCTGTCCGGGGAGACTGGTACCGGTACGTGGGGGGTAGGATCAGTAAGTTTGTGGATGACACAAATATAGGCCAGGTGGTTAACAGTGAGGCTGAGTCTTGGGTTACAGAAAGATATAGACGGGATGGTCAAATGGGCAGAAAAGTGGCAGATGGAATTTAATCCTGAAAAGTGTGAGGTGTTTTTGGAACGAGCTACTTGACAATGCTGATCAAGTAGACAACTTTGTGAATAGTGTTCCTATAGTGTTGGACATTCAATGAATGGCACCACACTGGTGTTGGGGCCCTTATTTTACCTTCTCATAAGAGTCGACAGTCTGTTTGATTGGAGGTGTGAAAAATACAACTTTGTTGCTAATTATTCACTTGAATACAGTTAAATAAGAACGGAATCAAAACTGAGAAATGAAATATCAAACAATACATAAAAGGTCAAAATGGCAAAAATCATGAAGACATTTAACACAAACAAACAAATTGATGTTTCAGGAATTCATGAACAAGGATCTCAATCATGAGGTCCTACTTTTAAGGGAATTCTTATCTCTGGTTTAACCCTTCATTTACTCTCATTGGTTTCTAATTCTCAGCTGAGACCCTCCTGGTTTGTGCAAATGAATGCCTGGTACTTAGCGGATGATTTATTAATTGGACATTATTTAAGATCGACTGGTACCTACCAAAGCTAGTTCCGCGCCTGCATGTGCAGTCTGAGGAAAATTACTGGATACGTTTCTCACACTTTCCATGTTACACAGCTCAACCTGGAGACCTTGCTGTAACTGATTAGTTGATATATTCTTAATGCACTGGAATATATTGGCAAATTCATTATGTGAAACGATGACTGGATTCCCGCAGTCAAGACACTTTTACTAATTTTTACCACGCAACTTACATGCATCCAATCAGTACCTAAAAGTATGACTCTAACTGGGAAGTCCTGAGGAACAAAGAGACTTTGACATGTTTATAAATAGATCTCTGAAGGCATAAGGGTCGTTTAATAGGGTGGTGAAAAAGGCATATGGTACCCACTTGCCTTTATCAATCGTGGCATAGATTATAAAAGCAAGGAAGTCATATTGGAGTTATATAGAAAATGATGTCCTGACCAGTAAGCGCAGGGAGGCCGACGTGCTCTCCACTATGCATAATTTAGCTTGGTAAATTATGAGAATACCACCTCAGCAGTGTTCCAAGTCCTGATTCTCTGCTGACAGAAGCACTTAGATTTGAAACCAAAGAATCCCTCCCATGACTTTGCAGGTTGTTGTCTGATTATAGGATTTTGAATTCCCAAATCATTGGGAAATTGAGATTTTTTTACGAGTGCCATTTCTAAAAGCAATTTTTGGATTCCTACTGTGCTTGAAGCTATTTAATGTGAACAGATTATGTTGTGTCTTAAACTACGCTAACATTGCTAGAGTTCAAATCTGATTTATTTTCTGCTTAGTTGCAACACCAAAGTTCAAGGTGACCCCTGATGCAGCAGAAGTAGGTGTGAACAACACTGTGCATGTGTCAACGATGCCGCAGTTCACAATTCCATCAAGCCAGCAAACTCCTGTAATTAATCAGTGCCTCTCTGATCATGTACAGACACAAATGGGTCTTCTGAATGGCCAAGCTCCGGTTAGTGCCTCTAATGGGACACCTGCCCAATCTTACTACACAATTTTGGACTCTGGTAAGGATGTGCTCAGTGACTTTACAATGAATCTTGTAGTCAAGAAAATCTTCATTCATATCTTAGAATGAATGTGCTTAATATAATTGAGTTTCTATCTGCCAATAAATGGCACACCATAAATTTTAACTGTATGAAACTAGTAGTTACCATAAACAAACTGTAATGTGTTTTCTTAGGATCACAAGCTGTTCCAATGTTTAATTGTCGACTTCCTACCTCTACACCAGCTATGTCTCCAAAAAGTGCTGAGCATCCATTAGTAATACAAGGCGTGAGTATATAAATGGGTTGTTTTATTGCAGATATTTTATTCACAATGTCTGGGATATTTAACTTAAACTAGCAGTCTCCCTAGAGTAACCAGATCTATACATTAATGTCACCGTGTACACTGAAGCTTTTTTAAAAAAAAGTTTAATTTATCTCAGCAGGTCTGACAGCATCTGTGGAGAGAAAATTCATTCTATAATGGCATGCAATGGAATTGCTTCCTTCAACCCATATGTAGATTCTAAACTGCTACAGGGATACAACCTCTCTAAATCTTTGACAAAGAATCATCCGTCTTTGTCAAATCTTATCTGGACTCAAAACGGCAGCTCCCTTTTCTCGCCACAGATGCTGTCAGACCTGCTGAGATTCTCCACTATTTTCTGTTTTTGTTTCAGATTCCAGCATCAGCAGTAATTTGTTTTTATTTTAGTAATTTATCTCCTAGGAAAATAGAAATTTTGTTTATTGGTAAAATAAATTGCAGAAAGCCTAATCACATAAAAATAAATATTATGTTTTCATCCTTTTCACTGCTGCCCTGTAATTCACTTTCTCACTCACTATTTCCTTTTCCCCCCCTTTTGACTTATTTTAGTTAAACACCCATTTTACCCCTATTCTTAGACTTCCCTTGTGATCACAGCCTTTATTTTTTTTAACACTTTTTTTCCTTTTCCTCATTCTTCCCATGAACTATTTTGGAGGTAAATTACCTAAACATAATGGAATGGCTTCCTTCAACCCTTCAACCTAGATTCTAAACTGCTACAGGGATACAACCTCTCTAACTGACCTGTCACACTGCTTTGTAAGGCGATTCAGCTACAGAAGAAACCTTCCTCTTTGATAAGTCCCTTGCATAAGACTGGATTTAGTTGCTGACTAATTTCTCTACTACGTGGCATTAGTCTTGTACATCAAGGTAGTTGGTGCATTGCAAGTTGCCTTTGTATTGGCCCTACCACCAAACCCAAGGTTTGTTGTATATCAGCTGAAGAACTCATGAGAGTTATGCTGCTCGAAGGCCGTACTTGGAGATTGACTCGTTTGGTTCCTATACTGATTGGATTGCAGAGAAACATGAATCTGCTGCTAAAACTGCACCACCAACTGGTCGACCACTGTTTGGTGATGCATATATGGTCATTTTAAAAATCTTTTGACCACCTAATGTTGCTCATCATGCAAATCTGGTAACTGTCTACATTGAAAGGCATTCCATCTGCACTTGTCATCTTTTGCTGTTTTAAAAATATATTTTATTCCAATATAAGCAACAAAACACAGTCAACAAAAGACACAACCAAATTACTAACAGTTCATTCCCCTTTTTCTCCCCTTAACTAACACCCCCCCTGGCAAAGCCACCCCCTTACCCGCTGGCAACAAACAAATCCTTGAATAGAGACAGAAACAGGCTTTATATTCCACAAAACCTCTCTTCCGACTCTTTAAGGGTGAACTTAACTTTCTCCAATTGTAGGAACTCTGCCATATCCCCCAACCACCCCAACACCTTCATTGGGCAATCAGAGTGGCGAAGGCCACAACATTGGACCCCCTCCCCTCCAGTAGCTCTGGCAGCTCCGAAGATCGCCACCAATGGACACAGCTCCATCCTCACCCCCATAAACTCTGACAGTGCCTCGAAGATTGAGGCCCAGAATCCCCTTAACTTCAGGCAAGACCAAATCATGTGGGTGTGATTTGCTTTTGCCCTCTACTTCAGGGAAGAACCCACTCGTACGAGCCCAAACCCATATGGACCCTGTGCACCACCATAAACTGTATTAGGCTCATCTTGTCCAGGGGTTTCTCGAAGAACCCCTCCTCGACCAGCTTGCGAATATCCTCCTTATGTAGTCCATGGCACTCGTTCCCTCCACCTCCTACCGCAGTCCCTCTTAAGTTCTGCTGCATGGACCAATTCTCCTCATCATCCATCTTTGCCTTCAACACCTTGCAGGCCTCTCCCAGACTCATCTCGTCACCTCTGCCTCCCAACAATATGATCCAGTCGTTGTGGTCAGATTCCGCCCTTTCCACCTCCTGGATTGTCGCACCTTGTGACTCACAGTAACTTTTCACAGTAACTTCATTTGAAGCCTACTCGTGACCAATAAGCGATTTTCATTTTCATTCATTTTCAATGTTTCTCCACCCATTCGAAAGTCCTGTGAAGAGGGTTCCTGCTCCCTCGATTACTTTGGACCAGGCCTCTTGCATCTCTTGCCGATGGTGCCTAAAACTTCCCCCTTGATGAATTCCCATCATCTACTCCACAGGCAAAGGGGTAGTGCTGACGATGCTCCCGACTCCGCCATGCTCTCTGTTACTGTGCCACGCGGATCCTCCACGTCTTGAACCAAAGCTTTAATCTACTTTTGCTAGGTTTTGAATCGCTGACATTCCACTTTGGCGGCGGAAAGCAACTCCCTCCAACTATTTTGCACTTTTACAAATAAAGTGCCCATTAACCGGGTAGAAAGGACTAAAACTGAAGCCTCCAGCAGGAGCCACTTTGTGTGCGACCGATCACTCATGTCCGATCAAGCTTGTGTCCGAACAGGTAGATTGCTCCGACTTGTTTAAAGTAGAAGGAAACTCGGCAGTGCGCTGTTATTCTTGTGTAGTTGTTGTAGCTAATTACAACACTACACTATGATGTAACTAATTATACACTACTGCAACACTATTCCTGTGACACTGGATGACCCTCAACTGATGCCAATTTGTAGCTAAGATTCAGGCACTTTTAGGGCGAGATTCTCCCATATGGGGAGAAATCATAAGGCTGGCGTCAAATCCGGGTGGGTTTGACGCCAGCCCCCCCCCTTCCCGACCGGGAACCGATTCTGGTCCCCGGTCGGGCTAGCAGCTCGACGCCATAAGCTCCGGCATCACGGGCTTAACGAATTTCGTTAAGCCCGCTTGCCCGAGTTAGCGCCGGCTGACGCGTCATATGACGTCAGCCGCGCATTGCGCGGATTGGAAGACTCCAACCCGTGCATGCGCGGATGACGTCATCGCGTATTTGCGCGAAACCCGTGCATGCGTGGGCCGGGATGCCCCTCAGCCGCCCCGCGAATGGATACTGCGGGGCGCGGAAGGACAAATAGTGCACGGGCATCGGGGCCCGCTACCCGCGACGGTGCCCACCGATCGCGGGCCCATGGCACCCTTCGCACGGCCGTGGTACTTGCCGTGCCAATCGGTGCCATGGTTATAAAATGCGAGTGTTTACGGCCGTTTTTTACGAACGGCCAGACCAGGTGTGTTTGCCGTTCGTAAAACAGCCGTAAAGGGCTGGGAACTCGGCCCATCTATCAGCTATGAATCGCTGCCGGCTGTAAAAAAACGGCGGCAGCGATTCGTGTCGGGAGTTGGGCGTGGGAGGGGGAGAATAGCGGGAGGGCGTCGGAACAGCGTGGCCGTAAAATTTTACGAGCCACGCTATTCTCCGCACCGTCGGGATGTGCGGAGAATCTCGCCCTTAGTTTGTGGTATCACTATAAATAAAATGTCTACTCCCATGTTCAGCAATTAAAAATGTACCTGCCGGTTTATTTGGTATGGAAGCTTTTACACGTTAATATCAACAATCTAAAATCATTTTAAAAGAAACATAACATTTACAGAAGTGGTAAATTATTTTCAGTAGAATCTTTTTTAAATGTTGGTCGAACAGTCTTATAGGTAAAGATGATCCGTTCATTGAAAATTTGAATTGATATGCTTCACAATAAAGTAGTTTGGCTGGAATATATTAAATTATTTCTCTGAATTATTGGTCCACAGGTAATCACGAGGTTTTAAAAAATCCCTCTCTGTTTTCTTGAAGACCTTGTAGTTTCAGCTTCGCACCACCCAGTGGCAAAACCTGAGTACCTCATAACACAACCCTCAATAACACAACTCCAGTGTTGAAATTCAGTGCCACTTAATACCAAAACTTAATAACATGCTGCAAATGGTTACCATGGAAAGGTTGGTGATGAAAAGAGGTTGATCTGTGCATCACAATCTTTCTCCCTAGCACCCTGATTTTCATTTGTTTACATCCCGTTTCACTTTGAGCACACCAAATATTTTTGCCTCTACGATACTACCTGGCAGATTATTTTAAATGTTTCTAAAAGTCCATCTATTAATATCTATTTGAATTTACTTTTCACTAACTTAATTTGTAATTGTGTCATACGAGTCCTGGTGTACCTTTGCCTTTCAAATAATTTAACATGCTGTATATCTCACTAGATTCTCCCTCAACTATGATATTCTAAGAGACGGCATATAAATCTTTTAGTACACTGCTCTTGTAAGTAAATTTTGTGCCATTGCAACCATAATTGAGCATGTTGCTGAAAATTTGATCTCATGGGAAGCCTGTCCTTGAGGCCAATTGAGCCTCAATTTTTAGGCCGCTGGGAGGATTCGCCTAGTATGGAAGCCCAAAAAAGAACAGGATCTCGGGTGGGTGGGCTGATGTCTCCATCAGAAGACAACTTCTGATTGTGGATGCCATCCCCCCTCTTAAGGTCCAGTGGCTGGTGGAACCCACCTCCATGGGTCTTCCCTATTTCCTCCCCATCCTGGGACCCATTACACTTGACTTGTCCTCTGTTCCAGGACTTAGGCTCAGGCATTTTGGTGCACTTCCTCTTCAGTCCACTGCAGTTCTTAGATGCCACAGGGATTGGAGAGCTTCCAGCCAATCTAATTGGCTGGATGCTCTCTAAGGCGGGGTGTTCTCCTGAGTGAGAGGTTCAAGTCCCGCCTGTGACCACTTGACACTCATTCGAGCATTAACTGACTGAGGAGCACTCTGGAGTCGACAGGGACTCTTTGGATGGTGGGAAGGGATCATCTGAAAAATTCAGGCCAGTAGGATAAAAATATATCGGGGACTGTCAATGCTGTATATGCAATGTGTGTCTAAATAGAGAGGCTCAAAGCTGTCCCAAAATTCAGTCTCTTCCTGAGGACTTTGGATGAACTGCTGGCACCAGTTGCACTTCCACAGGCATCTCTCCTTTCAGAAAGATTGATTTTTGGGCTCTTGCCATGGAGGAGGGAAGGCAGCGGGTTGGGTGGGGTGGTGTGGTGATCATGAGTGCCGTGGAGATGAGCAAGGCTTCTCATTAAAATTGTTAGTAACTAAGGTTACTTGGTTAACTTGAGGTTAATTTAATTCCTTACAAGAAACCTGATTTGGCACTGTTTTTATGGTCACTATCGTGCCGAATGCTTATATTAACTTTTCCATTATTTTAGCAGAGTATGTCCACTGATCTTTACAATCAACCTGTTCTGCATGGAGGATTGAACCTTCTACCCACTTATTCAGCCACAGCTATCATTGCCCCTCCAGTACAACCTGTGATGAATTTTGCTCCATCTACAGCCCCACCTGCTGTGATTGCACATCCTTTAACTCAGTTGGTTTGTGACAGTGGTGGAAGTCACAGCTTGATTAACCATGGCCTGCAACAACTGAAGGAACAAGAGCTATTGAAGTGTATCCAGTGTCACATAACCCAAATGCAGCATGAGGAAGAGCCTCAGCAAGAGGCTTGGAACGCACAGATACAATCACAGGGGACTGATAAATCAGATACTGAGCAGAGTGATGGGACAATAAGTGAAGAAGATCACGTTAATTTAGTGGATATTACACCTGTGAGGGACACCAGCTGTCAGACCAGTTTTGACAAGTATACAAAAGCTAAAAAGCAAAGTCCTGACAAAACAGCCAAGAAAGTGAAAACTATCCGATATCTTTTAAGTGAACTGAAGGCTGTGATTGCTGATCAAGGTAGTTGTTATAAATGCTATAATTTACCTTTTTGGCAAGTAGAATATCTACTAACCACTACTTAAGCTCTTGCTTGTACTCGGGCGTGGCACTATTCAACGCTACTCTTTAGTTATGTAGGTACAAAATTCATTTGTCAAATGGTGATCACTAGATGTCTGCTTTTGCTTATGTTTTGAGTAACTATCCTTAAAATATATATATGTATAAACCAAAATTGATTGCAATCCTCAAATTCCTGGATTCTGGAAAGGTCCCAGCAGACTGAAAAAACCACCTCTCGTCAAGAAAGGAGAGAGACAGACGGCAAGAAGCTAAAAGCCATTAGCCATCATTGAGAAATGTAGTAACAGGACATTAGAAATTCATACAATCAAGCAGAATCAACATGATTTTATGAAAAGGAAATCATGTTTAACAAATTTATTAGAATTCTTGAGGATGTAACAAACAAGCTGGTAAAAGGAAAACCAGTAATTCTATATTTGGATTTACAAATAACTTTTGAAAAGGTGCCACATCAAAGGTAAGGTAAAAGCTACACAAAATAAGGGAGTGGATTCTCCACTGCCCGATGCCAGTTGCAGGTTTCCCGATTGGGCAGAAAGTGGAGCTTCGGCCAAAATTGGGGTCAGTTCTGTTTGGGCGGAGAATGGAGCGTCAGTTGAAATACGGGATCAACGCCGGGCAACAATTCTGTTCTGATGCTCTTGTTTCTTGCCAGTGACAGCAACGAGCTAATGGGTGGTGATTTACATCCACTTCCATGTGATTGACAGGCTGGCAACCCAGGTTTCTACCATGCTGTTATGCACAACCCCAAAGCAGAAAATACTGCTAATTTTGTTTGTTACCCCAAGCGTGCCCCTGATTGAGTGAACCATGTGGTGGGTCAAGGAGATCGGTGCATAACTGAGGTGCGCCCCCCCCCCCCCCCCCCCCCAGCCTATTGGATACCTCACTTGCCCTCAATGCAAATCTGCCCTCTCCTCAGTACATGCTGCTATGAAAAAGAAGTGAAAGCACTTAGCTGCTTTGATGTGGTGAGGAACTGTCAATCATAGCAAGGTGTTTATAAATATTGGGTAGCATCATCGTAGGGTACTTGAGATGCCATTCAAGCGTGCAAGGGAAAGATAGAGTAACAATCCACCAAGCACACTCTCTCTGGAGAAATAAAACTCACACACTGGCTTATGCAAGGTATTGCTGTAGAAATTGAATGGAAGATTTGTATTTCAACGGCTCAAGGAATTTGAAGCCTTAAAGTGTACTTAGCTTTCAAGGAAGCATCTGACACTTTAACAGCTGCTGCTTTACACACTTTTGTCTGACATAGTAGATGTTAGGGAAGGGTGGGTAAAATGCAGTAATTTGTCACTCTACTGCCTGACTGGGCTCTTCAGCTTTCAAGTGGGTGACTATTGAAGGGGAGGGGGGGTTGGACTCCATTGGGGGACACTGATAGGGGCTGGAGGACATCCCAGTACGTACTGTGGGGGGAGGGGGGGGGTTTGGGGCAGATTGGCCGCTCAAAATGGTGGTCTGATACCAGGAATTTCAATGGAATATAGCGAGCTCTCCTCCTTGCATAAATTAGCATGGTAAAGGAGAGGGAATTACACGGTTGCCACTCCTAGCGCCAGCGGAGACCATTGGCGAGGTCTCCACTGGTGGGAGCACTTATCGTCCAGAACAGAGAATCCAGCCAAACAATTCGTGGTGTTGGATGTATTATATAAACATGGTAGACAATTGCATAACTGACAGAAAACTGAGTCAGGAGAAATGGATCATTTTCAGGTTGTTAAACTGTACTTCGTGGGGTGCCATGGGATCCGTGCTGGGTTCTCAACTCTATATAAACTATATGAATAATTAAGCAAGAGTGCACTGGAGCCCAATTTGCTAATTATACAACGATAGGAAAGTGGAGGAGGATACAAAGACAGGGGAGATGCTGAGAGGATATTTCCCCTCATGGGGAAGTCTGGAACTAGGAAGTGGCTATCGCTGTCACTGGCAAGGTGAGCATTTGTTGCCCATCTCTAATTGCCCGAGACTGGGTGGCTTACTATGCAGTTAAGAATCAACCACAGCTGATAGTCTGGGATCACAGGTAAAGACAGCAGACTTCCTCCTCCAAAGGACATAGTGAACCAGATGGATTTTTACAATAATACTTTCATGTTTATCATTAGACTTAATTCCTAATTTTTTTTTGTCGTGGTGGGATTAGAACCCGGGTCCACAGAGCATTACTCTGGGTCTCTGGATATCCAGCACAATGACAATACCACCATGTCACTGCCTCTCAAAATCTTCCGCCATTTAGAATGGAGTAGAGAAGGAATGTCCCTCCCCCAGACAGTAGTGAAGACTTGTTCATGGAACATATTGAAAGCTGAGTTAGACATATTTTTGATCTACAAAGGTACCAAGAGTTATGGGAGACAGATACAAAAGTGAACTTTCAAGGCCACAATCAGCCATGATCCTATTAAATGCAGAGCAGGCTTTCATATGAGCAAAATTACAATAAAAAAAGCATTTTGTTGTTTACTTTTCTCAAACTTGTGCAATTTTAGAAGGTTCAAAATTAATTTGTCGCACCTTATTTATTGGAATCAAATACAAATGCCAACTAAAACCTGCAGTTCACTTTTGCCACAACTGGTGGTCAATGTTCTTGCTTTTGAAAATATATATAGGAAAGAATCTTCAGGATTATAAGTGAACAAAACAAAATGATTTACTTGCGGACTACTTCATTGGCGAAAAATTGTAAAACACCATCTCAGTAGTTTCCGAAGCAGCGACATTCTAACTCTTTTTAAGGCATGAAAGGTTTGAATTTTCAGGCATGTATGACATTTTCCTGAGTTGTTGAGTTTCACATGTGTAGCCCTATTTTCATTCCTAATAACAGGGAGTTCGATGGCAAGAATATCATTCATCAAATCCAATCCATCCAAGCCCAAACTGGGTGACTGCCACTTCACCACTTGGAGGCGGTCACTCCAAAGTTATTACTTGGTGAAAACATGAACCCATTGGAAGCGACTGTGAACTATTGCTAGAAGGACTGTAATTCTGCAGAGTGCAACCTGTGCCACGTATAAAAGGAGAATATTCCTTTCTGCATATTATGTTACCTATAGAAATATTGTTCTGTTAATAGCGTTTTAGTAATTGTGACAATTGACATGTGGCCATTGGGTGAGTACAATGGGTTTGGCGTAAGATGCCACGGATGGAGCATGGGAAGTGGATGAAGGAACTTGTGCAGTGGGGGCTATAGGGCTCATTTATACAAAGGCAACTGTAATGGCGTCGCAGAGTGTGAGGTGGACCTTTTTAAGCGTCCACTTTAGCACAGGAAGCCTCTGTAGCCACCTTTGATTTGCCTTTCTGGCGGCGAGCCTGACTCCATTCTGCACCGTCTCCTCCCAGAGCAAAGATCCCACCATTTAGGTGATTTTTCCCTGAGGCGGGTGTTGTGAGTTAGGAAATTTCATAACCCCACCCCACCAACCACCTGAACAAAATATCTAAAATGCTCACCAATTGTAATACATAACTTTACATTGTTAGTGCTCGAGGAATTCTCTTCCATTCTTGAGCTAAACAGCTAGATCTTATTCATGTTAAACGCGTTGGAAATTATGATCTATTGCATTGAAGGTGAAATGTGCTTTGGTGGCGATTAAATACTTATGTGCAATATTTTGACAGGATTTGTATATTTGACAGGATTTGTTAAATATTAATGTCTTTCTGTTGGCAGATGACTCTGAGGTCATAGGTTGATAATGGAACTCGAGGATAGTATCTCTCTACTACCACTGTAATTGGAAGCACTAATGTACAAGCAGAAATAGCTATGAGTCTCCAACCTCTACGCAGTGAGAATGCACAGCTGCGCAGGTCAATAGTATTTAATTCCTCATGTCTGCTTCGCACTTTATTTTCATTACTTTTGCCCATTGACAGTCAACCCAAAATGGGAGTTCAGTGTGAAGAATCCCAAGCACAGCCAACAAATTCTTACTATTTCAGTTTCATTCCACATGTGTTATTACAGGTACAGTCCTTCAAATCCTTGCCGGGTTTTGAATCTTGCCAGTTTTTGATTCAGGGAATTCATGTCACACAGTTTGGGATCAGGTCAAGGGTCGCTCTAAGCAATGAACAAGTCATGCACGCAAAGCAAATGACTAGTTGATGCCAATGCAGCACCTAGCCCAACAACCCAGTAAGTTATTCTACTTGCCCAATAATAAAAATCCATGCATGCAACTTAAAAGTTAGGTTTCCAGACATTACTGTCATATGGACAGCCAGATTTGAGACACTATACCTGTTTAAAAAAAAAAATGAGGCATGCCAATAGCTGGAATCTCTCTCGACCCAATTCTCTCTCAAATTTTTGTTGGTTTCCAAAGAAAATATATTTACAATGGAATATGATTCCTAACCTCCCAACTTTTTGCATATTTCTGTTACTAGGATACAGTTGCTATAATTGAATCTGCACCTTTTAATGCACTCCATCCTATGCTCAAAATTCCCTTTAAATTGAGTAGTTTAACAAGTTCTCTTTCCTTGACATGCTAGTTGAAAAGTCCATTAATTGGGATCTTCATCACTGTCTACCGTAAGCCTCCCTTCACTTGTCAATTTACGCATTGGGCTTCCTATAGCTCCATTCACTTATAAGATTTGCCTTATTAGCAACCGCACCCATAGGGCCTGAGCCATTTGGGCACTGTGTAAACTTGACGCTAAAAGAGGGGCCCATTAAAACCTATCCTTTGGGATAATGGCTACTCTCACTCAGATCATCACTCATTCTGTATTATGTATATTCATGAATGAACCTAAAGGGTCCAATCTATCTCAGATTACCCTGGAAGGGTAAAATATCTCAAATTTGAGCGAACAGGTGAAGCTAGCCATTGCAGTAGCAATACATTGATAATTTCTCACTAACGTCAAAAAGACTTTCTGCCTACCACAGAAGTGAGTAAGCTTGTACATGAATTTCTGTGCCAGTACAAGGTCAGGTACATTGGCCATAGGCCTCAACGTCTAATGTTTGGTGCGATTGCATGATTGGACAGCACTTTTCTGAAATATCCTGAACAACATACTAAGAATTACACTAAGAACTAATTTAAGATTATCATTCGGGCTTGCCAATGTAGCTCATTTCTGCTTGCTAGAAGCTACATTTATTAATATGTTGGGACCTACCCTCTGCAGGCAAAAGAATATATCCAAGCATTGTGTCTGTTTTGAATTAAACAAAAATATGGGGGACAATTGCTCCCTGGAACATTCTCTGCAGTGCCTTGACCAATCCTGAGTCGGCTTGCCAATCTACCAGCACCCTTTTTTTTCAGGCAATATAAATTGTTACTCCCACGAAATGTATAAATTGTTATTTTCTTTCAAGTTTGGCATTCTTGTGTCTGTCCTGATAGTGCAAGATTAAAGCTTCAATAGCATGTCTTTTTTCAAGCAATACTCAACAGTTTTTTAATTCAAATGCGTTCTACTGTTCTTGTTCACTTAAAAGAAAAAAATCTGAATGTTCGGACAGAGTTTCACATATTAACACCTTTAAAACATTTATGTTTACCATTGCCAAATCTTCCATAAACAACCTGGGAATCACCAGTGACCAGAAACTTAACTGGGCAAACTATCCACCTGCAAGAGTCATAATCCTGAATGAAAAATATAAAATCAGAAAATGCTGGAATAATCTGCAGGTCTGACAGTATCTATGGAGAGAGAAACCAGAATTATCATTTCAGGGCGATGGCCTTTTATTAGAACAGGTTTGATGTAAGGATATCGACCTGAGACAATTGGTCGGATTTTTCTTCCTCATTAGCAGCAAATGCTGAGAAGTTCACTGCTGTTGGGGGAATGCATCTGAACTGAAACATCTGGGGCTGGGATTTTCCACTGTCGGGATTTTCCGTTACGAATCACGCCCTGGGGATATCTCAACGGCGTGGGGCTGCCCACAATTGGAAATCCCTTTCGCCAGCTGGCAGGACAGACAATCTCGCTGCCGGCGGGGACCCGCCGCTCCAGAAAATTTGCGCGATGCGACGGACAACTTGTGCTTAAATCTGCAAATCGCAGTTCACTTAGAGCCCTTGTTTATTTTATAAATTTAAGAGTACCCAATTCATTTTTTTCAATTAAGGGGTAATTTAGCATGGCCAATCTATCTACCCTGCACATCTTTGGGTTGTGGGGGTGAGATCCACGCTGACACAGGGGAGAATGTGCAAACTCCACATGGACAGTGACACAGATCCGGGATCGAACCTGGGACCTCGGCGCCGTGAGGCAGCAGAGCTAACACTGTGCCACCGTGCTGCCCCTACTTAGAGCCCTTGTTGATGGTCCTGGTGGGACCAGCAATTGTAGAATTTGGGCTGATTGCCCAGACATTCCATTAATTTTTTTAATTATTTTTTTTTGTAGGGTTGATGCTAGCAGATAGAGTCTGCTCACGAATGCACCCGCCATTACAAAGGCACCAACAGCATGAATTGCAGATACATTTTAAATATCTTGCCCCAGTGCCTCCTGTAAGGAGCTACACAGAATGTAACTTTTCTGCAAGCTGCTTTTAAAAAAGAATAATTTTTGTAGAAGGGTTCAAACTGAATGGGACCAGATATGGAACTTACTGCATAAGTGTTGGGGGAAAGTTTAATATTCTGCTTCTAATGTCATATCTGTTCCCACTCCATTAGCTATAAGAAAAATACAAATGTTTGTGAGAATTGTTGCTTAGTCTATTTTGCTCATTTGTCATCTTATTTGCCTTAAAATGAATGCATGTCATTAATACGACAGAACAGTAGCAAATAAATCTGATGTTATTGCGACCAAATGTGATGTGACATAACTCTGGCTGAAAGGCCTTACATTTCAACCCCCTTGAATGAATCCAGCTGAAAATGGCATTTGGGGAATACACTTGCTTATTTGACTTATTCAAGAACAGCTATTTCAGTTCTATTTTTGTACTGGGTGTTGTCTATGCATTGTTCAATTTTCATTCATGCTCTTTCAAAAATATAGAATTGTTCACAGCAAAGTTAGGTGGAATTGTTTCAAGTCAGTGGAAGAACTTCAAAAGTAATAACTATTACTCTCATTAATATCAAACCTTTAATATCTAAAATATCCCACAGTGCTTAACAGGGCAAGTGAGAAAGAGGGAGTTTTCCGCTGGTGACCTGCTGCAGCTGGGGAGAACAGGTTACCTCTGCAGACAAAGATAAGTTCTTTTGCGCAGTCAACAGCTATTGCTGCAGCTTGATTGCATGGTTTTTCTATCCCCACGGTTGATGCCAGAACTGCTTAGTATTTCCAACATTTTCTATTTTTATTTCAGATTACCAGCATATGTATTTAGGTTTAGGTAATCGCTAAATTTTGAATTTCTCCTGCCAATTAAAATTTTACTTTTTATTTAGGGTACCTTAACTTTGGTAAACATTTGATGCAGACCTGATTTTAGTTCTATAAATAAATTTGTTTTCATTAAATCTTTTAGACGGTTAAGGATAGTAAACAGCAACTTCGAGAGCGAGAAAGAGCCGAAAAGGACTCCAGATCGGTAGAGTGCAACTTTGAAGGTATACAACTATTTAAAAAACAAATTGCAACTTAAAGCTCATACATGAATCCATGCAAATATATTGCCTGAAAAGGAAATAAATTTGGTTGCTTTTTCTATAAAACGTTAATCAGAAATGAGCAAGCCTCATGATATTGTTTAACACGCTGAGTTCCTTTAGAAAGAACATAAATGTACCTGCCTGAAATTATCCCGGTTACCACAGTGGTTTGCAATTGAGATTTTCAACAATCTTGTATCAAAATATCATTCTTTATGTTGGCTGATCATTTAGTCACACAAAGGTACAACTTCCTCTGTGGTGCAATAAGGCTGAGAGCTTAACTCTGGGAATTTTGTAAGTGAGGACGTTTTAAGGGATGTTATCCTCCAAAAATCTAATCAAGTTTGCTTTTAACATTCAACTTGACTGTAAACGGTAAATTGTAGTTTCTTTATTCTTGGCCAATGATCAGTGATGAGGGGGGTGGTGGCATACTGGTAGTGTCGCTGGACTAGTAATCCAGAATAATGGTCTGGGGTCCGGGTTCGAATCGCATCATGGCAGGTGATGGAATTTAAACTCAATAAAATATCTGGAATTAAAAATTGTAATGATGACCATGAAACCGTTCTTGATTGTCGGGAAAAACGCATCTGGTTCACCAATGTCCTTTCGGGAAGGAAATCTGCCATCCTTACCTACATGTGACTCCAGACCCACAGCAATGTGGTTGAATCTTTGCCCTCTTGAGGGCAGTTAAGAGGCAACTCTTCCCTTCATGCATGAATGGATCTCAGATTTGCTGTTGTGAACCTAACCACAATATGTATAAACATCTAGCTATGATTAACAATCATCACCACATCAAAAGCAGTTAAGTGATTTCTGATATTTATAAACATTGTGGTTTGTTTCACAGCAAGGTACTTGATATGCATTCAAGCATGAAGGGAAATGACAATATACAATCCAGTCACCTGACTGTCTAGAAGCTATTATCCTGTCAATTATAGCCTACCAAAAGTTATTTATCTTTGAAAGTGGATAGAGGCCTCACACATTTAAGGTTCTTGAGTGTGTTTAAAGCCTTGTGATGTGTTTTGGCTTTCTATGAAGTACAGCTTTTGCTTTCCAGACTTCTGTCTGAGGCAGCAGGTATAAGAGACAGGTCAGTGAAAAAGCAGAGATTTTTCACTGTTTCTGCCTGGACTGCTCTTTAGCTTCCAGGTAGGTGTGACTGGTGGGAGAGGTCCCTGATATTGGGGAGGGGTCTGATATGGGGGTGGTGCCGATCCCGTGTTTTGCCCGATGCACAATTATCCGCCACATCGGGAACTTGGCGGCGAATCCACCCTTTAGGTCATTTTTTTGGAGGTTGGAGAGATTCTCATTCAATTCTCCCACACTTGGGTCTGGAGTAGGGACCTAAAGACTCTAGCAAGACCATCACCTCCCACGGTCAGGGCACCCTTTTTAAAGGGTGCCACAATAAGTCGAAGGTTCCCCATGCACAGACATCACAAATCCCCCCCCCCCTCCCCAGACATGGGCAACACCCTCAGGCCTTGACACTGGAGTGGCAGCCTCTCGCCGCCTCCTCCCATAACTAAATGTCTGCCCCCCCCCCCCCCCTCCCCAATCACAGCAGCATGAAGGTGACCGCCTCACTCCCATTCCATCCCCACCGGCATCAGGGCATTGCCACCCCCCCCCCCCCCCCCCGCCCTGAATGAGTAGTCCACTTTGGAGTGGCTGAGGGACCCCCTCCCCCCAATGCCATCCCTCTTCATAGCCATGACCCCTCTCAGGCACTGTCCTTTGGCACCCTCGCACAGCTCCCTAGCACCCTGGCAATGCCAGATTGGCATTGCCAGGATGTCTGGGGGGGGCACTGCCCTATCCTGTACCCGATCACCCGGGGACTTCAATCGCCTCTGAGCCCCCTGGCATGGCCATCACGCCTGGTTTCCGTTTTTGGAAACCAGCACTGATTCGCACTGGCTTCACGCTGTGCCTGTAGGGGCAATGAGTACCGGAAGCCAAGAGGTTCCCCTCGAATGGCTGCACATATTGAAATTAGTTTAGAGACTCAATGAAAAATGCTGGGCATGAACTGGGTTGACAATGGGTAGCAAGTGAAAAGTTGATTAAGGGGACGACTGTTCCTCCCCCACCCCTCCCCAGCTGCCTGTGGTTGTGTTTTTTTCTTTTGTTTGTCTTTGGGGGAGGTGATCTGTGGTTCGAGATGGGGCTTTGTTTGGGTGGGGGAGGAGGAGGACCGCAGGTAGCCTTCTTCACAGAACAGGGAGTACTTGAGGGTGCCCACCACGGAGGAAATAATTACAGGGTTGACGATGGGGAGGGCGGTAGGACAGCTGCGTAGGGCAAGAAGGCGGTGTAGTATGAACACTGGGAACGGCGCGTCGAATGTTAGTGCATCAGCCACAAAGGCAGGCCATGTCCATGGAAATATTGAAGATACGGACTGGGGCAGGAGTGTGGTGTTGGAGCCGGGGAAGAAAAATAGGTGTTTTGGGATTATTATAAGGAGTTGTACAGGGGGGACCCAGGCTGGGCGTGTGTGGGGGGGGGGGGGGGGGGGGGGGGGGGGGGGGGGGGAGGGGACGTAGGACTGTTTTTAGACTATCTTCAGTTTTCACCGCTGGAAGAAGAGCAGAGGCAGGCTCTAGAGGCGCTCTTGGGGCTGAGGGAGGTATTGGACAGGGGTTAGAGGTTGGAAAGGCCCCGGGGCCTGATGGTTACCCGGTGGAATTCTATAAGGAGTTTGCAATGGACCTGGCACCACATCTCTTGAGGGAGTTTAATGAGGCATTGGAGAAGAGGGAGCTGCAGGAGACTATGATTCAGGCAACGATCACATTGATACCAAAGAAGGGAAAAGACCTGTTGGAATGTAGGTCGTATAGGCCTATATTGCTGTTTAACACAGATGTGAAAGTGCTGGCTAAGTTTGTGGCGATAAGGATGGCTGTTTGTGTCCCGGAGGTAGTTGCAAAGGACCAAACAGGTTTCATAAAGGACAGGCAGCTTTCTAGTAATATAAGGAGGCTGTTAAATGTGAGAATGACCCCGTTTGAGCCACGTACCGGAGGTAGTGGTGTCCATAGATGCGGAAAAGGCATTTGATCAGGTGGAGTGGCGGTACCTGTTTGAGGTCCTGGGAAGGTTCGAGTTTGAGCCCGAGTTTGTGGAATGGGTGCGCCTGTTATACATGGCACCAATGGCAAGTGCGCGAACCAACGACATCGGCTCACAAAACTTTGAAATGCACAGGGGAACCAGGCAGGGACGTCTGTTGTCACCCGCTGTCATTTGTGCTACCGATAGAGCCTCTGGCAATGGCTCTTAAGGGGTCGACAGAGTGGTGAGAAATTACAAAGGACGAAGGGAGCAACAGGTGTTGCTATGCACGGACAACCAACTATTGTATGTTTCGGACCCGCTGGAAAGCATGGAGAGGATTATGGGCCTGTTGGGGAAGTTTGGGCGTTCTTGTACGACCTACATTCCAACAGGTCTTTTCCCTTCTTTGGTATCAATGTGATCGTTGCCTGAATCATAGTCTCCTGCAGCTCCCTCTTCTCCAATGCCTCATTAAAGTTTGGGCGTTCTTGTGATACAAGCTACATGTATGTTCCCGGTGAACGAGTTGGGTCGACAAACCAATCTTGGAGGATTGCCGTTCAAGGTGGCCAGAGAAAGGGTTAGATACCTGGGGATTCGGGTAGTGAGGGAATGGGCGTGCTACATTAATGGAACCTAACGAAGCTGGTGGAGGAGATTAAGGAGGATGTGAAGAGGTGGGACATGCTGTTCTTACTCTGGCAGTGAGGGTCCAAATGGTGAAGCTGAACATTCTGCCGACGTTCTGTTCATTTTTCAGACACTTCCAACCTTTGTAGCGAATGCCTTCTTTCGAAAACTGGATATGATTATCTCAGACTTTGTCGAAGTGTGGACGGGGACCAATGAATCACGCACGCATATTCTGGGGCTGCTAAGGATGCGCGGGGATGACGTCAGCAGCCGCTGATGCTGTGGCGCATGCGGCGACTTACGCCGGCCGGTGAAGTCCTTTCGGCCCCGACTGGCGTGGCGCCAAAGGCCGTCCACGCCAGCCGGCGGAGCGCCAGCCACTCTGGCGCGGGCCTAGCCCCTCTAAGTGAGGGCTTGGCCCCTCAAGGTGTGGAGACGTCCGCACCTTTTGGGGCGGTCCGATGGCGGAGTAGTTCACGCCACTCCGTCTACTCCCCGGGTAGGGGAGAATCCCGGCCATGGTGTCGGAATTGGCGGCGGGCGTAAACAGCCTTTTTTCAATTTTGCGCGATTCTCCACCCGATCGTGATTCATGCTTCCGGTGTCGCAAAGCGGAGAATCCAGCCCAAGATGTTAAAATGGGAGAACAATAAATTGAAACAATACAATATAAAATAGCGTACAGCATGTCAGGATATTATTTTTAATTTGGTTGAACCTAATGAATGCTCCATTACTTGGGCGAAATTCTCCGACCCCACGCAGGGTCGGAGAATCGGCCAGCAGCGGCGTTAAGTCCCGCTCACGCCGGGTTTTTTATTCTCCGACCGGCCAAAAAACTGGCGTTGTGCAAATCCCCCGCCGGCAGCCTCTGAAACAGCTGGCGCCGGCGGGATTTAATTATTATTTTTCTTTCAACAAATCTCCGGCCCGGATGGGCCGAAGTCCCGCCGACGTGGCCACGGGTCACCGTCGGCGAAAAAACAGAGTAGCTTTAAAACGGCGTCAACCATTGATATGGTTGACGCCGTTCAGTGTCCGAGGGCGGGGGGGTGGGGGTTGCGAGTGTCGGGGGGGGGGGGGGTTGCGAGTGCCGGGGGGGGGGGGGGTTGCGGCGTTGGAGGGGGGGGTTGCGGCGTTGGGGGGTGTGGGGTGGTGGGGAGGGGGGTAGGGGTGGTGGGGGAGGGGGGTAGGTGCGGTGGGGGGGTAGGGGCGGTGGAGGGGGTAGGGGTGGTGGGGGGGGTTGGGGGCCAGCGGCGTGCAGAGAGGGGGGGCGAACGGATGCCCGGGGCCAATGCACCGTCGCCCCCCCCTCTGCAACGCCGCTGCCCCCTACCCCAACCACACCCCCCCTCACTTACCCCTACCTCCCTCCCCACCACCCCTACCCCCCTCCAACGCCGCAACCCCCCACCCTCAACGCCGCAACCCCCCCCCCCCCCCAACGCCGGGTCTCTCTTTCTCTCCCCCCCACCCAACGCCGGGTCTCTCTTCCTCCTCTCTCCTCCCTCCCCCCCCCCCCCCCCCCCCCCCAACGCCGGGTCTCTCTTCCTCCTCCCCCCCCTCCCCCCCCTCCCCCCCCAAACACCGGGTCTCTCTTCCTCCTCTCCCCACCCCCCCCCCCCCACAACGCCGGGTCTCTCTTTCCCCCCCCCCCCCCACACCCCCAACGCCGGGTCTCTCTCTTCCTTCCCCCCCCCCCCCAAACACCGGGTCTCTCTTCCTCCTCTCTTCCCCCCCCCCCCCCCCCCCCCCCCCCAACGCCGGGTCTCTCTTCCTCCTCTCTCTCCCCACCACACAAACGCCGGGACTCGTCACTTCCGCAGCGGGTGGAACTGACGCGTATCGCGTCAGTCCGCTGCTGGCCCTTTCGGGAACTGAGATTACCGGCTTAAAAGAAGGCCCCGACGCCGGAGTCATCCACATCGTTTTTTACCGCCGGAAATGGGCGTCACGTCGGTCCCCGGAGAATTTCGCCCCTTGATCTTAATGTGTACTAAAGTTCTTTGACAGTAGTCTTTTGCATTCAGTAGAAAAGAAAATGAAACAGGGGGTATGAAATGGCTGCTGTCTCTCTGCTCTCCATTTTGCTGTACAGCCAAAGACCAATTTCACTCCTTTGTCTTTGGATTTGTTCTATTTTTTACAGTGTTCTCCTTGCAGTCCATGAATATGACATTGCAGGCCCAGTTGAGGGAGTCTCTGAAAGGGCTTGAGACTTTGCAAAAGAAAAATGAAGAGCTGCTGAATGTGATTGATAAACAGAGAGAGGGGAACAAACAACTACTCCGATTGGTTCAGGGGAAAGAAAAAGATCTGTTCCAGAAGAGTCAACAGTGCGAGATGGACACAACACGAGTCAAAATGGGTAGGTCAGAAACATTTTCTTAATTTTGTTTTAAAGAGTTCTGTGGGCAGGATTCTCTGGTTCAGAAACTTAAGTGCCCCCGCTAGTGGAGAATTGGGACAAGTAGCAGCGAACACACCCAGCTTCCCTGCACTCTGGTCTAGGCCACCATTTTGAACAAACATCTAAATCCCCAACAGCCCCCCACCCCCCTACCACAACGCAAATGATGATCCCGGCACTGATCAACCCCAACTCATCAAGGAGGGCATCTTCCCTCTTCACCCCACCTGAACACTACGCCACATACACATGAGGGTGACTAGGCCCCCTGGCATTGCTAATGGTGCACTGGCACTCTGGATCTGACACCCTAGCCTGGCACACTGGACCCGAAGGGGTTAAGGAGGGTATCCCACTGCTCGTGCTCTTTGGCTGCAGAGGGTGGGGCCACCAATGGTATGATGGATGGGTGGGCACGGGCTGTGGTTAGGAGATTGTTCCCGGGACCCGCTCCCTGGATGTGGGGTCTCACGTTTAGACTGCCACTTCCAACCCTGGGAAACCTGAAGATCAGTCTTGGCGTGGTGATCTCTGGCACCCCTCTGTTCAAAACCATTACCCTTATCTGACCTGTTTAATCTTTTGAAGTTTCTTTCTCACTCTGAACTCTGTTCGCTGAAAAAACGCTTAGTGCTTTCACTTCCTCTTTTCTAACCGCAGAAAGCACTTAGCATTGCTGAAAGTTGCCAGCAGCTGTCAACAGAAGGATGTTTAGGAACATTGGGTTAAGATCAAGGAGGGTACTTCAGATGCATTAAGGAAAAGAGAAATAAACAAACCTTCATCCTGCTCTATTTAAACTATTAACCTGTCAATCAAAGGATAGTTAAGGTATTGTACTGTGAAATTAAAATTAATGTTAAGCATTTCAAATGATCTCCGAAATTCAAGACTTTGGAACATGTTGTGGGCTTTCTAGGACAGCTCAGACAATGAATAGGGCTGAGAGAGTGTATGTGAAGAAAAGTAGTCTTCCCGGCTTGTATCTTCAATGAACTGATCTGATCTGCTCATCAGCTGTCAGGCAAAACAGTTCAGAGTGAGAAGGCCACTTCAAAGTTTAAACGGATCAGACAAGGATGATGGTTTTGAACAGTGGGCTGCCTGAGATCACCACGCCAAGAGTGATTTTAAGGTTGCTCAGGGCTGGAAGGGGCAGTCCCAACACAGGACACCCATCCTGGTACGGTCCCTGAGGTCAACCCTTTACCAACAGCCTGAGTCTAACCACCACCAGGACTCTTGGGCAGCCCTCCCTCTGCAGTTTGGCAGTGGCAGAAAGGCACATGAGCAATGGGTAACCTCCTTGCCCCACCCCTCTGGGTCCAGCACGCCAGGACTGCACTCATCAGCACCAAAGTCCACTCGGTGGAATTCCCGTTTGTGGGGGCGGAAACATAATGGGGGTGAGGAGATTTGGGCATCCAGCTGTTTGCATTTTCCGGCTGACTCAGGGTGGGAAACCCCGTTTGGGTGGCAGGGTGGTACAGGAGAAATGAGAATGGGGTGCTCTTCTTCCCCCCTACCCGCATACCCATCCCTCCCCGGAACCAATTCCATTTTTGGGCAAACGGGGGATTCTCCGCTCGATCGGAATTCCCGATCTTAGCAGTGGGGAGCAAAGAATCTGCCCTGTGACTGTTACCAGAAACGATGCTCTTAATGATTCTACTGCTCCTATAGAAGTAGGTGAAGCCTTGAACCAAAAATGAGAAACATTCAACTGAAGTTGGAGGCATCTGAGAAGGAGAATCAAATTTTGGAAATAACACTCCGACAACGCGATGCAGAAGTGAACAGATTGCGAGAGCTAACCAGGTAATACAGACTGAAGATTTTGCAAATTGTGAGACCGATAATTTTCCACTTGATTCTTTACATAATTTGTATTTGAAATTTTAATCTGCAATTTTCACCTTCTATCGTTTAAAATATAGGCTGGAGACTGACCAGTGAATCACCAGGTTTGTGCCTTTTGTGGTGGCATTTGGTTTGAATATATTAGCCGTAACGGCTGAGATTATCCATGAAGGCCCCACCTTCTCAATATTGCCCCTCACCCTGAGGTGTGGTGACCCTCAGGTTAAAACACCACCAGTTGGCTCCTCTCTCAAAGGGGAGAGCAGCTGTTGGTCCTCTGGGACAATGGCGACTTTCCATTGATGAAATGGAAAAGTTCCTTTATTGATCATAGACATACATAGAAACATATGTAGAAGCAGGAGGGACCATTCGGCCCTTCGAGTCTGCTCAACCATTCATTATCATGGCCTGATAATCAAATTCAGTTCCCTGATTTCCCCCCCCCCCCCCGCCAAAGCTATATCTATATTTAATTCCTTCTTAAAATCACAAAGTTTTAGCATCAACGAATTTGTGGCAGTGTATTCCACAGATTCACTATTCCCTGGTGAAGAAATGCTCCTCGCCTCAGTCCTAAAAGGTTTACCCCTTATCCTTAAACTATGACCTAAGTTCTGGACTTCCCCTCCATTAGGAACATTTCTTTCTGAATCAACCTCTCTAATCCTGTTAGAATTGTATAAGTTTCTGTGAGAACCCTCTCACTCTTCTCAACCCCAATGAACATAATCATAACCGATTTAGTGGCAGGATTCTCCGGCCACACTCGCCTGGCAACAGGAGAATCCTGCCCGAGGTCAATGGACTTCTCCATTGTCCGCGTCTTGCCCGTGGCTTTCTTGCAGCGGCAGGGCGGACCAATCCAACCCAGTGTCATCTCATATACACTCTGCCATCCCAGGAATCAGTTTGGTAAATTTCGCTGCACTCCTCCTCCATAGCAAGAACATACTTCCTCAGAGTAAGGAGACCAAAACTGCACACAATACTAGGTATGGCCTCATGCACGCCCTATATAATTGCAGTAAAACATCCCTATTCTTGTACCAAATGCTCTCGCTATGAAGGCCAACATACCATTTGCCTTCTTTACTGCTGTAGGAGCATTTTCAGGGAGCTGGCTTTTATATGGGGATCCTCCCTGTTAGTTATGGCTCAGCTAAACACACAAGAACTGTGGAGACATCAACTCTGGTTAAGACAGCTTTATTTTCCAAGCTTGGTCAACATACGAGAGAGATTGGGATAAATGCAAAAACCACTCTACTTTACATTGTTTCAGGTGCAACAGTTATACAATTTCCAAAATCAGTAGCTCACCCCAGTTGGACTCGACCCATCCTTGTAGTTGTTGATTTTACCTTGACCAATGAATTTTACCTTGGGCAACATGGTGACTGCGAGATCAGCTCATGATTTAACACCATCCTGTTCCCTGGCTACCTGTTTTCCAGGACTCCCGTATCCACTATCCCCTGTTCTTTCCTACTCCCATTTTCCCTTATCTCAGTGGGGTTCCTGACTATATCATTGTTTGTCTGGGCGCAGGATGTTGAAGCTGGTTCCTCTTTGTACCATGGTTTGTCTAAGCACAGGATGTTGGGGCTACTGATAAGAACTGCTTATTGAGCTGACTGTGTTATTGCTGACCACATTATTTCTGTCTGACTCGGTCTTAAGAATGTGGGCAAGTTAGCTAGCTTAATTCCCATCATAGATTGCTGGCCCTAAATGCTTGTTACTGCTATGCTCTAAGTATCCATGTCAATGGTTAATAATGATTCCTGGTTATACTTTCTATGATTAGTCTCAATCCCAATAAACTAACTATGTACAGCTATTCTAATGGTATCCTAGCTACGAGTTTTAAGGGGGTCTCATTTCAAGAACCCCTCTCCTTCAACTGCCTGCAGTATCTCCGCTCTTACTTTCAGCGACTGATGCACGAGGACACCAAGGTCTCGCTGAGATTATCCACCTCCCTCAATTTACACACATTGAAATAATAATTTGCCTTCCTATTTTTGCTACCAATGAGATAACCCACATTTATCCGCATTATCCGCCATGTATATGCTTAGTGTTTGTTAAAAGTCCAAAATGGACATTTGTTTGACCAATACCATTGGAGTTCCTTCTAGATGTGAATTTGCTGCACAGCTGTTTGTAAAACAATAATTTGCATTAAACTTGCAATCTTAGGTAGTATAGTCATTAGGATAGCTGGTATAAAATGTAGAAATATTCCATGCAATCGGGGATATTCTCTCAATACTTAAGTATACTATAGAAACAAGAAGAGTTATTTTACTGCAATAGTCTGCTTACCATTTTTAAATGGCAACAGTACCATTTGCTTCGTAGCAACTGTTCCTATGTAACAACTCTACCTCTAGTAAACAAGAGATTTAAACAATGCTAAAAAGGCAGTCCTACTGTAACATCCCCACATGTTTTTGCTGCTTTTAAAATGTGCCATGTCCTTGATATGACTACAGGATGAAACAATTTGATTGTGAAGTGTTTGCCTCATTTAGATTTTTTTTTTAACTTTGTATTTGATATTTTAAATTCCCATATAAACTTATGAATCTGTTGCGCTGTTTAATTTCATGGTGCTTGTGGGAGAAATATATTGGTACATTAATGCCTTTTGGCTTGGTTTGGTCTGCTTCCAGCAGTAAAAAACAATTTGATCTTCATCTTGTTTCTGGGGTACAGTCTTTCCAGGGATTGAGAGATGAAGAGATTCCAGCTTGGTAGTAGTCAGATTCGGATTGTTGTCCTTGCCTATCTGAATGTGTCACATTTGTGATTTGCATTTTCCCCACAAGCTGATTGAGACCCAAAAGTAGACCCCAGTCTACTTGCTGTTTCTCTGCTTCCATGCAGATCCTTCATTAGGTTGGGATTTGTCTTGCAAGTGCTCCAGCCACAGCTTATTGTAGGCGGTCTGTACCACTGTAGGTGGCAATGAGCACAATGCAGGCTGCATGGTGTGTCCCTACCCAGTGGACAGATTAAGCAGGCTTGGTTCTATAGAATTGAGAGACATGTTCATAGCCATTATGGTGAAGGACATGGCGAAGGCGGCAAGAAGGCGGAAGGTGGGGCCCCGATCAGCGGGCCAGGCCACCGTGGGGGCACCCCCTGGGGTCAGATCACCCCGCGCCGCCTGCTCCCGCCGGTAATGTAGATGGTTTAATCCACGCCGGCGGTAGAGGGTTGACAGCAGCGGGTCTTCGGGCCATCGCAGAGAATCGGCGCGGGGGGCCCGCCGACAGGCGCAGCGCGGTTCCCGCATCTGCCGAATCTCTGGTGGCGGAGGAATTCGGGACACGGCGGGGGCGGGGATTGACCACGGCCCGGGCGATTCTCCGACCTGGCGGGAGGTCAGAGAATCCCGCCCCAGGTCACAATATCTTGGATCTGGGCTATCCAGGACAAGTCACTTAAGTCTGGGAGACTGGGTTGGGGTTGTGCTGCCCCTTTTGTTTGGCAGTTTATGATGCATCTTGCCCTCCTTCCTGTCCAGATAGATGAACAATAACAATTTTTTTTGATATTATTTTTAATATAAAACATTGCAGAATGCCTCAGAGATGAAAAAGCCACTGATGAGAAACAAGGTGACTAAATGGGTGTTTTGTGGTCTTATTAAAAGGAAGAAAGGCAACAAGGTTAGAAAAGTTTTACAAGAAGGGGCGTGGGTGAGAGACGCCCAGTTAGGATAGTCACGTGGAACCGTGAGGGGGTTGGGAGGCCCAGTCAAGAGGTCAAGGGTGCTGCGCATCTTAAAAGTTTGAAGACCGATGTAGCAATGCTGCAGGAGACTCGCCCGAGGGTGAAAGATCAAGTGAGACTTAACAAGGGCTGTGTAGTCGGGTGTTTTACTCTGGATTTGATGGAAGGCCCGAGGGGTAGCGGTAATGGTCAGCAAAAGGGTATGGTTCCAGATGGAGAAGATGGTTGCAGATGAGGGGGGGTATGTATGTGATTTGTGACAGGGCGCTAGAGGGGAGCTAAGTGGCGCTGGTAGTGTATATGGTCCCATTGGGACGATGTGGGATTCGCAAAGAGAGGTGGTGTGGGGCATCCCAGGCTTGGACACACAAACTGGTAGCGGGGGGGGGGGGGGGGGTGTCTGGAACTTTGTGCGAGAGCCAGATTGCACAGGTCACGGTCGCACGCCGCTGGTCCCGTCTGGGGGTGGGGGGGCACTTGCGGGCTAATGTGTGGAAATGGGAGGGGTGGACCCTTGGAGGTTTCCTGCACCCAAGGTAGCGGGAGTACTCGTTTTTCTCAGCGGTCCATAACCGTGTTACTCGTGGATTGACTTTTCATGGTGGGGAAGGCACTGCTAGCTGGGTTAAAGGGTCGGAGTACTCGGCAATTGCAATATCAGATCATGCTCCGTATTGGTGGCTATGGTACTGGAGAATGGGGTTAGTACAGAGACCAGGGTGGAAGTTAGATGTGGGACTGTAGGGAGACCGAGGTTCTTTGACAAAACTGAAAAAGTAATCGAGGCATATGTACGGTTTAACTGCATGGGGTAGGTGTCGAAGGCGGTTGTCTGGGAGGCTTTAAAGGTGGTGGTGAGGTGATCTCGTTCAAGGTTAGGCTAGACAAGAGGAGACGTTGGAGCGTCAGAGGTAATAGATGAGATGCTGGAGGTAGATAGGAGTATGCAGAAGATGGGGACCCAGCGAAGTTGGAAAAGAGGAAGAGAACTCCAGGTGAGCTTAGACCGACTATCTACCAGGAAGGCAGTACGCCAATTGAGGCGAGCTCGGGGGGCAGTTTACGAGCATGGAGAGAAGAATGTTGCGGGTCAGCTCCAGAGAGAGGCTGCGGCAAGGGAAATTGTCCAGGTGCGGGACAGGGCAGGGAATTGGTGGTAGCTTCAGATCAGATTAACAAGGTCTTTAAGGTATTCCATGAGAGGTTGTACAGGCAGAGCCACCGGGGGGAGGCCGGGAGAGTGCAGGAATTTCTAGATAGGCTGGAGTACCCGAGGTAGGTGAGGGGGACAGGGCTACATTAGAAGAGCGATAGTGGAGCAGGAGTGGTATACAGAGCACACCTCACAAGGGTGAGGATGAGCCGCCTCTTTTGAGGGGCAAGAAGAATTGGGTGAACATTGCGGAGGGGCCCCGCGAATCACGTTCATATGTTTTGGTCCTGTCCAAACTGGAGGATTACTGGAAGGAGGTTTTGGGTAATCTCTAAAGTGGTGCACGTGAAACTGGATGCAGGCCTTCGGGAGGCCATATTCGGGGTGTTGGACCAGCCAGGGTTGGAAACGATTGTGGAGGCAGATGATGTAGCCTTCTTCTTGTTGATCGCTCCGAATGCGAATCCTGTTAGGGGTGGAGATCAACCTCTCCACATTGTGCCCTGGAGTGGCGTGAGGAACTGCTGGAATTCTTGACTCTTGAGAAGGTCAAATTTGAACTGAGGGGGAGGATGGAGGGGTTCAACAATTCATGGGCATTATTCATTATGCACTTTCGAGAATTGGATTACATCGAACATTAGTGGGGGCTGGAAGGGTTGGGGAGGAGAGGGACTGTATGTGATAATGGTGACTATGGGTGATTCCTGATTCCTTTTTGTCATTTGTTTATGTTAACATGTGGACTAATATTTGGGGATTTGGTTGGAGGATGGGATCGTTGTTATTGATATGGGGATTGACATTACATTCGTTACTGATTGTTGTTTATTGTTGGGTGTAAATTTGGGAGAACATTTTTTTTAAAGTTAGAAAAGTTTTGGGCTGACCTTTATGAGTGTGGGAACAAGGTGGCGAACCAAAACTGAAGGAAAAAAGAAAGCTTGGTATTTATATGGAACTTTTCAAACCTCAGGGCATCAGGTGCTGTCACCCAATGAAGTTTTAAAAAAAAAATAGTTACCTGTAGAAAAAACCAGCACCCAATTGGCGCAGAGAAAGGTTCTACAAACAGCAATTGGTAATGAACAATTAATCTGTTTTTAGGCATTGCTGAGAAATAAATGTGGATAATATGAAATCTCAAGCATTTCTTTGAAATTATATCATGGGATTTTGTACACTTACCTGAGATCGCAGACTGGGTCTCTGTTTAACATCTCATCCGAAAGACAGAAGCTCTGACGGTGTTGTACTCCCAATCTAGATTTTGTGCTAAGGTCCCTAGCGTGGGATGTGAATTCATCGCCTTCTAACTCCAAGGACTATCACTGAGCCACGGCTAACTTTGTGGGATGCAAATGAGGCCACAGAGTACAAGAGGAACAATTCGGCACATGAGAACTGATGATGTTGAATGAGCAGAGACAATGCAGACGAGGAACATAACAGATGAGGACGAGGATTTCTAATTCACTTAATTTGAGGATGGGTAACAATGAGAGTTGGTGAGGATTAGTAATGTAGTCCTTATTTACTGCCACACCTGGAAAACAGCCCTTCTTGCAATGTAGCACTAGATGTCAACCTAGATTATGTGCTGGAGTGGTGCTTAAACTCATTAATCCTTGACTTGGAGTAGCTAAGCCAAGACTGTACAGTTTATAAAACTGATATGCTATTATGTTTTCAGTCAAGAGTGTAGATTTGTCCTCGTCCTGTTCTACACTCAGCTTGATTCAGTTCAAGGTAGTCCACAGGGCCCACATAACGGTAGCCCGGATGAGTAGGTTCTTCGAGGAGGTGGAGGACAGATGTGGGGGGTAGCCCAGCCAACCATGTTCATATGTTCATATGTTTTGGCATGTCCGAAACTGAGGGAATTCTGGCAGGGATTTGCAGATGTTATGTCAGAAGTCCTGGAAGGTAGGGTAACTCCGAGTCCAGAATTAGCAATATTTAGGGTGTCGGAAGATCCGGGGGCAAAGGGGGGGAGGAAGGCCGATATTCTGGCCTTCTCCTCCCTGGTGGCCCGGAGACGGATCTTGCTGAGATAGAGGGACTTCGAACCCCCAAAATCAGGAGTGTGGGTCAGCGATTATGGTAGAGTTTCTCAGTCTGGAGAAAATCAAGTTTGCTTTAAGAGGATCAATACAGGGATTTGCCCGGAGTGGCAGCCATTCATCGATTTTTTAATAAAAACTGAACATCAGCAGTAAGGGGGGAAAGGGAAAAAGGAGGGTGGGGAGGAAAATAGGAGGCAATGTTAAATAAGGACAGGGAATTTAGTATACGGGTAATTGGGGATAGGGTGTGAGAAGTGGGGTACATGGTTTATTGTATGTTTTTATAACAGTCCAGAGATGGATTGACCATGCTAAATTGCCCCTTTGTAGAAAAGGTTAGGTGGTGTTACTGGGTTATGGGGATAGGGTGGAGACGTGGGCTTAAGTAGAGTGCTCTTTCCAAGGGCCGGTGCAGACACGATCAGCCAAATGGCCTCCTTCTGCACTGTAGATTCTATGATTCTATGACTGTTAACACCAAGAGCCGATCATCCACAAGTCTCCTTTCTACAAGTGAGTGAGAGATGGTGCAGGGTAAGGTTGTGATTATCCAGAGATCTGGTCAGAAAAAACTGACACCACGTGGGCTTGGATGCTTCCCCCCGCCATGTGACGGCAGCACTCAATTTCTTTGCCTCTGGGTCTTTTCAGGGAGCAACTGGGGACCTGTGCGGCATTTTACAATCAGCAACTCGTAGGTATATTCAGGATATGATCAACGCCCTTTTCGGCGTTGTGAACTATGTGAACTTTGTTGTTGACCAGGATAGCCAGGCTGAGAGATGCAAGGGCTTCACACCTATACCTGGGTTCCCAAGAGTGCAGGAAGTAATAGACGGCACCCACGTGGCTATACAGGCTCCCTGGCAGCAGCTCTTGAAATTCATCAACCGCAAGGGCTTCCATTTTGTCAATGTGCAGTTGATGTACGATCATTGAAAGCACATTGCATCCTCATTTGCCCCAAGTGCCTTGGATCTTCAGGGGCCAGAAGGTCTGCCGGGATGGATGCTGGGGGATGAGGATTACCCACTTAAACAGTGGCTCATGACTGGTGCGTCACCCTCAAACTCCAGCCAAGGATACATACAACACTGCTCATGCTACCACATGCTCCCTCATGGAGCAGACCATTGGACTGCTGAAGATGTGATTCAGATGCCTGGACTGCTTGGGTGACTCTGCAATATGCACTGGAGAAGATTTGCAGCTTGCTGTGCACTTAACAATCTGGCTACGCAGAAAGGTGAGGCTATGCCAGAGTGTGAACTCGAGGAGGAGAAGCCCTCCAAAGAATAGGTGGTACAGGAAGCCAAGGGGGGATGCAGAGGGACAACTTGAGCATCATAGTGGAGGGGAAATGTGGAGGCACGCCCATGATACTCTTAAGAGCTGAAAGACTCCCAAGAGGACTAAAATTAAGTCCGATCATTAGCAAACATCTCCTCTGGACCTTCAAGCCATTTTGTGACTTCTGAAGGAATAGCCAAACCATTGTTGAACGGACCGGGTCCTGCATTCACACTTGGGCATTCAGTGCTCACTGCTCACTAGGGTCAGATCTTGGCTGTAGTCATCAATATCTTGGTTGTGGTCATAAATGTCCTGGTAATGTGCTCACACTGTCAACTTAAAGTCCAGCAAGAATTAACAGCAATGTAAGTTGAGACCGGACATTTCCCACACCATGCAAGGATGTAAACACTGCCATGGTGGGGTGCAGAAGGGCAGCATGGTAGCATTGTGGATAGCACAATCGCTTCACAGCTCCAGGGTCCCAGGTTCAATTCCGGCTTGGGTCACTGTCTGTGCGGAGTCTGCACATCCTCCCCATGTGTGCGTGGGTTTCCTCCGGGTGCTCCGGTTTCCTCCCACAGTCCAAAGATGTGCAGGTTAGGTGGATTGGCCATGATAAATTGCCCTTAGTGTCCAAAATTGCCCTTAGTGTTGGGTGGGGTTACTGGGTTATGGGGATAGGGTGGAGGTGTTGACCTTGGGTAGGGTGCTTTTTCCAAGAGCCGGTGCAGACTCGATGGGCTGAATGGCCTCCTTCTGCACTGTAAATTCTATGAAAATACGGCTCTCATCCTAAAGTGCATTTCATGGCTTGGGACCCTGTTAGGAAAACCAGATGTGCAGAGACTCGCATATCTAATGAGCCCTCATTAGCCATTGCTATCCCTTGAGGACCAATGATTTGAGAACTCGCCCATCATACACTCCGAATAAATAGTTACACATATCTCCCTGACAACACACATTGGTATGGTAACGAGTTGCACTGAGTTGCACTGAGTTGCAAATTGGGATCATAGACCAGTAAGCCTGATGTCAGTAGTGGGGGAAATTCTGAAGTCCATTATCAAAGATTTTCCAGCAGATTTTTATAGCCCTCTCTAAGCACAACAGAGACACAGTTGGAACTTAACTACCTCCCACACATAAAATTTGGGCACAGAAATATTAAATTAAGCCCACTTAAAATTATACCATATTTCTAATGTTTACCGATACAAATATAAATTCCTTAAACTCCTTTGATTTCATAACATTAGTAACATAAGGTGATTAAGTGAAATGCATCCAAATTTATTGATGATCCACAGTTCAGTGGAACTGTAAACTGTGAGAAAGATGCAAAAAGGCTGCCAAAGTATTTAGGCAGGATAAGTGAATGAACAAGAATGTGACAAATAAGTACGGTGTGAGGCAATATTAAATGATTTATTTTGATAGGGAAAATAGAATAGCAGAATATTTTTCAGCAAATGAGGGACTAGGAAATGTTGGTATTCAGAGGTATCTGGGTGTTCAAGTACATGAGTCACAAAGTTAATATGTGCCTAAGCATTAAAAAGCAATAAGGAAAGGAAATGGTATGTTTGCCACTATTAAAAGGAATTTGCACAGTCAAGTAACTTGATCATGGGGGTGGGGCCTTTTAATACTGTCTTGGATCCGGTGCTGGACTAGTCTAAGTCCAGGTCAGGAAAGAGACCGGCGGCAGCCAGGGCCCTGTGGGAGTTCATGGATCAGATGGGGGGGGCGTGGACCCGTGGAGATTCGCACGGCCAAGGGCAAAGGAGTTCTCCTTTTTCTCCCACGTCCATAAAGTCTACTCGCGGATTGACTTCTTTGTGTTGAGCATGGCGTTAATCCCGAGGGTGGAGGGGGTCGAGTATTCGGCCATTGCGTCTCGGACCATGCCCCGCACTGGGTGGACGTGCGGCTGGGGGCGGAGCGGGACAGCGCCCTCTCTGTGGGAAGTGTTAGGTAGGTTTTGGATTGGGGGAGGGATTCATAGGGTGGGTCAAGCTACTGTATCAGGCCCCCGTAGCTAATGTGTCCACAAACCGGCTGAGGTCTGAGTATTTCAGGCAGCACCAAGGGACGAGGCAGGGGTGCCCCTTATCCCCGTTACTATTTGCCCTGGCAATTGAGCCGTTGGCCATGGTGCTGAGGACTTCAAGGAATTTGGGGGGGAGCACTGGGTTTCTCTCTACGTGGATGACCTGCTACTGTATATTTCGGACCCGCTAGAAGGGATGGGAGAGGTCATGCGGATCCTGGGGGACTTTGGGAGCTTCTCTGGGTACAAGTTGAACGTGGGGAAAAGTGAGCTGTTTGTAACCATGCTAGGGGTCAGGAAGAGAGACTGGGAGAGCTCCCGCTCAAGATGGTGGAGAGGAGCTTTCGTTACTTGGGTATACAGGTGGCTAGGAACTAGGATGCCCTACATAGGCTCAAATGAGCAGATGGAGGGAGACTTTTAAAGGTAGGACATGCTCCCGCTTTCTCTGGCGGGAAGCGCGCAGACTGTGAAGATGTCGGTTCTTTCCAGATTCCTGTTCATTTTTCAGTGCCTCCCGATTTTCATCCCCAAATCCTTCTTTAAGCGGATGAACAGGATTATCATGGTAATTGTGTGGGCAAACAGGACCCCTTGAGTCAAAAGACTGTTCTTGGAGTGGGGGGTGGGGGCATTGCTGAACTTTTGTAGCTACTATTGGGCGGCTAATGTGGCCATGATTAGGAAATGGGTAATGGAGGAGGGGTCGGCGTGGGGGCAGCTGGAGGCGGCGTCATGCAAAGGCACCAGCCTAGGGGCACTGGTAACGGCACCGCTGCCGTTCTCCCCGGCACGATACACCGCAAGCCCGGTGGTGGCGGCGGCACTGTGGGTCCAGGGTCAGTGGAGAAGTCACAGGAAGGAGGAGGGGGGCCTTAGTTTGGACCCCTATACGGAACATCCATAGATTTGCTCCAAGGCTGGTATAGGGCAGGCATTAGAAGGATGGGAGACCTGTTTATACATAGGACTTTCCTTAGCTTTAAGGCGCTGGAGGAGAAGTTCGGCCTGCCCCTGGGAAATGCTTTCAGATACCTCCAGGTCCAGGACTTTCTTAAAAAACAGGTGGGGACATTTCCACGGCTACCGCCTCGAAGGATACAGGACAGGGTAGTGTCTGGCATCTGGGTAGGAGATGGGAAGGTGTCAGACATATACCAGGAGCTGCAGGAGGCGGAGGAAGCCTCAGTGGAGGAGTTGAAGGCAAGTGGGAGGAGGAGCTAGGCGAGGTGCTAGATGAGGGCCTGTGGGCTGATGCCCTGGGCAGGGTGAATTCGTCCGCATCATGTGCCAGGCTCAGTTTAATTCAGTTTAAGGTGGTACGCCGGACTCTTATGACGACTGCGAGAATGAGTAAGTTCTTTGGGGTGGAGGACAGGTGCGCGAGATGTGCAGGGAGTCCGACGAACCATGTCCATATGTTTTGGGCATGCCCGGCTCGTAAAGAATTCTGACAGGGCTTTGCGAGGGCTATGTCAGAATATTGGACATGCGGGTAAAGTAGAGTCCAACAATAGTGATCTTTGGGGTGTCGGAGGATCCAAGAGTGCAGGAAGCGAAAGAGGCCGCCTTTGCCTCCCTGGTAGCCCGGAGACGGATCCTATTAATGTGGAGGGATTCAAAACCCCCAAGCGTGGAGATCTGGGTTAGTGATATGGCTGGGTTCCTCAGTCTGGAGAGAATAAAGTTTGCTTTGAGAGGATCCTTGCTGGGGTTCTCCGGGCGGTGGCAACCTCTCCTTGACTTTCTAGGGTAGCAGTAAAGGTGTCAGCAGCAGCAATTGGGGGGGAGGGGGGGAGGTGCTCAGGTGGGGGAAATTGTCTATTTAATGTATATTTTCTTTTTCTACAATGATAACAGCCACCTAGTTTTGTTAAATATTTTTCGTTTATTTTTCTGTTATGTCAAAATTCTGGTTGAAAAAACGTTCATAAAAATAATTTAAAAAAAAAGGAATTTGCACATAAAAGTAAAGCGCTCTTACTGCAATTCTATAAGGTTTTGGTTAGACCACACCTGGAATGTCGAGTATTGGTCTCCGTCCCTAAGGGAGAATATATTTGCCTTGGGGGGGGGGGGGGGGGGGGGGGGGGGGAAGAGAGAGAGAGAGAGAGAGAGAGAAGAAGAGTGCAATGGATGTTCACCAGATTGATTCCTGGAATGAGAGTATTGTCTGATAGGAAGAGATTTGGTAGACCAGGCCTATATTCCCTTGGGTTTAGAAGAATGAGAAATGATCTCATTGAAACGTTAAATTCTTAAGGGGCCTCACCGGGTAGCTGCTGGGTCATCACTGTCTACAAATAAGGGATCAACCAATCGACCATTTAAGACTGAAATGAGAAGAAGTTTCTTCAAAGATTTGTGAATTTTTGGAGTGCCTACCACAGGACGTATTGTGCTGTGTATAATCAAATCGGATATCAACAGATTTTTGGATACTAAGGGAATAGGATAGGATAGTGCGAGGTGAGCTGAAATAGAAGATTGGCCATGATCACACTGAATGACAGTGCAGGCCCAAAGGACCAAAACACAAGTCCCACCCTAATTCTGATTGTTCTTAAATGCATTTTGACTACACACTAGAAATGTGCCAAAAATGGTGAGGAAATTCATATCTTTTTAGGTGATGGATGCAAAAATTCCAACCAAATTCAAATTGTTATTGGATGTGTAGAGTCAGTGCTGGCTTTTTACATTTTTAATTGGGACACATGCTGTTTCTTTCTTTTAATTTGTAACAAGAAGACAACATGTTAATGAACACCTATTACTTTCCCTTTAAATATGACATGTTTCTATTTTTTTGTTTTATACACCTGGCATGAAGCATTCCATAACTTCACAATGTAGTAAATGTTTAATGTCTATTATTACTGCATATTCCATGATATTTTGATGTCCTAGATTTCTAATCCCTATTTTTTCATTTTATTTTGTTGTCATTTTTTAATTTTGACCACTAGATGGCCCTCATTGACATCCAATAGCTTGAGAAATGCATTTGGATGGGATCATTACTGAAAAGGAGTCTCAAAATTACATTGTTAATTTTAGAATTAAATTACAGCTTAAGTAAAAAATATAAGAAATTACTAAAACACAATTACACTGAACACTGATGTAAAATTAACAAACAGTTAATGTTTCAGACTGAATTCACCGGTCTCTAACTGAGGTGTGCGTATGAGTCAGAGATTCAGCACTAGATTGGGTTATAGAATTGTAGACCTTCTGTAGCTCCATCTCCGACCTTCAAAAGCATCTCCCCACTACACATACGATTTGCAAATCTGCTCTAACCTTTGAGAAAATCTGCAGGATTTATTTTTCTGGGCAGAACTGAGCACGAGGTATTTCAAATTAAGGATGTTGTTCATTCTGTAGATTAAGATTGACCTATTCTTGAAAAGCTCCACAAAAGTATTTTGCTCTTCCACAAATAGCAATTAATGTTAGATCAGTTAATTTTAAATCTGAGATCAATATTTTTTTGTGAACAAAGGGATTGAGAGATATGGTCCTAAGGCAGGTATAATAATAATCTTTATTAGTGTCACAAGTAGGCTTACATTAACACTGCAATGAAGTTAGGCCACAAATCAGCCATGATCTAATTGAATGATAGAGCAGGCTCAAGGGGCTGAATGACCTACTCCTGTTCCTATTATTCCCGGTTCCATTATCTCAGCTCTGGGACATCACTGCAGGGAGTTACAGATATCCTCAGCTGCTTCGTCAATTACCTTCTCTCCAGAAGGAGGCTATGTTCACTGATGATTGCAGTATTCAGCTACATTCATATTTCTCAGATAATGAAGCCATTCATGCTGATAAACGTCCATGCTTGGACTGATAAGTGGCAAGTAACATTCATGCCGTCCAACTGTCTGGCAATGAACACTTTCAACAAGGGAGAGTCTAATTACTTGCCCTTGACATTTAATAGAACTAGCACCATCAATTTTATTTTGCCACCATAAACCTCTTCAGTTTCACGATTGATCTGACCCTCAACTGGATCAACCTATAAATCCATGGCTACGAGAGCAGGTCAGAGACGGTGTGTTGTGCAGTAAGCGATTTGTCTCCTTACTGCTCAAAGCTTCTTCACTCAGGCACAAGTCAGTGTGATGCAATACTCTCCACCTGCCTGGATGGATGCAATCTAACAAAACTTTCTAAGAGGTCAATACCATTCAGCATGATGGGCACATCATCCACTCATTCAGTGAACAGGTTACTGTTGAACAAATGCCACTTGATAGCACTGTCGACTGCTCCTTCCATCACTTTGCTGATAATCGAGAGTGGACTGATGGTGTGGTAATTGACCTGGTTGTATTTGTCCTGCTTTTTGTGGACAGCGTATAGCTGGGCATGTCTCCACATTGCTGAGTGGATACCAGTGCTGTAGCTGTATTGGAACAGCTAGGCTAGAAGTGCAGTTATGTCTGGAGCACAAATCATTCAATACTATTGCTGGAAAGTTGTCAGGGACTATAGCCTTTGCAGTATCCAGTGCCTTCAGCCATATTTTAATATAGTGTGAAGTGAATCAAACTGGCTGAAGACTCATCTGTGATGCTGGGGAGCTTGGGAGGAGACCAAGATGAAATGAAAAACAAAATGAAAATCACTTATTGTCACAAGTAGGCTTCAAATGAAGTTGCTGCGAAAAGCCCCTAGTCGCCACATTCCGGCGCCTGTTCGGGGAGCTGTTACAAGAATCGAACCGTGCTGCTGGCCTGCCTTGGTCTGCTTTCAAAGCCAGCGATTTAGCCCTGTGCTAAACATATGGATTATCCAATCAGCACTTTTGGCTGAAGGTTGCAAATGCTTTAGCCTTGTCTTTTGCACTGATATGATGGGCTCCCCCATCATGAAGAATGGGGATATTTGAGGAGCTTCCTCCTCCAATTAGTTATTTAATTGTCCACCATTTTTCACAACAGGACGAGGCAGGACTGTAGAGTTTAGATCTAATCTATCAGTTGTGGGATTCATTAGCTCTTGTCAGCTGTACGCTGCTTTTTCTATTATGCATATAAGTAGTCTAGTGTTGTAGCTTTGCTCGGTTGATACCTCATTTATAGGTATACCTAATTGTGCTCCTGGCATGCCCTCCTGCACTCTTGTATTAAACCAAGATTGATCTATGGCTTGACGGTAATAGTAGACATGTGGATATGCCGGGTAATGAGGTTACTGGTTATGGTTGTATAGTGCTGCTGCTGATGGCCCTCAGGGATATCCAATTTTGAGTTGCAAGATCTCTTCAAAATCTATCCTATTTAGCATGATGGTAGTGCAGTAGAACAAAATGGAAGGTATCCTCAATGAATACAAGGACTATGCCGTGGTCAATCCTACCAACAGTGTCCAGGACAGATGCATCTATAACAGGTAGATTGTTGAGGATGAGGTTAAATAGGTGGTTCCCTCACCACCTGCCACGGACCTGATCTATTAGCTATGTCTTCCACGGCTTGGTCAGTCGCAGTGTTACTCAGCCACTCTTGGTGATGGAGTTTGAAGTCCTCACCCAGAGTACATTCTGTTCCCTACTCGCCCTCCGTGCTTTCTCCAAGTGCTGTTCAACATGGAGGAGTACTGATTAATTAGTTGTGGGGGGGGGGGGGGGGGGGGGGTGAATGTGGTAGTCAGCAGGAGGTTTCCATGCCCATGTTTGCGCAGATGCCATAAGGCTTTGTGGCCTCCAGAGTTAATGCTGAGAAGTCCCAGGGCAACTTCTTTCTTCCTGAATACCACTCGGCCACCCACTTTGGTAGTTCTGTGTTATCGGTGGGATACGTCACTCCGAGGGATGGTGATGGTGGTGTCTGGGATACTGTATGGTATTCTTCCGTGAATATCAGGCCGTTGTTGACTACTCTCTGGGGCAGCACTACTAATTTTGGCACAAGCCCCCAAATGTTAGTAGGGAGGATTTTGCAGTTGTTGTTTCCAGTGCCGAGGTCGATTCTGGGTGATACATTTGGTTTCATTTCTTTGTGTAGACTTCATAGCAGTTTGATACAACTGAGTCGCTTGCTAGGCCATTTCAGAGTTGCTGTGGATCTGGTGTCACATGTAGGCCAGTCCAGGTAAGGACAGTAGATTTGTTTTTCTAAACGGCATTAGTGAACCAAATGGGTTTTTATGACTATCGACAATGGATTTGCTGAAAGATTATTGAGTCTAGCTTATTTGCTGAATTTAAATTCCACCAGTTGCCATGATGGGATTCAAACTCAACTCCCAGGGCATTAATCTGAAACTCTAAATTATTAATCTGGTGACATTACTACTATGCTACTGCCTTCCGATAAGGAGGAAAACTCCACCAGTTGGAACAAAGAACAATACAGCACAGGAACAGTCCCTTCAGCCCTCCAAGCCTGCATCAACCATGGTACTGCCTAAACTAAAGCCCTATGCACTTACGGAGTCTGTATCCTTCCATTCCCACCCTATTCATATATTTGTTCAGATGCCCTTAAATGCGTCTATCATACCTGCTCCCACCACCTCCCCAGGCAGCGTGTTCCATATATTTATCACCCTCTGTGTAAAAAAAAAAAAACTTGCTTTGCACATCTGTTCTAAACTTTTCCCCACGCACTTTAAACCTATGTCTGCTAATACTTGACTCTCCTACCCAAGGAAAGAGCATCTGACTATCCACTCTGTCCATGGCCACTCATAATCTTGTCGACCTCTATCACGTCGCCTCTCAACCTCCGTCGTTCCACTGAGAACATATCGAGTTTATTTAACCTTTCCTTATAGCTAATGCTCTCCATACCAGGCAGCATCCTAGTAAACCGCTTCTGTACCCTCTCCAAAGCATATTTCTGGTAGTGTGCCAACCAGAATTGTACACAATATTCCAAATGAGGCCTAAGGTCCTGTACAGCTGCAGCATGACTTGTCAATTTTTATATTCAATGCCCTGACTGATGAAGGCCAGCATGCCGTATGCCTTCGTGACCCCCCTTATCCACATGCATTGCCACTTTCAGTGATTGGTGGACCTGCACACCCAAATCTCTCTGCCTATCAGTACTCGCAAGAGTTCTACCATTTATTGTGTAATTCCCACATGCATTGGACCTTCCAAAGTGCATTACCTCACACTTGTCCGGATTAAACTCCATCTGCCATTTCTCCGCCCAAGACTCCAACCAGTTTATATCTTGCTGTATCCTCTAACAATCGTCTTCACTATCCTCAACTCCACCAATTTTTGTGTCATCTGGAGTCATACCTATAACAACTGTAGATGTTGGTGATTGTTGGAGGTCAATCATCTCAGTCCCGGGTCATTGCTGTAGGAATTCCTCCGCTGCTCCATTAATGACCTTCCCTCAATCACAAGGTCTGAAGTGGGTATGTTCACTGATAATTGTGACTCCTCAGATACTGAAGCAGTCTATGCCCACATGCACCCAGACCTGGAGAACATTCAGTCTTGGGCTGATGGGTGGTAAATAACATTCGTGACAGGCAATGACAACCTCCAACAAGAATGAATCCAGCCATCTCCCCCTAACATTCAATGGTATTACCATCAATGAATCCTCCACTGTCCACATCCTTCAAGTTACCATTTTAGGAGCTGAACGGCACCAGCCAAATATATACTGTGGCTCTCAGAGCAGATCAGAGCCTGGGAATTCTAAAGAGAATAACTTGCCGCTTGACTCCCCAAAGCATAAGTCAGAAGTTTGATTCAACGCTCTCCATTTGTCTGGGTGAATGCAGCTCCAGCAACACTCACTAAGCTCGACACCATCCAAAACAAAGCAGCCCAATTGTTTGGCATGCCGTCCACCACCTTCACTATCTACTCCCTCCACTACCGATGCATAGCAGCAGCAGTATGTACCATCTACAAGAGACACTACAGCAACTCACCAAGGCTCCTTCAACAGCACCTTCCAAACCCGCAAATCTGCCACGAGAAGGATAAGGGCAGCAGATACATGAGAATTTCTCCGGCAGCTTCCCTCCCAAGCAAACAAGCATCCTGACTTTGAATTATATCAATGTTCCCTCACTGTCGCTGGATCAAAATCCTGGAGCACCCTCCCTAACAGCACTATGAGTGTACCTACACTACAAAGACTGCAGCAATTCAAGAAGGCGGCTAACCATCATCTTCTCAAGGGAGTTCGGGGTGGGCAATAAATAACTGGCTTAGCCAATGGCACCGCAGGTCCTGTTAGAAGAATAAACAAAATCCAGCACTGCATACTGTACCATGGCGCGTGTGTTCTGTTAGAGGTGAAAATATTCACACAAAGGCCTCAGTATAAATTTAAAAAGCAGGTTTATTATATCAGAATTCTGGGAGAAAGGCCTGAGGCTCCGCAGACCTATTGACAGCACCCTTTCTCACTTGAGCTAAGGCTCACATGGGTTAATATACAGCTTTAAGGGGGGATTCAAGGGGCGGAATTAGGTGTATTCTTATTTACATACAATCAATCAACTATATTCACGTCACAACTGTCATTACATGCATGGTCAGATCAATTTTTTTAGCAGCCCAGTTATCACATATATGGTAAAGTAGGTGCTGTCTTAACTGCCTCTAACTTCATGCAAAAGTCACTCAAGACTACATAATATGTTCTGTCTACAGCTGGGGTCCTTGAGCTTATCAGGACACATAGCATTTCTTGTTCTGTGAAGCTGTTGTCAGCGGCTGTTGAATACTCCCTAGGTTCTCGTGAGGTACCGTATATACTCGCGTATCCTTCGATTTCGCGTATCATGCGACCCCTAAATTTTCGTCCCCAAAACATGATTTTATGGTATACCTCATGTATCATGCGAGTCACTTTTTTTGTGAATTAAATTTTGGAAACTAAAACTTCCAAATGGTATATTGTGTGTGTTTCTGCAGAGTGGATTCTGCTGTGAAAGCTGTTCGCGATTCGAACAGCTTTCCAGCTGGCTTTACTAGCGTCGTTCAGGCCACTTGCCGTTTCCATTCAAAAAACATGAATGGAAACGTCAAGTGGCTGAACATCTTCCCATCAGAATGCTGTGGTCAAAATCTGAAGAGTAGTATTCTGATGGGAAGATGTTCAGCCACTTGACGTTTCCATTCTGTTTTTATGAATGGAAACGGCAAGTGGCTGAACGACGCTAGTAAAGCCAGCTGGATGCTATGTGACTTATCTTGGCCAGCATTTCACACCCGCGATTTTTGTACCTCGCGTATCATGCAACCCCAAAATTTAGCTTCAATTAGGTGCTCAAAAGTCGCATGTTACGCGAGTATATACGGTAGTTTACACAGTTTGTAACTTATTGTTGAAGGAAAGTGGCTAGTTTAGCCATTTTGTGTCTTTAGTATTGTTTTAATAGCTAACAGCCATTTTGTGTCCTTTCTGATATTAACAAGCATCGTGTATACACTATCTATTTCTACAAATTGCCTCCTCTAAACAGGCATCTAAGCCAATGAGTATGTTTCGTCTCATCAGAACTATTCAAAAGTAACATAGGAGCACAAATGTAGTTACAGGGCCACCTATAATTTATATCATAGTCCAGTATCAGAAAATGACCTCGAACAGTTCTATCTACAGGACGCACTGAAACAATTTGCCAAGGATTTTTCGGCAACACTGCCAAAATCCCCCACATGAGACTGACAAGGTCAGAAGGTGCATGGGAACGGGAATCACCTATAAGTTCTTATCCAGGGCAGCACGGTACCACAAGTGGATAGCACTGTGGCCTTCACAGCGCCAGGGTCCCAGGTTGGATTCCCCGCTGGGTCACTGTCTGCGTAGTTTGCACGTTCTCCCCGTGGATCTGCGTGGGTTTCCTCCGGGGTGCTTCGGTTTCCTCTCACAGTCCAAAGATATGCAGGTTAGGTGGATTGGCCATAATAAATTGCTCTTAGTGACCAAAAAAGGTTAGGAGGGGCAGCACGGTGGCACAGTGGTTAGCATTGCTGCCTACGGCGCTGAGGACCCGGGTTCAAAATCCTGACCCTGGATCCTGTCCGTGTGGAGTTTGCACATTCTCCCCGTGTCTGCTGGGGTTTCCACCCCCACAACCCAAGATGTGCAGGATAGGTAGATTGGCCACGCTAAATTGCCCATTAATTGGAAAAAATAATTGGGTACCTCTAAATTTATTTAAAAAAAGGTTAGGAGGGATTATTGGGTTACGGGGATAGGGTGAAAGTGAGGGCTTAAATGGGTCGGTGCTTACTCGATGGGGCGAGTGGCCTCTTTCTGCACTGTATGTTCTAAGTCATGCTCCATCATGTCTTCGACATACATTGCTGTTCCTTATTGTCAATTGGGTCACATGTCCTTGGCATGAAAAGTAACATTTGAAGAAAGCCCACTGCCACCTTTTTGTAACAGTAAATGCCAGCTTAGTCAGGGTGACAACATCCTGATTATTGCTTTTAAAGCATTTCAGCAACAAGAACAGGATGGCTCAACTTCATGGTCATGATTCCAGGCTGTGTCATGATTCCCAGCATACACTCATTTGTTCTTTTTCTCTCTCTCTCCCAAAATCTAGTCAGTACCGGATCACAATCTATGCAAAAGCCAAAAATGGCTAATAGACCAGAAATTCAAATTTATTTTATCATAACTTGTATCTCTCATTCTGCACCGCCAACTTGCAGGGGTATTCCTGTTCCTGAACTCAATTTTGGTAACTACTCACTGATGTAATATTAGTTATTTTCATAAATGGTGGGAATGTTAACTATTGTCATCAACTGACTATATTGCTTGTTTTGTTTTAACAGAAACCTGCAAAGCAGCATGGCAAGACTCCTTCTGATCTTAGCATAGATTGCATGAAAACCAAACCCACATCTCGACTTACTAGAAACCTCCTGCAGGAATATGAGAAACAGCTACAGGATGATTCAGGTTTGAGCTCTGTGACAGTTTATCTGAAAAATTTGGATACTAATTCTGAATATGACGCAGCAGCTCTGTCATCATGTAAAATATCTGAATCTTTGACCATTCCAGTTCAACCTTATTTAACAACTGCAGCCACAGAAAAGTAATGGTCTGTCAGCAAAATCTTCACTCACAAGCTTTTCCAGGTACAGTGCACAGTCTGAAAATCATACTACTAGAGGATGTGAGGACTCTAACTTGGATGAGACCACATACATTCCATTAGTTGGCAATGCCTCCAAGCAAGAAAATGACCTGATGAAAGGAAGAATTTGTACAATTGAACACTGGATCAAATAACTTACACTAAACAATGAAAGTTCAAATAATGGAATGGTGATAATGACGTGTATCCAGATGGGTTAGAAAAAACAGAAAAAGCTCTTCTTGAAGAAATATCCAACACTCACAAGTTAAAGGAAAAGACTGCAGTAAATGATTATTCATCGAGAATGGCATGGCAGAAAATAATCAGATTAATTTAAGACCTTTAGACATAACTGTTCTTGATTTCCAGACAACATTACAGCCTTCCAAAATCCAATTTAAATTTATGTACACCTCTTCATATCAAAGAAAACAGGACACAATTACATAAAGACAAGATTTCAATGGTAGATTCAAGTTTCTCAAGTACTGATTAGAGATCTATAAAATCTGGCTGGAGTATGTCATCTTTCTTCATTCAATTCTCATGATGAGCAAGATTCAGGACTAGTTTTAGCAACCCTCGATGCTAACATTGCAAGACTACAAAAAGAGCTTGCAGGGCGGATCTTGAGATAAATCGATCTCAAAATATTTAATGATAAATTGACTTTTGAAGGGCATCAATTTTTTAACATGTATAATGTGATATAATAGAATTTATTTTAATACCTGGTGCACTGAATTGCCCCATGTGGGTACGTTTTTATTTGTTTCTTTCTAGGTGTTTTACATCATGGATATTGCTTTTTATTGTAATTGGATTTTGATTTAGAAAATAGTTCCTGGTACTTCTTTACTAGTTGCTGCAATCCAGAAATTTATTTCCGGTGAAATCCCTTAATTTTGTACTTGGATATTGCTAATTATTAAAAAAAACGACTCGAGTGCATATTTTTTGAGTGTTTGTTTGCATCAGCTCATTGTGTAGTCCATGGTCATTTCCGTTGAAGATGTAGGTAACTAACCAGTTTTGAAACATTTGAGCTGCATCAGTATATCACTGCAAGGAAACTATTTTTCTTCTTAATATCTGCATTAGTGGGCAGCACGGTAGCATTGTGGATAGCACAATCGCTTCACAGCTCCAGGGTCCCGGTTCGATTCCGGCTTGGGTCACTGTCTGTGCGGAGTCTGCACATCCTCCCCATGTGTGCGTGGGTTTCCTCCGGGTGCTCCGGTTTCCTCCCACAGTCCAAAGATGTGCAGGTTAGGTGGATTGGCCGTGATAAATTGCCCCTAGTGTCCAAAATTGCCCTTAGTGTTGGGTGGGGTTACTGGGTTATGGGGATAGGGTGGAGGTGTTAACCCTGAGTAGGTGCTCTTTCCAGGAGTCGGTGCAGACTCGATGGGCCGAATGGCCTCCTTCTGCACTGTAAATTCTATCTATATCCCTTGGGTACCTGTGCTTGGTTTAGAAACTAATCAAACTGGAGATTAGGCTTACCTTGCCCTACTTGAATGTTTTCCAACACAATGCAGCACTCCAATCTAATTACCTCCTTTTAACCCAGCTACTTTTTGTAATGTCAATGTTTATAAATTAAAATATCTTGGAGATTTAACAGTTAATTTGAGGTATTGACTGCTGCCATGAGCTACACACTAGCTTGTCACATTTTGAAGTCTTAAATTCACATTCAACTGAAATTGACAAGATGATGGTCATAATTCCTCAAGTGGCAACTGACTTAACTGCGCTAAAATTCTTTCTCACCCGACCTTTCAGACTCTGGTTGGGTGAGGTTCAAACTGAACAGTGAGTTCCCGGCTCCATCGTTGAAGTGTAAAAGAACCGGAGCGAAGAAAACATGTCCCCTATTTTACAGCACTAGCTGACATAAAGCAGTTGAGTGTAATTGTGCCATTGAAAATAACAGGCCAGTGAGAGCATGAGTGTCTAAGGTAAGCAAATGGGATGTGGGGGTCAGACATGGATAGAGGGCTGGAGGGAGTGGTAGTTGGGTTGAACATCAGTAGGTGTTGGGGATGGGCATACCGTGGGGGGTGGTATGCTTATTTTCGGGTGGGGGGGCAGTGTCCCATATGAGGTTTGGGCTGGTTTAAAATAGTTATTCTGAAGTTGGAAGTGCTTTTTTTTCTTCTTACTCTTTTACAGTAGCTATTAGCCTTACTCTGGCAGAACTATTGCAAAGTTAGCAACTAAAATCTCACTTCGATGTTTGCAAGCGCAATTGTCTAAAGTTAGTGCTTCTGGACAATTGCTGGTAAACCCTTACCTTGGAATTTCTGGGTACCCCCAAAATCTGACACTGGAGAACCAGAAAATATACGGCCAGCGAGGAATATTTTCCTGAATCCTAACTCAAAAGTCCTATGTACAGTGAGTCTGGGCAGACTTTAATCCAGTTCCCAGTGGAGCTGCACAAACCCAGAATTGAAACTACCCCAGCTTGGCCTTGGCACATGAATGAGAAATGAAAAAGCTGATGCAGTGATTCAGAGCTGAGGCATATTCTTTGAGCAGTGTGCATCTAACCCAGGGGTGGGCAAACTTTTCCGTGCAAGGACCACATTCAGAAATTCACAATTTTAAAGGGCCGCTTAGTATATTAAGTAAAATAATTACTTCACCCGGTTATGATTCTGGGCTCCTCATACAGAACATAGAACAGTACAGCACAGAACAGGCCCTTCGGCCCTCGATGTTGTGCCGAGCAATGATCACCCTACTCAAGTCAACGTATCCACCCTATACCAGTAAGTATCCCAACAGCCCCCCCATTAACCTTAAAAAAATTTTTTTTATTTAAAACATTTTTTTTTAATGGCTTGGTGGGCCGCATAAAGACCTTTGGCGGGCCGCATGGGGCCCGCGGGCCATAGTTTGCCCACCCCTGATCTAACCACTACCATGTTTCACCTTAAAGCAGTTGATAATTATGATGTTGTACAAAAAAGAGCCACACTTCACTCAAATTATGGATTAATGAAGAAATAGATCGAATTACATGATAATCCCAAAAGATTGGGAAACCCCAGAATACTATGCAATAAATTAACTAATTCATTCAGTCATTCTAAATTGGTAGCCCAAAATTGAAGATAATTTGGAGATACTTGAGTGGTGAGGGAGCATTTAAAAGTAACTGCCCTTTGGGGGCTCATTTTCAGCACAAAGTGCCATTGAATACAGGCCACGATCTCGCAACGTGGCCATCAAGGAACACCCTGCCAAACAGGCCCAAAATGACACTTAGAAATTTTTCCATTGAATTGCACCCATAAACTGAATACCCTTACTCGTCCCTATCTACCTTGTGGTAATCATTGGCATAACTGAACCAGCTAGATATCACCACTTCAAAATACATTTGGATTGTTATCAGAAAGCTATCACAGAGCAATTTTTGGAGGGAAGAGCAACAAACGGACAAACCAAAGGAAAGAACAGGTGCGGATGTTTCAAAGATAATAGGACATTTTAAAGGAAGTTTTTGAAAGCAGGAGGGGTGGGATTTAAGGAGAATGTCCAGAGGCAGAGAACGTTTGAAAAAGGATCCACTGAGGTTGAAGTATAATGAATGGTATCAGAAGAGCAGAATATAATTAGCAGACTAAAGGACATGCAATTGAACCTTAGTGTCGGCTACTCTGGTGAAGGTAGTAACAAAGACCCCAGCAAAAAATGAAGTGATGTTAGTGCGGATCTTTGAACTGGCAAAGATGTAGTCAGCAGCTTTCTTGATATATTGGAATTTATGGAGAGGAAGGGCATAAAGAAGGGAATTCGAGAAATAGCAGAAAGACATGAACTAAATTCTCCTGTCAGTGGAGGATGGACTTCAGGCAGAAATATTTTAATTGTGTCCTGATGCAATCTTTGTAACAGAACAGATACACGGAACGAGTATAAGTTCTAGATGAATACTGAAAGGCTCCAAACTACTGAACTGGTCCAACACAGCTGGTAAGTTATGCTGATGGAAGCCAAAGGTATGGCTTGAGGTTTGTTTACATTGATTTGAAAGAATTTTTGATTCATCTGACACTTATAGATTTGAGCTTGTAATCAATGTGAAGCAAAGAGTAAAGCTGAGTGTCAGCAACATACCTGGAATGCAATCCCATGCTTTTTAATAAGAGGGGATCGCTGGGATCTACTGACTATGCTGATTTCTGAGCAGAGGATGAATAATTGGCAGGTAATGACGAACCTTACAATATTCTCTGTTTCAAAATTCTAATAACCCTCAAATTAAATCATTTATCTAGTACTGATCCTAAATAAACCCTCTTCAAATTAGAGCAGTGGAAATAATATTTCACTTATTACTCTCTGAAACTTTTGAAAAACTCTGGAATCTTCAATTTGACTCCTCCATTTCCTTATCTGAGGCAGTCAATCCAGCATCACTTTTCAAGTCAACGGCATCTTTTTGGTATAAATATAATGGATGTTTGTGGTGAATTTTATAGCTCGCCTGTCTTCACGCCCATTCCGAAACTGTCTATCCAATTACAATGAGTGGGGTAAGGTGTCAGTTGGCCTACCTTCCCTTGGATGCATTGAGGCAAGTAAGTGGACTATTAATGACCACTTAAGGTTCTCATTCCACCTCCAACGCTGAAACATATGAGACAGAGTAAGCAGGAAGCAAGGTAGGCAGCACAGCAGCTTTCACTGTGGACAGGATGGCAGTCCCCCGATGCCCATTGGAGGCAATCTGCTGCCCCAAGATCATGCCCCCTACCTTAAGCCCATTATGCCAACCCCCACCTCACTGGGGTCTGCCAAGCAGGTCCATCTAAAATCCTGTTTAGGATTCATGACATTTCTTCCTCCCGGGACTGCATATAATCCCACCATGGCCACAAGTCAATTTTGGCACTGTTGGGACTACAAGAATTTCCGGCCAATCAGATTGGCTAACAGCATTCTGGGGTAGGACCTCCACCCACCACCCCCACCCATGGGCAGAGGACGTCCCATTCTGACTTGATTTAAGGTTGTCCTAGCTTTGTATCATTGATTTTACATCCCCATACAATCCAACGATATGTTATACCATTTTCATGGTTCCAATATTCTTTCTCTTATGGTGTATCCAAAATTGTTTCATATTAATTCGTTTCGGCCATTGTTTCATATTAATTCATCATTGCCTTCTTACTTTTGGGTTCAATGTCCATAACATGAAAAAGCTACCATTGCTCTTTACATGGCTTTTCTACCTGCAATTCAATTTCTAAAGTTCTGTGAATCTGCATCAGTGGAACATTCTGTTCCCCAATTCTACTGATAATGTTCTCATTTAATGTATATTTATATTTTCTTCTTCATAAAATAGACTACTTATTTATGTTGAACTGCACTTGCCACATTCTTATTGCTCTAATCTGTCTATGCCAGGCATACTCAGTTTCCCATATCCCAAATTCATTATTGTCAGAGAAATGTGATATTCCTTTCACCTCTATGAAACAATAGAGCTCCCAACAGAGATCTATGGGATTCACCACTAATTGCATCCTGTCAATTTGAATACCACCACTTTCTGCAGGACTACAAACCTTGCACTTCTGAAATCAAATCTGGAACCTTCTTTATCTGTAGTTCATTACTCACTAAGATATGGAAAAGCATTTTTTTCTTTTGTTTTGACACCCTGGCCTATTGTGCAATTTATTCCACAGACCCTGGAGTCCCGACACAAGTGAATTAACTAATAATTTGTATAACATTTCTGAGATATTTGGCCCTTGTCTGCCCCAATGACTTACAGGCACCAGATATGTAAGGGAAACACAACTCTTTAGAACAAAATGTGATGAGATATGCACTATTTATTATTGAATAACGGCCAGCTAATCCGCTTTTACCATCCCACCCTCTAACCAAACACACACAAAACAGACACACACTGAGGGAGGTGTAAAATAATAAGATTAATATGAAATGGAAGCTGAGTGTCCTTGCTTCGGATGTTGAAGTTGTTGCAGCAGCCGGCTGTGCTTCCTCAGAACCACCGGTTGGATTGCTAACGAGGATCTTCTGGCGGTAGCAGTCATAACTCCCACCTCTAAGATTCCCTCAGTCTCAGGTCTGTATAATTCTTATTTGTTCGCAACTTTACCAGAATGATCAACAGCCTTTCTCCGATAAGTACAGAGTACCCCACATGAGACTTTAAAAGGGGTTTTTAAACTACTGACCCTGCTTTCAGCTGGAGGCTTGTATCGATTTTCTTAAGACTTTCTTTGTCTCTCCTCAAATCCAGTTGTCAGCCTGGGTTTTACTCTGCCTTGGTTTCCAGAGATACCAGAATGTCCTCCAGCTTTACTGAGGAGAAAACAGGGTCTTCAACCGGTAGGTGGGATTCTCCGGCTGCGTCTGCCTGGCGACCAGAGAATACCGCCTGAGGTCAATGGAGTTCTCCATTGTGTGCGGCTCGTGGTGTTCTTATGGCAGGTGGGGGTGGGAGAATCCAGCCTTCACATTTCTTTGTCAATAAGTTGCCTTCACATTTCTTTGTCAATAATAATTAATTATTCAGAATTCCAGTGGTGTAACAACATTAATTTACAAATAAAATCTACATCTTAAAGGCCTACATCTTAAAGGCAATTGAAAACTATCTTGTTGAAATTCACCATTACAAATTTCCCACTGGTAACTTTATAACTTTTTGTTGCATTATCCATAATTAATTAAAAATCTTAATTTAGTTCACAAAACATTTCTTCCTACTTCGATTTTATCACATTTATTCCAACCATTTCCCATTTCCTTTTTTAAAATTTAGAGTACCAAATTAATTTTTTCCAATTAAGGGACAATTTAGCAATCCACCTACCCTGCAACATCTTTGGGTTGTGGGGGCGAAATCCACGCAAATACGGGAAGAATGTGCAAACTCCACACAGTGGCCCAGAGCCGGGATCGAACCTGGGAAATCTGTGCCGTGAGGCAGCAGTGCTACTCACTGCCCCACCGTGCTGCCCCTCGTTTTCCATTTCTAAATTCTTTTAAGCTTCCTTCGTAAACTTGTCACTGTAATTATACCTTTTCACCAGTGACTGGCAGTGTATCACCACATTTGTGTCGCTGAATTCTTCAGTCTACACTGCGCTGAAGCTATTTTTATCCAATTTCTCCAGATCGACAATTGCTCTGTATTTAAGTATAAATTTATTACATCGCTTAACAAAAATTGCACCTCTCTTACTGGCAACTGGCTGAGGCTCAACCAGACTGTTCATAACTTATGTTATATTTGACCCCAAGGTTCACATCATTACTGAGACTCAATTCCACCTTTGTAGCATTATCCAACTCCGCTCTTCCCTCAGCTTATCTGCTGTTGATACCCTCAGCCATGCGATGGTTAGCTCTCGGCTATTCCAATACACTTCTTGTTCGTCTACCTGATTCAAAAATCCATACGTTTGAGGTCATTCGGAGATATATGGGCAGTGCGGTAGCACAGTGGTTAGCACTGTTGCTTCACAGTTCCAGGGTCCCAGGCTCGATTCCATTCCTTGTCACTGTCTGTGCGGAGTCTGCACATCTACCCCGTGTCTGCGTGGGTTTTCTACGGGTGCTCCGGTTTCCTCCCACAGTCCAAAGATGTGCAGGTTAGGTGGATTGGCCATGCTAAATTGCCCTTAGTGTCCAAAAAGGTTACAGGGATAGGGTGGAAATGTGGGGTTAAGTAGGGTGCTCTTTCCAAGGGCTGGTGCAGACTCGATGGGCCGAATGGCCTTCTTCTGCACTACCAATTCTATGATCTAAATTGCCCAGGTCCTAACTCACACCAAGTCCTGTCCGCTCACGTCCCCTACATTTGTTCTCAGTTAAGCAGTGCCTCCATTTTCTCAACCTTGTTCTCACTTTCCTTCATGATCGGGCCTCTCCATACTTTTGTGATTTCTTCCAGTCTTGCAGCTCGCCTTAGCACTCCGCAGTCTGCCAATTCTGGCATCTTGATCATTCCCAAATAGCAGCTCTGTTTCAGTTGCCAATGTCCTAAGCTCTGGAATTCCTTCTCTCTCCGCCTCTATTTTTCCTCCTTTAAAATGCTCCTTAAAAATTACCTCATTGACTGACTTAGCTTTTTGCCTTCTAATGTCCTTATATGGTTTGCTGTCAAATTTTGTTAATGCTTGTAAAGTAACTTTGAAGGTTTTTGGCACATCAAATGGTGCTATGTAAATACAAGTGTGGTGATATGCCTGTGCACAGTTTTCTATATGTTTATCGATACGACCTCCAACCAGCAGGTGGTAATGGCGATCTACCATGTGACTCGAGATATCGGGCCATTGGTAGTAAGTCTTACAAGAGGATAGTTGCACTAAAAGTAACTCCAGGAGAAATAACTGAATTAATTTATTTCGACACCGTTTATATCATAGTTCGTCAGTTATATTTCCACATGTTCATCTTGTTAATAAATCATCTTACTAGACAAAAAAATAGATGATCTGTGTTGATCTTTACTACGGCCATAACACAGAACGTAACATGATACCAAGAGTGTTGAACAATTAAAGATAACCGAGAAGACGGAACGAAACAGGCTGAAGAAAATTATCCAATGAGATACGAGCAACAGTTAAAGTGGAGGAAGATAAACCAGATAAAAGAGATGGAGGATCCAAAGGGAATTCCAGAATTCTGATTAACAGTCTTCAAGAAAGTGGATTTGCTCAGTGACATGATACAAAAGCATGATGAGCCCATCCTAATTAAAGTTTTTACAAGACTTAGAGGTGACATTTTCGGTCCAGGGCAGCCAATGAATTTTACTCTGTAGTTTACGTTTGAGCCAAATGATCAAGACATACACAATGGGGCAGCACGGTGGCCTAGTGGTTAGCACAACCGCCTCACAGCGCTGAGGTCCCAGGTTCGATCCCGGCTCTGGGTCACTGTCCGTGTGGAGTTTGCACATTCTCCCCGTGTCTGCGTGGGTTTCACCCCCACAACCCAAAGATGTGCAGAGTAGGTGGATTGGCCATGCTAAATTGCCCCTTAATTGGAAAATATAATTGGGTAATCTAAATTTATTAAAAAAAAGACATACACAATGAAGTCCTAGCCTGATGAGTCAGATTTTTTTCTTTTTTTGATGGACCACAAATTATAGGATGCATAGGATGCCCAAATCGACTAAATGGAAGGAAAACATGTTACCATGAAGACCATTAAAATGAAGCAGAGGCTTAAGGGTCGGCGCACTGGTAGAACAGTTACAAAAACTGCACCAAATGACTCTTCAATCTTTTTAGTCTGCCTGATGTTCCAGAGAATGGGAAGCTGGATGAAGGTTCTGCGGCAAGACTTGCTACTGACCTTGCAGTTGGTTATTGTTTCCATGAATTCATTATTCCACCAGCAATGGCATACTTCACAGGCGAAGCAGCAGACGATAATGCTGATTAAGACGAATAAGCAGATGCTGAGTCAGAAGAAGACCCTGAAAATGTATTTATTTGGTATTGGTGACGTGGTGGTAACAAGTAGCTTCCAATTTGTGCAGGACAACAATAGTTCTAAGCCAGAGTGTGCAGAGGTTGAAAGCAAGGTTGCAACAACAGGCAAATCAACTGTGCATAGCCAACTGGTAACTGAAGAAATAATCCCCAATTTGGAGAAATTGGCTCCAGAGGTATCCCATCCCCACGGAATGGTTCCTGCGGTAGATTCCCCAATATTCTAGGCCATTCCACTGTGGTAGGCTATATTAGGGGTATCGCGGTACCTAGGTGGGTTTGTATCTTATGCTGTGGTATGAGTGGTAGAACCTGCCTGCTGGTTCCGCCCAGCAGGCGGAGCATAAGAGTCTATGGGCGCGATTCTCCCAAAACGGGAGAAATCGTAAGGCTGGCGTCAAACCCGGGTGGGTTTGACGCCAGCGCGCCCCTTCCCGACCGGGAACCGATTCTGGTCCCCGGTCGGGGCTAGCAGCCCGACGCCGCAAGCTCCGGCATCACGGGCTTAACGAATTTCGTTAAGCCCGCTTGCCGGAGTTAGCGCCGCCTGACGCGTCATATGACGTCATCGCGTATTTGCGCGAAACCCGCGCATGCGCGGGCCGGGATGCCCCTCAGCCGCCCCGCGAATGGATACTGCGGGGCGGCGGAAGGAGAAATAGTGCGCGGGCATCGGGCCCGCTGCCCGCGATCGGTGGGCACCGATCGCGGGCCCATGGCACCCTTGGCACGGCCGTGGTACTGCCGTGCCAATCGGTGCCATGGTTATAAAAAGCGAGTTGTTCCCGCCGTTTTTACGAACGGCCAGACCAGGTGTGTTTGCCGTTCGTAAAAACAGCGTAAAGGGCTGGGACTTCGGCCCATCTATCAGCTGTGATAGAGTTGGGCGGGGCGGGGGGGGGGGGGGGGGGGGGGAGAATAGCGGGAGGGCGGGAAAAATGTCGGGAAGGCCCTCCCACTATTCTCCGACCCGTCGTGGGGGGCGGAGAATCGGGCCCTGTGTTTCACCCACAGCAGTCATTCTGTACCGGAGCTGCTGGGGTAACTACTTGTTCATTAAAGCCTTCAATTGGACTACAATCTCGCTTCAGTAGTGATTGATCGTGCATCAATTTAATGAACAAAATTTAGAATTTAGAACAGTACAGCACAGAACAGGCCCTTCAGCCCTCGATGTTGTGCCGAGCAATGATCACCCTACTCAAACTCACGTGTCCATCCTATACTCGTAACCCAACAACTCCCCCTTAACCTTACTTTTTAGGACACTACGGGCAATTTAGCAATCCCCCCATTAACCTTACACTACGGGCAATTTAGCATGGCCAATCCACCTAACCCGCACATCTTTGGACTGTGGGAGGAAACCGGAGCACCCGGAGGAAATCCACGCACACACGGGGAGGACGTGCAGACTCCACACAGACAGTGACCCAGCCGGGAATCGAACCTGGGACCCTGGAGCTGTGAAGCATTGATGCTAACCACCATGCTACCGTGAGGCCCCTAAAATTGAAGAATGGCTGCTCTCCGCATCAAGCCAGAGTGTCTACAAATCAACCCCCACGCGGCAAATGCAGCAGCAACTTTTAAACATTGGCTGGCATGTTTCAACGGATACATCAGGACGGCCCCGACTACCTGTGGTGAATGTATAAGTACTATTAATTCACCAGTATACTGCGTTGCATTATACCATGCTATTAACCCTGTGGGCTCCATCTATGGGCCACTGTGTGGCTTCACCCACAGGGGGAGATGTGGAGCATGTACGGGCTCCGCCCCTTTCAGGAAGTATAAGAGCAGCTGACCTGTGGGACCACCTTCAGTAATGTACCGGTCGCAGGCAGGCAAAGTTGTAAGCTGATTAAAACCACTGTTTACTTCGACTCGAGTCTCCAAGTGAATTGATGGTCGCGTCAATTTAATCAGATTAGAGAACTACTATGGAGTCAGCCCTCAAACCTGACCGACTGGAACTCAATCCACAGGCCGCAGAGGTGAAATAAATGTTTTCACATTGGCCTTGGTGTTTCAAGGCCTACCTTGACATCATCGACATCATCCGTCACGGACGAACAGAGATTGAGTCTTCTCCACGCCCGGGTGAGCCATCGCATTTCTGCCCAACTCGACGAAGGCATCTCCTATACTGAGGCCCTCGCGATACTCGAACACATCTATGTGTGGCCTGTGAATGAAGTCTATGCACGGCATATCTTCACTACTCGCCGCCAGCACCCCGGGGAGTCACTAGATGACTATCTGCGCGACCTCTAAGCCCTCGCTCGCGACTGTAACTATCAGGCCGTTACATCCACTCAGCACATGGAACTCGCCGTCCGAGACGTTTACGTTGCTGGGGTTCCAATCTAACTATGTGAGGAAGCGCCTGCTCGAAAAAGGGGCCCAGGACCTGGAAGACACGGTAAAACTGGCGACGTCGCTGGAGGTCGCTTTTCAGCCTCACTGCGTTCCCGCCCGATCACGCGACTCCCTCGTGGGCCCCCGACCAGAGACTACCCCAGGCTTGCGCCGCATGGCCGCCCGCCCATCATGGGGGGCTACCTTGCCATTTTTGCAGACAGCCCCAGCAACAATGCCCGGCCCGCAGGTGAAAAGGACACTTCGCAAAGGTCTGCCTGGCCAAGCCTAAACACTCGAACTCGAACGCACAAACTCGATCCACCGACTCTCGGGCCCGCAGACCCCGTAATGTGGCAGCGTGTCGGCCACTCCTGACTCCGCACAACACATGCGGCTCACAGGGGCCGCCATCTTGGCCATCCTCCCCCACGCGGCCAGCCATGTGCGATCCATGGGGGCCGCCATCTTGGGAGCCATCTCCCTCACCGCCTGCCACGTGCGTTCAACGGGGGCCACCATCTTGGCCATCACCCACTACGCCGCTCGACAGATACGACCGGCACGGACAGTCATCGCGGGGCCGCCCCAGCACCTCCGACCATGCCGCCGACTATCCCCAACTCAGTGCAGTCACCTTGGACCAGTCAAGACCCAAGCACCTCAAGAGTTCCATGATGGCCGTCCGGGTTAACGGATACGAGACACCGGGCCTGTTCGGCTCCGGGAGCACAGAGTGCTTTGTCCACCCGGATCTGGTAAGACTCTGTTCGCTCCCGATATTCCTGACGCAACAAATCTCCCTCGCTTCTGGGTCGCACTCAGTACAAATCCAAGGGCGCACTACTGCAATTTTAATGATACAGGGCGCCGAGTATACTAATTTTCAATTGTACGTGCTTCCAGACCTCTGCATCCCTCTCCTCTTAGGACTCGATTTTCAGTGCAATCTCAGGAGCCTAACTCTTAGTTTTTTCGGACCCCTGCCCCCGCTCACTATATGCAGCCTCGCAACTGTAAAATTCAACCTCCCCCCCCCCCCCCCCCCCCGCCCCCCCTCCCCTCTTCGCTAACCTCACCGCGGACTGCAAGCCAGTAGCCATTCGAAGCAGGAGGTATAGTGTGCAGGACAAGGCATTTACTAGGTCCGAGGTCCATCGTCTCTTGCAGGAAGGAGTTCTAGAAGCCAGCAATAGCCCCTGGAGAGCTCAGGTTGTGGTCGTCAAGACTGGGGAAAAGTTCCGGATGGTGGTTGATTACAGCCAGACCATTAACCGGTTTATGCGCCTTGAAGCGTACCCCCTTCCCCAGATTGCAGACACGGTGAATCAGATCGCGCACTACCACGTGTTCTCCACGGTGGATCTGAAGTCTGCATACCACCAGCTCCCAATCCGCCCGGAGGACCGCCACTACACGGCGTTTGAGGCAGACGGCTGACTCTTTAATTTCCTCCGGGTCCCCTTTTGGCGTCACGAACTGGGTTTCGGTGTTCCAATGAGCGATGGACTGAATGGTGGACCAGTACGGGCTACGGGCCACGTTTCCGTACTTGTACAACGTCACCATCTGCAGCCATGATCAGCAGGACCACAACGCCAACCTCCATCAATTTCTCCAAACCGCCCAAAAACTTAACCTCACTGACAACAAGAAGAAATGCTTTTTCCGCACTACCAGGCTAACCATCTTCGGCTACGTCGTGGAAAACGGTGTCCTAGGGCCCGACCCTGACCGTATGCGCTCCCTCCTACAACTCCCTCTCCCTGACTGTCCCAAGGGCCTCAAGTTTTGGTTCATTGTGGCGGCGAGAGCGACCTCTGAAGCATTGCTCTTCACCTGGAAGGGGACAGACTCGTCCACCGCCAGGGGCTAATTCTGGCTTCAATGACTCCTTCCTGCAAGAAACGCCGGTCCTCGGACCTAATAAATGCCTTGTCCTGCATACTATACCTCCTGCTTTGAGTGGCTACTGGTTAGCGAAGAGGGTAGGGGGGGTCGATTTTTTACGGTTGCGAGGCTGCATATAGTGAGCGGGGGCAGAGGTCCGCCAAAACTAAGTTTTTGTTTTTTTTTCCTATTACACCCAGTAGGTCTCCCAATATGCGGACAAAGCCCGCCCACTATTTAAAGCCACCCTTTTCGCACTGTCAGCCGAGGCTCGCCAGGCCTTCATCTGCATCAAGGTGGATATCGCCAAAGCCACCATGAGTGCGGTGGACGAGTCTGTCCCCTTCCAGCTGGAGAGCGAGGCTTCAGAGGTGACTCTTGCCGCCACAATGAACCAAGCAGGTAGGCCGGTAGTGTTTTTGTCATGCACCCTTTCCACCTCTGAACTTCAACACTCCTCGGTCGAAAAGGAAGCTCGTGCGGCACTGGAGGCACTACCTCGCTGGTAGGAGGTTTACCCTCATCACCGACCAAAGATTAGTTGCCTTCACGTTTGATAATTCGCAGCGGGGCAAGATCAAAAATGATAAGATCTTGAGGTGGAGGATCGAACTCTCCACTTATAATTATGATATAAATGTGGTAGTATGACTAGGGGTATTACGGTACCTGGGAGTGTGAGCAGCCATTAGTGCAGAGGACTCGCTGCCCATTGGCCCAGGTATGTCATGTGCCTCTCAGCCAATTGGCTGAGAGGAAGGTAGCTCTGCCTACGAGGCGCGGTATAAGAACACGTGTTCCCCAGCAGTCAGCCATTCTTCTGTATGTCTGCTGCCGGGTCCACTTCTTGCATATTAAAGCCTATCATTCGGACTTCATCTACGTTTCGTGTCCATTGATTGTGCATCAATTTAATACGCAAGATTTTAAAGGATGGAACTTCGCATCAAGCTAGAGTGTCTTCGACTCAGCCCGCACGCAGCAAATGCAACTGCAGCATTTAAGCACTGGCTGGCTTGCTTCAATAGCTACCTGAGTACAGCCGAAAACATCCTGACGAGGGAACAGAAATTGCACATCCTCCACTCGTGCGTCGGCACCGCCGTGTACACGACAGACTCCGACGTGGCTATGGACTTACTTAAAGGACATTTCATACAGCCGGTGAACCAAGTCTACGCTCGGCACTTACTGGCCACGAGGCAGCAGATATCTGGTGAATCTCTGGCCGAATTTTACCGGGCCCTCCTCGTGCTGGGGAGGTACTGCGGCTGCCCACAGGTGTTTGCTGCTGAGCATACCGAACTTCGGATCAGAAACGCCTTTATAGAACAGTACAGCACAGAACAGGCCCTTCGGCCCTCGATGTTGTGCCGACCAATCATCACCCTACTCAAGCCAATCCTATACCAGTAACCCCCCCCCCCTTATTTTTTAGGATACTAAGGGCAATTTAGCATAGCCAATCCACCTAACCCGCACATCTTTGGACTGTGGTTGGAAACCGGAGTACCCGGAGGAAACCCACGCACACACTGGGAGGACGTGCAGACTCCGCACAGACAGTGACCCAGCCGGGAACTGAACCTGGGACCCTGGAGCTGTGAAGCATTTATGCTAACCACCATGCTACCATGCTGCCCTTTGTTGCAGGTATGCAGTCCGCCAAAGACTGTTAGAGAGAGAGACTTTAAGCCTCACGGAGGCACGGGCCCTCGCCTCCCCCCTAGATGTTGCAAATCGTAATGTTTGCGCATATGCCCCCGACCGCGCGACGACCCCCTGGGCAGCGTGGAACGTGACCTCCCTCACCCCCACGGACTCGGACTCCACCAGGCCTGCGCCGCAGGGCTCCCCGAAAAACCCACGGGGCCCCGCTGCTATTTCTGCGGCCAGGCGAAGCATCCCCGTCAGTGCTGCCCGTGTCGCTCCGCAACCTGCAAGGGCTGCGGCAAGAAAAGCCACTTTGTGGCCGTCTGCCAATCTAAAGCGGTCGCTGTGGTCCCGAGCAGCGACCACGGGTCCTCCTCCCCGCTCTCCTCAGGGGCCCCGTGCGGTCCGCAGACCTCGCTGCCCCCTCCCCCCACTGCCACGTGTGATCCCCGGGCGCTGCCATTTTGGGCCCCCGACGCCACATGCGATCCCCGGGTACCGCCATTTTGGACCCCCGACTCCACATGCGGGGAACGGGCTCCGCCATTTTGTCCACCCCCCCACCATGTGCGGCCGACGGGCGCCGCCATCTTGGATTGGCACCGAGGACCCCGCAGGTGACAACTCTCTGCCTGATGACGACTCGGAGTTTCTGCCACGACTCGCCTCAGTCACATTGGACCAGTCGCGGCCTCACACCCTATTCACAGCGACCACGAAGATCCTCCTCAACGGCCACGAGACAAGCTGCCTGTTGGACTCCGGGAGCACAGAGAGTTTTGTCCACCCCGCCATGGTAAGACGCTGCTCTTCCTGTTTACCCGGTCAAACAAAAATCCGGTTCGCACTCGGTACAGATCATGGGGTGCTGCATAGTGGACCTCACGGTCCAGGGGAGGGAGTTTAAAAACTACAAGCTATTCGTCCTTCCTCATCTCTGCGCGGCAGCGCTCCTGGGGTTAGATTTCCTGTGTAACCTCCAGAGCCTAACATTCAAATTCGGCGGCCCTTACTGTCTGCAGCCTCGTGTCCCTCAAGGTCGATCCCCTGTCCTTGTTTGCAAACCTCACCCCGGATTGCAAACCCGTCGCCACCAGGAGCAGACGGTACAGTGCCCAGGACCGGACCTTCATCAGGTCCGAAGTCCAACGGCTTCTGAAGGAAGGGGTCATCGAGGCTAGCAACAGCCCCTGGCGAGCACAAGTGCTGGTCATAAAGACCGGGGAGAAAAATAGGATGGTCATGGACTACAGTCAGACCATCAACAGGTTTACGCAGCTGGACACGTACCCTCTCCCACGTATCACAGACCTGGTCAACAGGATCGCGCAGTACAAGGTCTTCTCCACTGTGAACCGCAAGTCCGCCTACCATCAGCTCCACATCCGCGCGAGTGACCGAAAGTACACTGCGTTCGAAGCAGATGGGCGACTCTACCACTTTTTAAGGGTTCCCTTCGGTGTCACAAACGGGGTCTCGGTCTTCCAACGAGAGATGGACCAAATGGTCGACCAATACGGTTTACGGGCAACCTTCCCGTGTCTCGATAACGTCACCATCTGCGGCCACGATAAGCAGGACCACGACACCAACCTCCGAAAATTCCTCCGAACTGCAAAACTCCTGAATCTGACCTACAACAAGGACAAATGCGTGTTTAGCACCGACCATCTAGCCATCCTTGGCTACGTGCTGCGTAACGGAGTAATATGCCCCGACCCAGATCGCATGCACCCCCTGATGGAGCTCCCCCTCCCTCAAAGCCCTCAAGCGCTGTTTGGGCTTCTTTTCATATTACGCCCAGTGGGTCCCCAATTACGCCGACAAAGCCCGTCCCCTCATCCAATCAGCCACTTTTCCCCTGTCGATGGAGGCCCGCCAGGCCTTTAGCCACATCAAAGCAGACATTGCAAAGGCCACGATGCGCGCTATCGACGAGTCCCTTCCCTTCCAGGTCGAGAGCGACGCGTCCGATGTAGCTCTGGCAGCCATCCTCAATCAAGCGGGCAGACCCATGGCCTTCTTCTCCCGTACCCTCCACGCTTCTGAAATCCACCACTCTTCAGTCGAGAAGGAAGCACAGGCCATAGTAGAAGCTGTGACCCTCCCCTCAAATAATCGCAATACCTATTTCCTTAACATTATAGACGAGTTCGCCTGTTTCCCGTTTGCCATCCCATGCCCCAACATGACCACCCCCACCATTATCAGAGCCCTGCACAGCGTCTTCACTCTCCAACAGTGGAGAACCTTCCAAGCGATTTTTCACAGTGCTCAGCAAAGGTTTATACCAACAAAAAGGAAGGACGGAAGAAAGAGGGAAAATCGACCGTGGATCTAAGGAAATAAGGGACAGTATTAAATTGAAGGAAAAAGTATATAAAGTGGCAAAGATTGCTGGGAGATTAGAGGACTGGGAAATCTTTAGGGGGCAACAGAAAGCTACTAAAAAAGCTATAAAGAAGAGTAAGATAGAGTATGAGAGTAAACTTGCTCCGAATATAAAAACAGACAGTAAAAGTTTTTACAAATATATAAGACAAAAAAGAGTGGCTAAGGTAAATATTGGTCCTTTAGAGGATGAGAAGGGAGTTTTAATAATGGGAAATGAGGAAATGGCTGAGGAACTGAACAGGTTTTTTGGGTCGGTCTTCACAGTGGAAGACACAAATAACATGCCAGCGACTGATAGAAATGAGGCTATGACAGGTGAGGACCTTGACAGGATTGTTATCACGAAGGAGGGAGTGATGGGCAAGCTAATGGGGCTAAAGGTAGACAAGTCTCCTGGCCCTGATGGAATGCATCCCAGAGTGCTAAAAGAGATGGCTAGGGAAATTGCAGATGCACTAGTGATAATTTACCGAAATTCACTAGACTCTGGGGTGGTCCCGGTGGATTGGAAATTAGTAAACGTGACGCCACTGTTTAAAAAAAGGAGGTAGGCAGAAAGCAGGAAATTATAGGCCAGTGAGCTTAACTTCGGTAGTAGGGAAGATGCTAGAATCTATCATCAAGGAAGAAATTGCGAGGCATCTGGATAGAAATTGTCCCTTTGGGCAGACGCAGCATGGGTTCGTAAAAGGCAGGTCATGCCTAACTAATTTAGTGGAATTTTTTGAGGACATTACCAGTGCAGTAGATAATGGGGAGCTGATGGATGTGGTATATCTGGATTTCCAGAAAGCCTTTGACAAGGTGCCACACAAAAGGTTGCTGCATAAGATAAAGATGCATGGCATTAAGGGTAAAGTAGTAGCATGGATAGAGGATTGGTTAATTAATAGAAAGCAAAGAGTTGGGATAAATAGGTGTTTCTCTGGTTGGCAATCAGTAGCTAGTGGTGTCCCTCAGGGATCCGTGTTGGGCCCACAATTGTTCACAATTTACATAGATGATTTGGAGTTGGAGACCAAGGGCAATGTGTCCAAGTTTGCAGATGACACTAAGATGAGTGGTAAAGCGAAAAGTGCAGAGGATACTGGAAGTCTGCAGAGGGATTTGGATAGGTTAAGTGAATGGGCTCGGGTCTGGCAGATGGAATACAATGTTGACAAATGTGAGGTTATCCATTTTGGTAGGAATAACAGCAAACGGGATTATTATTTAAACGATAAAATATTAAAGCATGCCGCTGTTCAGAGAGACTTGGGTGTGCTAGTGCATGAGTCACAGAAGGTTGGTTTACAAGTGCAACAGGTGATTAAGAAGGCAAATGGAATTTTGTCCTTCATTGCTAGAGGGATGGAGTTTAAGACTAGGGAGGTTATGTTGCAATTGTATAAGGTGTTAGTGCGGCCACACCTGGAGTATTGTGTTCAGTTTTGGTCTCCTTACTTGAGAAAGGACGTACTGGCGCTGGAGGGTGTGCAGAGGAGATTCACTAGGTTAATCCCAGAGCTGAAGGGGTTGGATTATGAGGAGAGGTTGAGTAGACTGGGACTGTACTCGTTGGAATTTAGAAGGATGAGGGGGGATCTTATAGAAACATTTAAAATTGTGAAGGGAATAGATAGGATAGATGCGGGCAGGTTGTTTCCACTGGCGGGTGACAGCAGAACTAGGGGACATAGCCTCAAAATAAGGGGAAGTAGATTTAGGACTGAGTTTAGGAGGAACTTCTTCACCCAAAGGGTTGTGAATTTATGGAATTCCTTGCCCAGTGAAGCAGTTGAGGCTCCTTCATTACATGTTTTTAAGGTAAAGATAGATAGTTTTTTGAAGAATTAAGGGTTATGGTGTTCGGGCCGGAAAGTGGAGCTGAGTCCACAAAAGATCAGCCATGATCTAATTGAATGGCGGAGCAGGCTCGAGGGGCCAGATGGCCTACTCCTGCTCCTAGTTCTTATGTACTTATGTTCTTATGTTTGGTTTCATGTCCACAGTGACAGGGGCTCGTCCTTCATGAGCGACGAACTGCGTCAGTACCTGCTCAGTAAGGGCATCGCCTCGAGCAGGACTACCAGTTACAACCCCAGGGGTAACGGGCAGGTGGAGAGGGAGAACGCGATGGTCTGGAAGACCATCCTACTGACCCTACGGTCCAGGAATCTCCCGGTTTCCCACTGGCAGGAGGTCCTCCCCGATGCGCTCCATGCTATTAGGTCCCTCCTTTGCACGGCCACAAACCAGACTCCTCATGACCGCTTGTTTATCTTCTCTAGGGGAACTACCACAGGGGCCTCGCTTCCGTCCTGGCTGAGGACACCAGGCCCTATCCTCCTTCGGAAACACGTTTGGACCCATAAGACCGACCCCCTGGTAGAGAGGGTCCAGCTCCTGCACTCAAACCCACATTATGCATACGTCGAACACCCCGACGGCCGGCAGGATACCGTCTCCCTCCGAGACCTGGCGCCCGCAGGCTCCTCCACCACTACCACTAATGTACCCCCCACACTAGATGTTCTATGTTGACCTTTACTACGGCCAGTGTTGATCTTTACTACAGCCATAACACAGAACATAACAGCCAGTTGTTCTTTCAAAATTCATTTACAAAATGGAGTGAAAATGTTTGTCAGAGGAAAACACAATGTAAAACTGTCAACATATACCTGCAGTAAAGGTTATTATCAATGGCACAACAATGTTACATAGAAACACAAAAGTGTATTGTCAAGTATTGCAATTGAATTGATTTGAACATCTACCCTTTTGGGGCACATTGTTAATCCCAGGAATTCCTGTCGGCTAGTTCAATTAAATTTACCCTACTAGTTTCCTTAGTTTATGAAACCTAATTCTATTTTTTGTGACCATTCAAATTTTTCTGTCACCCAAACCCCAGTTGTCTGCTACTGAAAGATTTTCGGTGTCACATCTTCTAAGATTGTGGAAGACATCCTTGTGTCACTCCACCTACAACTCCATCCCACGCACCAACCCTATTTTCTCTGTATCCACTCCTGGAAATCCACTCCTGGAAAAACCTATAACTGATTAATATATGGCTACACTTTCAAAATCCTCTTCATCGCAACATTACTGCAGTTACTGACTTACTCATTGATGCATTATCAATTACGACGAGATGAGAGTAGAGTAATCGAGGCTTTATTACACAGAGATGTGTAGCCTCCTGCAGCTGCTGCCGAAATGGCTGCAGCTCGGAGAGCCCACACATTTATACGCCGCCTACTGGACGGAGCCAGCAGGCAGGGATCTACCCCCTACCTATGGTACAAGGGCCTTACCGTAATACACCTCATATGTGAAATATATGTACAACAGTGGTGACTACCACACTCATCAGGATCCTCACCTCCAAATTTGATGCCCCAGACAACAACAAAAGTATTATTTTCAATAATTCTGGCTATTCCCCTGTCATGGCCTTCACCTTTGCTACCTTAAAACCAAGGGATGCAGACTTAAAAGGATATGGCGGACAACAGGTTTAACCATCCATCACCAGATCTGACTATTGAGCACATCTTGCTCTTGTCTGCTGACACTGCTCACTATTCCAGGCTCACCTCTGTAGAATTTTACACTGTTCCGAGATTATCAGACTGCTTATCCAGCATCCAGTACTGGATGAGCTGAAGTTTCCTCCAATTACAGATTTGGAAAACTGAAGCCATTGTGTTCAGTTCCAATTTCAAAATCCACCCCCTAGTTTCCAACTGCACCCCTCTTCCTGGAAACTATGTTGAGACTAAACCAATCAGGAGCGTTAATTTTTATATTTGGCTCTAATTTGAGTTTCTGACCATGCATCCATGTCATCATTAGGACCTCCTATTTCTACATCAATATCATCATCCAATTTCATCCCTATCTAAGCTCATTTGCTGTTCAAACACTGGTTCATGCCTTTGATACCTCTAGACTTGGCTATTCCAATTGACTTCTGGCTGGTTTCCCACATTATACTCTTTCAAAACTATACCCTTCCTAAACTTGAGGTTAAGAAAATCTCTGCTTCCCATGTCTTAACTCTGTCATGTTCGAGTAAACTATGAACTCTCAGTCAAGTCTCAAGCGAATATCTAATTAAATATGGACATTCATAGCCATCCAGTGAATTCACGCATCCATATGTTTAAGGATGGATCAAAAAAAAGGACTGTAGAATCCCAGCTGACCTGATGTTTTACGTGGACAAATGGGATATCAAAATCCAATGGCCCAAATCGTTCAAAAAGTGGCAATCCTCGTCTGATTGCTGCTTTTTTGAACTGTTTCACACCCCGACACTGAGGTGCATTTCTTGCCGGGTCTTCTGAGCCAGGCTTCGTGAAGTTCAGTATCTATTGAGGAACTCCCTCACAGTGCTGTAACATTGGGAGGAAGCCAGGCCATTAACATAGAACAGTACAGCACAGAACAGGCCCTTCCTTTGTACAGCACTAACTGTTGAATGGTAAATTTAAATGACCAGTGTGAATGTTAGTGAATGCAAGTGGATGAATGGGTAGGTTGGGGAGATAAGATGGTGGGTGAGGTGACAGGTGGTTGGCATAGATGGAAAGAGTGGCAGATGGGGGAGGTGTCAAGTGGGTAAGGTAGCAAGTGGGTGGGTGGATAGATGGATCAGGAGGTAATTGGGTTGAATTGAGAGTTTGGGGCTCATTGTGAGTGATTGTGGGTTAACTTGATAGTTACCCAGGAGTTAATCTGCCTAACATTTCCTGGGTAACTATCCAGATAAGCACATAGGAACTGTTCAACATCTCCAACTCTTTAACTCAGAGATGCACACTTTTCTCGAGGATCCCAGGCAGCATGAGAATTTTCCATCTGGGCAATTCACACAGAGGTCAGTGCTTTATGACTTCCACAAGGTCCTGCACACATAGAGTTGTATGTCTGATCCTCTGGGCCCAGGTCCTCTGGTCTCCATATCAATGGATCATATCAACATGCATTGTATTATGATGGTTTCCCTCATCCAAACTAGGCTGGATGAATCCCAAGGTGTCAAATGACAACACAAGATGATTTGTGTCAATATGCACACCATATGGAAAAAGGACTTTGAACTTGTGGAAGTCACATGATGTGGGAACCATTTTGTTGATTGCTTTTTTAAAAATCAGCAAGAAGCTGTTGAAGAAAAAGAGTTCCACTGAAACCTTTCAAACAAGATGTAAGCCACCTAAGCAGCCATGGTGGTAAACAGCAATACCCTGAAAGTGGGAGGTCTGACCAGAGAGAGGGATTCCCCAACTTGTTCCAGTTAAAGTTCACCTGAGAACCAACTCCCTGCAAATGTGTCTACAAAAGACTTCACAGTTAGCCGAAAACCCTGGCTTTACAAGTTTGACACTCTAACCGTGTCTAAGAAACTACAGGTATATCAGGAAAGAAACTGATGATTATAAGCTGTAACAATGTAGTACCTTTGTGTGTGTGTGTGTATGAAATACTCTGTTAAATTTGTGATCAGTGTGTAATGAGGAATTATCTTTATTTTTAAACTCCAAGAGCTTGCTTCTAGAATTTAATTGGGACACATTCTTCAGGGTAAGAAAATGACACCTCTTGCATACAAACATATCAGTCATGGGCAGTTACACAAATTCTCTCCTTGACAACATCCCCAAGTCATGTTCACCTACCACCCCTGTGCTCACTGACTTGGCTCCCAACCAAGTAATGTTATGATTTTTAAAAGCTTCATCCTTGCTTTTAAATCCTTCAATTACTTGCCCATCGCTAACTCTGTGATCTCCAGCCTCACAACTGCCGTCCACCCACAAGACATCTGCATCTAATTCTGACCTAATCAGGTCAAAGAGGTAGCATTTAAGTGATGTCTTAAAGGTGAGATAGAGAAGTGTAGGGAGAAAATTCTAGAACCTGGGATCTAGGCACCTGAAAGTGTGACCACTAATGATGGAGAAATTAAATTTGGAGATCTGACTACTGGTCATGTGATCCAATACCTCCTTGAATGGCTTGTTGTCATATTTTGTTTTATCATGTTCTCATGAAGCACCTTGGAATGCTCTATTACGTGAAACATACTTAGATTTAATAGCTTTCCATGTCCATAAAGAAATCTTACAACACCAGGTTCAAGTCCAAAACGTTTGTTTCAAACACTAGCTTTCGGAGCACTGCTCCTTCCTCAGGTCAATGGGTTCAGTTGGTGTTTGAAACAAACCTGTTGGACTTTAACCTGGTGTTGTAAGACTTCTTACTGCGCCCTCCCCAGTCCAACGCTGGCATCTCCACATCATGTCCATAAAGCGCATGCCTTTGTCTGTTCCTGTAGCTAGTTTTTCCTGGAACAACCATCAGCCTGTCACCAGAGGCCATAGCTTAAGTGTCACACTCTGACTCTCAGATGGTTGACTAAGAGTCTCTCCCGTTCTCGCTGCATGCTATTTGCCTCGTGGAAGGATATACAGGTGCAATGGGTAGCAGCTGGCCTCTTGAGATTGAAGCTCCAGGTTTTAGTCTCACCCCAGGACTTGATGGCCAAGGTAGGTATGTTCATAATACGGCAAAACAGTTGATTATCAACCTGAAAATTTTTCCAACACATGTCGCAGGTGGAAAGCTCCTCCACAGGGCAGCCTGTGGCCGCAGGTATGGCTATTTATAAGTTGCAGCTGCAGGGGTCGTAGTTTAAAAAGCCAACCCTCCCAGTCTGATGCCAGATGACGGCATTCAATACGCGGATTCTGGACACGATGTGGAACCCACATGTCAACTTGAAAAATCTTGTCAGTACTGTGGTGATAGATAGACTATCATCTGTATATAATATGAGTAGTTCATCATCAACAGCATGTGTATTAGAAATGATATGTTTTACTGTTGTAGTTCTCGCATCCAACCAGCAGGCGGGGTGAGTATGCATTACCAGGACCCAGATGCACCATGTGTTCCAGAAGAAGGTGTTTGTAAGGAGTTGATAGCAGTCACATATTAGAGTAGCTCTGTAGTATCTTAGTGTAAATTAGTATTCTTCATTTATTTCCAACTGTATTCATCTTAGACATTTCATTATCCGTCAGTGTATTGTGAACAATAAATAACTTTGTTTATAAAACAAAGTCTAATGTTCTTTGTTCACATGGCAATATCGAGATTCCACATCCAGCCCATTCAAAGAACATTGCAAGTACCTAAAAATTGACACCTTAATATGCCTAATTGGCTACCCAATAGCTCTCATTTCCCACCTAAACTAACATGTTTCAAACTGGCTGCAAGGTGAGAACATGTGGCAAAGCAGCACACGACCGATGTTGCAAAGTTACCACAAATTTGTACTCTTTTGTGGTACAAAAACCCAACAGGAAAGGTGATCTAACCGTGGCTAACAAGAGAAGTTAAAGATTGTAAGTGGGCTTATATAGTTTTCCCAAAAACACAGCAAACCTGAGGAATGGGATAATTTTATAATTCACCAAAGGAGGACCAAGAAACTGATAAAGAGTAAATAGAAAATGACAGTACACTGGTGAGAAACATAAAAACAGACCAATAAAAGCTTCAATAGGCATGTAAATGAAATAAAAAGCAAATGTCGGCCCACTACAGGTTAAGAAAGTGGAATGTATACGAGGGAATAAGGAAATGAGCAGAATCTCCAGCAGCAGCGCACCCCTCCCCGATAAACTCAATGCATTTTATGTTCGGTTCAGGCAGGAAAACACCAAACCGCTGTCGACTGCCCCAGCAGCCCCAGACCCACCCATACCCACCGTCACAGCTTCCGAAGTCAGATCAGCCTTCTTGAAAGTGGACCCTCGGAAGGTGGCGGGTCCTGACGGAGTCCCTGGTTGTGCATTCAGATCCTGCGCAGAACAGCTGGCCGATAAGCTCGCGGACATCTTCAACCTCTCCCGACTCCTGCTTCAAGAAGACCACCATCATACCGGTGCCAAAGAAGACCCAGGCAACGTGCCTCAATGGCTATCGTCTGGTGGCCTTGACATCGATCGTAATGAAGAGCTTCGAAATGTTGGCCATGAGGCACACCACTCCATACTCCCAGAATGCCTAATTCCACTAAATTTCATATACCGCCACAGACGGTCCACGGCAGACACCATATCCCTGGCCCTACACTCAGTCCTGGAGCATCTTCACAACAATAACTCCTACACCAGACTCCTAGTTATTGACTACAGCTCCGCTTTCAACACCATAATCTCAGCCAAGCTCATATCAAAGCTGTTGGGCGCAATTCTCCGCTCTCACGAAAATTCGGAGAATAGCGGGCGGCGGAAATTTTTACGGACACGCTGGTCCGACGCCCTCCCGCTATTCTCCCCCCCCCCCCCCCCCCCCACGGGCGCCCCCTGACACGAATCGCTGCTTGCTGTTTTTTTACGGCGAGTAGCTATTTACCCCTGGCCGATGGGCCGATTTCCAAGGCCTTTACGGCCGTTTTTATGAACGTAAAACACACCTGGTCTGACCGTTCGTAAAAACGGCCGTAAAGTCCCGATCTGGGGAACCATGGCACCGATTGGCACGGCAGTACCACGGCCGTGCCAAGGGTGCCATGGGCCCGCGATCGGTGTCCACCGATCACGGGCAGCGGGTACTTAACCCGCGCACTCTTTCTCCCTCCGCCGCCCCGCTGGATCCATTCGCAGGGCGGCTGAGGGGCATACCGGCCCGCGCATGCGCGGGTTTCACGCATATGCGTGATGACGTCATCCGCGCATACGCGGGTTGGAGTCGTCCAATCCGCGCATGCGCGGCTGATGTCATCTGACGCGTCAGCCGTCGCTAACTCTGGCTAGCGGGCTTAACGAAATTCGTTAAGCCCGCGATGCCGGAGTTCACGGCCGCGCAATGCTAGCCCCGACCGGGGAGATGAATCGGTTCCCGGTCGGGGGGGCGGAGGCTGGCGTCAAATGCGCCCGTTTTTGACGCCAGCTTCCCGAGTTTTCGTAACTCGGGAGAATCGCGCCCGTTATGTTTGCCCTATGTTTTTTTCTGTATAAATTTTATGTCTGCTGATGACACAAAACAAGGTGGGAATGTGAATTGTGAGGAGGATGCGAAGAGGTTTCAAGGGGATTTAAACAGACTAAATGAGTAGGGAAGAACATGGGAACACATAGATATGGTGGTTAAAAAGGCAGACAGGATACTTGTCTTCATTAGCACTGGCATAGAATATAAGAGCAAGGAGGTGATAAATTGAAATGTATAAAATGCTCGTTAGGCCACATGAAAGTACGGTGTGCAGTTCTGGTCGCCACAATATAAGAAGGTTATGATTGCACACGAAAGGGTGGTTAGGCTGGGGTTGTTCTCCTTGGAGCACAGAAGGCTGAGGGGACCTGATTGAGGTTTACAAAATTATGAGAGCCATTGATAGGATAGGAAGAAACCTTTCCTCTTATTAGGGTAGGAAGAAACCTTTCCTCTTATTAGAGGGGTTCAATAACCAGAGGGCATAATTTAAGATTGGGGCAAGAGATTTAGAGGGGATTTGAGGAAAAGCTTTTTCACCCAAAGGGTTGTGGGAATCTGGAACTCACTGTCTGAAAGGGGGGTGGAGGCAGGAACCCTCACAACATTTAAGAAGCATTTAGATGAGCACCTGAAATATCGCAGCACACAAGGCCATGAACCAAGGCTACAGACCCAAGTGCTGGAAAATGGGATTAGAATAGACAGGTGTTTGATGACCAGTGCAGACACGATGGACCAAGGGTCTCTTTCTGTGCTGTATGAATCTATGGCAGCTGGAATATAATGTGGAAAACTGGGGACTGGGTGCAGAAATAGGCAATTCAGCCATTCGAGCAGGCACGGCTATTCAATATCATGGCTGATCTCTTCCTGGTCTCAAATCCACCTCCTCGCTTGTTCCCCATATCCCTTTACCCATTTTTAAAATCAGAAATATATCTATCTCCTTCTTGAAACCATTTAATGATTCCGATTCCATCGCACTCTGGGGCAGCAAGTTCCACAAATTTACCACCCTAGGCGCAAAGTAGTTTTTCCTCATCTCAGTTCTAAGTCTACCGCCTCTCAACCTATATCCGTGACCGCTCATTCTAGACTGCCCCACAAGGGGGAACATTTGGTCTACATTTACTTTATCACTCCCATTTAGTATTTTGTACACCTCGATCTGATCCCCTTTCATCTTGTAAATTCCAGCGAGTATAAGGCCAAACTGTTTAATCTCTCCTCATACATCAACCCTTTCATCCCCAGAATCAATCTGGTGAATCTCCTCTGGACTCCCTCCAATGCCATTACATCCTTCCTCAAGTAAGGAGACCAGCACTGGACACAGTACTCCAGATGTGGTCTCATTGCAACAATACCTCTCTACTTTTATACTCCAGTTCTTTTTGCAATAAACGATAACATTCCATTTGCCTTTTTAATTTCATGCTGTACCTGCATATCGACTTTCTGCAATTCAGGAATAAAGACACCCAGATCCCTCTGCCAAACACATCTTGAATCAGCTTTCCATTTAGATAATAATTTGCCTATTTTTTCAACCAAAATAGATAACCTTACACTTATGTACATTAATCCAACCCTCTACTTTCTGCCAATCCCCTGCGATCCCACATTCTGGATCAGTCTTTTATGCGGCACCTTATCAAACACTTTCTGGAGGTCTAGATATACCACATCCATAGGTTCCCCATTATCCACCTTGCTGGTTACGTCTTTCAAAAACTCAAGCAAGTTTGTCAAGCAAGATTTACCCTTGATGAAATCATGCTGACAATGGTGGATTGAGCTTTGTCTTTCCAAATGCAAAAAATGTTAAGTTATCCACATTGGTAGGGAAAGCAGCAATGCAGAGTATTTCTTAAATGGTGAAAGATTAGGAAGTGTTGATGTTCAAAGGAACCTGGGTGTCCTTGTTCATAAGTCACTGAAAGCTAGCATGCAGGTTTGGCAAGCAATTAGGAATGTAAATCGTAAGTTGGCCTTCATTGCAGGAGTGTTTGAGTACAGGAGTAGAGAGGTCTTGCTGACCCTGGTGTATTGTGTACAGTTTTGGTCTCCTTAGCAAAGGAAGGATATACTTGCTGTAGAGGGAGTGCAGAAAATGTTCACCAGACTGAGCCTGGGGTTCGTGGAGGTGGAGGAAACTGGATCTATATTTCTCTAAAAGCTTGGAAAAATGAGAGATGATCTTATGAAGCATACTACTTTTTTGAAAAAGGGCTTGACCATGTAGATCCAGTAAGGATGTTTCCCTTGGCTGCAGTTGACTGTCTAGAACCAGTGGACAGTGTCAGCATAATATGCCATTAAGGCCTGAGATGAGGAATTTCTTTGCTCAGAGATTGGTGAATCTTTGGCATTCTCTATCCCAGAGATCTGTGGAAGCTGTTATTATCTTCAAGACAGAGATTGATCGACTTCATTGATATCTTTAATATATAGGAGAGTGTAAGAAATGGCATTGAGGTGGAAGATGAGCCATTATTTAGTTGAATGGCAGAGCAGGCTTAAGGAGTTAAATGACCTACTGCTCCTATTTACTATGGCTTGTCCACCTTCAATCGCACCTCCTCCGGATTGAAAATTCTCCCATTAATTATACTTCTTTCTGCCAGATCTGCTGAGTATTTCCAGAATTTTCTTTTCGTTCAGATTTTCAGTATCTACTATCCTATCAGCTTCTTCACAAAGACTTCAAATAATGTTTTAAAAGTCATGTTAGGAACTCTAAGCAGATTCTTTGCCAGAGTGAATTTTCACAACACGGGTAACATTGGAAATCTGTCCATTTATCCGCAGGTTGGATTTGAAGTGTAGCTTCCATAGATAAATGGATAAATGGTTCACCAGAGTCTTCTGCACTACTCTGTTATTAATCTTTGATCTTGTTTCACATTTGTTTAATTAGAATGATTATTTTGCTTATGATTGGATTTTCAATGGAGCAAATAACATTGTGGTATTTTATGTTTCCAAGTTGTTCTCAACTAATCAAGAACACTTGCAGCAAACTAACTGAATGATAAACATATATTTTATATCTAAACCTAACTAAATTAAAGCTCAATTGTTTGAAATGTGAAATTCTAATTAAGAGTTTCGGATCTTGAACAAATGAAAATTAGTACTTATTAAAAGAGAAATCATACAGATGATTTAGTACATAAATCTATCCACTGCAATTAATTAAACACAAATGTATGAAATTATGTCATCTGGTCTTAGTATGCTAAAATCTAGAAATCGTCCTAAAGCAATCATTTGAAACTGCAGACAAAAGGGAGGAAATGTAGGGAAAACAGAATATCCAGGATAAAGTCTTAAAAAAGATATGGAAAAATGGGACACACTTTGAGCAATGTCTAGACTGCAAAGGAAACACCTGGAAAAACTGGTAAGGAAGTATAAAGATACTTGGAGACCAAATATAATTTGAAACATTATATACCTCCTTTCTTTTAAATTTTTTAAAATGTTACTTTATCTTAAAAGACAGCGCTATCTGTAAATAAATCGATCATATGAAACACAGCAAAGGTGAAAATTCACATAAATGACCAAAAGACGGCAGGCTGTTCTTCTCAGGCCATCCCTCAGGATTAAGGATGACTTGTTTCCACTCCAATTCAATAGGTTCAGAGGTGGCTGATCAGTTCAGTGTGAGGTCTGCCGATTCATGTGGGGCAGCTGGATTTGTTTGGAGGTTTGTGTGCTCCCTCTGATACCTCAACTTTGCCCCTGCATGTTTCCAAGATCTCTTGATGTGTTCAGTGCCTTCTTGAATGAGCCTTCTCCATTTGGATCAGTTACAAGCTGAGGTATGTTTGACCACTTTAATGCTATGAGGAGATTCCTAAAGTGTCTCTGCTATTCTCTTGGGAACTCTCCTGCTGTGATAGAGTTCAAAGTAAAGCAGTTTCTGTTAAGGTCTGGCACCAGGCATACAAACGACAGTGGAGCTAGCTTTGAATGATCAAAGAACAACAAAGAACAAAGGAAAGTACAGCACAGGAACTGGCCCTCCAAGCCTGCGCCAACCACGCTGCCCGTCAAAACTAAAATCTTCTACACTTCTGGGGTCCTTATCCCTCTATTCCCCTCCTATTCTTGTATTTGTCAAGGTGCCCCTTAAACGTCACCAACGTCCCTGCTTCCACCACCTCCTCCGGCAGTGAGTTCCAGGCACCCACTACCCTCTTGAGTAAAAAACAAAATTGCCTCGTACATCTCCTCTAAACCTTTCCTCTCGTACCTTAAACCTATCCCCCTAGTAATTGAGCCCTCTACCCTGGGAAAAAGTCTCTGACTATCCACCCTGTCCATGCCCCTCATAATTTTGTAGACCTCTATCAGGTCGCCCTTCAACCTCCGTCGTTCCAGTGAGAACAAACCAAGTTTATTCACCGCTCCTCATAGCTAATGCCCTCCATACCAGGCAACATCCTGTTAAATCTCTTCTGCACCCTCTCTAAAGCCTCCACATCCTTCTGGTAGTGTAGCGACCAGATTTGAACACTATACTCCAATTGTGGCTTCACTAAGGTTCTATGCAGCTGCAACATGACTTGCCAATTTTTATCCTCAATGCCCCGGCCAATGAAGGCAAGCATGCCTATGCCTTCTTGACTACCTTCTCCACCTGTGTTGCTCCTTTCAGTGATCTGTGGACCTGTACACCTAGATCACGGTCAATACTCTTGAGGGTTCTACCATTCACTGTATATTCCCTACCTTTATTAGACCTTCCAAAATGCATTACCTCACATTTGTCCGGAATAAACTCCATCTGCCATATCTCCACCCAAGTCTCCAAACGATCTAAATCCTGCTGTATCCTCTGACAGTCCTCATCACTATCCGCAATTCCACCAACCTTTGTGTCGTCCGCAAACTTACTGATCAGACCAGTTACATTTTCCTCCAAATCATTGATATATACTACGAACAGCAAAAGGTGCCAGCACTGATCCCTGCGGAACATCACTACTCACAGTCCTCCAATCAGAAAAGCACCCTTCCATTGCTACTCTCTGCCTTCTATGACCTAGCCAGTTCTGTATCCATCTTGCCAGCTCATCTCTGATCCCGTGTGAGTTTACCTTTTGTACCAGTCTGCCATGGGGGACCTTGTCAAAGCCTTACTGAAGTCCATATAGACAACAACCACTGCCCTATGTGCCTCAATCATTTTTGTGGCCTCCTTGAAAAACTCTACCAAGTTTGTGACACACGACCTCCCTTTCACAAAACCGTGCTGCCTCTCTCTAATACGTCCATTTGCTTCCAAATGGGAGTAGATCGTGTCTCATAGAATTCTCTCCAGTAATCTCCTTACCACTGACATAAGGCTCACTGGCCTGTAGTTCCCTGGATTATCCTTGCTACCCTTCTTAAACAAAGGAACAACATTGGCTATTCTCCAGTCATCCAGGACATCACAAAGACTGTGTGGATCCAAAGATTTCTGTCAAGGCCTCAGCAATTTCCTCTCTTGCCTCCTTCAGTATTCTGGGGTAGATGCCATCAAGCCCTGGGGACATATCTACCTTAATATTTTTCAAGACGCCCAACACCTCATCTTTTTGGATCTCAATGTGACCCAGGCTATCTGCATACCCTTCTCCAGACTCAACATTCACCAATTCCTTCTCTTTGGTGAATACTGATGCAAAGTATTCATTTAGTACCTTGCCCATTTCCTCTGGCTCTACACAGAATCTCCCACCCTTCAGTGGGCCAACCCATTCCCTGGCTACTCTCGTTTTTTATTAACGTGTAAAAAGCCTCGGGATTTTCCTTAACCCTATTTGCCAATGACTTTTCGTGACCCCTTTTAGCCCTCCTGACTCCTTGCTTAAGTTCCTTCCTACTTTCCTTATATTCCACACAGGCTTTGTCTGTTCCCAGCCTTCTAGCCCTGACAAATGTCTTGTTTTTCTTTTTGACGAGGCCCACAATATCTTTTGTTATCCAAGGTTCCCAAAATTTGCCATATTTATCCTTCTTCCTCATGGAACATGCCGGTCCGGAATTCCTTTGAACTGACATTTGAAAGCCTCCCACATGTCAAATGTTGATTTACCTTCAAACATCCTCCCCCAATCTAGGTTCTTCAGTTCCCGCCTAATATTGTTATTATTAGCCTTCCCCCAATTTAGCACATTCTCTCCAGGACCATTCTTATCTCGTCCACCAGCACTTTAAAACTTACTGAATTGTGGTCACTGTTCCCAAAATACTCCCCTTCTGAAACTTCTACCACCCGGCCAGGCTCATTCCCTAATATCAGGTCTAGTAGAGCCTTCTCCCTAGTTGGACTAGCTACATATTGTTTTAAGAAGCCCTCCTGGATGCTCCTTACAAACCCCACCCAAGCTCCCAACACCAAGTGAGTCCCAGTCAATATTGGGGAAGTTAGTCTCCCATCACAACAATCCTGTTGCTTTTACTCCTTTCCAAAATCTGTCTACCTATCTGCTCCTCTATCTCCCGCTGGCTGTTGGGTGGCCTGTAGTAAACGCCCAACATTGTGACTGCACCCTTCTTATTCCTGATCTCTACCCATATAGTCTCGCTGTCCTCTGAGGTGTCCCCCGCTGTACAGCTGTGATATTCTCCCTAACCAGTAGTGCAACTCCTCCACCCCTTTTACATCCCCCTCTATCCTGCCTGAAACATCTAAATCCTGGAACATTTGGGACAGGATTGACCTTCCCTCAACCAGGTCTCCGTAATGGCAACAACATCATCGTTCCAAGTACAGCGCCTCAATACTGGGCAAGTTAACTTGATAGAGGACATTGCTGTTGGATCACCTTTCTTGCCACTGGATTTACAGCCTCTTGCAAAGGCACCACTGGTGATACTTCTCCAGTGCTTGCTGTAAGAAAGCATCATGCACTGGTTAGGATGATCTGTGCTGTCATAAAGCACTCACTTATTCCACAGAGGAAGTCACTGAGGAGCCAGACAAGCTCACTTTCGATGACGAAGCCCACCCCATGGAGATATCATTCCTATTGTGGAAGGCCCTTCCAGAAACAAAATGTGTACCTACCAGCTCGTTCTTTACGGTTGGCCGTTCATGCACATCATGTCTCACTTAAAGCAGCAAGGTCGATGTCAATATTCCTGAGTTATGATTTTTTTAAGTACCCAATTATTTTTTTTCCAATTAAGGGGCAATTTAATGTGGCCAATCCACCTAACCAGCAGAGTTGTGGAGGTGAAACCCACGCAGACACAGGGTGGAATGTGCAAACCCAACACAGACAGTGACCCAGGGCTGGGATTCGAACCCAGGTCCTCAGCACCGTATTACCAGTGCTAACCACTGCACCGTGTGCTGCCCCATTTCTGAGGTATGATAGCGGTGCGGTGCTCATGTCTGTCTGTCACTAGGTTGGGGTTGTCCATCATCGTTCAGATGTTCCAAACTTCATTTTGATGAGTGGAAGATGTCTGTGCATTCAATCTTTCTAAAATGTGTAGTGGTCATTGCATTCTTTAACCACACAGTCTCAGCAAAATGGAGTCTTGGTTCTGAGAAAATTGGAGGCCAGGCTCTGCTGAGAGGCATTAACATGTTCTGCCCATGGTCATACAGATGCGTATGCAACCTTGGCCAAGAGCAGACACATCTAGTGTGGAAAATCAGAGAATGGTGAGCTCTCTAGTTGGCGAAAGGGAGAGGGGATTGAGGCCCTGAAGGGTGATTGTGGAGAAAGGAATCAAAAGTGTGAACTTGCCGTTCAGCAACCTAGGAGGTTGTTCAGGGCTTAACATCACTAGAAGAGAGAGATAAGGGGGAATAAGAAGACTGTGGTATTCATAGTTTTGGGGAAGGTACAGGAACACACAAAGGCAGAGTACCACATTGGTATGCAACCTAGATTTAAAGAATTAGGATTTGAACACATAAGCAAAGGAAAGTTGAGGTTGAATCAGTGTTTTACACAGGTTTAAAAGAATTTCCTTACTTTTATACTCTATGTCCCTATTAAAAAATCCCTGGATGCTGTAGGCTTCATTAAACATTCTCCCAACCTGTCCTGCCACCTTCAATGATTTATGTACGTATGCATCCATGTCCCGTTGCTCCCACACCCACTTTGGAATTGTACACTTAATTTCATACCTGGAATAATCTCTAATTGGTCTTATTCCTCTTCTACAACCCATTTATTATTTATATATCCACAGAAGATTTTGGAACTGCCTTGTAGGTTAGGTGCCAGTTTCTTCTAATACTCTCTTTTGCTTCTCTCATTTGCTCTCTGAACCATCTATATTCTGCCTACTTGTCAATTGCCTTATTCACCTGTCAGGAGCATAATTTGTTTCTTCATCTTAATCTCTATAACTTGTTGGATTTGTTTTCGTATCTTTCCCTTTCATGGGAATATACTTTGACTGTGCCTAAACATTCTCTTAGCCCATTGTTCAGTTACAGTCTTACTACTCAAAATTTGAATACAATTATAGAATTCCTACAGTGCAGAAGGAGGCCATTCGGCCCATCAAGTCTGCATTGGTCCTCTGAAAGAGCACCCTATCTAGGCACATTCACCCGCCCTATCCCCGGAACTCCATAACCCCACCTAACCTGCATCTCTTTGGACACTAAGGGACAATTTTAGCATGGCCAATGCAGCTAGCCTGCACATCTTTAGGCTGTGAGAAGAAACCAGAGTACCCGGAGGAAACCCACACAGACACGGGGAGAATGTGTAAACTCCACAGTCACCCGAGGTCAGAAATCAAACCCAGGTCCCTGGCACTGAGGCACTCTGCTGGGTCACCCACTGTGCTGGGTCAGATCCATTCTTACCCCATTGAAGTTGGTTTTCCACCATTTAATTATTCTTAATCTGGATTGCTCCTTGTTCTTTTTCATCGGCAACCTAAACCTCATGATACAATGATCACAGTCTCCTAAATCATCACCGACTGACATTTGCTCCACTTTGCCCAACTCAATCCCAAGAACTAGGTCTCACAGTAACTTTCTTATTGGATTGGAAACACACGGCTGATGAAAATTCTCCTGAACACACTTTGAACTCTCGTCCCTCTCTTCCCTTTAGAAATATCCCAGTCTATATTCAAACTATTTTACAATTTTGGACCTCTGCAATTTCCTTGCAAAGCTATTCAACTGTCTCATTAATTTGTAGCCTATAGACTACACTAAGCAATGGAACTAAATTTGTGTATTATCTCTAGCCAAAGAGATTTTCCTTATTACCTTAACCTCTTTTTAAACTATTAATTAATAATTATTTAAATAATATTTAAATTTTATATTTAATATCCTCCTCATGTCTGTCTGGTTTTTCTCCGGGTGCTCCGGTTTCCTCCCACAGTCCAAAGGTGTGCAGGTTAGGTAGATTGGCCATGCTAAATTGCCCTTTAGTGTCCAAAAGTTTAGGTGGGGTTACAGGGGTGGAGACGTGGGTTTAAGTAGGGTGCTCTTTCCAAGGGCCAGTGCGGACTCAATGGGCTGAATGGCCTCCTTCTGCACCGTAAATTCTATAAATTTACACCTAGTCGGACCTAATCCGACCTTTCTTTGAGCCTGGTTTCAGTCATAGCCGCAGCATATTCCTACATGGCTATCTGCACCTGCGATTCACCGATCTTATTAGCCACACTACACACCTTCACATATGCACAATAATCCTAATTTAGACTTTATTACGCTGAATCCACATAACATCTTACTATTTGTTCCTCACCATCTCTCCCACTATTCTGTCTATCTTGGTATTTCTCTCTAGTATCACCTCTTCATTCCCACATCCCTCCAAGTTCATTTAAACCCTCTCCAATAACACATGCACAATTTCCCCACAGAGAAAGTGGTCCTAGCTATTTAGCTGCAACCTGTCCAGCCCATCTCTTCAGAGCTGGTTCCAATGCCCAAGGTATCTAAAGTCCTCCCTCCTGTGCCATCTTTCCAGCAATGCATTAATCTGCTTTATCATTCTATTTCTACACAATTCAGAGATTACTATTTTTGAGATCCTGCTTGTGAATTTCCGACCCAGTTCCCTTACTTCTGAATGCATGACCATCTCTTTCTATCTTTGTTATCGGTATTGATATGGATCACACTTGCCGACTGTTCACACTTGCCCGTCAAGATGCTCTGCAACCATTCAGTGACATCCTTGACCTGGGCAATATACCATTTTAGAATCACATTTGCGACCACAGAAGCGCCTGTCTCTTACTAATGCCTGTTAGTTCTTCAAACTATTGAATCCCCGATCACTCATGTTCTTCCAGTCTTCTTTCTGTTTTTCTATAGAGCTGAGTCAGCCATACAGTCATGGACTTGGATCTGACTCCACTCCCCAGATGAGCCATCACTTTCATCTGCATTCAGAACTGATTACTGGTTGGCAAGTGAGAAGTACTCAGTGGACTACTGCACGATCTGCAGGTTTCCTCTCAATTGCCTGATGGTCATCCATTCCCTCAATATTCTTTACTGCAGGGTGATCACATCTCTAAACATGCTATCCACAAAGCTCCCAACCTCACGGATATGCCATTGTGATCTCAGCTGCTGTTCAAGCTCCAAAGCCCAGAGCTCAAGCTGTTGCAACTGATGACACTTCCTACACACATGATCAAAGGACACAGGAAGTATCCTGGAGTTTCCACATGGCACAGAATGTGCATTTGAGGGGTCAAAGCTGCCCTGCCATCCCTTTATTTATGAGATAAATGAAACTGGCTACTTAAAGACAGGCTTACCAACTACTGGCTTCCCTATGGTTGATGTCACTTAAATAAAACATTTCAGTGAGCACCATCTATATTTAACGCTATCCAAAACATTTGAATTTAATTTTCCAGAAACTTCAACTAACTCCTCAACCTTGAAGGAGGGACAAGTACCTACAAATTTCTCTGACCAATGCTGTAACAAACAGATGCATCTCTTGTGGTGATATGCCTGTTATCAATATTGTAGGTGGCTGGTGGCGCGACCTCCAACCCGCAGGACACCCTAGTTAAACTTGTTCACATTGATTAAACATATCACAAATGCATAAAGTTAAAAAAGAAACAGTGATTGTGAACAAGGGGCGGCAAGGTGGCACAGTGGTTAGCACTGCTGCCTCACAGCTCCTGGGTCCCAGGTTCAATTCCGGCCTCGGGTTACTGTCTGTGTGGAGTATACACTTTCTCCCCGTGACTGCGTGGGTTTCCTCCGGGTACTCCGATTTCCCCACACAGTCCAAAGATGTGCAGGTTAGGTGGATTGGCCACGCTAAATTGCCCGTTAGGTCACGTTACTGGGTTATGTGGATAGGTGGAAGACTGGGCTTAAATAGGGTGCTCTAGCCAAGGGCATGCAGACCCAATGGCCAAATGGTCTTCTTCTGCACTGTAAATTCTATGAAACATTAATGTTTTCTGAGGAAGGGGGTTGTGGTGATATGCCTCTAAGCAATATTGTAGATGGCTAGTGGTGTGACCTCCAACCAGCAGGCGGCGGTACAGACTCACCATGTGGTCTCCAGACAGGGGTCATGTGACAAAGCACTCAGATACAAGTGCGGGTACATCCAGGGATCGGCAGATGATTATAAGATGTACACGTGAACCGCCGTGCCTACGTGTAGTTACAGTTGAGTACAAAAATACTGCATGATAACTTGCTCTGTATCAGATCGCTATCTTACCATGTGTGATTCAATAAAGATCCTGGTTTGGATAAGTCACAAGTTGTTTGGTAGATTCCTCGAATACCAAACATATCTCTGACAGGGAGATTAATGTGAACATGGTCAAGTAGGGTATTCCCTGTTTTTCTCTCACCATCGATGCAAGCCCAGTCTAGTAGCTATGTCCTTCAAGACTCAGCCAGCTTGGTTAGTAATGCTGCTACTGAGCTGCTCTTGGTGATGGACACTGAAATTCCCCAATCAGAGCACATCCTGTGCCCTTTCTACCCTCAGTGATTCTTCCATGCAGCTTGCAATATGAGGATATACTGACTCATCAGTTGAGGGAGGATGATGAATGAGGATTTCTTGCCCAACATTCCCTGATGCCATGCAACTTCACAGGGTTAGGATGTATGAGGATCGGTTGAGGACTCTGGGTCTGTACTCGTTGGAGTTTAGAAGGATGAGGGGGGGATCTTATTGAAACTTACAGGATACTGTAGGGGCTGGTTCAGCACAGGGCTAAATTGCTGGTTTTAAAGCAGACCACGGCAGGCCAGGAGCACGGTTCAATTCCCATACCAGCCTCCCCGAACAGGCGCCGAAATGTGGCGACTAGGGGCTTTTCACAGTAAACTTCACTTGAAGCCTACTTGTGACAATAAGCGATTTTCATTTCATTTTTCACTGCGTGGCCTGGATAGAGTGGATGTGGAGATAATGTTTCTACTTGTAGGAAAAACTACAGGACACAATCTCAGACTAAAGGGATGATCCTTTAAAACAGGGAGGAGGACGAATTTCTTCAGCCAGAGGGTGATGAATCTGTGGAACTCTTTGCCGCAGAAGGATTTGGAGGCCAAATCATGGAATGTCTTTAAAACAGAGATAGATCGGTTTTTGATCAATAAGGGGATGAGAAAAATATCAGCCATGATTGAATGGCGGAGCAGACTCGATGGGCTGAGTGGCCTAATTCTGCTCCTATGTCTTATAGGACTCAAATATCAAGGACTCCCTGGGCACTCCCTCTGACTGCATAACAGTGTGCTGCCACCACTGCTTGGTCTGTCCTGCCAGTAGGTCAGGGCACCTCAGGGATGGGATGACAGAATCTGGGATGTTGGCTGAAAGGCATGATTCAATTCTCTGAATATGCCAGCTGAAAGTTCGAAAGTTGTCCCACAAAGACCCCAAATGTTAGTGATGAGGCCTTCACAGCATTGTCTGTGCTGAGCATCCCTTGTATCCAGTGCCTAGGTCAATGCTGGGTGGTCTGTCCAGTTATTTTTTTGCCGCTGTTGGCTTGCTAGTTTCAGAGTGCGGTGAGCATCAGAAGTCATGTAAAAAGGCCAGACCACGTTGGATGGCAGATTTCCTTCCCTAAAGAACATTAAGAATTAGAGGGTTTATATAACAATCTGGTAATTTCACAGTCATCATTATTGATCCTCACTTTAATCAAAGCTTTACTTAATTATCCAAATTTAAACTCCCAAGCTGCCAAATAACTCATGTCAATAAATTTTTAGGCCAGACCTCTGGGTTACTGCTCCGATAATCTAACCATTGTGCTACCTTACCCTATTGTACCCAAGACGATACATTCATTTTGGGTCAGCTCTATTTATTTGAATGGGGCCTATAATTTAGAGGAGTTATTCTACAACAACTAAATTCAGGAACACATTGAAAAGCATGGGCACGTTGCATAAGCAAGGCTGAAAATTAAACACTGGAGTTAGAATAAACTTGTACCAGATCCAAATCTCCTTCCTCGCAAATCCTAAACCAAGCAGTAATTGTCAGGGAAAATTAGTTACACATTTATCAAGGTACTATGTGATTCGACTATGTTACTGTCATTGATTCTACGTTTCTTAGTAAAATGAATCTTATATTCCCAAAGTCAGGAGGAATTAATGTCTTTGTTAGTCTGATAGTTTCAGATAAGATATTTATGCCAAATTTGGCTGACTGAACACAAGACGATTTAAGCCACAGAAATGTGTCTGGAATGTGTATGGAGGGTGGTAAAAGTAAATTTAGCTTACTAAAGAGGAGAAATGTCTAAAAATGGCAAAACAGAACACCAAAAACATATTGCTTCTACTTATTCTCTCAATTCTCTTCTGTCACTAGAAAGAGGGAAAATATTATTGGAATGCTTTTATGTTTGCAAGTTTCCAGCCACTGTGACGTGTGTGCAAATCATGATGGTATTTGAACCTGTTCACTTCACTAGAGACATTCCAGCAAGCTCCATCAGTTTATATATAATGCTATTAAGGCATTGAACTGGCAACGCATTTTGTAACTATTTAAAATTGTATATCTTGTGTTTTTGTGCAAACAAAACATGCACTTTTAATTGTATCCCTCTCAAAGATTAAACAATAAATATTGAAATTGTGGAGCTAAGTTTTCTTCATTCCATGCACCCACTGAAAAGACCCAAGTGCTAGTGTAGCATCATGCTCCCAACATACAAATTTGTTTAGAGACAAAATCAAACCTGAGATACAGGGCTCACTCCAACCCCAAATGTTATGCAAATCAATGAAGAGGGTTCCCTGGTGAATTGTCTGTGTTTTCAGGCACCATTATATTGGAATTGATGATTTGGATTTTGCACCAATGTTTGACTTTTCAATTTCTGTCTGCTGTTTAATGGGTAATTTTGCTACTCCGATTATTCTGCACAGAGCTGTAGTCACAGCTTTGTTGATACCAGAACTGCAACTGGCTGCAAACTGCTCAGCATTGGTATTCCACTAGGTTTTCTCCTAGTCGTCATGAAGTTGGAAGAGAACAAGGAAGTTTTGCTGAAGGTAGAAACAGACACCTGAGCTGTAAGCATACCTGCTCAGAGTTACCTCAGCAATCAAGTTTCATACACCAACTAAAGGTCTGCATGTTGGCAGCTACCTCTCCATCTCTTCTACAAAAGAATGTGTGATCAAGTTATTATCTACTGGAACTGGACATACAGCAGCAGAAAAATTCCAGTACAAAGGCAACTCTAGCCATTTCACTAAAGCTCATCGTGGCACTGAGGTTTTATGGAACCAGATCTTCTCCGAACACCTACCTACCCCACTTTTCAAACCATGGTGTTGACAAGAGTGGTACAGATGGGTTTTGAGTCACTAGTGACCCTGGAAATGTTGATGGTGGTGCCTTTGAAAGTTTAGAAGCAAAGGGTTTTCTAGTTTGAGATGGTCATCACTTGTCACTTATCTGCCCTAAGCTTGGCTGCTCTTCAAATCTTTCCCTAGATTGGCATGTTAAATAGAGCTGAACACAATAAATTTATCAGTGAACACACCCACTCGTGTCTTATAGTGGGTAGAATATCATTTATGAAGGAGTGAAAAGATGGTTGGGCCAAGGATACCTTCCTGAGAACCCCTGGGATGATAGCTGGGTTTAAATTGTTGGTCTCCAATAACCATTGTTACAAATAATAATATTTAGTAGTGTCACAAGTAGGCTTACATTAACAATGCAATGAAGTCACTGCCTGGCACAAGGCAGAGAATGGATCTTTTTCAGGATGACAGCGGTTACCAGTGGTGTGCCTCAGGAGTTGGTTTTGGGACCACAACGTTTCACAATATACATTAACGATCTGGAAGAAGGAACTGAAGGCACTGTTGCCAAGTTTGCAGATGATACAAGGATATGCAGAGGGACAGGTAGTATTGAGGAAGCAGGGTGTCCTCCTCTAAGGAGAGTGGACAAAGAAGTGGCAGATGGAATACAATGAGTGTGTGAAGTTATGCCCTTCAGTAGGAAGAATGGAGGCAGAGACCATCTTCTAAATGAAAAAGGCTTAGGAAATCAGAAGCACAAAGGGACTTGGGAGTCCTAGTTCAAGATACACTTGTGCAGGTTCAGGATAGCAGTTAGGTGAGAATACAAGAGCAAGAATGTACTTGAGGCCGTATAGGCTTTAATCAATTTGGAGTATTGTGAGCAGTTTTGGGCCCATATCTAAGGAAGGATGTGCTGGCCTTGGAAAGGGTATAGGACGAGGTTCACAAGAATGCTCCCTGGATTGAAGAGCTCGTCATATGAGGAACATAAGAACTAGGAGCAGGAGCAGGCCATCTGGCCTCTCGAATCAGCTCAGTTATTCAATAAGATCATGGCTCATCTCCTTGTGGACTCAGCGTCACTTACCCTCCTGCAATTCCTTCACTGCTCAAACTCCGATCTTTGCCTGAAAAACATCCAACGAGGTAGCCTCAACTATTCTTGTGGCTGCACTGCGTGTGTAGCAAGTGGAGCGCTTAAAAATAGGTCCAGCTGGCAGGTTCTTTGGCGCCAACTTTAGCCCCAGTGCTTAAAACGGTTACAGGGCCAGAAGCGCTCTCAATTTGCAGCAGCTGAGTGTTAACCTATTTGCATGTCCTGCCTCACTTTCCAAATAACACCCCAAACGGAAGTGCGAATCGCACGCTATTCAATCCCGGTAGTAACACATTAGCGTGGGAGTGATTCAATCGCAGCCAAACTCGCCTAGCTAGCGTTTAGCTGTGCGTTTCCCATCGCTTGCAGTGCCAACAAATATGGCTATGCAACACGACTCGCGTTAAATAAAGGGGCCTGAATGGGAAATGCGTGGCAGAGACTGCACATACCCCATTTTGTACAGCGGTGAGTGTCATGGTGCAGACACACACACTGATGGACATACACTAGGACCAATCAACATGCACAAATACCACAGCCAATCACTATAAAGGCAGAGTGCATCACTTTTCCTGCTCATTCTGGTGCTGCCTCTCAGAAGCACAAGAGCTCATCAAGTTTAGTACTGACTCATACCACGTGCTGAGAAATTCAACTGGTTCGGACAGGCACAGGTCTCTAGTTAAACTAGCATCGTTTAGACCCACAGTTCTCGTATGTCTATTATTTTATAAGTAGTTAATAAAATAAGAGTTGAACTTTCTTCAGTGTTGGTGGCATATGTTAGCTTCACAAGTCTACACTGCCCAAAACTTCAGTGAGCTCCGCTCGTCAGAACATGGGCAGCACGGTAGAACAGTGGGTAATCTGCACGTTCGCCATGTCTGCGTGGGTTTCCTTCCGGTGCTGCGGTTTCCTCCCACAAGTCCCAAAAGATGGCTGTTAGGTAGTTTGGACATTCTGAATTCTCCATCTCTGTACCCAAACAGGCACTGGAATGTGGCGAATAGGGACTTTTCGCAGTAACGTCATTGTAATGGTAACGTCAGCCAACTTGTGACAATAAAAGATGATTATTATTATTAATTCCTCAGTGTAACGGGATGCTATTTTTTAAGTGCTGTTCCATCTAGTCCCCGTTTGTGGGGACCAGTGCTGAACAGTACTCACCCAAGGCAAAGGTTTGAATCCCAAAGCCTCTGGTAGCTCTGGAATCTGCATGAGAGAATAACTGCCTTACTCCAATATTTGGATTTACCAAAAAGTGATCCTGCGTATTGTGGGCGGGATTTACACCACAGCATCTCATTGGATCTTGTGAGACGTAGATCCCGGGAGCAGGGTCTCCCAGCTTTCATAGACTATGTTGCACCGTCGAGCTGCTTTAACGGTGCACCGTGGCCATTGGATCATGCTTTAGACTCCGGAGAATAGCAGCCTAATATTTTCCCCAATATCTCTATACTGAGAAAAGGCTTGTGAGAGAGTATAGGTGTAAATAATTTACTTAAACAGAAAACGGTGAACTGCAAGGTTTAGAACATCAAAAAAGAACGGGTTAGCTGTAAAATTAAGGAGTTTGAAATGGAGATAAGCAGAGCTAAACTGGAGAACCAGTGGGGTCTCCGAGGATAATAAGGAAAGAGAAGTGATATGAAGTCAATTATGTACTTCAAAAGGAACATGTACAATTGACATAAATCGTAAATGGATGAAGCAAAGTATTCAAGTTTTCTTTTATCCAAAAAAGGTAGTCACCATAAAACATGAAAGACCTGTAAATTTTGAGAAAAGAAAAAAGGATTGTAAAACATTTCAGATTTTACAGCGCAGGAGGTGGCCATTTGGCTCATTGAGTCTGCACTGGCCCTTGGAAAGAGCACCCTACTTAAGCACCTGGGACACTAAAGGAGTGATTGATCAGGGCCAATCCGGCTAACCTGCACATCTTTGGACTGTGGGAAGAAACCAGAGCATCCAGAAGAAACCCATGCAGACACTGGGAGAAAGTGAAACTCCACAGTCAGTCAGCCGAGGCTGGAATTGAACCTAGGACCCTGGAGCAGTGAGACATCAGTGCTAACCTCTATGCTACCCCAATTGCTCCCTTCCTGTTGAAGGGAGAGAGCTCGATCATCCAAGTCCTGAAGTCTTCTCTCAAATAAATCATTGAAAAAAGGTTTCACAATCCTAATTCAGTTGTAGTAGAGATCACAGCCCAGTTACCAGTAGCCATGGAAAGCTACTGCCCCACTCCACCAATCCGTTAGTCTTCCAGGTAGACGACAAGCAACGGCATGTCTACAACATCCTCCCAGAGAGCTGTGATGACTGTGGGTGTTTGATGCCATTTATTGCAGTGACTCTTTCCTTATCATCCTCGGGAAGCATGTTGGTTTCTTTCTCAAGTGAAGCATCTTGGCTTCTATATTTAGAATCATAGCATTTACAGTGCAGAAGGAGGCCATTCAGCCCATCAAGTCTGCACCAGCCCTTGGAAAGAGCACACAACTTAAGCCCACGCCTCCACCCTATCCCCATAACCCAACCTAACATTTTGGACACTGAGGGGGTTAATTCACCTAACCTGCACATCTTTGGACTGTGGGAGGAAACTCCGGAGCACCAGGACGAAACCGTGCATCATTATAACTGAGATATTCTTGATTTGGATTCAGTTTATCCAAATGTCATTTGCTAGTTGCATTTACTTAAAAAAAAACAAACAAAACAATCTGAGATGAAGGTTTTATTCATACAAGTTCTCACATACGTATAAAAATCAATTAACAGAAGTACTAGTACCAACATAGTGGCCATTTTCTATCGACACTGCCCATGAAATGCACTCTGCACACTTGGCATGCAAATAAAATTCAAAACATGGTACAGCTCAATAGCTAGATCTATATATTCAAGCCTGAAGAAGTGAAGAGAGAAACTGAAGAACTCTGTATTGTGCATCAGTAACTTGGTATATAATCATCTTGAAGCTTCTTGATATAGAGATAGGAGGTGAAAATGCCAATAACCTGGGTAGGGAATAATTGATTTCTTGTAGTCATTAAAACAATTCTCTAATACACCAACATCCTTGCACTCTAACCCAAGGACATAAATAGAACTAGGTCATACAATCCTTCAACTGCTCCATAATGCAATAAAACCTGGATTTCAACTTCATTTTCCTGTCCAAGCCAGATCAAAAATGTATCTTAACATTGAACCTGCACAGCAAAAAAGCATCTGCAGCACTCTTGGATAGAGAGAGAATTTCAAAAGATGCACAATTCTAGATGAAGAAATTTTTTGTCATCTTAAGTCTTGAAAAAAGGCTGTTTGGAGTCTGCACGTTCTTCCAGTGTCTGCGTGGGTTTCCTCCAGGTGTTCTGGTTTCCTCACATTCCAAAGATGTGCAGGCATGCTAAATTGCCCTATGAAGTGTCCAAAAGGTTAGATAGGGTTAAGGGTTATTGGGTTAGAGGGATAGGTTGGGTTATGGGCCAAAGTGGAGTGTTCTTTGAGGGTCGGTGCAGACTCAATGGGCCGAATGACCTCCTTCTGCACTGTAGTGGTCTATGATTCTAAATGGCCAATCCCTTGTAGTGAGACCGTCCTCCAGTTCTCAAATCGCCAATTAGTGCAAGTAGCCTGGATTTTATATACCTGCTGGCATATCTGAAGGCAGGGGATTCAAAGTAATATGGGTAGCCCTCCCACTTCTTTCCTGTCCACTCTTGACCCGTTATTAGGGCATTTTTGCAGGAAATATGCCTCCATATAAAACCCATTCCATGCACTCATCTTAGACATCAAATTATTTTAACCTCAGTGCATTTAGGCCCACCTTTTCTCAGAGAGCAATCCTCTCATTTGAACCTTTGTTCCCTTATGGAGGGATGCAAATGGTATACACAACGAAACTATATACACTACATGTGGTTTCAACAATGCTCTCCACAATTGCAGTCAAATGTGCTTAGGTGTTTATTTCTTTGCAATAAAGTGCCAACACGCTATTTGCCTTCGTAGTAGCTTGCTTGTATCTGTGCATTATGTTCCTTGTACAAGGTCAACCATTTCTGGGCCTACATTTAAATTTCAAAACATGCCCCTCCTTTCTGCCTATCAAGCAAATAGATTCACATTTCCCTACATTAAAAAAAAATGACATCAGCCAGTATGTTTAGCTGCGGCATTTTTACATTTAATAACTGCAGCAAACAAAATGCTCTTATCGTGGCTGCCATTAGAATTGCAAACTGCCAAATCAATTTTTTCATCGGCCTTCCAGTCAGGATTGCTTCATAGAATTCCCTGCAGTGCAGGAGGCCATTTGGCCCATCTGCAACAACCCTCCAAAAGAGCACTGTAACCAGGCCGTCTCTATATAACCCTACGCATAGATCATGGTCAATCCCCTAACCTGCATATCTTTGGACTTGGGAGGAAACCAGAGCACCCGGAGGAACCTCACAGACATGGTGGCAAAGTGCAAACTCCACACAGACACCAAGGCCAGAATTGAACTCCACTCCCTGGCGCTGTGAGGCAGCAGTGCTCTTCACAGTCACCGTGATGTCTGTTCTGCTGTTTTGCAATGGATTAAACATTTAAGGCAAGATTAATATAAATGGGAGGTTGCTAAGGCACATTTTTCCAAAACTCAAACATTCATTTGTTAAAAAGTGCACACACAAAAGAATCACTTCACAAGTTGAATACAAACCACTTCGATGTTGCTTAAAATAATATACACAAGTGACAGATTGGGACCAATATTTGGTCCCTTAACTTAAATCCAGAAGATGGCAAGGTGAAAAATACAGTCCAGTCAAGTCAATTTTGTGGGAAACAATCTTATTGATTTACACAGATTAGGAAAGTTGCGCAATATGTACTTCTAATAGGCAACTCCATAAGAAGGGGCCAAAGCAACAAACTTTCAAACTTTGAAGGGAAAAAAGAGAGAACAAAATGAGAACACTATCACCCTCAGGCAGAGCAAAAAAAGGTGACAAGTGTGAGAAGGGAGGTAGTCAATGTAGGACTAAGGGTGCGCAAATGCGCACAGTATACGGAACAAGGTAAATGAGCTTGTTGCGCACATTGATTAGACTTGATTAGGGAATTTAAGGTGAAGGAACCCATAGGGAGCAGTGACTACAATGTGATAAACTCTGCAGTTTGAGGGGGAGAAGCTGCAATCAGATGTAGCAGTATTACAGTTAAATATGGGCAAGTACAAAGACACGAGGGAGGAGCTGGCCTGAGTGATTGGAAAAGGAGCCGAGCAGGGAAGACAGTGGAACAGCAATGGCAGGAGGTTTTTGGGGGTTATTAGGGAAGCACAGCAGAAATTCATCCCAAGGAGGAGGAAACATGCTCAGAGGAGGACAAGGCACCCGTGGCTGATGAGGGAAGATAAGGACAGTATGAAAGCAAAAGAAAAAGCATACAAAGTGGCAAGGATTAGTGGGAAGCCAGAGGATTGGGAAGCCTTTAAAAGCGAACAAAGGACAACTGAAAAGGCAATTGGGGGGAGGGAAGAAGACGATGAGGAGAAATATATAGGAGTAAAAGCTAGCCAGAAATAAAAGAGAAGATAGGAAGAGGTTTTTTTTCAATAAAGCGGTGAGAGGCAAAAACAATAGACATTGGGCCACTGGAAAATGTGGCTAGAGAAGTAATAATAGGAAACAAAGGTATGGCAGCGGAACTGAATAGTTACTTTGCATCAGTCTTCACGGTGGAAGGCAACAGTGGAATGCCAGAGCTCCAGGAGAATTGAGGGCAGAGGAGAGTTCAGTGGTCATCACCAAGGAGAAGGTTCTGGGGAAACTAAAAGGATTGAAGGTGGATAAATAACCTGGACTGGATGGACTACACCAGAGGGTTCGAAAAAAAGAGATAGCCGAGGAGATTGTGGAGGTATTGATAGTGATCTTTCAGGAATCACTGAGGCAGGGAAGGTCCCAGGGGACTGGAAAATGGCTAATGTAACATCCCTATTTAAAGGGGAGGGAGGCAGAAGACGGGAAATTGTTAGCTGGCTAGCCTGACTGGTCATTAGTAAGATTTTAGAGTCCATTATTAAAGATGGGATTGTGGAGTACTTGGAAGTGCATGATAAAATAGGACTGAGTCGGTACGGTTTCATCAAGTGGAGGTCATGTCTGACAAATCTGTGATGTGGAGATGCCGGCGTTGGACTGGGGTGAGCACAGTAAGAAGTCTTACAACACCAGGTTAAAGTCCAACAGGTTTGTTTCAAACACGAGCTTTCGGAGCACGGCTCCTGTGTCTAACTTCCTTGTTACCACCTCAAAGAACAAAGAGAACCAGTGGATGTGATTTATTTAGATTTCCAGAAGGTCTTTGATAAGGTGCCACACAGCAGACTTGTCAAATAAGTTAAGAGCCCATGATGTTAAGGGTAAGATACTGGCATGGATAGAGGATTTTCTGACTGGCAGAAGGCAGAGAGTGGGGATAAAGGGGTCTTTTTCAAGATGGCAGCCAGTGGTGTGCCTCAGGGACCACACCTTTCATCATATACATAATAATCTGGAAGAAGGAACTGAAGGCACTGTTGCCAAGTTTGCAGATGATACAAAGATCTGTAGAGGGGCAGGCAGTATTGAGGAAGCAGGCGGGCTGCAGAAGGACTTGGACAGGCTAGGAGAATGGGCAAAGAAGTGGCAGATGGAATACAAAGTGGAAAAAAGTGTGAGGATACGCACTTTGGAAGGAGGAATAGAAGCATGGACAATTTTCTAAATGGGGAAATGCTTATGAAATCCGAAGCACAAAGGGACCTGTGAGTCCTTGTTCATGATTCTCTTTTATTTCTGGCTAGCTTTTACTCCTATATATTTCTCCTCATAGTCTTCTTCTTCTCTTTCTCTCCCCCCCCCCCCCCCCCCCCCCATTGCCAGTTGTCCTTTGTTCGCTTTTAAAGGCTTCCCAATCCTCTGACTTCCCACTAATCTTTGCCACTTTGTATGCTTTTTCTTTCATGCTGTCCTTATCTTCCCTTAATAATGGACTCTAAAATCTTACCAACGACCGGTTCACGTGCAGGTTCAGTCATCAGTTAGGAAGGCAAATGCAATGTTAGTATTCATGTTGTGAGGGCTAGAATACAAGACCAGGGATGTACTTCTGAGGCTGTATAAGGCACTGGTCAGACCCCATTTGTAGTATTGAGAGCAGTTTTGGGCCCCGTATCTAAGGAAGATGTGCTGGCCTTGGAAAGGGTCCAGGGGAGGTTCACAAGAATGATCCTGGAATGAAGAGCTTGTCGTATGAGAAACATTTGTGGTGCTGGCCTTGGAAAGGGTCCAGGGGAGGTTCACAAGAATGATCCTGGAATGAAGAGCTTGTCGTATGAGAAACATTTGTGGACTCTGGGTCTGTACTCGTTGGAGTTTAGAAGGATGGGGCCGGGGGGGGGGGGGGGGGGGGGGGGGGGGGTGCGAGGATCTTATTGAAACTTACAGGATACTGCGAGGTCTGGATAGAGTGGACGTGGAGAGGATTTTTGCACTTGTTGGGAAAACTAGAACCAGAGGACACAATCTCAGACTAAAGGGACAGTCCTTCAAAACAGAGATGAGGAGGAATTTCTTCAGCCAGAGAGTGGTGAATCTGTGGAAAACAAATCAGTGTCTTCAAGACAGAGATAGATAGGTTCTTGATTAATAAGGGGATCAGGGGGTTATGGGAGAAGGGAAAAGAATGGGGATGAGAAAAATCAGCCATGATTAAATGGCGAAGCAAACTCGATGGGCCGAGTGGCCTTATTCTGCTCTCCTGTCTTATAAGAGAGTTCAGGCAGGAGCAGAAATCCTTACTAGATTCTAGAAACAAAGAATAGTCAAGGAATGTTATGCTTTCCCAATCTTATGGAATTCTTTGTAGTAGTAAATCTTATTGAATTCTTTGAAGTAGTAATGTAGTATATTTGGATTTTCAAAAGATGATCAAAGGTAATAAAGTGGAGTTGGAGGACAAGTAGTAGAATGGAGGACAAATATATGGAGGACAAACGAAGGAAATTTTCTCAGGAAACTAAGGAAATTCGGCATGTCCACATTAACTCTTACCAACTTTTACAGATGAACCATAGAAAGCATCCTATCTGGCTGCATCACCGCCTGGTATGGCAACTGCTTGACCCAAGACCGCAAGAAACTTCAGAGAGTCATGAACACCGCCCAGTCCATCACACAAACCTGCCTCCCATGCATGTCTACACCTCCAGCTGCCTGGGGAAAGCGGGCAGCATAATCAAAGACCCCTCCCACCCGGCTTACTTCTTCCATCAGACAGCATCTACAAAAGTCTGAGAACAAGCACGAACAGACTCAAAAACAGCTTCTTTTCCGCTGTTACTTCAAAACGACCCTCTTATGGACTGTCACTAACACTCCCCCACTATATGCTTCACCCGATGCCAGTGTTATGCAAGTACATTGTGTACCTTGTGTTGCTCCATTATGTATTTTCTTTTGTACATGATCTGTTGAGCAGCTCATAGAAAAATACTTCACTGTACCTTGGTACACGTGACAATAAACAAAATCTAATCCAACCCAAATAGTAGAATGGATAGTAGTTTTCAAAAAACAGAACAGAAATCAGAGGGATTGGGTACAGATTACACAAAAGCACCAAAAAGTATAAAGGTTTAAATTGCCATAAAAAGGGACTCGGAGTTCATTTCTGGGTAATGAACGGAGAAGCCATGTTAAAATTGTATGGTTGGGACACACAAATTACTCTCCATATTATAATAAAAAAAAAAGTGATAGAAACATTGGAGAAGGTACAAACAATTTACTTGAATGATGCAGACTGAGGCATGACCAAACTGCAAATTGGCTGATCGTACTGATATATCTGTGGCAGCCTGGAGGGAGCCAGAGGTCAAAATGTTCAAGGTTGCAGTGACCTTGTACTTGCAGTTGGCTTTAAGGTTCCTGGTGGGGCCATCAGTATCTGCATGGTAAACACAATCCCTCCATATGCAACATTTCTCAGAACTGCAGGTACATTGTCCTGGGCATACCTCCGTTTGGTTAATTAGAACATTCTTTCTTCCACTGGAACTTCACAAAGTTTCTTTATTCCCAGAATGGGATTGTCAATCAACCACCCCATTCTGCCCACACTCAAAATGAGGATTTGCTATGTAAAGAACCCAGATCATGTAATAAACTTACAGGAATTACAAATTATGTACAACTATTAGAGGAATGTTTCATAGAAGCTTTTTCAGAATTGTTGACACAAGTAAAAAATCAAAATTAATGCTCTATTTTCCCCCAGAGCAAAATCATTAATACCGTTCTACCTGTCCTTACCTGTGCGAATCCAAAGCCGATTCCAGTTCCTCTAATAAATGAAAAATGCTCTTCAATCCATGTTGCCATCATTCTTGTACAGCCCTGAATATATCCGTCAATACGATTGAAAAACAAATAATCACAAGGCCATATTAATCTGGACATAAAATGTGCAAGTGGTTTCTAAAACCTCACACCATCAATATACCAATTTGTAACGGCAGAGCCTTACCACAGTATGAATATTTGCTATTTGATAGGAAACTCTACTTCCACAAGATTCTGTGATATTGATGCAGCAGCTCAATGGAACAGATAAAGTTGCCTTCCCAAATGTTGTTTTAAACCAGTCAGTGTAATTGTGGGAACCACAACAATGAAACTGTGGAGACAAAAGGAAGGGTCATTTCAAATAGAAATTTAACAGCAGAGCTAAGTAGTCAAACTTTATATACTTGCAGTTGCAATAATCTGAAGTGTTTTCAGACATATTGACCTGGAGAAATACACAGTTGACAGTAGAACTCTGATCTGTCAAATTAACATCACAGTTCACGGCTACTTGTCAGATTTGAGAAATTTCTGGTGTGCAGCAACATTCCAACAATTTGCACTTAAAAAGTTAAAAATAGTACAAATGTAAAATGTACAAGTTATTATGCAGTTAAATCTTATGAACAAAGAACCTTTCAACAGTTCGTGGTCTGCGCTCTGCCAGGTCAGCTATCCATATCCACCTAAATTAACTGACAAGTTGTCTGAGCATAACCTTGAACCAATATCTGACATGCAACATAATATTTTTGCAAATGCAGGTGAATTCAAATGCAAATCATGAAATGATCACCAGGCACAGTATCCTGTAGTATGCTTTTTCTTGGATTGCTTCCTTCCCCTGGAGGAGGAGAGGCTTGGACATTCCATTGATCCAGAGAGCAATGCTGTAGGAGGAGATCTTTTCCTGGCAGGGTCACCCATGGTGGCAAAGTTGGAGGGGAGGAACCAGACAAAAAGTGAAATCCAAAACAAATGCCCAATGGAGGAAGATACCCATGTGGTATCAACGGCTGCAATGGATGAGGGCTGCAGCAGTTGGGAGATCCCCCGTCATCGAGGTTCCCTTGCCACTGGAACTGGACCTACCCTCCGTCAAGGACAGTGTGCCTGATGTAGAAAAGATGTTCTGCACCAGATATCTACTTGGAGGAAACGAGCACCCCCCCCCCCCCCCACCCCACACAGACGTGCTCTGCAGCAAATTGGCAAGAGGTGGTAGGGACAGGACCGAGAGATGTGGAAGTCCCTTCGGACCGGCACGGTGGCTGTGGAGTTTGGTTCCATCGTCTCGCTCTTGGAATAGGAACAGAAGCGCGTTTTGGTTGCTTTCTTCACAACTGAACAGCCCTCCTCAGGATCCACTCTTCTCAACCCTCGTAGGAAAAAGGGAGAAAAGGGGTCCTAAAAATAGTCTGTTCCATACCATACCTGGCTGGAAAACCACACCCAGCAGGTTTATCTACCTGCAGTCAGAAAATAAAGTTAAGCTGTATTTCAGAACCTGGAAAGTACAGACACCCGTGGATAATGAGCAAAACAGTCAGTCAGCACAGAGAACTGCCCTTATTTTCCGTGAACTCCATACTGACGTCGCTGCCCTACAAGAAACCCGAAGAGCTGAGGGGAGGTGGCATTGGTTACACCTTCTTCCGCAGAGGAAACCGGGAGGATCAGCCTGGGATGAATGGAATTGGTTTCGCCATCAAGAACTCACCAACTGACTCAAGCTCCCCGTCGGCTTCAACGAGCTCCTCCCTGACTGTCTGTCTACAGCTCATGAACCAGCAGGCAACAGTCACGAGTGCCTATGTCCCAACCCTTGAAGGAGTCCAAAGGCAGCTCAACTGCACCCCGGACACCACACTCTCCCAACATCGATACAAAACCGAAATGACAAACTATCAACAACTATCCACTCCTAAAGAAACCTAAAACATCCTCCTCCTTCTCTTTCTCTCTCTCTCTTCCCCCCCCCCCCCCCCGCCCCGACAAACAGCAACCAGATCCTTAGTGCTTTTGAATGGCTGCCATCTACAACAGAACCCGGCAATTGACCCCTCAGTGAACTTGACCTTAAAACATCAGATCACGCTGCAGCACTGGGTGATATCGCCTACCTCCAACTCAGCGGAATCATAGAATTTACTGTGAAGAAGGAGGCCACTCGGCCCATCAAGTCTGCACCGGCCCTTGGAAAGAGCACCCCACTTAAGCCCACACCTCCACCCAATCCCCACAACTCCAATCAACCTTTTTGGACATCAAGGGCAATTTATCATAGCCAATCCACCTAACCTGCAGATCTCGACTGTGGGAGGAAACCCACACAGACACAGGGAAAATGTGCAGACTCCACACAGACACACAGTGACCCAAGCCGGGAATCGAACCTGGGACCCTGGAGCTGTGAAGCAACTGTGCTACCATGCTGCAAAGTCAGCAATGAAGTGAAAGCCCCCATACTCTTACTCAATTCTGGGTGGTCCAACACCCCCAATTTTGCTACTATTGGGCAAGGCTCCAGATCTACGTTCAGGATTGCAGATATGGTGTTTTAAAAAAAAAACACTAACTAGGGACAGGACCAGAACATGTGCATATGATGAGCAGGCCCTCTCGAGCACCGCCCACACCTATCCTGAACCCCTTCAAGAAAACCAATTCATTCTGGCCTTGATGAGGAGTGCCCTGAACACCACCTCGAGCTCCATCAAATATAACCTCACGCAGGATGAAGTTGTATTCACCCTACGGAGGGACTCCCTCCAAAAATAAGACCCAGTTCCTCCTCCCACCTGGCCTTCATCTCACTGAAACCTGCTTCCCCCCTCTTTTCCTTCCCTCCCTCCCCCCCCCCCCATATGATCTATCTGTATATCTCGGACGTATTGCCCTTCTTCAACCCCACATAGGAGAGTATCATTTCCAGCAAAGTGGGTGACAGTGCCGTTGGAAACATCGAAAAAGACCACCAAACCCAATCATGCTCCTCTCATCCATCCCCCAAAGACCTTCTTTCTCCTTTAGCTCCTCCCAGCTAGCAAACTCACCCTCCAATTAAAAATCCCTCACCCTCTCCTTACCTTGTTACCCCCTTCAATTGTGGTACTCAATTTCACTGGTTTGAAAAAAAAAAAATAGTCCCTAATAATCTTTATTGAGACAAGGCAGCTTATACATTAACACTGCAATGAAGTTACTGTGAAAAGCCCCCAGTCGCCACATTCCAGCATCTGTTCGGGTACACAGAGGGAGAATTCAGAATGTCCAATTCACCCAACAGCATGTCTTTCAGAACTTGTGGGAGGAAACCGAGCACTTGGAGGAAACCCATGAAGACACACGGAGAACACGCAGACTCCACAGAGATAGTGACCCAAGCCGGGAATCGAACCTGGGACCATGGCGCTATGAAGCAACAGTGCTAACCACTGTGCTACCATGTCACATTACATCCAGATACTACCAGCAGCTTAAAATGTTGGCGGAGTTGCCAACATATTAGTGATAGACAGCATTTATTTGTGAAGGGAATGTTGTGCCTTACTAACTTGATAGAGTTTTTTGAGCAGGTGATTGACGAGGGGAGGGTGGTGGACGTTATTTACATGGACTTCAGTCAAGCCTTTGACAAGGTGCCTCATGGCAGACTGGTAAAAAAAAAATGATGAGGTGGCAAGATGGATACAGAACTGGCTCAGTAACAGAATGTGGAGATGCTGGCACAGTAAGAAGTCTTACAACACCAGGTTAAAGTCCAAAGGGTTTGTTTCGAATCACTAGCTTTGAGCGCAGCTCCTTCCTCAGGTGAAAGGTCAATAATAGAAGGCAGAGGGTAGCATTTCTGAATGGAAGGTTGTGACTAGCGCTGTTCCACAGGGATCGGTGCGGTGGCCTCTTGTTGTTTGCAGTAAACATGAACGATTTAGAGGAAAATGTAGCCGGTCTGATTAGTAAGTTTTCAGCTGACACCAAAGTTGGTCGAGTGGCAGATAGTGTTGAGGACTGTCAGAGGATACAGATAGGTTGGAGACTAGGGTAGAGAAACGGCAAATAGAGTTTAATCAAGACAAATGTGAGGTAATGCATTTTGGTACGCCCAACGTAGACATGAAATTGACAGTAAATGGCAAAGCTCTTAGGAATATAGAAAGTCAGATCTGGGCATACCGGCCCCCAGATCTTTGAAAGTGGCAACACAGTGGACAAGGCAGTCAAGAAAGCATACGGAATGCTCGCCTTCATTGGACGGGGCATCGAGCATTAAAAGCTGGCAAGTCATGGTACAGTTGTAAAACGTTGGTAAGGCTGCATTTGGAATATTGCACACAATTCTGGTTGCCACACTACCAGATGTGGTGGCTTTGGAGAGGGTCCAAAAGAGGTTTGCTAGGATGTTGCCTGGTCTGGAGGGTGTTAGCTATGTGGAGGGGATGAATAGACTCGGACCATTTTCATTAGAATGACGGGTGACTTGATAGAGGTCTACAAGATTATGAGGGACATGGATGGAGTGGATGGGCAGGCACTCCATCCAAGGGTGGAGGAGCCAAGTCATGAGGGGGCATAGGTGTAAGGTCTGTGGGGCAAAGTTGAGAGGAGATGTGCAAGGCAGGTGGTTTTTAAAAAAATATATATACACAGAGGGTGCGAGTGCCTGGAGGTTGCGGAAGCAGATACCCCTAATGGCATTCAATGTTAATGAATGGTCTGGTCCCAGGGGAATTCTTGGATAGGATGGGTATGGAGGGATGCAGAACTAGGAAGTGCTGAGGGTTTTGGCCAAAGGTCCATCATGACCGGTACAGGCTTGGAATACTTGGATAGGATGGGTATGGAGGGATGCAGAACTAGGAAGTGCTGAGGGTTTTGGCCAAAGGTCCATCATGACCGGTACAGGCTTGGAGGGCCGAAGGGCCTGTTCCTGTGCTGTTTTGTTCTTTATATATATTTAATGTGAAAGCATATTTTCGCTGGGGCAAACATCACCACAAAATATTCACTCTTCCCAGCATTTACTTTATATCCGAAAGAGCTGAACCTTTTCAATATCAATCTCTCCATCACAGTCACTTATGTACAGAAAAGTTTGTCACCATACAAAGACACCGTGCGCTCCCCACCATCCCTCATAATCCCTCTACAATAACAGCAATGGACAATGGTTCGATTGCCAATACAAACAACAACGGAGACCCTGTCACATCCCCCTATACAGCCTAAAGGACCACAAACTCATGGTGTTAGTTCACATAATAGAAGACGGTGCCTCATACAACAGCTGCACCGGACTTCCAGTGGCGATTGAATGGGTCAGCTGCATCTAGAGGAGCTCCTGCCAGTGGCACCTGGAGTGGAGGCGTTGGGCCCAGCGCATGCGGTGGTCAGAGCAGTGTGGCCGGAGCCAAATGGAGGACGAGGTGGCAGGCCTGAAGTCAGGTGAGAAATTCCACCTTGGGTGCCTCCCACCTAGAATGTTTTAAGACTGAAGCCCAGTCCCAGGGGAATTCTTGAGGAATACAAAAAAAGTAGAGAAAGAAGTTTTAAAGACAGATTGTGGAAAAAAAAACTTCTCTTTTTCTTGAAGGTAGAATTTTTTTGGCTTTAAGATTGAAGAAGGAAAGAAGGGGGAAAAAAAAAGGAAAAATAATAAGTTGTTAAAGGATGCGAAAAGCAGCTTCGAAGAAGGGAGGAAGCACGGGCTCGCTGTTGAATAAGACGACCAGCAAAAGGGCTGACAAGATGGCGGATGCCGGACCACATGGTGGGGCCGCACTGATTACGGTGGAGAAGATGACCGAGGTGATGGCTGTGGAGCTGGAAAAGCAGTTTGCAAGGCACATGGAGATTGAGGCAGGAGATGGCGGTAGCATTGTCATTGGCAGAGGAGGCAATCGCCCCGGAGAGGGTAGCTGTGGCAAAGACATCAGCCGATGAGAGAGAGCAGGGCGAGAAGATGAAGGAAGTGGGGAGACCGTGTCGCAGCACAGCGACCAGCTCACCTGAATGGGGGAACAAGCTGCGGAGGGTGGTGGAGGTCAACAGAGGACTCCGAGCAAAGCTCGAGGACTTGGAGAACCGCTCAAGGCAGCACAATCTGAGAATTGTGGGCTTGCCTGAATTGACAGAGGGGCCCAAGGCCAACAGAATACTTCGCTAAGAGGTTGGCGGAATTGATGGGGGAGAGTGAGAACCCCTCCACGAGCTGGACCGAGCTCATCGGTCATTATGGCCGAAACCCAAAGTGAATGAGCCACCAAGAGCAGTAATTATCTGCTTCCATAATTACTGCATGAAGGAGAAGGTGTTAAGCTGGGCGAAGCGGGATAAGTTCGAATTTACCAGGACCAGACAGTGGAATTGGCAAAAAGACGAATGGCGTTCGGGCGAGTGAACGCGGCACTGTACAACAAGAGGGTGCGATTTGTATGGTATACCTGGCGAAGCGGAGGGTGACATATAACGCAAAGACTTTTATTTCAAACCAGTGGAGGCGGCCGAGGCGTTCGTGAGGGCAGAAGGCTTGGGACAGACGTGAGGAGCGGAGCTGGAAGAGAGACTGTGGACTGTGATTGGGGAGCTGGAAAATGTATAAATGCTATAACTTGCTTTTCATTGACGTGTATTGCAATTTACTTCACTTCACATTGTTACAGAGCTCAAGGTATTAGTTGGGTTGATTGGCATTCTGTGTTGCGACGGTTATATATTATTTTAGTGAATAGCATGGGTTGGATTGTTGTTTTTGTTTCTTTCTCTGGGACTGGGTGAGAGGGAATGGTATACCTTGGGGTTGGGAGAGCCACCCACACTAGCTAACTAAAGTTGGCTAGTGAATGGAAGGAGGTGAGGTGAGAGGAGGGCTAAGGACATTGGAGCCTGGATAGCAGGTTTTGATGAGCCTACGAGGCAAGCGGGGGAGGAAGGAATCGATGCTGGGAGATGTTGCTGATGTTTTTGAGAGGGAATGTGGGGGGGCGGGGGAAAAGGGGTTCGATGTTAATAATGGATAGGGATAGGTCAGGCTCGTGGGGCAGGGCCCGGTGGTATGATGATGGTGGATCAGAAGAGTGGGGGGGGGGGGGGGGATTGAGAGACCCCCAGTTAGGATAGTCACGTGGAACACGAGGGGGTTTGGAGGTCTGGTCAAGAGGTCAATGGTGCTTGCGCATCTTAAAAGTTTGAAAGCCAACGTAGCAATGCCGCAGGAGATTCACTCGAGGGTGAAGGACCAGGTGAGACTTAAAAAAAAGGGGCTGGGTTAGTCAGGTGTTTCACTCTGGATTTGACGGAAGGGCTCGAGGGATAGTGGTAATGGCCAGCAAGAGAGTACGCTTCCAGATGGAGAAGGTGGTGGCAGATCAGGGGGGGTAGATATGTGATTGTGACACGGGTGCTGGAGGAGAGATTTGGGGTGCTGTTAAGTGTATACGATCCCAATTGGGACAATGTGGGATTCGCAAAGAAGGTGTTTGGGGCCATCCCTGACTTGGACACACAAGCTGATTGTGGGGGGGACTGGAACTTGGTGCAGGAACCAAGGTTGGACAGATCACAGCCACGCTCGCTGGTCCCATCAGGGGGGGCAAAGGTGTTGGATAGGCTAATGGGAGGGGTGGACCCTTGGAGGTTTCTGCACCCGAGGAAATGGGAGTACTCGTTTTTCTCAGCGGTCCATAAGGTATACTCGCGGATCGACTTTTTTGTGGTGGGGAAGACTTTGCTGGCTGGGGTTAAGGGGTCGGAATTCTCAGAAATTGCAGTGTCAGATCATGCTCCGCATTGGGTGGATATTGTACTGGGGAAGGGGGTAGCGCAGAGGCCGGGGTGGAAATTGGATGTGGGACTTTTGGGGGACCAAGGTTTCTGTGACAAAATTGAAAAGGTAATTGAGGAATATGTAGGTTTTAACTGTACGGGTGAGGTGTCGAAGACAGTTGTCTGGGAGGCTCCAAAGGTGGTGGTGAGGGGTTAGGTGATAGTGTTCAACTCCAAGGTGGACAAAGAGGAGAGGTTGGAGTGGCAGAGGGTATTAGACGAGATGTTGGAGGCAGCTTGGAGTTATGGAGAAGATGGGGACCCAGCGAAGCTGGAAAAGAGGAAGGAACTACAGGCGTGCTTTGACCAACTATCTCCCAGGAAGGCGATGCACCAACTGAGGTGAGCAAGGGGTGCAGTTTACGAGCATGGAGACAAAGCGGGGCATATGTTAGCAAGTCAGCTCTGGAGGGAGGCAGCAGCAAGGGAAATTGTTCACGCGAGGGACAGGGAAGTTAGAGGTGGCTCCGGATCTGGTTGGCAAGGTCTTTGAAAATTAAATGAGGAAAATCGCTTATTGTCACAAGTAGGCTTCAAATTAAGTTACTGTGAAAAGCCCCTAGTCGCCACATTCTGGCACCTGTTCGGGGGAGGCTGGTACAGAAATTGAACCCTGCTGCTGGCCTGCCTTGGTCTGCTTTCAAAGCCGGCGATTTAACCTTCTGCGGAAACCACAGATTTGAGCCAGGACAGTGGGATGGAAATTTCTAGAAATGAGAGGAGAAGGGGATTAAGACACTAAAAGATTGGTTTCTGTCAGTTTGCAGGATTGAGGGAGCTGGAAGTGAAATATGGGTTGGAGCAGGAGGGAATGTTTAGATACATGCAGGTTCGAGATTTTGCCAGAAAGGAGATGAAGCTTCCCGGTGGAGCCAGCCTCCACATTGCTGGAGGAGTTGCTGATGACAGGGGGATTGGGGAAGGGGAGTAGTGTCGCTGGTTTATTGGGCTAATTTGGAAGAGGAGAAGCCACCACTGAAAGAGATCAAAGCAAAGTGGGAGGAAGAGTTGAGAGAGGATATGGAGGAGGCGTTCTGGTGTGAGGTGCTCCGAAGAGCGAACGTCTCCACCTCGTGTGTGAGGTTGGGGCTGATACAGCTGAAGGTGGTATATAGAGCACACCACACGAGGCTGAGTCGATTCTTTGAAGGAGTAGATGATGTGTGTGAACGATGCAGGGTGGGGGGCGCTAATCACATTCACATGTTTTGGTGCTGACCAAAGCTGGAGGTTTACTGGAAGGTGGTTTTTCGGGTAATTTCTAAAGTGGTGCATGTGAAACTGGACCTGGGCTCTCGGGAGGCCACAATCGTAGTGTCGGATCAGCCAGGGTTGGAAACGGGTGCGGAGGCAGATGTTGTAGCCTTCGCCTCGTTGATCGCCCGAAGGTGGATCCTGATAGGTTGGAGGAAACTCTCCACCCTTTGCCCTGGCGTGGGAAACCGGTTGGAATTCTTGACTCTTGAGTTTGAACTGAGGGGAAGGATGGAGGGGTGCTACAATTCATGGGCATTATTCATTAACTGGATAACATCGAACATTAGTTGTGGGGAGGGGGGCTGTGTGTGTGTTAATGGTGACTATGGATGATTCTGGATTCCTTTTTGTCATTTGTTTATGTGAACATGCAGGCTAATGTTTTGGGTTTGGTGGGAGGATGGGATCGTGGTTATTGACATGAGGATTGACATATTTGTTACTGATTATTGTTGGTGGGTGTAAATTTGGGAGAAAATGTGAAAAACGAGAATAAAAATATTTTCAAAAATACAACAGCCGCACCCAAGAAACAAATCCATTCAACACCTTTTCCACATATCCCCGGTTCTGGTCCCACCGCCGGCGTGAGAACTACATTGAGTAACCACCTCACTTTGGATGCCAACTTGCTACTCTTCACAAAGCCAGTTTGCTTCGTCCCCCCCCCCCCCCCCCCCCCCAACCACACACACACACAACCTCCAGAGACAGGGCTCCAACCTTAAATGCCAAAACCTTAGCCAAACCTCTCATCCTCATTGAGCAGAGAAATCGGTCAGTATGACCCACACTCTGTAGGGTCCCAATCCTTCATCAGAAAAAGGATGCTCACCCCAACATCCCTGGGAGAAACACCATGCCAATGAATCATTAAACACAATTGATCCACAAGATTCTTTATACAATTTTACCGTGAACCCATCCGGCCCTGGCACCTTCCCCATCGACAAAATTTCCCAAGGTTGTGCAAACCTTCTCAAAGCCCAACGGTGCCTCCAACTCCCCCCATAGTTCTACCCTCGGCTGGGGGGGGGGGGGGGGGCTCCAAACCCCAACTTCTCATAGAAGACCTGAATCACCCAATTAACCGCCTTCTCGGAGGCTGACACCATGCCACCACCCCCAGCATTCACACCTACATCATCTCTCTAGCCACCTTAACTGATGAACAAAAGGACTAGCTTTCTCACCATAATCATGAACCATAACCTTGCAGGTCAAACTGAATTTGCAGCTTCTTCCTAAGAGCCCAAATCTCTGGCTTGGGGTCACTCGCATACTCCACATCCACCAGACCCAGGTACTGCTGCCTAGCCACATGTGCCTGGTAAGAGATGATCTTTCCCCTGACCACTGCCTTTAGTGCCTTCCACAGCTAGGAGAGACCATCTCATTCCAGTCTACACATTATGGCCCTAGAGATCTTTACACAAAACACGAGGTCCACGAGCAGTCCCACATCCAACCTGCAAGCGCACCTGCCCCACCTCCAGCTTCAAGTCCACCTAATACAGCTCATGGTCCGAGATAACCACCGAATACTCTCATTTTGTACCTCAGGAGTAGGATCTTGCCCATAACAAGGGTACACTCTAGGATTGACTTTATGTACAAAAACAAGAATTCCTTACCCCCAGGTTCACAAACAGTCAAAGATCCACCACCCCCATAAATGCTGCCAACACCTTCACCATCCCTGAAAGGAACAGTGATCCAACTTCAGCGCCAGAATGCAACCCCTCCCAAAATCAGCTGGTACACATCTACCTCCAGACTAGCAGCCAAGAGCCATTCCATTAAACTGGATATCGTATGGAGCATACATGTTCCTCAATACCACTGCCTTCCCCTCCAGTGTACCCGTGACCATCACATAACACCCTCCCAGATTAGCCACCACCGTCCACACCTGGAAATGAACCTTCTTCCTGACCAAAATCATAACCTCCCTTGAATTACTAACCCCGAGTGAAAAATCTGGCTCACCATCCTCCACAACTTGACCTTGTCCCACACCCGCAAGCACACGTCTCCCCCCCAAACCTTGGAAAAAACCCCCCCCCCCCCCCCCCCATGTTCCAAATGATGCATCTTGGGAAGTCTCTCACCCCCTCCCCTTCCAGTCAGTCATCAACAGCATTATAATTTAGTGAGAAAGGGGGCCATTGTTCCATCGTGTTTGCACCAAGCCTTGGAAAGAGCATCCTACTTAAGCCCACACCTCCACCCTAGCCCCATAACCCAATAAACTCCACCCAACCTTTTTGTACATTATGTTCCTTCCCAAATTCCTGGATCCCCAGCAGGGTCTTTTCCTTTCTTCAAATCAATTTAGCGCCAAAATGGCGGTGTCAAATGATCGGTGCCAAAAGGGCGCCGCCAAAACGTACCCGACCCATCACCACAGCCAATGTGTCTAGCGTGAATCGCCGTGACCATCTTCCCTCCTTCAACTTCTTTTGATGGGCATCTCTTGAACTGAACGTCTTGGTTGAAGATTTTGACATATATCCCAAATGGTAAAGGTCTCTAAACCCTTTGGTCATCAAAATCCCAACCCCACCAAACAAAGAAGTAAAAGGATTAAAAACAAAGCCCCTGCCAGGAACCACTTTTCCTCGTCTTGCTCTCACATGTTGTCAGTGGAAACCCCTCTCCAACATTGCCAAGGAAGACGAGATCAGCCCAGGGTTGGAAAGGATGCCTAACACTGGAAACAAAACATTGGACGAGTTGGGAATTGCAATTCCAAACAGGATTCTTCTGCTCACCAAAATGTTCAGAACAGCAGCCGGTCATCACTAAATGTTTCACCAAGAAGATGGGTTCCAAGACTTCCTGGAGACATCCACGATCAAAGCATTGGCACATGAACGGCATGGTCATAGTCAGATCAGGAGACAAAACGATGCACGCATCACCAAAGGGATAACCTGTGTAGAGGACTGCTGGACAGATCATCCACTCCTCTATATCCATCAAACTCCACCAGAAGCAGCAGATAAAACAGCATTTAAAATGTCTAATTAAGGGGCAATTTAGTGTGGCCAATCACCTTTGGGTTGTGGGAGTGAGACTCATGCAGGTGCGGGAGGATTGTGCAAACTCCACATGGACAGGGTCCTCAGTGCCGTGAGGCAGCAGTGCTAACCACTGTACCACCATGCTGCCTTACACCTGGGATAGAACCAGCAAGGCAAAGAGGAGAGCTCATTAATAACTAAGTTGGAGGTACAAGAACTAGAGACCAATGGTGGACAGATAAAGCCAAGGAACTGCAACTCTTCGCTGACGAGCATGACACCTGGGGTTCTTGTGCCACCAAGACAATATCTGGACCCAGTACCCTAGTCCTCAAAACCAGTGCAAAAGGATGGAACCCTAGAGTCAGAAAACATTAACCTTTAATGGAGAGAACACTCAAAAAAATCTTCTAAACCATGATATAACCATAGATGAGGTGTGCTTGAGGAAATACCCCAATCAATGATCTTGGACTACCATTAAGCGCGGATGAAGTTGAAGCCACATTAAACATGAGGAATGGTAAAACCACAAGAGAAGAGATCACCCGTCATCTCCTGCAGCTGTTGCTGACAACATAAATGCTTGCCGACCTTGGGATGCCGTCGTTGCCACCACCTTCAAGAAAGGAGACAAAATTGACAGTGGAAACTACCGAGAAATTGCCCTATTCTCCATCGCCAGAAAAATCATTGCCCAAATCTTTGTAGCCCAGTCTTTGAAGAATTCCTTCCAGAAAGCCAGTGTAGCGATTGACCAAACCGTGGAACAGCAGTCATGATTTTCACTGTCTTCAAAATCGATCCGACCAAGGCTTTTGACTCAATCAGGACGTGCTACGGAACATCCTGTCAAAAAGCCAGCTGTCCAGAGAAGTTAATCAATATTCACCAACAAGATGACAGCAACAGTCCTCGCTGATGGAAATAAGGCAAATCCTTAGCAGGTCAGAGTCAAATAGGATTGTGTAAACCCCTACCCTTTTCTCAATATTCATCGCCACCATCCTTCACCTCATTAAGACAAGCATCTCAGTGGAGTGGACACATGCAATGACGGATAACCTTTCAACCAGAGCTGGTTGAGAATCCAAGAAGAAAACAACATGATATTGCTCATGGAGGAGGACATTGCCATGCCATCACCACTCAAGAGAATCTCCAAGCCACGTTTGACACCTTCGCGGAAGCATACTAATGAAATTGGTCTCAGCCACAACCAGTTTACTAACCAGCCCCAGGGCAAGATACGGTCCTTCCCTCCATCGAGATAAATGGAGAAACCCTCCCGTAGCCACCTCTCCTCGAAAGCCGACATTCACACAGAGATTCAACATCGTATACAATCGGTGAGCGGCATCCATGGACACTATAGTGTCTTTGATGATCACAACATTTGTGCTGATGATCCTCGCGTACAAGGCAGTCGTCCTCCCAAATCTTTTATAGTGGTCTTTGAGAAGGTAGTGGTCTTTGAGAAGGTAGTGCTAGTCACCTTTTGAGCTACCCAACGCTACAAATATGTTAATAATATCTACCAAAGTACATCCAACATCTGAAAACATGGTGGCAGCAAATGGAATGCAATTTTGGAGACCCAAGAAAAATTAAAACCCTGGAAAACCGAAGGGAACAAAATAGCATTCAGCCCTGAAGAAACATCCGAGCAGCAAAAGAAAAAAAAGGTAATCAAGAGAAAAGCTCTAAAGAAAGATGTGAAAGCTGAAGGCAGAAATTAAGGGTGGGATCCTCCAGAGCTGCCCGCCACCGGTTGGAATCCAGATAGCCCAGTGAGGCATTGGCAAACGTTTCACACCAGTCGTGAAACCCGTCAAGTCTTCCAGCCTTCCCCAGATATCAGAGGAGGAGGTTCCCGACGGCAGGAATATGCAAATAGCTGATTAGTGGTGGTGTTTTGAATCTAATTTGTGGGCTGGATGCCCGGTTCACATGCTTCCAGGGCCCTGCTCGCACAAATTGGTCCAAGCCCCAAGGAACTGGTACCTGGTCACCTGCAGTGAGGGGTGGCAAAGTGGAAATTATCCTCCCGACAACTGCCGTCAGGGTGCCCCTGGATAAGTGTTTTTCCAATTGGCGAGTCAAGTTTGCTCCCAGCAGCAGTTTCGGCTGGCGGGAGCACTTATTTGCCAATCTGAAGAATCACACTTTACGTTCTTCACTGTGGAAGACTTCATTCAATCCGGTGACAGTTCGGCTTCAATACCAGAGTATGCCAAGTCAGCAGACCCAACAGGGGCAAGCTAAAAAAAGTTTAAATTCATGGACAGCACAAGTCCTTAAAATATCAAATACTTCAGCAGTCAGAAATTGGCATTTAAAAACCAGGGGAGGATAGATTTTTCCACCCTCTGCAACATGTTTCTTTGTGGTGGGAGGCGGCCTGCTGTTGGCCAGCAGCAGAATCTTCCTATCCACTGAGTCAATGGGATTCCCACTCCCTGCCGCAGGGAAACCCATGGCAGGGGGGGGGGGGGGGGGGGGGGGGGTGCCGTTGGCAGGATTGGAAGATCCCACTGGTGAGGACAGCCAGAAAATGCCACACCTCCCACGCCAGCATCCAGCTCAGTTTGAACAAAGAAAAAAATAAACTTAATAGCTTCAGAAAAAAGCAAAAGCTGAGAGTTAATGATTCCAAGACCTGGAGAACATTAATGTGCTAAAAGGGAAGACAAACCAGCCGATCCAGGCAGCCATTGTTAAATGCCGAGATTATCATAGAATTTACAGTGCAAAAGGAGGCCATTCGGCCCATCGAGTCTGCACTGGGTCTTGGAAAGAGCAACACGAAGGGCAATTTTGGACACCAAGGACAATTTAGCATGGCCACTCCATCTAACCTGCACATGTTTGGACTGTGGGAGGAAACCCGCACACACACGGGGAGGATGTGCAGACTCCGCACAGACAGACGGTGACCCAAGCCGGAATCGAACCTGGTACCCTGGAGCCGTGAAGCAATTGGATTGGATTATTGTCACCTGTACTGAGGTACAGTGAAAAGTATTTTTCTGCAAGCAGCTCAACAGATCATTCAGTACATGGGAAGTAAAGGGAATTAACAAAATTCAAGATCCGTTGGGGAAGAGCTTGCAGAGTCGACTCGCTCCGGTGCAATTGTGCTATCCACAATGCTACCGTGCTGCGATTATTCCAGGAGCCCGCCAAAAGCAGCAAGGATGGAAAACACTTTAGTGCAGTGAGGCACCATCTTGGATTTTCAGAAATTTCTTCTGAACCTGCAATTTAAAAATTAACCATGCATCAGAAATCTACTCTTCCAGATCATTTTGGGTTTATCCAAGGTCCAGATAAATTCCATGGCCATCGATTCCTTTACACATGGCTTTATTTCCCAATAAATGATAGAAGAGTAATAAAACATCTGCAAAATTTGATGAAGTATTAAAGCAATTCAAAACTTAACCTCCAAAGTAACAAAAAAAGACGGGTCATATTTAAACAAAGCAGCCAAGGTCCCAGGTTCGATCCCGGCTCTGGGTCACTGTCTCGTGTGGAGTTTACACATTCCCTCCGTGTTTGCGTGGGTTTCACCCCACAACCCAAAAATGTGCAGGCTAGGTGGATTGGCCACACTAAATTGCCCCATAATTGGAAAAAAATGAATTGGGTATTCTAAATTTTTTTTTTAAAAATATTTAAACAAAGCGTCCAGCATCCAGGAGAACCTGCCAACTCCTTCATTACGGAGCTGTGCGGAATGGCTGAAGGCTGTGATTATGGTGATCTGAAATCAGAGATATAATATAGATGTAGAGTGGCAGATGACATTCTCCCAGACATGTTTCAAGCAAAGGAAGATCAAACCCTCAGGACAACCATTCAGATTGTCACACAATCTGATTCTGAAATCGGTTTGTACAGATCCATATTAAAGGGGATAAAACAAACCATGGTTCAAAGTAAACCCCAGTGTCCAGTTAGTGAAACAGCAACAATCCAGGCCAAGGGAGGCAATACCCTAACCAACCAGGAGAGCAATCAAGGCAGCATTGGGGATCGAAGTATTCCTGCAGGCGCAATTTCCAGCAATTCCAGCCCAATGCTTTCAGTGTAACAGAATAGCACTTCAGGAAGCTGTGTAAAGCCTCACCCTCTAGTCATTAGAATCCCATCCAGCTCAATTCCAAATCCACACTCACCAATCCTGGCCTCATTGAGCACGTTAATGGCACCACCACTGGTGGTCATTAGTTGCCTTGGTCAGGATAGCTATAGAATTTGACCAGGATTTTGTTAATCTGACCCAATATCAACCTATATGGCCCAGTATCGTATTTTGTTTTATAATACTCCCGTTAAACATCCTGGCTCATTGCATGCCTTTAAAGACACAATACAAATACAGATGTTTGTGGTGGAAGTTCTGTGCCCAGGATGATGATGATGCTGATCTGTTTTTAATCACTTCAGCCCTTCCACATTGCATTTGTTTCCACTTTAGAATCTAAAAAATCTCCAATCTTTCCCTTCAGTTATGTTTCAATCCCAACTGTGTTTCACAATATTGTAGAGACAACACCAAACTCCGTCTCTTTCTTCTTCCCTCCCCTACCCCGCCTCCCTACACAGTTGAAAGAATTAAAATTGAGGAAAATAACTGACTGGCTGTTTGCTCCCCGCTCCCTATCCGTCCCCTCCTGTAATGAAACTCATCAACACCAATGTCACTGGTGTCAGCCAGTTTAAATGGCTTTGCATAATTTGGTGCCAAAACCTGTGCAGTAGTCAATACAGCTTTTAAGCTGTCAAGGCACTGGTCTAAATTCCTCCAACAAGCTTATCGAGGAGCCATTACCAGTGCTGAAACAAATTTCTGCTAGAAATCACTTAGTTTTGTCTTTGACTTGCTGTGAACAGGATGGTGTGTGTGTGTGTGTGTGTGTGTGTGTGTGTGTATCTGGTTTCACTACTTTGCAGGTCATATCAGTCCAATTCACTCAAAATGGCCAATTATTTACCTTGTAGCCAGAGACTTCAACCAGGTTTCTTGCAATAAACAGAACAATTGCTAGTTATAAAACAACTTGCGGGTTAACACACAAATTGTACTTGGCAAGTATAAATACTTCTCGCACACGCACCCACACATAGGACAAGCACAAACAGATATCTGCAGAGATGGGCCTTGGATACAGACAGTGCACAGATGAGGATTCTTTGGCAGCTGGTTGAGAACCACACAATTTCAGGAAGGCAAGAGAGAGACAGAAGACCAGTACAGTGGCTCTCTGTTCTCACTGGATAAAAGCAAATTACTGCGGATGCTGGAATCTGAAACGAAAGAGAAAATGCTGGAATCTGGCAACATCTGTAGGGAGAGAAAAGAGCTAAAGTTTCAAGTCCAATGACTCTTTGTCAAAGCTAACAGAGAAAGTGGGAAATATTTATACTACATATTACTCCACAGTACAAATATTTCCCACTTTCTCTGTCTGTTAGCGTTGACAAAGAGTCATTGGACTCGAAACGTTAGCTCTTTTCTCTCCCAACAGATGCTGCCAGACTTGGGAGATTTTCCAGCATTTTGCTTTCTGTTCGCAAGCTTATTCCCCAACAAAACCAGCAGTGTCTGCCATGGGATTTTCAGTAAGTATTTGCCTTTCAGTTTTTCCCTCATCAATTAAAGTGATTAATAAACAAACAGCTCTTCCTCAGGTGCCAGCCAGGTGTTTTTGGAAGCAGGCAGGCTTGCTCCCAGTCCAAGGTGAACTAATGACATTCTTTACTCCAGGTCAACATCCAAGCTTCCAGATAATACAATGTCTTTCCATATTTTTTTTTAAATGGAGCTTTTAAACTTTTTGCCATATTAGCTGCTCCAGCTGCTGTGACTGTGTTCAATAATGGAATGCAATAAGAACTAGGAGCAGGTGCAGGCCATCTGGATCCTCAAGCCTGCTCCACCATTTAATAAGATCATGGCTAATTACGTACACGCCCGCTCACCATTACCCCGAATTCCTAAAAATCCATCTTTGCCTTAAAAACATTCCATGAGGTAGCCTCAACTGTTTCACTGGGCAAATGCTTTAAGGTACTGGGAGGCTGGAAAACTCAACCGCACTTGAAACACCACCACATTCAAGGATATGGGATCAGTGCTGGTAACTGTGATTCACGCAAGATTAGGGGTTTTTATTGTTTTGTGCAGAACAGCCTTTCTGCACTGTATGACTATGACTCTTCCATAATCAACATGGGAGGCCTTGTGGTGCAGCACTGGTAGTATCCCTACCACTGGACCAGAGCTCTGTGGTGATATGCATCACGGTAAACACACAAATACACTGCGGCTAAGTAAACACTAGAGGGTGCACTAGAGGGTGCACCAGAGACGTCATGACCTGCAGACATATAGCTCATGAACACATAGAATAGGGCATGGCCAATGGGCAGTCAAGACACCCAGAGGTGACACTACCACAAGGAGGCATCACACAACCTATACACCAAGGACAGGGCACACATGCTCTGTCTCTATCCACAGGCGACACAGAGTAGAACAGGGGCAGATCAGAAGCATCACACCCACCACGTGGCTTAGAGCAGACTGGCTAAATGGACTGAGTTACTATAGCAAGATTAGCAGGAGAGTCGAACTCTGAACTGTGCTAATGGTTCAATAAATCACATTGATTTTACTTCAACGTTGGGAGTATCTTTTGGTCAAAGCTGCATCGAGTTGCAGCCTGTGTTATCCCAGAGTACATACACAACACTCTGGGTCTGGATTGATTCGGTCAGGAAGTTGCTTTATGGGTAATGCATCACCAACCTCAACATGTGTGATCAAAGACATTTTCCCTGGCCTACTCACACAAATTGATTCATGAGCTGGTTAACAGTTTGACAGATTTCTGGAAGACAGCTTAACATCTGGTCCATGTTTTCAAGCACTTTTGTGTTGTCCAATTAGAATACTGGAGGGTTGACTTTAGAATTTGTCTTGATTCACTCAGTATTCTGATATTTACATTTCACCCCTGAATACATTCCTCTCCTGGCTGGCCAACGCATACTTTTGGGAGGCAGTGGCGTAGTGGTATTGTCACTGGACTAGTGATCCAGGAGACCCAGAGTCATACTCTGGGGACCTCGGTTTGATCCTGCCATGGTAGATGGTGAAATTTGAATTCAATAAAAATCTGGAATTAAAGAAGTCTAAAAAGGTGACCATGAAAACATTGAAATTGTCTAAAGCCATCTGGTTCAATAATGTTCTTTAGGAAAGGAAATCTGCAGTCTTTACCTGGTCTGGCTAACATGTAACTCAGCTCCACAGCAATGTGATTGACTCTTCTTCGATGGGAAAACGCTGGCCCAACCAGACACTTGTATCTCATGAACAAATTAAAAAAAGTAATTCTGGAAATTTGAAACATTTGATTCATTAATATCTCTAATTCAGAAGTCATCTCATCTCATGCCCATATCAATTCAAAAGGACACAATCCTGTGGACTCATTAGGGTTATCCCAATGGCAAATAGTAAAAATGGAATCATGTATCTCAACTCATTCAGACATTCCTGATAATTGGCTTTAGAATCATAGCAAGTTTGATGCCATCTTTCTGATGCTCCTTTAAGACTGCAGATAACTGGAAGACAGTTTTATTGCCAAATCATTCATTTGAATATTTGTGGTGCAAATTTTGAGCCTTGGTCCAATTGTCATCCATATCTTATTTAAAAAGAAAATTGAACTGACTTTTCTGCTACCACTTGTTATTATTTCCCCCCAAAGCCCTGCCTCAGAAAATCTTGCTGAAACGTTGGTTAAAAAGAAATGGATTCCCACTTCTGCTTTTAGATAGGGACCCTAATAAAGGGTCCATAAAGAGCTGGTATCAGAATGAAGTAGGGACCCTAATAAATGGTCCATAAAAAGATGGTATCAGAATGAAGGGTACAAGTTTAAGTTTAATTGACGATTGGGGTTTCGCCACTACCTGACTGATCTAGCAGAATTTAACTAAGTCTTGATGTAATCCTAGCAAATAAAAAATAAGTTTTCGTACATTAACTTGCATATTCCAAATGCCCAAGTGACCTGCTGTTGAAAGTTACTACTGCCCATTCCTCATCTGCTGGTATTGGGAGTGGTTGCCCTTCCCCCCCCGAGCATACCACTTTCACTGGTTGTTTCAACACAAAGGTGAGGCTGATATTTTTCAGCCTACCAGGTCATTCAGCAAGATAAAAATCCATTCCTACTATAGGGGTTTGCTTCAGTCAGCATCAGTGACCGACTTACTCACGTAGTGTTTTAATTGGTTCCCTCCAAACCGTTCTTGGAATTGGTTTTCCACAATTACTTGATTTATCTGTGGAATTGTCCCCAATTCTTTGGTAGATTCTACACCTTCACTAGGCTACTATTTTGTCAGTAATCTCATTACCCAGTTTGTCTAAAGGCTCTTCGGGCGGCCCTATTACTGCAATCGACCTCAATTAATTTCTAGAAATTAGCTTTCGTATTGCGATGGAAGCGTACTAGGTGCAAAAGCGTACTAGGCGCAATTCAACTAATTGGGAACAAAAGTCCCATAGCTGACGTGTTAGCCGTGAGTTCCCCGGCACTTGCAGCGCTGAGAAACACATGAAATACCATCACAGTGTGCAGTACTGTGCATTCACCGGTCAGAAAAATCACCTTCACACAATAACTAAGAGGAGCAATATAGAACATAGAACAGTACAGCACAGAACAGGCCCTTCGGCCCTCGATGTTGTGCCGAGCCATGATCACCCTACTCAAACCCACGTAATCCACCCTCATCTTAGAAGGTAATATTTTCTCTGGTGCAATATGTGCTCCAAGCAGGGCTGGTATAAAGAAAATTGTTCTTTTTTTTGTTTTAAAACAGCACGGTGTCGACCAGGCTTTCTCATTTGAAGACCAATTGACACAGATCTACAAGCGTCAAGCTTGTGGTGTCTCAGGCTGGTACACCACTAATGGCTTAGAAATTGCCTGGAATGTTCCCACTAAGCAGAACAATCAGGTGATCTTGGCTGCTTGTAGTCTTTGCCATTTTGGATACTGCCAATAAAGTGGTCTCATTAATATTGAAAACTTGGTTTGGGAGAGTAGTCATCATCTTCAATCACTCGAGAATTTCAGCTTATTCACCAAGGAGCAGATAGCAATGCCTCTTGGAAAAGCTCAAACCATTCGCTACTGTGGTGATATGCATCACTGTAAATACACAAGGGGTTAATGTGAACACATTACACCTAGCTAGACACTAGAGGGAGCACCAGAGACATCATGACGCACAGACAGTCAACCAATAGGTCAGTAAGAAAAAAAAAATAGGACACAACCAATGGGCATTCAGGAGGGCATTACACCAACCCATATATAAGGACACAGCACACATGATCTTCCTCTTTCCAGTGGAGAAACTTGGTGAGTATAGACAGGGTTGACTGAAACACATCACACCCACCACGTGGATTGTAGCAGACTGGTTTGTCAGTCGAAGTAGCTATAGCAGGATTAACAGGAGAGTCAAATCCAAGTAGGAGAATCATTAACAGTTTAATAAATATGTGTTAAAGCTAAGTCTGAACCTTCCTTTGTCAGAGAGCACATCAAGGAAGCAGCTTATGCTACGTCAAGAGCATGGCAAAACATGGTACCTAGGAGTGACCTGTTGAATCCAGATAGTTCAACTCAACAAATTTGTGACAACCAGCAACAGCACCCAGGCATGATGTTCGAGATTCCAGTTCCACAGCAACTCAGGTACCACGGCAATCTCAGTGCAAACTGGTGTGCGTTTAGGCAGAGATTTGAGATCTACCTGGTAGCTTCCAACCTAGATGGCGTAGCGGATGCAGAGAAAATAAAGCTTCTACTTACCTTCACGGGTCCAAGAGCAGCTGAAATCTTCCAGACCATCAAATACTCAAAAGGGGCAAAACAAGAGACACTTCCAGGCAGTCCTGGACAAATTCCAAGAATTCTGCGAGGAACATACAAGAAAAAAAAACAGACACCAATACGGACCACAAGGTGGTGAAGGTAGGCTTTCCATTGCAGAAAACGGCAGTTTGATCTGGCGGCCATCTTGGAAAAGGGTGCCACACATGCGCAGTTGAGAGAAGGGAGCAAAGTAAAGGAACAGCGATGTGCGCATGCACAATCCATTCCTATGCTCTACGTCAGCGTCATGACGTCAGAGGTCCCAGACCACGCTCACTAAAAAGGGGAAATGTCACAAAACAAGAAAATTTTTTTTAAAGCCTCAAAACAAGATTCTTTCAGCTGGAACGACAGCACAATCATAGATCATAGAATTTACATTGCAGAAGGAGACCATTCGGCCCATCGAGTCTGCACCAGCTCTTTGAAAGAGCACCCTACCCAAGCCCACATCTCCACCCTATCCCCATAACCCAGTAACCCCACCTAACACCAAAGGGCAATTTAGCATGGCCAATCCACCTGACTTGCACATCTTTGGACTGTGGGAGGAAACCGGAGCACCCGGAGGAAACCCATGCAGACACGGGGTGCAGTCTCTGCACAGACAGTGACCCAAGCCGGGAATCGAACCTGGGACCCTGGAGCTGTGAAGCAATTGTGCTGCCCCAAGAATCAGGATCAATGCCCGATCTTCGACCAGTAGCTGAAAGTAACCTCCGCAGAACCCTGCAAGAAGCAGTTAGCACTGCCTTAGATGATGATATGGTCCTTGATGACTATGACTCAGACCTGGATTTCTTCTTTGGACATCGCGAGCCCAATGCCAGCTCCAACACAATACGTGATTGGAAGACAACGACTCAAGATGAAGATTTAATCATTGGACATGGCGACCCCGGTACCAAATCCAAACCGCAACTGTTGTACATTGAAGACCCCAACGACCGGTTATTTGGATTGGGGAATCCTCAGCCCAGCATATACGACATCCCGACTCGTGAGTGCAGGATTATGCGGCAGCCTGATGCCAAGAGACAGAGAGCAGTACAAGCCTCCACAGCGAGCTCATGGACAGCCTCCACGATAGAAGCAATGCAAGACTCCAGAGCGCAGTCCTTGCATGAAGACAAAGTGATGACAGTTTCCACAGGGAACGCTGCAAGACTCCACAGGAGGGTGTGACACAAGCCTCCACGATGGAAGGACGCAAGACTCCAGCGCAGTCCTTGCATGAAGACGACCACGAGGGTCTAGCAACCTTATCTGAACAACCAGCGGCAGACAATGCAGGTCTGCCACACTCAAGTGAACAGAGGACAGTCTACCCAGCTCGAGTGAACAACAAGACGACACTGAGGCTCTACCCACTGCATGTGCGACAAGTGATGACGGCATCCCACGTCCCACAGGATGTGCGACATGACAGACCTCAGCTAGTGTGCGCAGAGGCACTCGACAATCAGAGTGAGACTACTGGTGACTCCGGTGATACCACGTTACTTCAAACCTCATTCGCTCGAGCCCTTCCTGCATTCCTGAACATTTTTACTCCAGACGTGGAGCATAAAGAAACCTCAGTTGACTGAAGTGAACCTGCAATGACTCCGGATGGGCAGCGGCAAGAAACCAAAAGCTGATTCAGGTGAACCAGAAACGGCTCCAGATGGAGAGTATCGACAAGCCAAAGCCGATTCAAGTAAGCTGGATATGACTCCAGACTGGGAGTGCTGCAAACTCAGTAATGGCATGCTCAAGGAAACAGCAGATGCCACAAAGGACCCTGACACAAGTAACTTTTTGAAGGACTCGTATTATCCACAGAGTGGTCCTCGAGCGCAGCAAACACGACAACAAAACCAACCAACACAAAAACCACATCAAAGACAATAACAAGAAGCGTACCAAAGGCAACAGCATCGACAACAAGCACGACAAAAACAACACCGATGGAAGTACGACTGGTGCAACATGGTACAACTCTGCAACTGCGGGACACTTGTTACTGCTCAGCTCAGTACAATGACAAACCATGGTTGGACACAACACAGATTGCATACATTGCTACCACAAGCAGAGTCCAAATCAGACAACAAAATGATTTGACCACTTCTTGGTTCCTTAGGCACAGGGACACTGACAGCATTCACAAGAACATGCCACCATCAACATTACCACCTCACCAAGACAAGAAAGCCACTCAACCATATTAATTAATGAACTTTGGACTCATACATATGATTTAGACTTGTTGTTTAATGATCACCGTTATCATGATTTGTACATATCATCCCTTATCTACCTAGTTTGTTCAATTTTCTTTTAACACTGTACAGAAAATATGTAACACGATAAAAAGGGGGGGGGGGGAGATGTGGTGATATGCATCACTGTAAATACACAAGGGGTTAATGTGAACACATTACACCTAGCTAGACACTAGAGGGAGCACCAGAGACATCATGACGCACAGACAGTCAACCAATAGGTCAGTAAGATAGGACACAACCAATGGGCATTCAGGAGGGCATTACACCAACCCATATACAAGGACACAGCACACATGGTCTTCCTCTTTCCAGTGGAGACACTTGGTGAGTTATAGACAGGGTTGATTGAAACACATCACACCCACCACTTGGATTGTAGCAGACTGGTTAGATAGTCGGAGTAGCTGTAGCAGGATTAACAGGAGAGTCGTTAACAGTTTAATAAATGTGTTAAATCTATCACCAAATCTGAACCCTCCTTTGTCAGAGAGTGCATCAAGGAAGCAGCTTATGCTGCATCAAGAGCATAACAAAACAACTACCAGCAGTGAAGATTTCCCATTGACAACACTCACCTTGTCCAGTCCAAGTCTTCAAACAGATAGCAGTACTGGTTTTGGTCTTCGATCCCGATTACCAAGAATCTTTCCATGTTCTCAGTTATGCTGCTTCTAGTCTGACTCACCTGCCATCACTTGCTGTGATCAGTGTTATCAAAGATCGTACTCAAATGGTAGCCCAAGCACTTTACCAATATCAACTGCCCATTCTCCAACCAGATGCTTTAAAACATCCACTCACTGCTATGCCGTTTTCCTAGTAACAGCAGACTCACTGCCATCACTTTTGGGTGTTTGACCAGGTTCAAAAGCAATTTCAAGAGATTGCAGAACTAAATCACAAGCTTGAAACAATCTCAAAGCTTTAAAATGGTTGGTGTTGTGACCCCATTGGTGGCAAGGACAGTGCTCTATTCAGTTTACCCCTTACACAGCGTAGTACAAACTCCCCCAGTAATTGGGGGCAGGGTTTCCCCTTAAAAGGGGAACTGCTCAGTATAAAAACTGGGTGCAGGTTAGGGAGGGTGTCCCTTCAGAGACAGCAGTAGTATTTCCATTATTGTTGTGTATACTGTAATAGGCCAGACATGCATTTCTACCCTACAGTGTGTTCTTGTTGTCTCTCCCGTTCGGGTTCTACAATTTCTCCACTTCACTGCAACAAATTGTTTTCTGGGTAGCACTAGTGGATGGCACTGTGGCTTCACAGCGCCAGGTTCGATTCCCCACTGGGTCACTGTCTGTGAAGAGTCTGTACATTCTCCCCGTGTCTGTGTGGGTTTCCTCCGGGTGCTCCGGTTTCCTCCCATAGTCCAAAGAAGTGCCGGTTAGGTGGATTGGCCATACTAAATTGCCCTTAATGACCAAAAAGGTTAGGAGGGGTTATTGGGTTACAGGGATAGGGTGGAAGTGTGGACTTAAGTGGGTCGGTGCATACTCGATGGGCCGAATGACCTTCTTCTACACTGTATTGCAGCCTCACATGTATAAGGGTCAGACCTGGGATGAGAGCACATCTTACAACACCAGGTTAAAGTCCAACAGATTTGTTTCAAATCACTAGCTTTCAGAGCACTGTTCCTTCCTCAGGTGAATGAAAAGGTATGTTCTCCAGATTGTCTACCATCGACACTGCAAACTGCCGGCTCAAAGTGGAGAGGATCTCCAAGAACCTTCCTCTTCATTCACCAGAGGAAGGAGCAGTGCTCCGAAAGCTAGGTGATTTGAAACAAACCTGTTGGACTTTAACCTGGTGTTGTAAGATTCTTACTGTGCTCACCTGATCAAGTACAGCACTGCAGGCACACCCAGGGCTTCTACATTCAAATTGCTGAGTCAAACGGGCCTTCTCACAGAAATGAACAGCCCAGACTTCTACTTCATTTTGCAAAATAAAATTTTGTTTGGGTATTCATGGAAAAGTTTCAGCTTCTGAAAGAATTGTGAATCCTTCAAGTGCAATCAAACAAACACCTCGCCTTGTACTCTATTCAGTCAGGTGCCGATAAGAGTACATGAAAGAGCAGCACAAAAACACAAAGAGTAATGCCACATAATAACATGAAATTACAAGGGAAAATCAGAATGGAAAACAGAAATTCGGAATTCTGCAAGTCATTAAATAGAAACAACGAGCAGGAACGCAAGGTGGTTTTCTAAGGAACAAAAAAGGAGGAAGAAAGATAAAATGGAAAGCGCAGCCATAATGCCTCCTATTTGGTTCGTGCTCAAGAGATTTTAAAGACTAGTTTATTCATAATTATGGGCTCTTACCATTTGTGGAAGAAATATTAATGCATCCATAAAGCGAAAATTTACAATACTGCTACAAATCGAAAGAAATCCCTTCTCCATGCAAGAAATTGGGATCACAAGCCTAGAGTTACAAGTATAGAAATGATAACAGCACAGAAGGGGCCATTCAGACCCAAAGACAACCAGGTGCCCTTTCTAATCCCAATTCCTGCACAGTCCACTGAACATCTGAGATCCCCAACTATATCACTTTTAAATTTCCACTATTTTTTAAAGGTAATCTAGTTTAGTAGCATTTGTTGAAGTAGAACAAAATCTATTCTTGAACCACTCTCCCAATCACTACAGCTTCCTTTAAATATGTTAATGATATAATTTTGCGTTAAAAAGGACCAGCTAAGTCCTTAGAACAGTTTTTTTTTTTTAAATCAGCCAGCATTTTTAAATTCTAAAAGAAAGTTATCTTTGATTAGAGTTACTAAAATCTTTAACACTTCATAAAGCCATGTGTTCCTTTCATAACAGCAACAGATGAAGCAGAGGAAAAGCAATTGAAGAAAAAGAAAACCTGGATTTGCAGTTGATCTATCAAAGTTTCCAGTTTTGACTCAAATCCATGAACAGGCTTTGCGTAACCAGGAATTGATTTCTCCAGACTGTCAGTTATGGTACTGTACACCTACAGAATAGGGAATGCAAAACTCAGAACTTTAGGATAGATAACACAATGCAAAATGATGCCAGAAATTCAGCATGTGGTCAAGTACAGTACATTTTACATTTCCAACCAACAAAAATGTACTGCTTCTCTAAAAACAATACTTGCCTGGTTCCTGAAGATATATATAAACATCTCAACAGTTACTTCCACAAAAAAGATGAGAATCATCAGAATCAGAAACTGCAGAAGAAAAAAGGTTTTGAAGTGAATCAAATATGACCATTTGTCCTTCAATTCAATAAGTTACATTTTCTATGTTTAAAGTCAGTTTTTGGCACAGCAGAACTATTACAATTAGAAATTACTAAATTACAACTCCAAAAGCAATGACCTAATAAGTCTTGAATATTGGGCTGAACATCCGTGGGAATTTTGTCTGCTAGAACTTCAACCATTTTACAAGGTAATCTTTATTTTACATGCTCCAGCAGATCATAATTTTTGTCACAACTTCCTGGGCTAGTGCGCGGTCAATTCCAGCCTCACTTGAACTGGAGTCGCAACACAGGTGAAATTAGATTTTATTTAAAATACCAGAGATCCTTCATTGGGCCCAATAAACTACAGCACTAACTTTAAAACACAAGTAACCTTTTATCACATACAGTATCATAATTAAATGGTTAGAATATCTACCAGCCCTTTCCACAGACCAAAAAATAATAAAACAGAAAAAAAAGGAACAAAGGAAATGACAGGAAGGACTCAATTTTTAAAAGCATTAATAGAGAATTTAATTGAAATCAATGCAAAGTCATTGTCTCGGATTGCTACCCAAGTGAAGAACCAAGCTATTTAAATTTAACAAATTGCACTAATCTCGCACTTATGCAGGAAAAATAAATTTAAAAAAATAAATAAATAAAAAAAAAGAGTAGCACTTCATACAGAACAAATCTGAAAGATAAAAACGTATAGCACTGGAGAGGCAAGGATGAAATTTGAGTTCAGAGCCAAAAATGGCTGATGGCATGGTGAATGCATAAGACATCAAATGTTGCAGGAGCATGGGGTTCTAGATTATGCATCTTGTTGTGCAAATGTGTTGATTTATTAAAAATGAAACAAAATTTAAATCTGACAATTTTTTTTGAAGGGGGTAGGTTTGGGGGCAATTTTTAAACGTGGGTCAGTGGGTAAGGGGCTGTTTAGCTGAGCAAAATAAAGCCAGTCAATAAAAAAAATGTCCGGAAGCAGGCTCCAACTGCTGACTTTTGGGTTTAACTCAAGCAGTCATACCCACTTCCAGGTGAAAGGTTAGCATATTAATATGCTAATGAAGCAGGAACCCGCTGATTTTGCCATCGCGGTCCTGGATCCCCAGGAACCCTTGTGGGCCAAGAGCAGTAGGAGCACCTAAATTGTCCTCCCCCACCCCAAATTCCACCACCGCCAGAGTTCGCTACCCATCCTGTCCTTTGTGGCCTCTCCTCCAGTGGTCTCCACTTGACTGGATACAAAAAGTCTGTCAATCCACAGGGTGACTTGCAGGTGGTGAAATTGGTCAGTACTGTAGCGTCACACGAGACTTGTGGATTTCCTTGTGCTACCGGCTGCTGACAGATCACCTCCCAGTCGCTCAAAAAGGTACCCCCAGCCAAAATCTGTAAAATAGCTATACAAATGTAAACTTACCAACTCTTATTTTTTTTAAACTAAAATCAGGTTTTGCTGAAAATCCATAATGGTAATTTGGCAACTGAAACCCAAGTCAATTTGTGAGAAATTATTTTTCTGCCTTTCCAAGATCAGTAGGGTTGTGTGGGACCATATGATGGAACGGCTGAAGTAATTTGAAGGATGTTCATTACATAGAGATTGAGTTGAAACATATTCTGAAGGAACATGTGTACAATGCTTCACCTATAAAAAAGGTGAGCTTGATTCAGGGAGGCCACAAATATAGATTTTAAACTCAATTCAAAACAAAATGAATACTAGTAGTTCCAAGGGAGAACCACATGCATGTTACTGGCTGACACAGCTATCAACACAAATGTTCAGTCAGAACATTAAAGCACAATTGTATGTGATTTTAATTATTTCAGGAGGTTTGTCACCACAAGTCAGCAAGTACTGCAATCTGTCAAGCGGGAAACAGATGAAATTCTGCTGGAACCCTGGTTAAACCACTTAAAGAGCACTGCTTGCAGTTCTGGTGTCATTTTATGAAAGTAATATTGAGACACTAGAGAGGGTACAGAGAAGATTTATAAACAGGATGATACCAGAAATGTGGGGGTATACAAAAAGGAGGAACAGACTGGGTCTCAATTCTCTTGAAAAAAAAGGAGGCTGAGAGGTGCCTAATGGAGCTATTTAAAATTATGAAAGCTTTTGATAAAGTGGATTAAAATTTGTTGGGAACAAAGGCGACCAATAGAACATTTAATTCAGCCAGGAATTTAGAAGAAACTTCACCCCACCAGTGGTAAGAAATGTGAAGTTGTTGAAGCAGATAATATAAATGCATTTGTGAGGGAGACAACGGTAAATTTAGATGAGAAAAAAAAGAGAAAGAAGTTTTGAGTGGAACATTAACACCAGCATGAGCTGGTTGGGCTGAATGGTCTGTTTCTGTGCTGTATATCCTATGCAAGTCGAGTGTAACACATCGAATGTCAGCAATAAAAATTTTCGGAGAAATACAACAGCTATGTTCTTGCAAGACAATTACATTTAATTATTGCACACCAATAAAAATCAACTACTCATTTTTGCCAGGTAGGTAGAGGGCACAAGCTGCTTTAAGCAACTGTTGATTTAAAAATTACTCCCATAATTTCTCAGACATTGCAGAAAATGTACATTTCTGGGGAGTGGGTGGGGGTCTAGTGACATGTACAATAGATTTTAAAAAGTACATAGAATTTCTATGCACCCATCTTCAGCTGCATCCAAATGGATTTGACCCAGATCAAAGTAACTGAGCTGCAAGTTCAAAAGGTGTTGCTTTGTACGAAATGAGTGGACCAATAACGTTAGTTAAGGTTTTGAGGGAGAAAAGCACATCAACAACAACCCCAAGAAAATAGAGTGAAACTCTGGTGAACAGCTGGACTTCATCCATCTCCAAACTCAGCTTGTTGATGCTTCATGCTTATTCCACCTGACCCAAATCGTCCATTGTAGTTTACTGGTTATCAAGTTAACTTTACACATATATCGGTTCAAAACCAGGCAGAAACATCATCTCGGTTCAAAACCAGGCAGAAACATCATCCAGATCGGTTTGTTTAAGTGAGGGCAGGTTACATTATTCAATCAGGTGACCTCCCATTTACCATCACCTTATGTACCCTGATGTTTACATTTAGATCTATGAAACCGGTTCTTCCTGCGCTCATTCACAATTGGCTGCTGCTCGCCCAGTCTATTTTCACCAAAGAACATTGGTGGAAATAGACTGATGGGCTCAGGTCTGGAGCAGCAGTCAAAATATGTATGCAAATGTACGCAGGAAGCACTTGTGACTATAGGCCTAGTAATGTAATGGCTGATTGGACACTTCACTTTGAAGTGTCATCTACACTTTCTACCTTCTTACCATTTAGAAAATGCACTGCACATCTGTTCCTTCTACCATGATGGATTACCTCTTTTTCCACATTATATTCCATCTGCTATTTTCTTGACCACTCATTAAGTCTGTCCAAATCCTCCTGTAGCCGCTTAATGTCTTCTTCGCAACACACATTCCTATCTAGCTTTGTATCACCCACTAACTTGGAAATATTACATTTGGTCCCCACATCCAAATCAGAGCAGCTGGGGCCCCAAGTACTGATCTTTGTAGCACTCCACTAGCCAAAAGTGACAATGAATACAATCTTATTGTATTCTGCCTGGTCTCCTCCTATCCCATATGCTTTTGTTTTGCAAATTAACCTCGTCTGAAAGCCCACATATACTACACATTTTGGGAACATCTTAATGAAGGGTGCTTCATTAGGTACCAAGTTGTTGTGGAATGTCAAACACCAAAGACTATCGTAACTGTGGGAAGACACTTGTACGAACATGAACCATAGCCAAGTAGAATGTTCACTGCCAATTCGGTTCTTCAGTTTGTAATACGATTCCAGCTGTTTCTGGTAAACTGTAATATGCAAACTGTAGAAGTTTGTAAACTGAATTTTTTGAGGAGAGTACACCCCTCCACTGAAGTGAAGAACTCGGGTCAGACTACAGCCAAGCATAATAAGCTGAATGCATTCTAGCTGTGAATGTTCTGCATACCTCACAGACAGAACACCTAATGAGGAAGTGCTCGAAATGGCTGAAGAGGAGAAACAGTTTCAATACTTTTGCCAATCATTTAGACCACACGATAGACAAGGGGAAGACAAGAGACAGAAAACATGGGAGGGGAAAGCAGAAGGATAGATATAATAAACCAGATGCACTTGACCCATGTGGAACATGCAGAGACAGCACAAGATAGAGAGGTGGGAGATCAAGTCTTCCAAAAAGATCCCAGGAATGAACAAAAACATCTGAGCGAGTTCTTCCTACAGTGCACATCAAGAAATCTGAAAGGTGATTTATATCTCTCCAAAAAAAGCATGTTGACTAAAAGGTTGATTACCTGGAATCCCATTTGCCCCAAGAGTTCCAAGCAAGCCATCTAGTTTTTTTTAAGTATCAAAAATCATCTTACACATGTGCTAATGTAGCGGCAGGAAGAAAGGTCTGTTGTAATAATATTATTATTGACTGTGGGAACATTTAAAGCTTTACAGAAAGTTTAACCATTCTGTTTAACTTCATTTTATAAACATGTTAGTTACGAATACAAACAAAACAAAATCATGGAAGCAAAGTACAGATTTTACCACTTTCATCATAGTAATGTTTTCCTTCCAAACAGCAGCAATCCCAAAGATAGCCATGAAAAAAATTAGGACACCGACAATCAGGAGAACAGCAGGGACGCCAGAGATCGATTTACCAGCCAGTAAAGAAATGGGATATAGGTTCAGGTGAATTGAAGCACCCATCCACACAAGTTCAATACCAAATACCTAGAACGAAAATAATTGTTTTATCTTTAAAATGAGCTTTTGCAAGGTTACACATCCGGAAGATTCTAAACTGTATTGTCAAAGCTCTGCAGAGCAGGAGGCAAGGTAAACGTGCCACATCACACAATTAACTTTGAATCAGGAGGGATGGATGTTTAAAACAAAACTACGATGTACTGACAAAAACTCTCCAGGTGCAGTAAGCCTCAATCGATTTTTAACAATTCAAAGTTGAATGAAATTGGCTTCTCACTTTAAAAGTTAACACTTGTATCATTGAATTATTTGGAATTTGTGTTGATTATCGATTTTTAACAATTCAAAGTTGAATGAAATTGGCTTCTCACTTTAAAAGTCAACACTTGTATCATTGAATTATTTGGAATTTGTGTTGATTATCGATTTTTAACAATTCAAAGTTGAATGAAATTGGCTTCTCACTTTAAAAGTCAACACTTGTATCATTGAATTATTTGGAATTTGTGTTGATTATTTCAGTCTTTCAAAAGAGTGACCCGTATCGGGGTGGCGGGGGGAGCATTTGACTCCCAACTCCCCCTTCAAAGACTCAATGCCAGTTGGGTAATCGCCCTTCCTCAATATAAAAGGCACAAGCAAGCCTAGCCTCCATTATAGATAACACAAGGGTTTATTTTTACTATGGTGATCTCAGGATTAAGGGAATGTACAACTGTTCTAAGTTTTGTTCCTTTCTCGAAGCGAATACAAAGTGGACAGGGCATGCTGCTAATCCATCTCCTGGCTTGTTCAGAAAACTAATTCAAATTGAATCCAATTCATGGTCCCGACAGAAGAGGCATACCAGATCCAAGCTGATAAGAATAGGCAGTACACCCGATCTTAGGCAAAATGCCGAGAAGGTGCAGCTGCTTAATGCCAGTCGTGAAACTAAGTTCACGATTGACTCAAGGTTGACCATTAGAACTTGTTGGCCCACATTTATAGTCATATTCACCAATAGGCAGGCTCTTTACTGCAAAGGATGTTTATGAATCGACTGGCTACAAACGCAAAGTGAGGACATTTTGACAGTATTTGATCAGTCTGAGATTGGGCCTATATTACATTTCAAAGGAAGTATTTGGAGAGTAGTTTCCCTAAATCAGTGCCTGTAGCTTTAAGTAGTTTCCCTTAGCCTGATGGGAAAGCCACACAATGTGAAACGGGAGGTGCTGCAGACTCAGGATGAATGAGTGACTTTAAAAAAAAAGGTGAAGTGGCAAGCTGTTCAAAACACCTTCGTTCCAGTAATTTGGACAAGCGGTAAATAAACCTTCAAAAAGGAGTAAATTATGTTTTAAAATCAAATTTATATCTCCATTCAATCAATAGGTAACAAATTCAACAAGATTCCTACCCGCAGGAATGCTGAAAGTACTGTTTGAGCAATTGACAATTAAAGTATAAGAATGTCCGTCAAAAGGAACATAAATCATTTCGATGATGAACTAAATTAAGAATTACTGCGCCAGTTTGCAGAGAACTAGTTTCTGATCCTTAACACCCATGTTCAGAGAATTGGGCACAACTTACTGACGAAGTCTTTTATGTCGATATCACTCTCGCTACATTTACCACATATTTAAATAAAATAAATTATGGAAACTAACTCTGGTAAATAAGACATCTAAAATGGTCGGGTAGAAAAAAAAAGAGAGCGATCTGACCACATTAATGCGACTTAATGAAATCGGCACAGCATTTACATAAACTTATTTCTAGTTCAACAAAGTCATTTAGATTTTTAAATTCCAGGGATTAACTTTTCAAATAAAAATGTATTTAACGTTACCAAAAAGAGCAGGTTAAGCGCAAACAGTGTGATTTTAAGCATCACTACCCCATCTCTGGACTCCATCACAAACCACTTATCGCAAACTCAGCCAAGGTAAACTTGGATGATTATATGGTTGCAATTCACACGTATAAAAGCCTCCCCCCCCCAATTAAAGCAAATTGCTTTTAACACGAGTAGTCTGACATTTTCTAGCGATGGGATTTATTCAATAGCACCCCTGGTTTCATGCAATTTAAATAAATTACTTTCAAATAGTTCCAATGAAAGGTCATTGACCTGAAACGTTTACTCTGTTTCTCTCTCCACATATGCTGTTTCTTTTATTTCAGATTTCCAACATGCACAGTTTTTTGTTTTTGTATTTTCAAATTATTTTTGCTGGAAATTAGATTGGTTGAACTGGTATGACATACTTGCATTTATATAGCACCTTTCGCTTCCTGGGTACATCCCAAAATGCTTTCCTGCCAATTACTTTTGAAGTATGGTCACTGTTGCAATGTAGGAAAATCAGCAACCAATATGCACACAGCAAGCTCGCATTGACAGCAATGTGCCAATGAGCTGATCATCTGTTTTCATGATGTTGATCGAGTGATAAATATCGAGCAAGACACAGGATAACATTCCTGCTCTTCTTCCAAATTGTGCCATAGGATCTCTTATGTGATAATAATGCTAATAATCTTTATTTTTGTCACAAGTAGGCTTATATTAACACTGCAATAAAGTTACTGTGAAAATCTGCTAGCCGCCACACCCCAATGCCTGTCCAGGTACACTGAGGGAGAATTCAGAATGTCCAATTCACCTAACAAGCACATCTTTCAGGATTTGTGGGAGGAACCGGAGCATCCAGAGGAAACCTACACAGACGCAGGGCAAACGTGCAGACTCCGCACAGACAGTGACCCAAGCAGAAATCGAAACCGAGATCCTGGCGCTGTGAAGCAACAATGCTAACCTCTGTGCTACCATGCCGCTCACCTGAGTGATAAGGCAAGTCCTTAGTTTAATGTCTTATTCAAAAGATGGCTCCTCTGATAGTGCAGCACTCTCAGTACTGCGCTGGAGTGGCAATGTAGACTTTTGTGCTCAAGTTGTGGCTTAGGGCCCTCGGTGTATGTATGAATTCTTGTCAGTTGTGGCTCCATTGATAGCAGTTCTGCTTCTGAATCACACGACTCTGGGTTCAAATCTCACTCCAAGGATTTGAACACAAAAATCAAGTCTAACACTCCAGGATGGTACTGAGGGAGTGCTGAACTGTCAGAGGTGCTGTCTTTTGAATGTGATGTTAAACCAGGCCCTGTCTGCCTGCTCAAAGATCCCATGCCACTACTTTAAAGAAGCGCAAATAAACAGATAACCTGGTCCTTCTTGCATTATTATTTTGGTAGTTTGATGCAAAAATATTGGCTGCCATATTTCCTTTGTTGGATTATGGCATCATTCCATCGCTGAAAGATGATGGGCACACCACAAACAACCCAGTTAGGTGGTGTACCTTTATTTGGTGCATCTTTGCTCATGGCTGTGGATGCCAGTCCTTGAGAGGCAGGTTCTGCCACAAGCATTCTACATGAAGTTGTGCAAAGTGACCTTGTGAGTTATTGTTTTTGGCATTTGCAACTGTTGTATAGCGACTGGGCACACCTGCAGGAAGTGTCGCTATTTCTGCATTTTGCTAGTCAGTAACTCCCAGGTGCAATAATCAATGTTTAGGGTCTTCCGTGTCACACTTACAAGCATCATTGAAGTGAAGCTTTGGACTGAAAGTCGGCCTCATTCCACAGCATGATGCCAAAATCATTTCGTACATTACAACAGTGACAGCACTTCAAAAAATAATTCACTGATTACAAGCACTTTGAGACATCAAGTGGTTGTGAGGAGCACTATGGAAAATGCAATTGTCATGAACAGAACGTTTTCCACCTGTCCATTCCATCTGTAGTTTGGGTGTGAGGTGTGTGTATGTTTTTACCCTCAGAGTGATGGTCTCAAAGTAAATAATTCCAGCAGCAAGTGTTTTGTGAGTTTGCAAATAAAGAAGGTTATTTATTATCCCACACTTTCTCCAGCAGTTCAGAAAATGCAATTTCATTCACTTGCCTCACACACTATCATTCGCACAACAATCAGATACAGACGAACAAAAAAACAATACAATTACAAAGTATAATTGTCTCAATTCCACTCTTCAGTTCCAAAGAAGTTACATTGGATTCAAAACTTTAATTATGCTGCTCTTGCCACAGATGCTGCCAGACCTGCTGAATTTTTCCAGCAGTTTCTGTTTTTATTTTAGATGTGAAGCATCCACAGTATTTCGCTTTTATTACATAACTGTCTCACTCTGTTTTTCCTTGCAGGTATGTAGGTCAGACCGTCCTTACCTGGTCTGGCCTTCATGTGCCTCCAGACCCACAGTAATGTGGTTGACTCTTAAATGCGCTCCGGGATGGGCAATAATGCTGGAACAGCCAGTGACAGCCATATCCCAGTGACGCCTACATCCCAGAAGCAAATAAGAAAAACAATTTGCTCCTGTTCCTATTTCCAATGTTCTTACTTTCACAACCTTCAGTTTAAATTGGGAAATGGTGTTAAATCAAGGGGAGATAAGTACTTAGAAGTAATGAACATTTTGTCACATAATTTAGAATTCTCACAATTCCTGTAGAATTTTGCATGGTCAATCTCTCTTATCTGCATCTGGTATATTCTGGCTCATTCCCTCTAATTGTTGCTATACACCCTGACTCCTTCACTCTTTCCTCTTCCCTTCTTCACTTACCCTCTGTTCCTTTCCTTCCATCTCTCAATTTTACTTCCTCTTTGCTTTCTTCTTCCCCCTTTTTAGATAATCATAGAACAATACCACACAGATAGACTCCACTTTGGGCATTGTATGATTTTTTAAAAAATACAATGTGTATTTCCTGTGTATTTGAGAAACTCACATCAAGTTGTTTCTATCACGGCTGGGAATTTATTCAATTCTCCCGAAGCCAGTTATTGCTGTGATGTCTTGATCCACAATGACACGGACTTGGTACATTGGATTGGACACCCTCTCATTCCTAAATATATCTATTCAACTGTTTTTTCCACTGTTTCTCCCCCATTGCCAACTAATTCATCATCAGAAAACTTCAGGTCTCAGCTTCCCATCCTCACATATCCATGTCTCATGCTTCGCTGGGCCTGCTGCTTTGGACCCTAACCATTCCATTTAGTAAGCCCTCTTCATACTTGTGCACCGTTCACCAAGCTTGTACAATCAGTAACTATACTAAAAGTACACAAAATTTGGGGTAGAAATTTATTTCAACTGATGGTGCAACATGGGTGATATTGGATCGACCACCTACTTAACACAGAGTCTGAAATAGAACCGAATATTAGTAAGGAGATTATTAGCCACAGTCCATGGGTAGATCTCTCTATCAGTGACACAATTTATTAGATAGCTTGAGGGACACCAATCCACATCAATCATGGAGCAAGGCAAGGAGGCAGACCCTCATGAAGTACCACAGTTGGTATGGGGGCTGAACCCTTGGTATTGGCATAATTACATATCATATTCTGGCAAAGATTGTATAAAGGTATAATTCTAGCATGCGGCGCAGTGGTTAGCACTGGGACGGCGGCACTGAGGACCCGGGTTCAAATCCCAGCCCTGGGTCACTGTCCGTGTGGAGTTTGCATAGTCTCCCCATGTCTGTGGGCTTCACCCACACAACCCAAAGATGTGCTGGTTAGGTGGATTGGCCACGCTAAATTGTCCCTTAATTGGCTACTCTAAATTTATTTAAAAAAAGGTGAATTTCAACACCCAAAACCCCTGTCCTGAATTGGTCAGATGCCGGAGGTGGGATAGCAAAAAAGAATGCCTGCAGAGTAATCTAGCTGGAGATCCCAACCCCTTTCCTGTCCTCTGGTATTTTCCTGAGGACGGGAGAGTGAGAGGAACCCAAACAGTCCCACTCCTATTAACCAACTAATTTACATGGTACCAGGCTATGAAGATCCCATCTCCAGTAAGATTTCAGATTTTGTGGGAGATGGTCAGGGTTCAGCAGCTTTTGGATTTTACTCCAGATGCATGGAAGCAGGAAGAATTTTATGGGAGGCACGGTAGCACAGTTGTTAGAACTGTTGTTTTACAGCACCCGCTTCCCGCTTGGGTCACTGTCTGTGTGGAGTCTGCAGATCCTCCCTGTGTCTGCATAGGTTTTCTCCAGGTGCTCCACTTCCCGCCCACAAGCCCCGAAAGACATGCTGTTAGGTAATTTGGACATTCTGAATTCCCCCTCAGTGTACCCGAACAGACGCCAAAATTTGGCGACTAAAGGATTTTCACAGTAACTTCATTGCGGTGTTAATGTACACCTACTTGTGACAATAAAGATTGTATAAAGGTATAATTTTTAAGCACTTTCGATTGCTTTATTATTTTCAATTTAGGCAAATGCTGAGATAAGGGTCAAATTGTTTATTTGGGGAACGTATGGGCTCTTGGTTACATTCCAGCGTTTTAATGGGCGATTCGCTGGAAAACTTTCTAAGTATGTTCGCGAGCTTCCCGGCGCTCGGCCCAGCAAGGCCAACAACGCTATTCAACGTTAATGGTCTACTTAACGAGGCCTCATGGGCTTCTCGCCACAAATGGAAGCTCGCCAACTGATTTGCTCTCCAGCCCCCTGCTAACAAGGTTGTGCAGCGCTAAAGCTGCACTTTCTTAGCCAACGATAGTCAGCTCGCATCAATGGCGCTGATGGAGACCAGCCCCAAGATTTGGGATGCTGACCTGAGGAGGCTCCTAGACACAGTGGAGGCCAAGACGGATGGCCTCTTCCCGTGAAGGTCCTGGTGGGTGAGCCATAGGGCAGCGAGTGCTGACTGAGATGAGGTTGCAGGAGCTGTGAGCTCAGGGAGTGTGACCGGGAGGACTGGCATCCAATGCCGAAAAAATTTCAATGATCTACACCATGCAGCATGATTGAGTAGACACCAATGCCCCTCAACCCCCCCCCCCCCAAGGGAGCATCAACCTCCCCAATTCCCCATGCGATCCCCAGCCCGCTCTTCAGCCCTCTCCCCCCCCCTCAACCCCCCAACACACCCCACTTCCCACCACTGTGAACCAAGCATATGGCTAATGACGCCCCCTCTAAGTCGTGTCAAGAAAAGCTCTCCCATAATCGTCAGGAGAGGGCCCAGACTGGCGGAGGGGTGCCGGACTTAAGCATCCTCACCTCCTTCGAGGAGCGTGCCCTGGAGGTGACTGGTGTGGCCAAGGACAGATCGGTCACCCACATGGAGGCCACAGAGATGAGAAACCACCAGGCCCCACCCGGGGGACCTTTCAAATGTGAGTTGTTGTTGCCTCACAGACTGATCCATCCCTCCCACTAACCACATGTCCACTCTCCCACAGGTCCTCCAGCCGATGGTGGAGGAGAGCTCCGAAGATGCCACCATTATAGTCACGGCACAGCTGTAATCCCAGCAGATACAGACACCTTGTTGGGACATGTTAGTGGACAGGCTTCGGGAGCACAATCTGGTGAGCACCACTTTGCTGCACATCAGGTAGAGACAGGAACCCGCAGATGAGACAGCAGTCGAAGGGCTGCCAGATCCCAGGACTCAGCTGGGCCCAGCCTGATGCTGAGCCTGAGAAACAGAGTTACCTGGAGCAGATAGGGAGCAGCTCGGACATTCAGAGGGAGATGTCAGCGGCACTCCAGCAGATCCGTAGCCAATTAGAGGAGTCTCAGAGGCTATGGGCGGAGGAGATGTCACGGGCAATGCGTGGCACCAAGGCGAACACTGCTAGGGTGGAAACCACAGAGGAGAGCCTGGTACATGACGTCAGCACCATTAGTGAAGGTGTCTAAGGCGTTGTGCAGTCGGTGATGGCCACGGCTGAGAATTTCGACAAAATAACTGCCTTTCTGGGGGATTTCACCCAGTACCAGGCTGACCTTGATGAGGTTCTGCGGGACTTGTCCCACTCTCAGGTGGGAATGGCACTGCAGGGCTTGACCCAGTCGCAGATGGGCATGGCCAAGGCACAGTGGAGCTTATCCAGTCACAGGTGGGCATGGCTGAGGCACTGCAGAGCATGTCCCAGTCACTGAGGAGCATCACCGAGGGCATTGACACAATGGTGCAGACCATGGGGAGCCACCATGGCTGGCAGAGCCAGATGATGCAAGGGTAGCCAGGGCTTGAACGAGCTGCCACTCCATCCCATGGGGAAACGCAGGGCCCTATGGGCACCGTGGGAGATGGGGCCGCTGAGTGCCAACCTGGACCCATCCCATGGACTGGCTACAGAGGCCACCAGCTTCTCCGAGTTCCACCACTCTAATGAGGCCACATCTCAAAATCAGCTCATGGGACAGGGCAGAATGGCTGTGCATGTGCCGTCAACAAGTGAGCCGGGGCCCCCCAGCCTCGGAGCCCCCAGAGGATGACCGCCAGGGACATCAAAGGCCATGGGACAAGGTAAACAGCTGGTTGCCTCCACCTCTGATGTGCATCCTGGGGAGCCAACAAGACATAACGGTAGAGCTAGGAGGGTCAATCATATTGAGGATCACTGAGGGCATTGTTAAAGGGGGGGTAGGGGGGCGGGTAGGTTGGAGGCAGTCGGTGGGGGTTGCGGGGGGGGGGGGGGGAGCGGCACCATCAGGAGAATGGGAACTTGTACTACACATTAAACACCCTTGTGCACAACCAGAATGATGCCTTTGTCACTTTCATCCACAATGTGGGTCGACCTTCAAACCCTTGGCCCATCTCTCCAGGCATCTCTCCCTCCCCATGGCATCCACGCACCCACTGGCCATGGACATGTCACATTCAGATTTGATGCCAAAATTACGGCTGGTGCCGGGTTCATGCCAAATCGTAATTCTGCGGTGCTTCGACAGCGCCGTCAATGCATTCTATTCTGCATGTACAGTAAACACCATTTGCTTTTCATTAGCAGGCCTGACCCGGTGTTCTCTGGGGCCTCCACGATTCCCTGCCTCCAGTGGGGGGAATTTCTGGCGGCGAGCTTCATTTGTACTTTCAAAAATCATGAAACAGGCGCCGTGGCTGATGAGGGGGAGAGAGGCGGTATGGAAAGTGTCCAACATCACCATAGTGTGCTGACAGAGGGTTGTGCCGCTGGCTAGGGGGCATTTGCCAGGGCAGGGGAAGCAGCGAGGGTTGGCCACGTGGTGAGTCGTGGGGTCAGGGTGGACGGGCAGGGAACACCATTGCCGCAGCTGGCAAGGCAGCCATGCAACTGTGCATGCTGCTGACTGACCACTGTGAACCTAGCACCACAGGTTGTATGGGTGCACCCCAGGCCACCCTCCTAGGTACCCTCTAGCCTCAGTCGATCCAACAATGGGATGGCCGCATTCCAGTGCAACCAATGTTCTTGTTGGCTGGCATCATTGTCTGTGGGGAATGGAGTGCTAATATATGGCTGCTGCTTGTCAGCCTCTCTCGCGTCAATCTCATCCCCAGCGAATCTGACTCCATTTTCCATTGGAATCAATCATGTTCCTTGTGGCACCGGTACTAGCCTCTCAATTGCCACTGAATCGGTCCAGGTGCAGTGGCACAAATTCCATAGGCGGTACGTGATTCTGGAGAAAAGCTACTTTAATGAGATGATAATGAACGCAAATGGCATTCACACCACTAGTTAACAGAATATATTGAGAAAATTGCAAACTATTTATATGTTGGTAAGTTTCAATTTTTTTGTCTCCCGCTAGGTCCTCCATGCCCGCCCGCCACAAAACCTGCAGCGGACAGGATGGGAAAATCATGCCTCGAGACGGAGAGCAGAGAGTAAGAAGCAGCAAGTCTCTATTGTTCACTGTACGGGATGCGGGTTGGATATCATACTTGGACTGAACAGACAAAGTTCATGAAGGTTTAAACAAGGCTGGAAGATTTGCCTAGCTTTGGCTAGAGAGAGGTTTCTAATTCATCCCTCACTGTGAGAATCAGTTCAGGGAGTAGAAGTTATCATCTAGAAAAGGAAAAAGGAGTTGAAAATCTTTTTGGACTGGTTCATGGAGAATAAATAATATTAATCTTTATTGTCACAAGTAGGCTTATATTTACATTGCAATGAAGTTACTGTGAAAAGCCCCTCGTCATCACATTTCGCCGCCTGTTCGGGTACACAGAGGGAGAATTCAGAATACCCAATTTACCTGACAGCACGTCTTTTGGGACTTGTGGAAAGAAACCGGAGCACCCAGAGGAAACCCACGCAGACACAGTGAGAACATGCAGACTCCACACAGACAGTGACCCAAGCTGGGTATCAAATCTGAGACCCTGGTGCTGTGAAGCAACAGTGCTATCCACTGTGCTACCGTGCTTCCCCTTGACATGTCCACTAATGGGCCAGAGTCAAATGGAAACATGGCAGGGGGAGTTGCCTACTGAAATAGTGCTTTCATAATTTTGCTTCCAGCTTGTTACAGTAAAAGACTTAAAACTTTAAATCTTGTCATATCATCCTTTCAGTCATTTCGTGGAAGTTTGAATTTTTTTAAAGTTACTAATCCCTACAGCAATTGTAACACTTTGAAAAATTTATCCAAGTAGATGACCAAGGATTATCGAGGGAATTTATATGAGCTTCCAGAAGGTATTTGATAAGATTCCACATAACGGGTCTGTTAGCAAAAGGTAAAATTAGTAAAATGTAAAAGACTGTTGCAGCATTTACAGGTATGGGGAGAGTACTGGAGTATGGCGTTGAGATAAAGGATCAGCCATAATCATGTTGAATGGTGGAAGGGCCAAATGACCTATTCCTGTCCCATTTTCTATGTTTCATTGTTTCTAACAACTTTCGCAGAGGATGAAAATTACATTCCTTTATAAGAAAAAAAACAGAGTGCTGCTGCTTTCTCCTAATCTGGAAGTATTTTGTTTGAATAGACGAGCAATAGACTGCTTCTGTTATTTATGTGGAAGATCTTTCCTGAGTGGCATTGGCAGGTTGTCCTACATGTATGAAGCTATTTTAAACGTGTCATAAAAGACGTGTTTTACAACATCCAGAAACTGGACGCCAGTCAGGCCTGTCAAATTCAACAAATAGGTTCTCTCTTCAGAAATGTGCTGTAACCCCAGCTGACTCTTGCTGGAAAAATTCACTAATTATACAATTCTAAGCATTAGAAGGAGGCATTTAAGTGCAGAACATGAACTCAATAATTATACAGTGGGGCAATATGTGCTTTTAGATTTTAGGTGTCCCAGAGTATTTCCGGTAGAAAAGCAGTTTCAGTTATGGTGTATCCAGTTATGTTCTACAAGTAGCCTGCTTGGCTGCTGGTAAGATTGCAATTGACTTTCTTTTCCTTGGAATAATCAAGGTTGAAAATAAGATAGGTACAGGTTAGGGTTATCTTTCTTGTTCAAAGAATGAGTTAGACTTATTCGAATTCTTAGAAATAGGAATAACTTAGAAACCCACACTGTAGAAGCAAACATTCAAGGTTACTGTTCAGATAAGCTTGCTACAAATCTGAAAGTTGGAAAGTATGTTATCTTGCTTCGTAAAATGTGAAGTTCCATACAATGTGTTGGATTCATTAAGAAGTTGGATGGGCGTACCTGAACCTTATTTTAAATAGTTTTGACGTTTGCACACACAAAATATCAACTTCCATGAATATCTGTTGGAAACTTGAGAAACTTAATCAAAACCAGGCCAAACATTTGAAATCTGAAAATATTTATCATGAAATGAAATTATTAGACATGTCACCCATCATTTAAGTGGTAAAAATAAATGTAATATTCCAGCATCCTTTGCGGATAGCCATTTCACGTTCCACAAGATATGCAAGCAAGGGTTGTTTGTTGATCCTGCATATTTTAGAAAATTCATGTTACAGCACCCTAGGCTAATGCACGGTCAATTCTGGCCCCACAGGCCCCAGCATCAGAACACAAGTGAATTAACCAATAATTCCTTTGAAAATACACAAATCATTGACCCTTGGCTGTCCAATACCTACAGTCAACAGGCTTGTAAGTTTACACACAATTACTATTTATTTATAAGCAGAAAAAATATAGAATATGCAGCAAAAAAACTAGTTAATGGCGAGCAAATACCTGACTCCCCTTTTAACTACCCCACCCATACACACAAGATAGACAAACACAGAGGGGGGGGGGGGAATAATAGGCATGAAGGCCAAAAGTTAAAGGTCTTTGCTTCTGATGATGCACTTTCTTCCCTTATTAGATTCTTTTGTTTTCAGCAGGTAATGACTTTGGCAGAATCATTCAGTCATATTCCTGGAACTTGAGAAAATGTCTTACTCACAGGCAACAGCCTTTCTGGAGACCCCTGACTTCTCATCAAGCTGGCCCTTCAGCCCAAGTTTTGCAACCAGACTTCAATCTTCCTGTAGAGACACTTGATTTCACACCAAACCCTGCTTTCAGCTGTGGTCTGACTTTACTTTTCTGCAGCCCCAAGAGAACCATGCCTAGATGTGCTAGAGAGAGAGAAGAGCTCTTACACTAGATTTCCAGAGAAAATTCATCATATCTTTGAGAGATATAACTCCTCCATCCATGCTGCAGAACCAAAAGTGAAATGAAACACAAGCCTTGTGACACTGAAAAGCATATCAATGTGATCATATCCAATCACCACCTGTTACCGGGCAGAGCACCGGCTTTTTGGGCTTTTTGGGCCAATTCATTTGCCACCAGCCAAGTCAGTAAAACCAAGTCACAGCCAATCTCTGTCATTGGTCAATCTCCAGTTTAAACCAGCACAGACTTCTGCTTGAATTAGAGGCATAGGTCATTGCTTCTGCTTGAGTTAAAGATACCGGCTGGGCAGCATGGTGGCACAGTGGTTAGCATTGCTGCCTACGGCACTGAGGACCCGGGTTCGAATCCCGGCCCTGGGTCGCTGTCCGTGTGGAGTTTGCACATTCTCCCCGTGTCTGTGTGCGCTTCGCCCCCACAACCCAAAGATGTGCAGAGTAGGTAGATTGGCCACTCTAAATTGCCCCTTAATTGAAAAAAATAATAATAATTGGGTACTCTAAATTTAAAAAAAAGATACCGGCTGCATTATAGTCACAGGGCCATGACACATCCATGGATCAAAATGGTAATAGCAAAAATAAAAGAAAGGGGAAATAAGGGATTAAACAGGAAACAAACAGGAGGGACCCACACAATGTTCATAGATCATTGCAAACTGTGTACATTTTTAAAATCACACACGTTTCACTGCGGCTTTGAATTTACTTGAAAGGGCTATTATGTACATGGCAACATCTCCAAAACTGCAAAGCATCACTAAAATAAATTGATTCATGTGCTAAATTTGAACTGAAAAGTTTTTTTTAATGACTTCAGTGTTTCAACATTGATTTTTGCCACTCAGGCCTGATTCTAAATTTTAACCCAGGTGTATTAGGAAAAGACTCCTATCACTCTCCATTGACTAAAAATCCTACCTGAAATGGTAATGATCAATTTTAACATAGTTCCTCATGGTTATGACACCATATCACAACATAAATAGTTTGACACTAAATTTTAGTCTCAGATTAGCTAAAAACACACATATACACAATAGGTGATTGGTCCAAAGCTAGGGTACAGCATATTGCTGGGGTCATGAAGAGGAAACGTATTCGTTGAATTTGACAGGGAGGTAACTCCTTCCAATGGAATGCAGCAACCTAATTGGCTTTCAGTTTCTGCCTCTTTTGAAACACCTCTCTTTTAACATGAATAGCTCACTAACCCTGTTACGTGCACATGGCTACAGACATGCAGCTTGCGGATGCCATCCCAGAATCTATAATGAAGACATCCAAATGTTCATAGACTTTCAAATAAAGGGATGTAGTATGTTGAAAATTCTTCAGTGTCTGCTCTGAGTCTGGAGGTATAGGCCATGAAATTACCAGTTTAACGTTAAGCAATGTATAGTGACATCAGAATGTCTCCCTTATGATTGAACTGAGTCTGAGCCTCACTGAAGCCTCAATAGCCAGGCCAACTGACAGCTGAAAATTGTAAAACATTTGCATCTCAGCCACACCTTGGATGCCCAAGGCTTGCCTGATGCTAATTTCAGGAAGGTCTCTAAACATGTTTAAAGCTTACATAAGACAGGAGATTGAAAATAAGACTCCTGTTACTAGACCGACGAGGCAGAGTTCTGCGCCAGTTGTAGATCTCAATTTGCAATTTTCAGGTACAAATGGATGGAGCTTGCACTGCCCATGATCTGTCTATGTGCACCTGTTAGTGAAAGATCCAAGAGACCACTGGAGGCTGCTCCAAAAAAGGCCGAGGGTGTTTTAGGGGATTTTTGTGGGATCAGTTGAGCAGGCGCACCATGACACATTGCACTGGTTACTGGGTGAGCTCCAATTTTGCAGAACTCTTCTAGATTGGCTCGCTTGTGGAGTGATTAGATTTTCTAACCCATTTTGAGTATAACATTCATAGAATCTCCACAGTGCTGAAGACGGCCATTCAGCCCATAAAGTATGCACCAATCCTCTGAAACAGCACGCTCCCTACGCCCACTTCTTCGCCCTATCTCTGTAACTGCACCTAACCTACACATCTTTAGACACTAAGGAGCAATTTCCGCATAGTCAATCCACTTAACCTGCACATCTTTGGACTTGGCAGCTCATCTGAAATATGCTGATGCAGCCCAAAGCTGAAAATGGTTCAGATCTCCTAATACTGGCTTTGTGCCAGACATTACAACTGCTGGATTCCTATTCTCTTTGGACGTTAGTTGAAGAATCCTCACCTCATGGGAAACTTTGGGCCCCAACAATATAACTGCCTGCATGAAGATCAACTGCACTTAACAAAATGGAATGTAGAAGTGCAGCAATTTTAGCTCACTATCTAATATCCAAGATGCTGTGTAAAGGTAACTAATCAGACATCAGTGGTTTGTGCTTCTTCAATATTAATTAGCTGGTTAATTGTATTCAGTTGGTGGGCATTGATTGAGGATTCACCCATACTCATTTGTACACGAGCAGACTGAAATTGTGTTGAATGCATCTTGAGGTGCATGGACATTCCAGTTCTGTCCACACTGAGACCAGATTCCTGCTGAGGCTAGCGGACCTTTCAATGATCTGTCAAATTTTCTACCTCGCCTGCGATGATTCTGGTGGCGGGTGGGACTGGAGAATTTACCCTGTAATGCTCTGTAAATAAAAGGTTGTCAGTGTATAAAGACTAGACTCCAGTTCTATCTTTCACTGCCTGGCTTTCAGAATTATAATAGTTGGTTGATATTTTATTGAAATATCTTCAGACCTCTTGATGAATGGTCAATTTAAGATTCAGACTTCTTTATAAAGACATTCAGCAATCGGTGGTTCAAGAATTAATGGTTCTTGAAACTTCCTTCCTGACAGCACAGTAGGTGTACCTACACCAAGTGGACTGCAGTGGTTCAAGAAGACAGCTCACCACCACCTTCTCAAGGGCACAGTAAGAAGTCTGACAACACCAGGTTAAAGTTCAACATGTTTGTTTCAAACACTAGCTTTCGGAGCACAGCTCCTCCCTCAGGTGAATATTAATTAGCTGTTTAATTGTATTCAGTTGGTGGGCATTGATTGAAGATTCACCCATACTCATTTGTACAAGAGCAGACTGAAATTGTCTTCACCTGAGGAAGGAGCAGTGCTCCGAAAGCTAGTGTTTGAAACAAACATGTTGGACTTTAACCTGGTGTTGTCCGACTTCGTACTGTGCTCACCCCAATCCAACGCCGGCATCTCCACATCATGGCTTCTCAAGGGCTAGTAGGGATTGGCAATAAATGCCGGCCATGCCAGCAATGTCCCGATCCTGTGAAATAATTTTTTAAAATGAACAGGCATAATATATACAATCTCAAAATTTACTAAAATGTAACACACAGGCGTATCAGGATCAACGGCTAACTGAATGTTGTGTGAAAATAAGTGGGTTTTACATCTCAATTCTGTACATAAAATTAATTTTTAATAATTGCGATTCTTCTCCCATGCCACATGAGCACCTCTTCCTCTGGTTTTGTCACTTGCTTTTGCGCAAATGACGCTGTTGCATAGTGTTACATTCCAAGAGAAGGATTGGGCATCTCAACCTATGTGCTTAAGAATGTTCTGTCACAGTGAAACTTTCAGCCACTTCCACATAATCTGCAAGCCTAACAAGCATTATTGCTGTGCTGTGTGAATGAATACTGTAAGAAGGTTGACCAGCGAATTGTCAGCAGTTTAACCTAAATTCTCTTGCACAGGTTGTGTACATTCCTTTGCTGGTTAATTGCTATTCATCTAGAGGCCTGACTGATTGCATCCTCCAGTTCTATCATAACTGTCTGTCTTAAATTGCAAATGTCAGCCACACCAGTGCTCAAAGCATTGTAATGACTGCTCATCCTAGTCTCTATAGTACCTTGCTGATCTGCGACGGCATTTTAAATGACAATTTTGATTTGTGATACCAATAAATTCTCATGAAAATCATTACAATGATAGTAACATGAGAAATAATCTTTATCCAAGGGTGAACTTTTACATTGGTACCCCAATTCCAAATATCATCCCACCAACTCGTCTTTATCTTTCGCTCAGTTTCTTTGGCATGTTGGATAACTCTAATGAATGTTTGGTGGTCTCTCTCCAACTGTTCTTTAATCCAATGTAGATGCTCAGGTAACAATTGGATATTGGTTTTGTAATTCTCAAAGAAATTGCCCAAATTCCCCTTAATTGTTTCGGTGACGTTAATGATGACATTTTCAATTTCGTTTCGCCGGTAATTCAGACAGCTGTAATGAAGTAGATTAAATTTCGCAACTGCTATTATTTACTATCAAATTGTTCAGAGAGGCCCCATCCGTCCCAACCTAGGTCCTCTTTATACTTTCTTGTCAGATATCTGCCATGTTTCCTTTCCCAAACTGGAGACAGGGGGCTGGATTCTCCGCCGGCGGGATGCTCCGTTTTGCCAGCAGCCCGGGGGTTTCCTGGCAGCGTCGGGCTGTACCAAATTGGGAAACCACATTGACCAGCCGGCATAATGGAGCATCCCGTCGGCGTGCTGAAACAGAAATGTGGCGCGGCGGGGCGGAGAATCCAGCCCAGGGTTCTTTGTTTTCTGGATTTTATTTTAGTTAGAGGTTGTACAACACCAGCTGAAAACTTGCTCTTCCCACGTGTCCATTCCTTGAAGGAGAGCAGCTGTGCTGGTGAATAGCAGGAGAGGCAGAAAATGTGAAATGCGTCAGGTGCCAAACTGTTTGCGATGCAACCTGCCTGCTTCTGTAGGCGAAATCGGGATCTCGCCACCAATTATCACTACTTCAGCCCTATTTCTGTACAATTAATGGAAACCACCCCATAACCAACGGCTTCCACTGATTCAGCAGCCTCCACAGCAAATGGTCACGCTGGTGCCGATTAGTACTCCTTTTGAAAACTTGGTGGATGGGCTTCTGCAGGGAGCCAAGGAGGTGAGTAGCCATCCTCACTCACAGGCAATGAACCCTGGAGCGCTGGACATGCTGCCGGTATGCTCAGGAGAAGGGGGGGGTGGGGGGGGGGGGGTGCAACTGGGGTGTAATGTTCTTGTCGGATGGCCTGATTTATAGAACAAAGGCAAATAAAGAACATAGAACAGTACAGCACAGTACAGGCCCTTCGGCCCACAATGTTTTGCTGACCATTTATCCTAATCTAAGATCAACCTAACCTACACCCCTTCTAATTTAGGATGTCCATGTACCTGTCCAAGGATCGCTTAAATGTTCCTAATGACTCTGATTCCATCACCTCTGCTGGCAGTGCATTCCATGCACCCACTACTCTGTGTAAAGAACCTACCTCTGACATCCCCCCGATACCTTCCTCCAATCACCTTAAAATGATGTCCCCTTGTGACAGCCATTTCCGCCCTGGGGAAAAGTCTCTGGCTATCCACTCTGTCCATGCCTCTCATCACCTTGTACACCTCTATCAAGTCACGTCTCTGCCTTCTTCGCTCCAGTGAGAAAAACCCAAGCTCCCTCAACCTTTCTTCATAAGACATGTCCTCCAGTCCAGGCAGCATCCTGGTAAATCTCCTCTGTACCCTCTCCAAAGCATCGACATCCTTCCTATAATGAAGCTACCAGAACTGGGCACAATATTCCAAATGTAGTCTAACCAGGGTTTTATAAAGCTGCAGCAAAACCTCACGGCTCTTAAACTCAATCCCCCGTTAATGAAAGCCAACACACCATACGCGTTCTTAACAACTCTATCAACCTGGGAGGCAACTTTGAAGGATCTATGTACGTGGACCCCAAGATCCCTCTGTTCCTCCAGACTTCCAACAATCCTGTCTTTAACCCTGCATTCAGCACTCAAATTCGACCTTCCAAAATGAATCACTTCACATTTATCCAGGTTGAACTCCAACTGCCACTTCTCAGCCCAGCTCTGCATCCTTTCAATGTCCTGTTGTAACCTGCAACAGCCTTCAACACTATCTACAACTCCACCGACCTTCGTGTCAACAGCAAACTTACTACCCCACCCTTCCAGTTCCTCATCCAAATCATTTATAAAAACCACAAAGAAAAGAGATCCCAGAACAGATCCCTGCGGGACACCAGTGGTCACCAACCTCCAGGTGGAATACTTTCCATCCACTACCACTCACTCTTCTTTCGGCCAGCCAATTCTGTATCCAGACAGCCAGATTTCCCTGTATTCCATGACCCCTGACTTTCTGAATGAGCCTACCGTGGGGAACCTTATCAAATGCCTGACTGAAATCCATATACACCACATCCACTGCCTGCCCTTCATCAATGTGTCTCGTCACACCCTCAAAGAATTCAATGAGGCTTGTGAGGCATGACCTGCCATACTGACTATCTTTAATCAAACCATGTTTTTCAAAATAATCATAAAACCTAACTCTCAGAATCCTTTCCAATATTTTGCTCACCATAGGCGTAAAGCTGACTGGTCTCTAATTCCCACGGATTTCCCTATTCCCTTACTTGAACAGAGGAGCAACATTCGCCTCCCTCCAATCATCCGGTACTACTTCAGTGGAGACTGAGGACGCAAAGGTCATCGCCAATGACTCCCTTCCTCGCTTCTCGTAGTAACCTTGGGTATATCCTGTCTGGCCCAGGGGGCTTATCTATCTTGATGCTTTTCATAATTTCCAGCACATCCTCCTTCTTAGTATCAACCTGTTTGTGTCTATTAACCTGGTTCATGCTGTTCTCATGAGCAACAAGGTCCCTCTCTCTAGTGAATACTGAAGCAAAATACCTCCTACCTCTACCTCCCCAGACTCTAGGCACAAGTTCCCTCCATTATCCCTGATCGGCCCTACTCTTATTCTGATCATCCTCTTATTTCTCACATAAGTATAGAACGCCTTTGGGTTTCCCCTAATCCTTCCCGCCAGGACTTTTTCATGCCCCCTTCTAGCTCTCCTAAGTCCATTTTTTAGTTTCTTCCTGGCTACCTTGGAACCCTCTAGAGCCATGCCAGATCCTTGCTTCCTCAACCTTGCATAAGCTTCCTTCTTCCTCTTCACTAGAAACTCCACTTCTCTTGTCATCCAAGGCTTCTTCACATTACCATTCCTTCCTCGTCTCAGTGGGACAAAACTCACAGCAAGTGCTCCTTAAACAACCCCCACATTACTGTTGTGCATTTCCCTGAGAGCAACTGTTCCCAATTTATGCTCCTCAGCTCCTGTCTAATAGCAGTATAATTTCCCCTCCCCCAATTAAATGCCTTCCCACACTGTCTGTTCCTATCCCTCTACATGACTATGGTAAAGGTCAAGGAGTTGTGGTCACTGACACCGAAATGCTCCCCCACCAAGACATCCGACACCTGGCCTGGTTCGTTGCCAAGCACCAAATCTAATATGGCCTTCCCCCTAGTCGGCCTATCTCGATATTGAGTTAGAAATCCTTCCTGAGCACACCTGACAAAATCTGCTCCATCCAAACCATTTGTAGCAAGGAGGTTCCAGTCAATATTAGGGAAGTTGAAGTCACCCATGACAACAAGTCTGTTACTTCTGCACCTTTCCAAGATCTGCTGCCCAATCTGTTCGTCCATCTCTCTGTTGCTATTGGGGGGTCAATAGAAAACTCCAAATAAAGTGACTGCTCCTTTCTTGTTTCTGACTTCCACCATACTGACTCAATAGTCCAACCCTCTTCGACTACCTCCTTTTCTGCAGCTGTGATGCACTCCCTATTTAACAGTGCCACACCATCTCCTCTTTTACCTCCCTCCCTATTTTTTTTTTTAAATTTAGATTACCCAATTATTTTTTCCAATTAAGGGGCAATTTAGCGTGGCCAATCCACCTACTCTGCACATTTTTGGGTTGTGGGGGCGAAACCCAAGCAGACACGGGGAGAATGTGCAAACTCCACACGGGCAGTGACCTAGAGTCAGGATCGAACCTGGGACCTCAGCGCCTTGAGGCGGTTGTGCTAACCACTAGGCCACCGTGCTGCCCTTTTCCTCCCTATTCTTAAAAACATCTAAACCCCTGTGAAATCCATGTCTCAATAATGGCCACAACATTAGAATAACACTTGTAGCTAAAGCTATAAACGATTTATTAACATAAACTGTGGATCAAATATATACAAAACAACAGATGAACAACAGCATGATCATGCACAAGCAACCTCTCTGTTCCAGCTCCCTCGTCAGTCTGCGGTCGCCTGACTCCAACATTCACTTATATACTAATGAGACTCCTAGTGGTCAGTCCGTGAAATACAGCACAACCATGATATCATTAAACGGAGGCGGGGGGCCCCAGTTGGGAGTGGGCTGCCATGAGGGGCTGGAGTATCGAGGCTGGACAGGGGGCCGGTGGGGCTGTGGGCAGGGGGGGGGGGGTGCTGGACATGCATGGGTCTGCCATGTATGTGCAATGGTAGTACAATGGTTAACACAGTTGCTGCACAACTCCAGGGTCCCAGGCTCAATTCCCAGCTTGGTTCACTTTCTGTGCAGAGTCTGCACGTTCTCTCCGTGACTGGGTGGGTTTCGTCCGGGTGCTCTGGTTTCCTCCCACAGTCCAAAGATGTGCAGGTGGATTGGCCATGATAAATGGGGAGGGGTTACTGGTTATGGGAATAGGGTGGAGGTAAGGTGCTCTTTTCAAGGGCTGGTGCAGACTCGATGAGCCGAATAGCCTCCTTCTGCACTGTAAATTCTATGATTCCAAGATGCCAATGCCTGGACTGTGTGTTCTCGTACTAGGTGCAACCCTAGCCCCTGCTTGTCTGCCCCATCAACCACCCACAATTTCCACTGACAGTCAAGGCCTCTGACCATGTGACTGAAGGCTATTGCAAATAGGGAATTGGCAATCGCGGTTAAGTGAGCACTTCACACATCCTTAGTGGATCCCCATGGATGGGTAAGCCATGTAGCATGTGGGGCTCATTGACCAGCATCCTAACCACTCCTTGATGCATGGACATTGAGCTTGAAAACTGCAAGAGGCAGCACCTCAGATGCAGTGGCCAACCTTTAATCACCCAGGGTATGGGACCCAGCCTCGGGCACATGTCCGCGGGCCGGGTGTATGTGGGCAGGGCATGTCGGGAGGGAGCACGGGGGCATGTCTGGCGGGATGGAGTATGGGATTGGTGGTTGGCCCGAATCGCAGACCAAAGAGCCAGAGGCGTCATACTAGTTGTGATGAGGGTATTTTAATGTTAAAAGTGCACACTACTGCCCCACTATCCTGATGGTGCCGCCCCACTATCCCCACCCTCCCTCCCCCCCAAATCCCCACAACGCCCACTCCCGCTTTGCCCAATGCACACTCCACTTCTTATCCCCCACCCACCTTGCCCCCCCGATACCCGCCCTTGACATCCGCCTCCCCCCGTTCTCTCCCCCCCGCTGTGAGTGCCATCAGTGATCCTTGATGTGCTTGGCCTTCCTTTATCTACTGCTACGTCTCGGTGTATCCCCAGGATGCACATGAAAGGTGGAGGCAGCCGGCTGCTTGCCATGTCCCGTGACTTTCGATGCCCCTGGCGGACATCCTCTGGGGCACTTGTCGCTGGCACATGCACAGCCGTGCAATCCTGTGTCGGGTATTGGCTGTGAGACAATGCCCAAAATAACCTTATTCACCCGTTTACAAAAGGCCCTCGGGATCAAGATGGGGAGACACTGAAAGACAAACAGAAATCTGGGGCGGACCGTCATTTTCACGGTCTGTACCCTCCCCGCCAGTGATAGCGAGAGCATGTCCCTCTCTTAAAGTCCTCTTTCATTTGTTCCACGAGCCGGGATAGTTTTAACTGGTGCAGCGCCTTCCATCCCCGAGCCACCTGGCTTCCCAAATATCGAATGCTCCTGCCTACCATTCTAAATGGCAGATCTCCCAGTCTCTCTCTCTCTCTCTCTCTCTCTCGCTCTCTCTCTCTCTCTCTCTCTCTACCCACACCCCCCCCCCCACCACCGAACCAGCTCTTTCCAGTACCTAACGCCATGGCCAGTGGCTCCATGGCCAGAGAAAACAGTAGCGGGGAGAGGGGACACCATTGCCTGGTCCCTCCATGTAGTTTAAAATAACCCAACTTCCTACCCTCAAGATTTGGGGGCAGTGGAGGCGACATAGGGGAGAAGTGGGGGGCTCGATGGAGGCTCCGTTAAGGGGGAACCATAGGTTCGTCCCCGGGAACATTGATGGGGGATTTCAGGGTTGGCACAGAGCGGGCATCAGACAGCTGAGGGACCTGTTTATTGATGGGAGGTTTGTGAGCCTGGGGGAGTTGGAGGAGAAATTTGGGCTCCCCCGGGGGAACATGTTCAGGTATCTGCAGGTAAAGGCATTTGCTAGGCGGCAGGTGGAGGGATTCCCTTCGCTTCCCGCGAGGGGGGTGAGCGACAGGGTGCTTTCGGGGGTCTGGGTCGGAGAGGGGAAGATATCTGATATCTACAAGGTTATGCAGGAGGCGGAGGAGGCATCAGTAGAGGAGCTGAAAACTAAGTGGGAGGGGGAACTGGGGGAACAGATCGAAGACGGGACATGGGCTGATGCCCTGGAGAGGGTTAATTCTTCCTCCTCGTGTGCGCGACTTAGCCTCATCCAATTCAAGGTGCTGCACCGGGCCCACATGACTGGGACGAGGATGAGTCGGTTCTTTGGGGGTGAAGACAGGTGTGTCAGGTGCTCGGGGAGTCCAGCGAACCATGCCCATATGTTCTGGGCATGCCCGGCGCTGCAGGAGTTCTGGAAGGGGGTGGCGAGGACGGTGTCAAGGGTGGTGGGATCCAGGGTCAAGCCAGGATGGGGACTCACGATTTTTGGGGTTGGGGTGGAGCCGGGAGTGCAGGAGGCGAAAGAGGCCGGTGTGCTGGCCTTTGCGTCCCTAGTAGCCCAGCGAAGGATCTTGCTACAATGGAAGGATGCGAGGCCCCCAAGCGTGGAGACCTGGATCAATGACATGGCAGGTTTCATTAAGCTAGAGAAGGTCAAATTCGCCCTGAGAGGGTCGTTACAAGGGTTCTTTAGGCGGTGGCAACCTTTTCTCGACTTTCTGGCTCAACGATAGGGTACGGGGATAGTAGCAGCAGCAACCCGGGGGGGGGGGGGGGGGGGGGGAAGGGGGAGGGAAAAGGTGGGGGGGGGGGGCGGACGATGACTATGTTTGTTTATTTAATTTAAATTTATTTTGAAGTTCTTTTGTTGTTCATTGGGGTTGGGGGGGGTGGGGGATGGGATACATGCGTCGATACGGTCTGGGGGTGGTACGGTTATTATGGGTTATTTTGTTGCATTTCATTGTTTGTCGTTATGTTTTATATTTTCTGTAAAATATTCCAACAAAAATTATATTTAAAAAAAAATAATAACCCAACTTCAGCTGGTTCGTACACACACAAGCTATTGGTGTCTGATAGAGCAACCGCACCCAGTCAATGAAGCCCTCACCAAGCCCAAACCTTCCCACAGGTAATCGCACTCCACCCAATCAAAAGCCTTCTCCGTATCCATCGTGACCACCACCTCCATCTCCCCTCCTTCTGAGGGCATCATAATAACATTTAGGAGCCTTTGAACATTGGCTGTGAGTTGCCTGCCCTTTACAAACTCCGTCTGGTCTTCCCCAATCACCCCCGGACATAGTCCTCTATCCTTGTGGCCAATATCTTCGCCAGCAGTTTGGCGTCCAAATTCAGTAGAGAAATTGGCCTGTGTGACCCGCATTGCTCTGGATCCTCCTGTTTCAGGATCAATGAAATCGAGGCCTGCGACATTGTTGGGGGGAGGACGCCTTTCTCTCTTGCTTCATTAAATGCCGTCACCAGCAGTGGGCTCAATAACTCCAAAAATGACTTATAGAATTCCACCGGGTAGCCGTCCGGCCCGAGGCCTTGCCAGATTGTATGCACTCCAACCCCTCCATTATTTCTTCAATTTCAATCATTCCACCAGATCCTCATCCATCCTCGGGAACCTCAACTGACCCAAGAACTGCCTCATCCCCTCCACCCCAGCCGGGGGGTTCCGACTTGTATAATTTACTGTAAAAGTCCTAAAACACCTCATTCACCCCCGCTGGGTTCAGGACCATGATCCCACCTCTACTCTTTACTCTCCCTATCTCCCTGACCGCCTCCCTTTTTCTGAGCTGGTTCGCTAACATTCTGCTTACCTTTTCCCCGTACTCATAGATCGTCCCCCTTGCCTTCCTCAGCTGTTCCACCGCCTTCCCTGAAGTCAACAGCCCAAATTCCACCTGTAACCTCCGCCACTCCTTCAGTAGCCCCGCGTCCGGGGCTTCCGAGTATCTCCTGTCCACCTGGAGTATCTCATCAACTAATCTACCCCTCTCAGTTCGTTCCACCCTTTCTCTGTGGGCTCGTATCGAGATTAATTCCCCTCTGACTACTGCCTTCAAAGCTTCCATTTCTGCAGAGACCTTCCACAGGCTGCTTCACCTGCTAACAACCCCACATCCAGCCTCCATAGTGGACGTTGTCCTCTGTCTAAACTAACCCGTCGATCCACCCAATGTGGGGCATGATCCAATATTGCGATTGTCGAGTACTCAGTATCTGCCACCCTCGGAAGTAGAGCCCTGCTCAGAACAAAAAAGTTGATCCGAGAGTATACCTTGTGGACATGTGAGAATAAAGAAAACTCCCTCGCTCTTGGCCGTCCAAACCTCCATGGATCTACTCTCCCCATCTGTTCCATAAACCCCTTCAATTCCTTTGCCACGGCAGGCATTCTCTCTGTCCTAGATTTTGACCGGTCCTCTTGCTCGGACACCTTTTTGCACGTCTGTGGATTTCTTGATTTTGCACCACCTGATCAATCAAAGCCTTGATCGGGTCCAGCGTGTCCTTCTTAAGCTTGGCTAAGCATTCTTCAAAAAACGTCACCAGCTGCTCCGTCGACCACTGTGCCATCTCCCCGCGGCCCTGCTTCCCCGCCAAGTCTTCCTGCGTTGCCAGCTCTGCTTGCGCCTTTCTTGTAAAACTCTGACTTCTCACACGACCACGTCTGGTCCAATTCTCCATGCGCTGGAGGGGGACTTCTCCTCACCGTCTCACTCTCCATCCATCAATCCATCAAAATCCAGAAAGAAACAGGAGAAAAAGGTCCAAAAGTCCGTCACAGGCGGGTGCTATCAAATCTGTGACCTACTCCTCCATGGCCGCCACTGGAAGCCGCTTTTTCTTCAGCTTTTGCGATGTCCTTGACTTCCCTCATCAGCCATAGATGCCTTGTCCTCCTTTTCACACGTTTCCTCCTCCTTGGGATGAATTTCTGTTGTGCCTCCCGAATAACTCCCAAAAACTTCTGCCATTGCTGTTCCACTGTCTTCGTGCTGGGCTCCTTTCCCAATCAACTCTGGCCAGCTCCTCCCTCATGTCTTTGTAGTTACCCTATATTTAATTGTAATACCGTTACATCTGATTCCAGCTTCGCCCTCTCAAACTGCAGGGTAAATTCTATCATATTGTGGTCACTGCTCCCTAAGGGTTCCTTCACCTTAAGTTGCCTAATCAAGTCTGCCTCATTACACATCACCAAATCCAGAATTGCCTGTTCCCTAGTTGGTTCTGTCACAAGCTGCTCCAAAAAGAGCAGGACATCCATCCTGGGCTCCACTGAATCTATGACTCTCCCTGCGTCACCAAGCCAGGGGCCGGTTGTCTTGGTGCCATTGCTGCAAGCTGAGTGGGGCTGGTTGTTCAACGCTGTTTAAGTGCTGCTCGACCTTGTTCGGGGGTGGGAGGGTCAAGCTAGCGAGCACGGACCTATGAATTGACTGGTGATCCTACATTTGCGGCGTGATGCCCGTGAGGCATTGTTAAGTGGACCAATTAACATTGAATAGCGTTGCCAGCCTCACCGGGCCAAGTGCCAGGAATCTCATGGCAGTTCATGCTCGCGACCACTCTTGGAAACCTTTCCCGAGAATCGCGCCCGTAGTCTCCCAAACAGAGAATCCCATCTAAGGTGTTTTCAAGAAGGGATTAGATACAGCTCTTGGGACCAAAGGGATCAAAAGATATTGGGGAGAAGCAGGGACACGTTACTGAGTTGGATGTTCACCATGATCATAATGAATGGCAGAGCAGACTCGAAGGGTCAAAAGGCCTCCTCCTGCTCCTATTTTCTATGCTTCTGTGTAAAAAAATGAAGGCTGGAGAATTCCTTGGGGTAGTTTCCGCACTGCTATCTTTACTTCACTGAATGGGAATTTTAAACCCTGTTTACATTGTGAATAGGGATTCTGCTGCACTTACATTAAGATAACACCAACAGAACAGGAGTAGTTCCAAGTCAATTCCCAGCCGTGGCTTCTAAAATAGGATTAAAATCTTGGCTTTTGTGTGATTGCCTTTGGCAAATAAAGCTGACATTTCACCAAGCTTTGTTCTGGAGTTTTTACATGAAGTTGGTCATTTTTCGCAGTCAAGTTGGAATGGTTTATTGATTCCATGTTTGGGCAACTATGTGATTGAAAGTGGGATTGACCTAAATAGCTTTATCTTATTCCAAATTTCTGTGAAATCCAGTTCCATTTCAGCATAGCCAGCTTGGATTAATCTTCAAAGTGGAGAACACTGGAAATGTTTCAGAAGGACCCTGTTGCAATTGACACAACTCCAAGTCACCTTGGGTTCCAAATTTTCAGTAACATTGGACACTGAGCTAATTACAGCTAATGATTTTGTTTTGAAGTGGAGTTCCTGTTGTACCCTGTCAAACATAGCACACAGAAAGATCTCACAAGGAAGAGGAAAGTAACTGACCACATAATCTGTTTTAGTGATGTTAACTTGAGAGTCAAACAGCATAACCAGAAAACAATAGGCAGAGCTATGCAATTCCACAACCAACAGATCAGATATAAGCTCTGCAATCATGCCACATTCTGTCACGAATGGTAGTGGACAATTAAGCAATTCACTGGAGAAGGAAGAAACCAACAGGAAATGCCTGAGGGCAGTGGATACTGAAAAGGCAATGGGCCCTGATAATATCCTGGCAATAGTATTCAAGACTTGTGCTCAGAACTTGCCGCATCCCTAGCCAAATTGTTCTGGTACAGCTACAACACTGGCAATGTAGAAAATTACCCAGGTATGTCCTGCACACAAAGCACGACAAATCCAACCTGGCCAATTATCATCCCATCAATCTGCACTTGATAATCAGTGAAGTGATGGAAGGGGTCTTCGACAGTGCCATCAAGCAGCACTGGCTTTGCAATAACCTGCTCACTGACACTCAGTTTGGGTTCCGCCAAGGTCACTCAGCTCCTAACCTCATTCCAGCCTTGATTCAAACATGGACAGAAGAGCTGAACTCCAGAGATGAGGTGAGAGTGATTGTTCTTTACATCAAGGCAGCATTTGACTGAGTATGGGATCAAGACGTCCGAGCAAAACTGGAGTCAATGAGAACCAGGAAAGCTCTCCAGTGGTTGGGGTCATACCTAGAACAAAGGAAGATGGTTGTTGTGGTGGAGGTCAATCATCTCAGTTCCGGGGCATCACTGCAGGAGTTCCTCAGGGTAGTGTCCCAGGCCCAACCATCTTTAGCTGCTTCATCAATGACCTGCCTTCCATCATAAGGTAAAAATTATTATTATTAAGTGGGGATGTTCGCTGATGATTGCACAATGTTCAGGACCATTTATGGTTCCTCAGATACTGAAGCAGTCTGTGTCCAAATGCAGCAAGACTTGGACAAGATACAGGCTTGCGCTGACAAGTACCAAGTAATATTCACGTCAGTGCCAGGCAATGGTCTTTTCCAACAGGAGAGAACCTAGCCATCAGCCCTTGACATTCAATGGCATTACCATTGTGAATCCCCACTATCAACATCCTGGAACACTGTTCAATCTCTCTTGATACGACAAACCCCATATCTCTGGAACCAATCTAGTGAACCTCTTCTGAACTGCTTTCAATGCCACTACATCTTTCCTCAAATAAGGGGAATAAAACTGGGCACAGTACTCCAGGTATCGTCTCATCAATGCCACTGTTAATGCTCTGTACTCCATTGCGATGAATGTTAGCTATTACATTACCCATAAATATTAAAATAAATGTACTGAGCATAATTTAGTAAACATTAATGTTTTTAATATATTTTTATACATTTATGAAATATATTTTTATTCCAAACAATACAAAAACTTTCACGGACATAACAAAAATGAAGTTTGCCATCTTTTGTTTTTGCAGACTAACTATAATAACCCCAAGGCCCCCGGGACCAACCCCCCCCCCCCCCCCCCCCCCCACCCCACTCCACTGCATAACACCCCTTCCTCCCCCCAGCAATTACTGGCCACAAACAAATTTTTGAAGAAAGCGATGAACGGCTTCCATCTGGAGTAAACCCTACCTCCGATCTCCTATTTGCATACTTAATTTTTTCCAGTGTCAGAAATTCTGCCAAGACCCCGACCCTGCCACAATCCTAGGTGGTATCGCTGACGTCCACCCAAGCAGGACTCGTCACTGGGCAATCAGAGAGGCGAAGGCCAGGACGTTGGCCCTCTTTCCCCAAAAAAACTCCAGAAAATCCAACACCCCAAGATTGTCACCAGTGGACCCGGTTCAACCTAACCCCCATGATCTTCGGCCATGGTCTCAAAGAACAATACACGGAACTCGACCAATTTTGGCAAGGGGCAGAATATGTGCGGGTGGTTCACCGGACCCCTTAAATACCTCTTATACCGATCCTCCACATTGGGGAAGAACCCACTCATGCGCACTCTAGTCAGGTGCACCCTATGGACTACTTTAAATTGTATCAAACTCGGTCTGGCGCAAGAGGAAGTAGTATTTACCCGATACAAAATCTCACTCCAGACCCCTCCCTCCAGCCCCAAATCCAATTCTTCTTCCCACTTCCTGTTTATCTCTTCTAAGGGAGCCTTCCCCTTCTCCAGCAACCACCCAAAAATGTCAGAGAACTTCCCTTCTCCCAACTTATCATAGGATAGCATCCTGTCCAACAATGTAGGTCTTGGTAACTGGGGAAGGATGAGAGTTCTTTGCGAACAAGGTCTCAGACCTGCAGATATCTAAAGTCACTGCCCTTCGGGAGTTGATATTTTTCCATCACCTCCTCCAGTCCTACAAACTTGCCCTCCGCTAAATCTCTCGAACCCCTCCCACTTCCAAATCCTGTACATTGCATCCATCCTTGACGGTGCAAACCTATGGTTTTCGTAAATTGGTGACAGTACATGTCCCTTAAACTTAAATGTTGCCTGAATTGATTCCAGATTTTTAGCGATGCCACCCATTACCGGGCTCATTGTGAATCTGGCCAGAGAGAATAGGAGAGGGGCAGTAACCAGCGCCTGTAACACAACCCTACATAGGAGGCCTCTTCCATCTGCTCCCACCCTGACCCCAGCTTCCCCCACCACCATTGCACCTTCTCAATGATGGTCGCTGAACACTGGCCCCTCTGCAGAAAGGCTTTCCGAATCCTGGGTATCTCACCCATCCGCAAAAAGGCTAAAATAAACTTATCCACCCCAATGAAAAAAACTTTGGGGAGGAAGATTAGGAGAGACTGGAACACAAATAGGAATCTCGGCAAAATGTACTCTCCCCGTGAAAGAGAGGATGTTTCCACTTGTAGGAAAAACTAGAAGCAGAGGTTACAATCTCACTAAAGGGGCAATCCGTTAAAACAGAGATGAGGAGGAATTTCTTCAGCCAGAGGGTGGTGAATCAGTGGAATTCTTTGCCGCAGAAGGCTGTGGAGGCCAAATCACTGAGTGTCTTTAAGACAGAGATAGATAGGCTCTTGACTAATAAGGGGATCAGGGGTTATGGGGAGAAGGGAGGAGAATGGGGTGAGAAAAAAAAGCAGCCATGATTGAATGGCGGAGCAGACTCAATGGATCCAGTGGCCTAATACTGCTCCTATGTCTTATGGTCTTATGATACACTCCATAGGACAGCACGGTGGTGCAGTGGGTAGCACTGATGTCTCACGGCGCCGAGGTCTAAGGTTCGATCCCAATAGAATGTCTCAAATGCACCATTAATTTTATATGGAGCCATCAAAAGCCACCCCCGTCATACTTATCCTGAGCTATTTCTCATGTGGACTCCTGTCACCTCAGCTGGTGAGCCAACAGATGGCTGGCCTTCTCCCCATGCTCATAGAATGCTCCCCGTGAGTGATGCAGTTGGTTCACTGCCTTCCCAATTGGTACCAGTTCAAAAAATATTTGTAACCTCTTTCTCTCTTCCAATAGCTCCATTTTTGGGGCTGTGGATTACTGCCGGTCCGTCTCCAGAATTGAGTCGACCAACCTCTGCTAGTTTACCCTCCCAACCTTGTGCCTGTGAGCTTTATATGAGAGTACCTCCCCCCTAATCACTGCCTTCAGTGCTTCCCAGAACATAATGTGGACGTGCCGGCGTTGGACTGGGGTGAGCACAGTAAGAAGCCTTACAACACCAGGTTAAAGTCCAACAGATTTGTATTGAATAACTAGCTTTTGTAGCACAGCCTGAGGAAGGAGGGCAAGACTTCCCCAGTCTGATTGAAATCTACATGTTTCCCTATGGCCCAGGCTACCTTCTCATAGAACCCATTGTCTGCCAGACGCGTTGTGTCTAACCTCCACTGGGGGCGCTGGGCTCAAGCTACCCCCACCCTCACATCAACATACTGTGGTGCATGATCCGATATCACTATCACAGTGTGCTCAGCTCACATTATTTCCAGGAGTACCGATTTCCCCTCCACAAAACAATCCATTTGTGAGTATGCACCTGGGAGAAGAAGGAGAACTCCCTCTCTCTCGGGATGACTAAACCTCCATGGGTCCGCATACACACATCTCTCTATAAACACTACCAATTCTTTTGCCAGCCCTGAAGTTTCAAAATACTTGGGACTCGACCTTGGATCCAATACACAATTGAAGCCTATCCCATTATCAACTGATGAGAGTCAACATTGGGGAAGGCCACCAATACGTTCTTAATAAAATCTACATCATCACAATTCGTAGTGTATGTATTTACTAAAACTCAATTTACCATACATACCAACCCATAGGGTCCGTCAAAATATTGGCCGCTGTAAAGGCCACACTCTTGTTAAACATAATCGATGCTCCTCGTGACCTCATAGCAAAATTTGAATGGAACGCCTGCCCCACCCATCCCTTCCTTAACCTTGTCTGATCCCTAATCCTCAGACGTGTCTCGTCCAGGAAGATTACATTGGCTTTCAAGCTCTTCAAGTGAGAAAACAGCCAGGATTTTTTTACTGGACCATTTAATCCCCTCACGTTCCACGTGACCATCCTGATAGGGATCTCTGAACCTCCCCCCCCCCCCCCCACCGCCAATTAGGATCCGCCATATCTACCTCATGAGGCAATCCAGCCAAATCCGGACCTGCCTTGGTTCCAGGCCCAACCAAAATGGCTATCATCAAAGTTTATTGTTGGAGGATCGTAAATATTTAAAACTCACATATCACCAGTACATTTTTGAAAACATCTTGCAACTTCAGGATTGTGGGAGATTTCTAAATAAAGGCGTAGGATTATATTTCAAAAAGAGTGTCCATTCAGACATTCCACTGTTAGTATAGTGCCAATTAATCCGGCACCTCTGTTTCGGATAACAGCTAATGCTGTTATCAGTACACATTTATAAAGAAACTTGTTTTTCAATTTTTCTTCGAAAGGGGAAACATTGTTTTCTTGTGACATAAATTTATTCCATATGCCCTTGTTATCCAGAGATAGCAACCTAGTCTGTTCAAAATACTTCTATTTTTATAGTTTACAGGTGGAGAGACACAAATAGACTTTTGTAATCCTCAAAACCTGAGACCAGTATAAATGGTCAACTCGATCTGATATTTCAACTAACACATTTGTCTTGGATGAGTCAACTGGGATGCGCCAGATTTCTGAACAAAGGAAGTGGGTGAGAAATTGATGCTATATTATAGAAAGCCAGGTGGTGAAAGATAGAACATGAGCCAATCTTTACATAATTTTATAAGCATTTATTTACAGATTTACACATTACAAACATTCATCTCAATGATAGGCTTCAGTCTTTTCCTTTTTATTCGTATTTACCATCACAGGTTTAAAAAAAAATGTTTTGAATACATTCCTGTTTATAAAGCACAAGTGAATCCCCAGTTAATAGCCACAAATTTACAATTAACCATTTTCTTCTCTCTCTTTAAACAAAAAGGAAGAGTTCATCATAGAATTTACATTGCAGAAGGAGGCCATTCGACCCATCGAGTCTGCACCGGTTCTTGGAAAGAGCACCCTACATAAACCCCCACCCCCACCCTATTCTGTAACCCAGAAACCCCCCTTAACCTAAGGGCAATTTAGCATGGCCAATCCACCTACCCGGAACATCTTTGGACTGTGGGAGGAAACCAGAGCACCTGGAGGAAACCTACGCAGACACGGGGAAAATGTGGACAAGAGCTTTCCAAACAAACTAAATCCAAGGCCTCCATATTTTGCACAAAACATTACATTGTGAGTGCCTATGCTCTTGCACTCCGAACAATTTATTTGTATAGTATGTGCATTTCTTCTGCAAAAACATTTTGTACAACACCTCATTTAAAAGATTTGAAAAACAAAATTCCATATTCACTACCTCCAAACAGCTAATGTTTTGTTAGTCGAAGTAGTATAAAACAACCTGTTTTATTTCCTGGTTTCACAAGCTAAAGGATAACATTTCCCATTCCTACCCATCAGATGTATTACAAACGCAGTTGCATTGGAATACTTGTCAAGAAGATTAGAATGCAAAGCATTGGTAAAAAGGACTTTGTGATCTTTGAACCAGCCAAGGATGGAAATGTAGGTATGTATTTCTCAAAATTGAACTTTCTTTGTGTTTAATTTGTAAGAGTCCTTCCTGTTTATTTACTTTGTTCCCATTTATTTTAGTTTATTATTTTGGTCCATTGACCATAATCAGAATGTGCTTTTAAGCAGAAGACTCAAAGTTAAAACAGTCTGCTTTCCAGGACACTGTATTCCCAGGTTTTGTTTTTGGAGAGGAGAAGCCAGACTCCTTGGCATCCGTGGATCTTAGGAACCAGGTTTAGAGGTGGTTGGTTTGATTGGGTTAACCAGCAACTGGTGGGGTTGGCCAGGGAGAGTCTTCTGCCGGGCAACTGTCAGTGATTGATTCCTGCACGATGCTTTCTGGAAGCAATGAGTGCCTTGCACATGCTTTGATGTGAACCCGAAATGATATTGAGTCTGCAGAGAAAGTAGACAACTTTGCCAGAGAAAACAACTTCAAGCCTAAGAGAAAGAAGTACCAAACCGAAAGCCTGAACTTCAGAAAGACATTGACTGGAAGTCATCCCAGTGCATCAAAGATCTTTACCCTTCTACATTTATTAATATTTTTTGTCCCCTTTCCACCACACTTTCCTCTCTGTGTTGTTTTCCTGTGCGTGTATGTGTGTGTGTGTATAGAGTGGGATGAGTTAGGAAGAGAGGGGTTTGAAAAGGGACAGTAGATAATCATGTACATTTTCTGCCCGTTTAATTATAATACTGTGCACAATAAAAGGTTAATTGTGTTTTAAAGTTACAAACCTGGTGACTGTAGTTTATTCAGCTCAGCCAAGGGCCTTGAGTATTTTAAATTAAATCTAATTTCACCTGTATTGTGACTCTGGGTCAAGTAGGGCTGGAACTGACTGTGCATTAATCTAGGGTGTCCTGACACCTTAAAAAATTGCTTTTGGGTGTTTCTACATCAGACTTAACTAACACATCAAAACTAATACCTGGTCTAGTCAAATTGCACAACCAGTTCAACTGACCAAACAAAATGCAAAAATGCTTGTCTCTCTTTAGATTTAATTGTGCGATTTTGTGCTTGTGTTTGCTGTTCTTGCAAAACATTACGCGACTTGGAAAACGGAAATCTCACCGATGAGATCTTGTATTCGGATTCACCCTGCACATGTACCATGTCCATGATGACTTTGTGCCATATGGCGGCAGAGGACACCCGCTCCCCATATATTTAACTTTGTATACCATTCACATTAGGATAAAAATTGGGCAAGTTCTCTGAAAGCCAGTTGATACTCTCCACAAGCTTTTAACCCATTTTTAACTTTCTGTAGTTAAAAATGACCCCCATACAGCATTTTTCTATTAATCCCACCCCTGATAACTTGATGCTTCTGACCGACATTTTGCGAATCATTAGAACCTAGTTGAAGGTTTCAAAATTTTATGTCCAAAAATGTAATAATGACTTGCAAAACACAGATGTATTCCCATGTTATTTTAACAGCATTATTGCAGTTTTACTGAAAAGAGATAAAATAAATTGAAGAAATAAACAATCGAACTTGAGTGTTAAATGTTAAGAAAAGGTCCAGAAAGCAAGCAACAGCTCAATGCAACATTCATATATTATTCTGTATGATACACATTTAGTTAATTTACATCCATCCAGTTCATTAAGTTTGCTGCACTATTTTAATAGCTTGTTACATTTTTAAAATTACAGGTTTGCTGAATGTTTCTGCACCACTAAAACTAGAAACCTTTGTTAAACCCCCAAATTTGTGCCATTGGCAACGACAAATGACTAAATACGACAGCAAATTAACCACAGTGGCAGTGAATTAAGTTCCACAGTGCGCTCAATATTTTAGAACTTACTCACCCAGATGTATCCTTCCAAACATATTACACAAAGTCATGAATGGGAAAGCACCAACATTGGCAAATTCAGCAGAAAGAATTAAATAAAGACAAAAATAAGGACATCATGTGAATTGGAATGGACAAGAAGGTATGAAGTGTTCAGAGTTAAAAATAATATTTAGACGTGTATTAAATAGAGCTGTTGATCCTCATACCAAGCTACTTCAAAACCTTTCAAATATTAATATTTTAAACTCAAGTCTTTCTCAGTAAAATCTCAATGTGAGATTAAATTTTAATTCTGTATTTACACAAAATGTGCCTATAACTTTTATGAATAAAAGCTTTGATGGTACTCTTCAGAGTTTTAAGTTTACTTCTTTCATTTCTTTCCTCTCAACAATCCTTGACTCTATCATACTTTAGTAACTAAAGATTAATTGTATATTGGCTGCATCATAGCTATTCAGCTCCTATTCCAAAGAAGCAATGACTATTAGGCGAATTTGTGAGTATTTTATTTGAGAGGAAGAAGAAATTCTTTGTGCTCTGATCTATCTTGTGAAACATATGTGTATGTTTTGCTTTATTAATATAATTATTATTTAAATAACCATCTTGATGTTTATTTTTAGCCTACCCACCCACCAGAAGCAGAGTGGTATTGCATTGGAAATGACATCTTGTCCTGTTCCTGCCATTGATACAGCTGCAGAGCCTACTTCAGGGCTTTTAATACAACTGTTCACAACTTTGGTGTCATGCTTTACACTGATATGAGTTTCCAAACAAATATCCATGCCATCAATAACGCTGTCTATTTCGCTCTCAATAACATTGCCTGACTTCACCCATACCTCAGTTCATCTGCTGCCAAACTCCTCAGCCATGTCTTTGTTACCTTCAGATTTGACTATCCCAACCCAACGCTGTCCAGGTTCAATTCTACCCTCCATAAACCTGAGGTCATGCAAAATTCTGCAGTGTGTTACTCCAAACGTCCTGTTCGCCTTTCATCCGTATATTCGCTGACCTACATTGGCTCCCAATCAGGCAACACATCAATTTTTTAAAATGTTGATCCTAAATTTTCAAATCCTTCCATGACCACAAATGAATTTGAAGCAGGAGTAGGCCATTCGGCCCTTTGAGCTTGTTCTGCCATTCATGGCTGATCAAATTCTAACCTAGACTGCACATTCCTGCCTATCCTGAAGCACCGATCACCCCTGTGCTTGTCAAGAATTTATCTCCCTCTGCCATAAAAATATTCAAAGACTCTGCTTCCACTGCCTTTTGAAAAATAGTCTCAGGTTCCAAAGACGCATGGCCCTCTGAGAGAAAAAAAATCCTCCTCATCTCTGTCCTAAATAGGTGACCCCTTATTTTTTTTAAAAATGGCCCCTAATACTAGATTTTTCCACAAGCGGAAGCATCCTCTTGACACCCTTCAGGATTTTATATGCTTCAATCAAGCTGCCTCTTACTCTTCTGAACTCCAGTGGATTCAAGCCTAGCCTGTCCAACCTTTTGTCATAAGATGACCAGCCCAATTCAGGTATTAGTTGAGTAAAACTTGACTGAACTGCTTCCGATGCTTTTACATGCTTCCTTTAAATAAGGATGATGTGGAGATGCCGGCGTTGGACTGGGGTGAGCACAGTAAGAAGTCTTACAACACCAGGTTAAAGTCCAACAGGTTTGTTTCAAACACGAGCTTTCGGAGCGCAGCTCCTTCCTCAGGTGAATGGAGAGGTATGTTCCAGAAACATTTATATAGACAAAGTCAGAGATGCTGGACTTAAATAAGGAGACCAGTACAGTACTCCCGATGTGATCTCACCAATACTCTATTACTGAAGCATAACTCCCTATTTTTGCGATCAATTCTCTTCACAGTAAACTATGATAGTCTATTAGCTTTCCTAATTACTTGCTGAAATGAAATGAAAATCGCTTATTGTCACGAGTAGGGTTCAATGAAGTTACTGTGAAAAGCCCCTAGTCGCCACATTCCGGCGCCTGTCCGGGGAGGCTGGTACGGGAATCGAACCGTGCTGCTGGCCTGCTTGAAAAGCCAGCGATTTAGCTCAGTGAGCTAAACCACAGCAACTGTACTTGCTGTACTTGCATTGGAGCTATTCAGTTTTTCATCACAACCAGAATTCTCCGGTCGTTGCAATTCACTTTTCCCGCTGCCATCGCTCCACTGCCCACAGGTTTCCCAGCAGCGTGAGGTGACTTCAGTGGGAAAAACCATTGACAAGCGGTGGAAGTATAAAATCCCACTGCCAGCAAAAGGCATTTCGCCAAGAAACACGTGACTGGGTGACCAGAGAATCCAGTCCCATGTATATAATGTGTTTATTTTTCATTTTTCCTTCCAAAATGACAATTTTCCACTTTGCCACATTTACTAGGTCTTTGCCAGCTCACTTAATCTGTCTATTTCCCTTGTGTCCTCTTCACGTTATACATCCCCGCTAACTTGCAAGTCAGATTCTTGCACCACGCAGTCCCAAAATTTTGCAGTAAAATGTGTTTGTGGACTCTGCTAAGACCGCAAGATAATGAAGCATGTGCGGTACAGCTCCTCACACTCTGCCCCCTGTAAGAACTCTGTGGTGATCACAAGTTAACTAGATGCAATACAACTGAGCAAACACTAGAGGGGGCACGGGAGAGCCATATAAATAGACGGGGACAGGAAGTGAGGACACACTTCACTAAGGGCAGAACTTGGAGCAACACAGATACAAGACACACGCCAGCTAGGAACACTGAAGGTAACTTTAGGAAACAGCTCTGAAGAGAGAACGAACTCACAATAAAGCATCTTCTCCACATTTGAGACTACGAGCTTTATTAAGACACGAGTAACAACACATGGTACCCAGGAGTGGCTTCAGACGCTTACTACAGGACAACTCAGTGGCAGATACAGAAAGCTCAAAATGGCATGGAAATCTCCTACTGGACATTTCACTCAGGAAGACATCGCTAATGCGAGGCTGTGGCTTGAATACCCAGAACAACTGAACCTGACTGGCAATGTAAGAGGTATCTGGAAAAACTTTAAACAAATGTTTGATATTCATCTCGTAGCAAATGGAATACCAGACGCCTCCGACAACACTAAAATAGCAATTCTCACCGCAGGGCCTGTAAATAGGAAAGTGTATAATGGATTTAAATACTCAAAAGATGAAGACAGAAACAGCTTACAAACGTTACTAAACAAATTTGAAGAGTACTGTGAGAAATTTGAACAGCAAGACATACTCAGAGTCCAAACTGCACAGAGACTGAGTGATGCAAAACTTAAAAAATCACGAAAAGAGCAAGAAATCGCGAATGAAAAGTACAGATCAAAAAGAAGAAATAAAAAGAATTTCTCACAAAGCCAAAACGCTGAAACCCTGTCCAAATCGGGAAGAGAAGATAACTTACGAATTTTGGAGAGTGAGTCCTGGTGGGACAGAAAAATCGCTGAAATCCGCGAAAAACGGCAAAAAATGGCGTTGGAGCACATTTTGCAGTCTCCGGTAAGCAAAGAACTACAAATTGCATCTGCGCATGCGCCGGAACCGGAAGCCGCGCATGCGCAGTTTAAAAAAGATCGCGGTGCCGATCGTGATGCGCATGCGCAAGCCGCGCATGCGCAGTCAAAAGAAGTTTTGGTCGCGGATCGTAATGCGCATGCGCACGCCGCGCATGCGCAATGGAAACAAAACCGCGCAGTGAAGGAGGAAGGCCGATTTGCGCATGCGCAATGCATTCCTGCGCGTGACGTCATGACGTCTGAGCATCCCGACCACGCCCACTTAAAAGGGAAATGCCCGAAAATTGAAAATAAGACACTTAAAGTGGTAAACACAAATTTTCTTGCCTCAGAACACAGAAAAACGCCTGAACTTACACCAACAGTAAAAAACAACTTGCACAACACCCAGAAAAAAGCAGTCTGCACCACCCAAAGGGAAGAGAACAAAAAGAATTCCGAAACAACAAAAGATGATTTGTTTTTCGACGAATACTACTCAGACACAGCTGAGTCAGTCGGATATGCTTCTCACAGCATCAGCGACACGGTCGCAAAGTTCAACACGAATCAACTCGTGGTAGAAGAATCCAACCAGGATGATTTGTTTTTCGAAGAATACTACTCAGACACAGCTGAGTCAGTCGGATATGCTTCTCACAGCATCAGCGACACGGTCGCAAACTTCAACACGAATCAACTCGTGGTAGAAGAAGCCAACGAAGATGAAATGGGTATCAAAGAATACTACTCAGACATGGAGGAGTTATTTGGACATGCTGATCACAGCATCAGCGACACCGTTGCAAAGCTCAACACGACTCTACTCATGGTAGATGAATCCAGCACCATGAGGCCATGGCAGCTCGTCGATACATTGGATGACAGCAATACCCAAGACGAAGACGACGCCACACAGAGAGCACAGGAAGACTCCACAGAGCGAGCGATGACAGGCTCCACAGTGCGAGAAATGAAAGACTCCAAAAGGGATGCAAGCAAACACTCCCTGGCGAACACCATGCATGAACAAGACCATGCAGGTAAACCCGCAGTATCTGAGCAACCACAAGCAGACTATGAAAGTCTGACAAGCTCACAGGAACAAGAAGAAGACAATGCACCTCTACCCACTGCATGCGAAGACAGTGACAAGGTGATCGCACTCGACGTACAGGATCACAGCGAGACTGACAGTTCTCAGCTTGTCTGTACAGAAGCACAGAGTCGGGCCACCCAACAGTCCAGAGAGACCAAGCCAGAAGAAACCATACAGATTTTGACTCCAGAAGAGGAGCACCTGGAGTCCAGTGAGATAACATCAACGGAAATCATGAAGATTTCAACTCCAGAAGCGGAGCACCAAGAGTCCGGAGACACCACGTCAACTGAAATCATGCAGATTTGGACTCCAGAAGAGGAGCGCCAGGAGTCCACAGACACCACGTCAACTGAAATCATGCAGATTTCGACTCCAGAAGAGGAGCGCCAGAAGTCCACAGACATCACGTCAATTGTAATCATGGAGGTTTTGACTCCAGAAGAGGAGCGCCAAGAATCCAGAGACACCGCGTCAAATGAAATCGAGAAGAATTTGACTCCGGAAGAGGAGCACCAAGAAAGCAAAGATGAGGAATCCAATTCTCCACAAATGATTGAGGTCACCTGCACCGATGCAACATCAGATCATTCGCACCACTCTCGAGACGAAATGCTCAATGACTCAAATTATCCACTCGGAACACGAATAGAGTATAACAAAAAAAACAAAAGTCAAAAGAAGCACAGCAGAAACGGGACAAACAACAGCAAGAACAAAAGCAACATGAAGCGCGACAAGACCAACAACAATAGCAAGAAGCACAGCAGAAACGAGAACGACAACAGAAAGAACAAAAGCAACATGAAGCGCGACAAGACAAACACCAAAGTCAGGCACAAAGATAGCGACAACGACAGAAACAGAAACAACAAGAACGGCAACGAAAACAACAAAGTCAGGAACAAAGATAGCGACAACACCAAAGACAGAAACGACAAAAACAGCAACACGAACGGCAACGAAAACAACAAAGTCAGGAACAACGACAGTGCCAACACCAAAGACAGAAACGACAAAAACAGCAACAAGTACGGCAACGAAAACAACAAAAACAGGAACGACAGAGACAACAGCAATGAAACAACGACTTGTACACAATGGTACTACTCGGCACATGAAGGACAATGCCACAGCACACTGCAAAACGATGACAAGACTACAAACATGTCATGGGATGACAACGAATCGCACAAACTCACGTCTGCTCCAGAACGAGCAAGCACACCAGCATCCAAGGCGGATGAGACAATAAATCAACACCACAAGCACAGAAAAAAGGCCATGCCAGTCAACATCAGTGAGGTGACCATGCAAACACCTCGGGATGATGCATTGGGTACTTAAAATAACAAGGAACACCAACAACATTCACAGCGGACTTGCAATATCAATATCACCACGTCATCAACAACAAAAAGAGAAAAAAAAAAAGCTCTGAACAAATTCATCAAGTTTGGACTCATAAATGTTTTATTGAGATTGGACATATAACTACATTGGCTTTGTACAGTATGCAATAGCACCATCACCTGTATAGATACGCATATCATAAGTAACTGTTTTCTATAATTTTCTTTAACGATGTACAGAAAATATGTAAAGAGAAAAAGGGGGATGTGGTGATCACAAGTTAACTAGATGCAATACAACTGAGCAAACACTAGAGGGGGCACGGGAGAGCCATATAAATAGACGGGGACAGGAAGTGAGGACACACTTCACTAAGGGCAGAACTTGGAGCAACACAGATACAAGACACACGCCAGCTAGGAACACTGAAGGTAACTTTAGGAAACAGCTCTGAAGAGAGAACGAACTCACAATAAAGCATCTTCTCCACATTTGAGACTACGAGCTTTATTAAGACACGAGTAACAACACAAACTCCATCCCATTTTCCCAGTTTCTCCATTGGTCCCAATGATGCAACCCTTGAAAACAGCTCTTCTGCCATGCCTGCCTTCTTTCTCAAGCAAGGATTTCCCCCATTGTGGTTGACAGGGCACGCGACCATGACTGATCCATCTCCCACACTTCTGTCCTCATCCCTTTCCCTCCCTCCAAGAACCATGAGAGGGTCCCTCTTATCCTCACTTTTCACCCCATTAGCTTCCACATTCAAAGGATCATCCTCTGCCACTTCTGCCAACTCCAGAATGATGCTGTCATGAAATACATCTTCCACTCACCTGCCACCCAATATTCCATAAGGACCCCTCCCTCTGTGACACCCTGGTCCATTTCTCCAACACACCCAACCCTTCATCCCCTTGCCACGACATCTCCTCCCTCCTCACAGTCCAAGGGCTCAAACTCAATCCTTTTAGATGATGTGACATTTCACTTGCACCTCCTTCAATCTGGTCTACTGGATTCATGCTCCTAATGCAGTCTGAGACTAAATGTGGACTGGGTGACTGCTTTGTGGAACACCTTCGCTCAGTCAGCAAGCATGACCCCAACCTTCCGGTCACTTGTCATTTCAACTCAGCATCTTGCTCTCATGTCCACATGCCTATCCTAGACCTGCTGCAATGCACCATTGAGGCCCAGTGCGAATTGGAAGAACAAGATTAGGCACATCACAGTCTTTTAGACTCAACATTGAGTTCAATAATTTTAGACTGTGAACTTTCCTCTTCACCTTGACCTCCCCTTTTTGATTTTTGTTTCTCGATCCCCTTGGCTTACCCCAACACAACCCCACCCCTCTCCCATAGCCACCTGTCCCTTGTTGTTCAGTTTAACTCCCACGAAGCACTGATCTTTGTTCTCCTATTAACACATTCTGCTATCTTACCTTTTGCCACTATTAGCACTCTTCAGTTCTTAATGGAACCACTAACACTCGCCTTTGTCTTATGTCCACTTTTGCCAATCTCTCCCTTGCTTCGACCGATCCCTGTCTTTCTAATCTATCTCACCTCCTTCACCCGCCTCTCCAACTGTATAATTAATTACATTTCTACCTCTCTTCATTTCTGTAGAAAGGTCATGCAGACTTGAAATATTAACTTTGTTTCTCCCTTCACAGATGCTGCCAGATCTGCCAATTTATGCAGATTTTCAGCATTCACGGTATTTTACTTTTATTAAGATAATCAATATGCTGCATTAACCAGTGGTTGTTGAGTATGCTGCTTGGGAGTGCTTCTCGGCCTTTTGGCTAAGATGAGCATGAGGTCAGGTGTAATGCCTGGATCTGGTATATTTCTCTTGTGGGGACCATGAATTGGATTCAATTTGAATTGGTATTTGGAACAGACAATGAGCTGGATTAGGGATTTACCCCTGCCCACACTCAGCTCTGGCTTTGTAACTCTGATAAAAGGAATTAGAAAAAAAATAGTATGCTGTTTTGGACTATGTTTTGTAATAATTTTGCTACAGAACACCCTTTTCCTCTTCTTGTTCAATACTTTCCGCTAATGATTTCACCTGTATTTAACCCACACGAGACTACGGGGCAGAAGCAGTTAACCTCCCTGCGAGCCTTGTTGACTACGAGCTCCCCCGCTGAGGGGCAGGTAGCTCTTGGGACACTAATAACCTCTAATATAAAGTCGGCCAGGTTTGAAACTGGCACCTTAGACCTGGCTGGGATCTGAAGAGTATTGTAAATATTATTGCTTCATAATAAAACTAGTTTTATTACTCGCCTCAGACTTGTCTGTGGTCATTCAGTCTCGTTCCAGCAAAATTATCTAATTTATTCCCAATTTTATCTCATGATTTTCCCTTCTCTTATCCTCATTAATCTCCGTGCCTAGTTAGTTAAATTGGAATCTTGATGGAGGTGGATAGCTCCTCACTCATTTACAATTAACTCCTGTTCCTTTCCCCCCTTGAGGATAACTAACTTATGATTATTTCAAACAAAACAGAAATCAATAAGGTCACATTATAAATGTATCTTTTATTACAATCCAGAAACAAGTAAGTTAATTGGTACCAGAAAAAGAAACACATCCTGTTCCGGCATTGTAAGCCACAGTACCGAGCAAACTAAAATGCATCAAGCTTATTCTTATCACCTGGACACAGAGCACCAGGGCAGCACGGTGATGCAGTGGGTTCGACCTGCAGCCTCACGGCGCCAAGGTCCCAGGTTTGATCCCGGCCCTGGGTCACTGTCTGTGTGGAGTTTCCACGTTCTCCCTGTGTTTGCGTGGGTTTCGCCCCCAGAACCCAGAAACGTGCAGACTAGGTGGATTGGCCACACTAAATTGCCCCTTAATTGGAAAAAATGAATTGGGTACACTAAATTTATTTTTAAAAACACAGACTACCAAATATGGCACAAACTTTTGAGTGTAACTTATGACGGGTCAATCGTGATTCCAGCATTAGCACCACCCACCTAATTTTATCAGGAAGAAGTCTGAACCATTTTGATGGACCACATTTACATTTATTTCATTTTTTGGCATCAGGATTAGAATGTTGATAGGCAGCTTGTCATTTTGGAAGGACAGAAAATTGTGGTATGTAATATTAAAGGAGTGGCTGTGGTGTGGGCGTTGCTGGTTAGGCCAGTATTTATTGCCCATCTCTAGTTGCCCTTCAGAAGGCGCTGGTGAGTTGTCTTCTTGAATTCCTGCAGTCCTCGAGGTGTAGGTACATCCATTGTGCTGTCACGGAGGGAGTTCCAGGATGTTGCCACAGCGACAGTGAAGGAATGGCGATATATTTCCAAGTCAGGGTGATGGGTGACTTGGAGGGGAACCTCCAGGTGGCGGGGTTCCCAGGTATCTGCTGCTCTTGTCCTTCTAGATGGTAGTGGTCATTGTGATGATAGGTAGACTATCACCTATATATATATATATAAAATATGAGTTGATCATCATCTGTATGTGTATTATAAATTATATGTTTTAATGTTGTAGTTCTAGAATCCGACCAGCAGGTGATGCGAGTATGCAGGCACAGCCCCGGACGCACATGTGTTCCAGTACAGGGTGTTAGTAAGGAGTTGATAACAGTCACATATTAGAGTAGCTCTGTAGTATCTTAGTGTAAGTTAGTGTTAGACCATTATTTCCAACTGTATTAATCTTAGACATTATCGTAATCCTTTAGAGTAATGTTAGCAATAAATAGTTTTGTAGTGAAGTAAAGTCTAATGTTCTTTGTTAACACTACCACATCAAGATTCAACATCGGCATATCAAAAGAACATTACAGTCGAGGGTTTGGAAGGTGCTGTCTAAGGAACCTCGGTGAGTTACTGCAGTGCATCTTGTAGATGGTACACACGGCTGCCACTGTTCGTCAGTGGTGGAGGGTTTGGATGTTTGTGGAAGGGGGGCAATCAAGCGGGCCATATTTGGTGGTCTGGTTGGTGTTGAGCTTCTCTGGTGTTGTTGGAGCTGCACTTATCCAGGCAATGAATGGCGAGATTATTGAAAGGTGTAGGGTTGCCAGATATGAGTAGGGTGGTCGATTACAATCATCCTGAGGACCAAACAGCACCACATAGATATGTGATTATTTGGCCCTTTACTCAGTGAACAAAGTGTTATTTAATTTTAAATTCATTTAAATGGACACCCCTTTTTAAAAAATTAACATTAGGGGCTGCTGCCATGGAGCTCTCTATGCTATATGTGTACAATCAATTGCATGCTGTACTCTGGCTGTTTCTGAGGCTCCCCTGGACCATGGACCTGAGACCAAACCTCCTCTTGAAGCTGCATTAGGTGACACCTGGCCTTTCTTCTCCTCAGTTAGATCACTACCATCAATAAGGCAGCATTGACCACAGGGGCCATTATTCAATCCACCTTTTCCTAGGGAAATTACAGATGAAAGAGATTAATGAACACTGAGCAGATACAACACACCCCCCACTCACACACAGAAAGTCAACTTAATGCCCCAGAGCGATGTCTGCGATAATAGCTTCTCGTTGAAACAGCATTGCAGCTGAGACAAACACTTACATATCTAGATGTCCATGATGCCTGCCCTGACACTTTACTTCTCAACCCTCCTAATCGCCGCAGCCCTGAGCAATGCACTGTGGCTGTACGAGCTGGTGTGCATGTGTGTGTGTGTGTGGGGGGGGGGGGGTAGTGACACACGTGTCATTGGAAACCGCAACACAGCGGGATCTCACTTCCTCGCCCAATGCCAACCTCCGCCCTGGTGGCTGCTCTTTCTTCGGGCCCTCCAACCATGTCCACTATCTGTTCTGCTGCAGTGAAGGGCTGCAAGTCCAGTGGTGCGGGGGGGGGGGGGACACAGAAAATGCACAGTGTTAGACAGTCCGACGCATGCAGCCCTGGAGGAGGGTAGTTGGTGGCTTCAGTGGCCAGTGCACCGATATGGGTGCCGGCATGTGGTGCAGAGTGGGGGTTCTGCCACCCTCCAGGTGGTGGAGTGGTGGGGTTATGGGTGTGTGGGATGGAGGGTTGCTGCTAGGGGCACAGTGCTGCCTACTTCACCTGGCCGCCCTGAGGAGGTTGTGCAGTTTCTTTCAGCACTGCTGGCCGGTCCTCGCGATGTTGCCCACGGCGCTGAAGACATCTGCCATCTACGAACAGGCGAAGTGACCGGTGATGGCTGGCAGCCTCCTTCACACCCCGGGTTACAGGGTTGCCCACATCTCTTCCACGGTGTCCAGCAGGGTCTCCAGTTTGGCATCTGTAAACCTTGGTGCCGCTCATCTTGCTGCCACATCTTATTGGCTGGGATGGTGCGTGTGGGGAGTGCTGTGTGTATATGCGGCTGCAGCTTGTCAGCTCCTGAGTTCCAATTCCGAACCCGGCGAATCCCACACCATTTCTCATTGGAATCGATCGTGTTCCATGTGGCGCCGGTGCTAGCATCTTAACATTCGGTGAATTGGTCCAGATGCGGCGCCAGTTTTGCTGTCGTAGAAGTCCCCGAATCCTGACCCATCGTCAATCCGGCTCATGGACTCTCTTGGTCTACAGCTTAATGTTGCCAGATGAAATAGGTAGAGTGTCAAGAAAGTTTAGAGCCAGGATGACCTCCTGTGGATTGGGAGATTCGGATATTGTATGTGGCAGTGGAAGCCTGCTCACAGTGTCTGCACCTGATATCTGGGTTCCCGGTCTATGCTGAAATATATATGAACGTGCATCCAAGAGCAGTGCCCATTTTACACTCGGGCTGATGCTATAAATGGGTATTTTTCTGGTTGGCAAGATGTAACTTATGGGGTGCCACAGGGTTTGGTTCTCGGCCCCAACTGTTTCTAATATATGCTAATGACTTGGATGTAGGGATAGAAGGTTTTATAGCCAGATGTGCAGATGACACTAAAATAGGTGGGATAGTAAGTTGCAATGAGGAAATAAGAAATTTACAAATGGATATGGATATGTTTGGTGAGTTGGCCAAAATTTGGCAGATGGAGTTTAACTGGATAAGTGCGGGGTTATCCATTTTGGGCGGAAATATGGAAAGGCAACTTGGATTGGATTGGATTGGTTTATTGTCATGCATACCGAGGTACAGTGAAAAGTATTTTTCTGCAAGCAGCTCAAACAGATCATTAAGTACATGAAAAGAAAAGAAAATGAAAATACATAATAGGGCAACACAAGGTATACAATGTAAATACATAGACACCGGCATTGGATGAAGCATACAGGGGTGTAGTATTAATCAGGTCAGTCCATAAGAGAGTCGTTTATCTAAATGGAGAGAAACATCAGAGTACTTCAGTGCAGAGGGATCTGTGTCCACGTGCATGAATCACAAAAAACTAGTTTGCAGGTACAGCTGGTAATAAGGAGACAAATGGAATTTTGGTCTTTATAGATAAAGGGATAGAGTTCAAAAGTAGAAAGTGCTGCTGCAACTGTGCAAGGCATTGGTGAAACTACATCTGGAGTACTATGTACAGTTTTGGTCCCCTTACTTGTGGAGTGATGTAGTTGCATTAGAGGCAGTTCAGAGGAGGTTCACGAGATTGATTCCAGAGATGAGGGGTTTGTCTTATGAAGCGGGATTGAATAGGGAATGAGAGAAAATCTAATTGAGGTATATAAGATCATAAAAGGCATTGACAAAGTGGATGTAGAGTGGATGCTTCCTTTTGTGGGGAAATCTAGAACGAGAGGTTGTAGTTTTAGGAAAATGGGTATCAGATTTAACACAGATATGAGGAGAAAGTACTTCTCCTAAAGGGTCGTGAATCTGTGGAATTCACTACCTCAGAGTACAGTGGATATCAGGACTTTGAGTAAATTTAAGGAGGAGATAGACAGATTGTGAAATAGGAATGGGTTGAAGGGTTATGGAGAACGGGCAGGAAAGTGGAGTTGAGGCCGAGAGGAGATCAGCCATGATGGTATTGAATAGCAGAGCTGGCTCAAGTAGCTGAATCGCCTGCTCTTGGTCCTAGTTCTTCTATATTTATGTTCTACTGGTGGTACAGGTTTATTCTCATGATAAATACCAAGTAATGGTTGATGGTCTGAGGCGAGGGTGAAGTGCTGGCGGTGTTATTGATTAAATATTTTTATCGTGTAAATGACCGCCAGATTTTCTTTTTTGATTTGGGAATATTTCCTCTCAGCATCCGACAGAATTCTGCATGTGAAGGCGGCAGGCCTTTCCAGATCAAATTCCATTTTGTGGGTGAGTACCGCCCCAATGTCATATGGTGATGCATCGCAAGTGACCATGATGGGTTTATCCAGGTTGGAATTGACCAGCCAGGCTGTTGGCTCCAAGGCATGTTTGGCCTGGTCGAAAGATTTCCTCTGGGAATCTTCCCACTTCCAGCATTGGTGCTTCTTCAGCAGTTGATGCATAGGTGCCAAAATGATAGACAGATTGGGTAAAAAATGGCCGTAATAATTGACCATCCCTAAAATGGAATTAAATTCCGACTAATTCCTTGGTTTAGGTACCCCTTTTATTGCCTTTATCTTATCTTCAAGTCGGTGCTTTCCCTTTGCATTAACTCTGAAACATGGGGCAGCACGGTGGTGCAGTGGTTAGCAATGCTGTCTCATGGCACCGAGGTCCCAGGTTCGATCCTGGCTCTGGGTCATTGTCTGTGTGGGGTTTGCAAATTCTCCCCGTGTTTATGTGGGTTTCACCCCCACAACCCAAAAGATGTGTAGGATAGATGGATTGGCCATGCTAAATTCCCCTTAATTGTAAAAAATGAATTGGCTACTCTAAATTTAAAAAAAAACTATGCAACTTAAATACATGACCTCATCTGTCTGAAACATACACATCTCTCACTTTAAACCTCTTAAGAACTTCTTCTAAATTTGCTCTGTGCTCCTCTGGTTTGCTCCCCTCACTAGGATATCATCCAGATACACGACAACCTTTAGAATTCCCTACAAAACATTCTCCATTGTGCGCTGAAATATAGTGCAGGCCCATGAAATACCAAAGGGCAGTCTTGTATATTAGAACATATTGTATTTATGGTAATGACATTTTTTGACTCATCTTCCAGCTAAAGCTGCTCGTAGGCATGGCTTAAATCCAGCTTGGTGTATTTGAGGCCCCTGTCAACTTGGCATATAAATCTTCTGTCCTGGGGATAGGATATTTATCTACTTTAGCAACCCTGTTCACTGTCATCTTGTAATCATTGCAGATTTGTACTGTGCGGTCTGGCCTCAACACTGGGCTGATGCTGGCACGATACTGGTATTGATGCCGTTCCCAATGTCTTCAGAGCCTCCGCAGTATAGGTGGCTAAGGTTGCCAGAGTACTGCTGAGATTTACAGGCTCTCTGATTTGCAGCCCTCCCTGAGCGTTTGTTCACCCACTACTGTGGCATTTTAAACGGATGGCCATTGACAACAAGGACAATCTTGGTGTGGAGGGGGGGTGTTTTACTTAATCTGACCATGTTAAGCTTGTATACTTCTGATTTTTCTTCAGGGTCTTAAAGAGCTTGTTCACTGGAATCACCGACCTTTTTGGGGGAACTTGGACTGTCTGACTCTGCATCTGGTTTGTATATCGTCTTTCTTATTATATCTGAAGCAAATTAATTCCTTATACTTGCATCTGTCTTAGGAATGCTCTCCCCGCAACGATAACAAGCTCCAAACCGTTGTGATTCTCGGTCACTTTTCTTCTTCACAGGCTCCACTGCTCCCTCACTTCAGGAACCTCCAGCGGCTGCCGTTTCCCGCCATAACTGATTAACCTTGCATTGCACACTTTGTAATTCAAAACCACTTTGTTTAGTGCTTTCAGTCGCTTGAGCCAACTCACCCACTTTGTCCAAGATATTCTGGTTTCTGCCAGCAATGTCTTCTGAATATTTAAGCTGTTTATCCCACCGACCAACCGGTCACGAAGCATGTCACTGAGAAAAGTACCATATTCACAATGTTCTGATATTTGTCGAAGTCTGGCTACAAAGGCAGATACCATTTCTCCATGACCTCTAATGGCTGAATAGAATTTATAGCACTGCATAATAATGAAGGCTCAGGGATTGTAATGGTCCCTCACTAGTTACACCAAGTGATCAAAGGACTTGGAGTCCGGATCCTCCAGAGATGTTAAGCTTCGCACAAGGTTCTATGTTGTGGGCCACAAACTGTAAGTAATATAACTTTCTGTTTATTTTCTGCCAGGATTTCATTGGCAATGAAAATTTATCAACGCGTTTCTACATATTGGCCCCAACTTTCAACCTCCGGATCAAAAGGATCAATTTTCCCCAATAGAGGCAACGTTATTCTAAAGCTGATGATCGTTTACCTTTTCAGGACTCTTTCCCCCGCCACCTTTCAATTTTCAACAAGTTTCCTTCAACTGGATTGAATTTTTCTCTTTGCCAATGTTGTATTGCACAGAAAGTGATGAGGTAATGTTAAATCATAACGGTGATTTGTTTAACTAAGAAGAACTTTATACACAGGTCTAGTTCCCTTGTTTCCCAAACTTACTCTGGCCAAACCCCAACAGCCAGGTCTGCGTCTAAATGCCTGATAGGCTAACGTTCGCCCACTCCATCCCCATCGGTTCCAGGTTGGTCACATGGCCTGCGAAGGATCGCCCCTTTAAGGGGCTACGCTACCACATTATCATTTAAACATCTAAGTCGTTTGTGATAAATAAATATTGCTGCAAGTGAATATGCAATGGCCAGTTTTTACTGTTCGCAATTAGTAAACACACGTGACAAAATAACTGCCAGAAGGAAATGTAGTGGATTTTACATTTAATTCTTTTCATTCTGATTGCGATTTGATCTGAATTTGTCCTTCCCTCCCACTCTCGACTAAAATGCCTGTACATGTTTGGTCTTTATCTTCTTGTAAATACTTACTTTCTGGAGATTGGAAATGCTGATTTTCCTTCTCTCTGTAAAGCTTTTTTGTTTTTTTTTAATTCATACATTGAAATCCAATACACACTATCGCAAAACAATCTTTCTTGAAATGAAATACAGCAGTTCATGGTCAGTTCAGTGAGTTCAGAAAAAAAAATCAACTTTTCCCGTAATCAAATTAAGGGATTCGCTGTGACCTAAAGTTCCATAAATAGTTTGTTCTCCAACTCCTCCGCACCTATAGTAGCCCCAGCACAGACTGAGCTCGCTAAGTTATCTCTTGTTGTGCTGTGATTTGTATATAAAGCGGGTATTGGTTTCGATTAGTAGAGGGGTAGGGTGCAAATCAAAATAAGTTAAATTCTTTAATGTAAGGCACTGTCAGACAACACTAGACACATAATTAAAGGAAGGATATTGCACTGCATGTTAAAACACATGGAATGATATTTTCAGTTGGATTCCTCTGACAGGAGCAGGACATGATGTGTCCATTAAGTTACACTTTTATCTGCACCCTTCAGCTGATGAATATTGTTGTTGAAAATACGGAAAAATGTGTCATTTGAAACATGGAGGTCTGGCAATATCTGGTCTGAGAGAAACATGAGAGGATACAGGGAAAGATCCCATAAAGGGTTAATAGCAGCTGCAAAGAACAGGATTATAAAGTGCAGATTCTTTCTCTCAAACAGGCATAGCAAACACACAGGATTCTTGCATTTAAGCTAAAAACAATGCTTCACACCTTCATTGAAAGTAGCTATCTTAGGAAGCATCTGGAAAAGAAAAGGATTAGGTTCAGTTGAATTTGGTGTCAATTCTAAGTGTGAAATTCTAATAACATCAAGTAAATTAAAAGAAAATTGGAGACAACCTGTCTACGAGAAACATAATTTAAAGTCAAAATCAAAGTCAAAGTTATGAGCTGGAGACAATTGGAAAATCAAACTATTGAAATCACAGGAATTAAAAGTAACACCTCTTGAAACCAAAGCATTTTTGAACATCACAAAGGACAATGTAATCAGATCTGAGGTTATGCCCAAAATGAATACTTAGTTGTATTAGAATGTTTAGATCAAAGATACTTTTTAACAATCAAAGTGAAATAAGTTAATTGACAATAAGGTAATAAAAACTGAATAACTGTAAGAAAGAGAATATAAACCCAGAGACCAGAAGCAGAAGGAGAACCAGAACTCAGAGAGATAAGAAACAAGAGAAGCAGATTCAGCTTTCACAGCTTGGTCATGGGAAAGATAAAGACAAGCAGCCGAGCTAAAACAAGCTAATACATCTAAGGAAGACTAGAATTTAAACAGGAGTCAGTCAGCTCAGTGATAGCCAGCAGAGCCAGCTCTTATAGCTCAGTACATGGGATCAACAAGACACAGCAACAGAGCTAACCAGCAAATACATCTCAAGAATACCAGACTTTAAAGAAGATTGATCGTCAAGTTAGGCCTGAAGGTCCCTTCAACCAACCAGCAGAGTCCAGAAGCAAGATCTTTTTACCTTTCTGTAAAGAAATTGATTTCAGTTTTTAAAAGAAAAAATATAATAATAAAATAACTTAATTTAACCTGAAACAGTGGTTATTCCTAAAGTCTACTTTACTTACTTAGCAATGCGGTACCCAGGATCGATGCTACTAAGTGGTAAGTAGATAAAATCTTCGGTGAAGGGGTTATACCGGGGGAATAACTTGAAAGTATAGTTTGACCTGAATAGCCCCCACTGAAGCCTGCATCAGAGTTAGGGAGTGAGAATCCCTGTTCACCGTTTAGAATGTCGGCCCTTTTTGGTATAGGGGGAATTCTAAGAATAATGGTGAGTTTTCAAATTCAATATTTTGTTCTGTACTTGCTGGAAGTGCGAGCTGACATTAACGGCCAGAAATCATTAAAAGCCGGTGGGCAAGTGCAAAAAATAATTCTTAAAATAAAAATAATGGAATTCAGGCCTTTATCTCAAAGAAACTGGAATATAAAGAAATGGAATTGATGCGACAGTCATATAAAGCTCCTGTTACACCCTATTAAGACCGCTTGCAGAAATTGAATGCAGTTTGTACGCAAGAAATTGTCTGGATAGCATAAAATTTAGTCATGGTTTTCAGGGCTGGCAAGAAGCAGGCTTGCTTGTAACTTTGCAGGCAGTGGTTGAAGCCACCAACCCTGTTAAATCCATACCGCTGTGTTCAGTTCTGGGATTGCACAATCTCCCCCTTGTGCTGCTAGTGGTACTGTTGCATTACAAGATGCTAAGTAACGATACGACAAATCACATGCTTTAAGCTACCTTCCTTTCTCATACGTGCAGAATCTATCAAAGGGAAGCTGCACTAGTGCACTGCAGGCTGCTGGATAGTGGCTTTGGAGCAATCATGGTCAAGTGATATGTCACGCCATTGCAGAGAGAGGAGCATTCCTTGGAGGCATTGGTCAGACAAGGTGGAGGCCAAAAGAGGAGCCACGCTTTGCCTGCTCGGGAAGTCAAAATTTCGGAATGGGAGCAGGTAGTATGGGCAATTAATTTGCAAATTGTTGCCTGATGGGTGGCACGGTTGTGCAGTGCCTCACAGCGGCAGTGCCTGGTTCGATTCCCAACTTGGGTCACTGTATATTTTGCACTTTCTGCCCGTGTCTGTGTGTGTTTCCTCCATGTGCTCCGGTTTCCTCCCACAGGCCAAAAATGTGCAGGTTTGTTGGATTAGACAAGCTAAATTGCCCCTTAGGGTGAGGTTAAAGGGCCTAGGTAGAATGGTTTTTGAAAGAGCTGGTGTCAGTGGGCCTAATGGCCTCTTTCTGTATTGTAAAATTCTATGATTCTATGAGATAACGCAGAAAGAACTTTAAAGAACTCACACTGCTCAATGCATCACACAGCCATCATTCACCCAGCAACACACCCAGGCACTCCGGACTCACCCCTAACATTCTTGCACTATATCTCACCCACACAAACCTTCTAATCATGTCAACTATTCACAACTTTTAGTTTAATAATAGTTGGCAAAATCAATTTTACGGTCAGACATAGAGAGATTCAACATTTCCACAGCCGGGTGGAAGATTTCTCGCATGTCTCTTGATGTGCCATAAATGTACAGCGTCTCAGCTGTAGAAGGGACATCACCCAGGTACATGGACACAGTTTCTCTTTTGCAGGAGAAAGCAACACACAATAGGTGAGAAAGCCAGAGGTCCAGTGGATGATCTGCAACCCCTCAGTACCGTGGGAAGACAGTTCGGCAAATCATTGAGACCAATGCCACAGTGCATGTGGTATCCAGCGCTGCTGTGGAGGTCCAGAATGATGGCATGTTCCTGCCAGGTGCACTTTCTCCACCCACTCCTCATCCTGAAATATGCCATAAAACAGAAAAGAAAGATGATGTGACTGTGGAATTCCTGCTTTCCTCCCCGCCCCAATTCTCCTTACTTTCAAAGATAGTCAAGAACACTTGACTGGTCAGCCTTCAGAGATCCATCAGAAAGAGAAAGAGCACACAAATAAAACTGAGGATACAAGGCACAGAAACAGGCCATTTAGCCCAAACAATTGTGTACCCCAGCATTAATATTCCACTTGAGCCTCCTCCCATGTTCCTTCATCTAAATGTATGATCATAACCCCCTATCCCCTTCCCTCAGAAATGGTTGTCTAGCTTCCTTTCAATACTTCAAGTCTTTGCTTCGACCATATTCTATGGTAGAGAGATTTACTTTTTCACCACTCTCAGGTAAATTCTTCTGAATTCCCTACTGGATGTCTTGGTGACTATCTTATATTGATGACCTCTATTTATGTTCTTCCCCATAAGTGGAACACCTATCCAATTCGGGAAGTAGTGTGAGCTATGCAGGAAGTGGCCAGGAATGCATCTCACACACAGAAAGGTGGTAGACCTCCCTCTATAATGCTGAATTTTGCACCCATCGTCTACTATATTCCCAACAAAGTGTCAGACACGTTTTAGACCCATTTATAGTCCAATCTACTTTGTGTATCTGGAAGGAGAAGGTGTGTCTAACCCCTCAGACATGTTTCACTTAAGTTCAACTTCAATACCACCCAAGATGGATGGTGTTAAGAGCGACAGGAGTGTACCCTGAAAGTGGATGCTATACTGACAAGCATCGTTATTTTGTACTTTGGTTGAGTATGACTGTTACTTTGACTGCATATGAATCACTTCAGTGCTTTAGAGGCCAAGGTTTCTATTGCTAGTTTTCCTCAACTCCATGCAAAGTACCGCTTCACACTGGCAAGTATTTTTGAACAATTAAATCTCCATCCTTAAGCTATGAAGAGAGGAAGATATGGAAGAGATTAGACTGGATGCTCTTAAAGTCAGGCTTAATTCACATCAGAAAGTGGTTTGTCTAAGTGATCATAACAAATCACCAGGGTCTAAGATATGCAGCTGAGATGTTTGTGAGGTGTGGTGACGTAATGGGTAGTGTCCTTATCTCTGAGCCAGAAGCTCCAGGTTCAAGTCCCACTCCAGGACTTGATGGCTACAGAAGATGTGAACATAATGCAGCCAAACATGCTGATTGTCAACCTGCAAATCTTTCCAACATGTCCATGATAAGTGGTCTTCAGTGATCACTCGCTAACTAGTATGATTGTCCACCTAAGAAACTCTATGTGGGTCCTTGCATGGCTGATGACCCGATCCTTAAGCCGCATCTTCGACCGCACACTTGGCAATGTTTCTGGGAGGTGGGATCGGTCCTTAGGCTTGTGATTGCTGGTATTCCTTTCTTAGGCTCTTTTTCCAGGCCACCTCTTGACTTCAGGTGTCCTCAAAGAATTATGTCCCTTCAATCAGGAGGTTCCGCTAAGTAGGTTTCTTCTGAGCAAGGGCCTCCCAGGTGTTGACATCTATGCTGCATTTCTTGCAGTAAGCCTTCAGGATATTGTTGAACTGCATTTTTTGTCATCCTCTAGTTCGGGAGCCTTTCTTGAGCAGGGCGATTTGCATTGGCAGTCCTGCTGTGGAAGTCCAATCATTGAGCACGTTCAAGGCAGAAATCGATGGATTTTTGGAGACAAATTGTATCAAAGAATATGGAGATAATGCAGGAAAGTGGCACTGAGGCAGATATTCAGCCATGATCTAATTGAATGATGCAGCAGGCTCAATGGGCTGAATGCCCTGCTACTAAGTCTGTCCTAAAGGCTGAGTGGAATGATTTTGAAGTGCATTGGAAGACTTGACTTTGGCATAGCAGGGAGAAGAGAGCCTCCTGAAAAGCAAGAAGAAACTTGGAACATAATATTTAAGGCTACATATCTACCATAAGCATGTGTTATGAATTGGAGAGATGACAGGATAACATTGCCCTTTTGTCCTCACTTCTTAATTGTCTGCAACAGGATGTATATTTTAGAGGGAGTATTTTAGACCTCTATCCATGCCTCCAATCACCTTGTATACCTCTTTCAAGTCACCTCTCTTCTTTCTTTGCTCCAGTGAGAAAATGTTTAGTCTGTTTTGATAATAGTTTGCTTGTTGCAGTAAAAGTCAAAATATGAAATTTTTGACCTTCAGTATTTCCATTGGTCATTGGGAAATTTATCTCTATGGGTATTGTAACAATTTCAGCACACAATTGCTGGCTACCATAATTTTAATCATCTGGAGATGCTAAAACAATCACTTGAAGTTTTAGCACTTAAGCACTGAATAGAAACTGTCTTTGAAGAGCAATGTGGGTGGCACAGTGGCCTCACAATGACAAGGACCCAGATTCAATTCCAATCTTGGGTGACTGTGTGGGTCTGCACTTCCTCCCCATGTCTGTCTGGGTTCCGGGTGCTCCAGTTTCCTCCCACTGTCCAAACAAGTGCAGGCCAGGTGGATTGGCCATGTTAAATTGCCCCTTAGTGTCCAAAGATGTGTAGGTTAGGTGGGGTTATGGGGAAAGGGCGTGGGGTGGGGGTATGCCTCTGTCGGGTGCTCTTTCAGAGGGTCACTGTAGACTAAATGGGCCAAATTTGTAGATTCAATCCAGGCAAATGCGAGGTGATGCATTTTGGAAGATCTAATTCAAGAGCGGACTATACAGTCAATGGAAGAGTCCTGGGGAAAATTGATGTCCAGAGAGATCTGGGAGTTCAGGTCCATTGTACCCTGAAGGTGGCAATGCAGGTCGATAGAGTGGTCAAGAAGGCATACAGCATGCTTGCCTTCATCGGACGGGGTATTGAGTACAAGAGTTGGCAGGTCATGTTACAGTTGTAATACTGTGTGCAGGCCACATTTGGAATACTGCGTGCAGTTCTGGTCGCCACATTACCAGAAGGATGTGGATGCTTTAGAGAGGGTGCAGAGGAGCTTCACCAGGATGCTGCCTGGTATGGAGGTGTAGCCATGCTGGCCACGCAAAATGGACACTGAGCCAAACTAAAATGGAAGGCAGCAGGGAAAGCCTGTTTAGTAAGAACAGACAGCCTGCTCTCAACTAATTAGCATTTTGCAAACAGCAAACCAGTTTTCTGGCCAGGTGCAGATCTCCAAGCAAAGGTGTTAATGGCAAAACGCTTAACATCCTGATGAGGCAGCCCAGATCCAGACACAAACAATGGCAACATTTCCATCTCAATGTAGCAGTTAATTGGTGGAGTAGACAGGATGGCACCAGAGTAACAAATATCGAAACCACCCCCCCCCCAACATCGAGGAAAGCCCCGCATTGGAGGATTTCGAAGGTAGCCGTTTGGAAACGTTCCAATCGGTACCGAAAGGTAGAGCCCGCCTAGAAGGGGGCAAGGACATGAGAGAGGGGTATAAAAGCAAATCCCCCACAGAGCCCCGGTCTGTTAAACCCGTGCTCCGGCTCTGACTGACATCTTGCATCCTGACTCCAGCCGTTGAGCACCAGCCGCCGAAACCGTAAGTTCAACGCTCGCTACGCGATCCAAGCCCACTAGACTCCCAAGTACCAGAACGCTTGCTGAAGGCTGCAGACAAAACCAGGACGAAGGCCTCGTTCTCTGACCTTGCCTGTTCCTGTTAGATAAGTATTCTGTTTGCTTAAGTTTAGTTATAGCTTAGTCTCTTAGTGTGCATGAGTATTTATTATAACTGTATAATAAATATTGATCGTTTGAACTTTACTAATCGGTGTATCGTCTTTATTACTTTGAACTTGACCTTGGAATACTTGTGACGTTGCCTATACGGCAACTGGCGACTCCAGAGCTAAATAATTACATAGAACAGAGCCTAGTAGTGTTAAGCACACGTCGAACTCGGAGGCGTGTTAATACACTCCAATAAACGCGTTTTACGCCCATAGTAAAACGTGCAACATTTAGTGGCGACTCTGGTGGGATCCTGTTGTAAGTGGAAACACCACAGTGTCCAGGACCCTGAAATTTGAATTAGAACTCCAAATTGCAGAGAAAGAAAGAGATCACAAGTATTCAAGGTGTTCAAAATAATAAGCGAAATTCGGAAGTGTGTTTAGTGCATGCGTACTAACAGGGCTGTAAGGTAAAACTGAAAGCTTTTTGTTGCGACAAACTTTCGGTAGTTTTGTGATCGGAAAATAGCGTAAGCCGTACCCTTTTCTCGAAACACCACCCCAGCAACCCCCTGTTCCAAATTATAAAAAGAGAGTCAGAGGAAATGGCCATGCAGGCAATGGAACGTCTGATGGATCCAGCAAAGTTTGTGGTCGCAGCGACCAGCAGCAGTAGCAGAGTAGGCCAGTGTCCCACGTGGGAGCTGGAACTCCGCAAATATTTACAAGGAAAGGGATGGCCCCTTTGGAAAGAGTTTTGTGCAAATGAGGAGACAGGTCCCGGGAGTATAGGTCATACTTGGTGGGAGAACCTCTCTCAGATACACAAAAAGAGTTTAGGTAAAGCACGCAAGCCGATGGCGATTGTGTCCTGCTTGGCACAGTTGCGAGGCGCAGAGGAGGTCATCAGGACGCTCCGGGCAGATTTAGAGGAAAGGAACCGAATGAGTAAGGTCGATGTCAGGGACATCGAGAAAGAAAACCTGGAATTAAAAGGGAAGTTGGCAGAGAAGGATAGAGAGGTGGATGATGCCAAGAGGGCTCACCAGTCTTGTCTAGCTCATCTGAGCAGTTCCCAGACCCAGTATGAGAAAGCCTATCAGGACGTGCAACGTGCCGTTCTGATAAGACAGGAATCGGAAAAGCAGGTGGAGGCATTGCAGAGGCAATGTTCCGATCTCAAAGCAGCTTTGAGAGCACTCCACGCTGCAACGACCGAACAAAGACAAAGCACAGTTGACCACGCGAAATGCAGGAAACAGATTGCGGAACTGCAATCTCTGCTTTCGGTGCAGAATGGCTTCCAAAGCACCTTTGGAGCACAGTTAGATGGGGAAAATGCCCCAGATTGGCAGGAATTAAGCGAGACAGCGCAGCGTTATGTTCAGGGAACATGTGCGCCCGCAGCTCAGCAGAAACGACAGGCACCCCAACCCCCCACAGCTCAGACCATAACCGCACCCATGAATCCCGTAACCACGCAGAGAAAAGCCGAATCAGAAGGCGCCCCAGACATAACTTACACCACCCCTTTAACAGTAACCCAGCTAAGGGACGCTTGTGAAAAGATCACTCCGTTCCTCCCCACCGCAGACCCCCACCAGTTTTTCGCAAAAGTAAAACAGCAGGCTACCATGTACGGCCTGGATGAGAGAGAGCAGGTTAAGCTCACCGTGCTGAGCTTAGACCAGAGCGTAGTAGCAGCCCTCCCCGACCCACAGAACGTGGCAGGAGGCAGCCTAGAGGAGATGCACACCGCCATTTTAGATGCCATCGGGTACAATAGAGGTGACCCCGTAGAAGGATTGAATAAGTGCAGGCAGAAGAGATCCGAACACCCCACAGCATTCGCAGGAAGGCTGTGGATTCATTTCAGTGCAGTTTTCGGACAGCTAGATAGAGCGCATTTAACCCGCGAAAACATGGTTAAGTGGACGCGCACAATTATCTCACACGCAACAGAAGCAGGACAGAGCGCTTGCAATAGCTACGACCCCTCAGAAGAGGCCCATAACGAAAAATGGGTCCTGAAAAGATTGTCCCGCGCTTGGGAGCAATCGCTTCAGGGAAAAGGAAAAGTTAGATCCCCAGAAGAGGCTCAGGCTGCTGCAGATATCCAAGCAGTCAGAGAGCACCAGAAGCCCGCATGGGTAAATGAAGGCAAGAGCAGCCCACAACAGAAAGGACAGGAATGCTATAACTGTGGACAGTTAGGGCATTGGGCAAAAGAGTGTAATGCACCCCAGCGATCTCAGAGAGGCCAGCAGACAGGCACTCTGAACCGCAGTAAGGCAAAACCCATCCACAATGTAGCAGTACAGTCAGGACCCACCAATGTGGACGAGACGAACTGACGGTGTTCGGGCTCCCCCACTTGGGTCTGTGACACACTATGGGACTCATCAGGGAGGCCCGTAGTCACAGCAAAAGTCAAAGGGAAGCCCATAGAGTTACTGTGGGACACAGGAGGATCCCGCACCACCATTAACTCCACAACCACGGCACACGCAGACACGTGGCCGACCACCTCCACCATCACACTTAGCGGGTTCACCGGACACTCGCAGCAGGGACATATCACAGCACCCGTAGCGATCCAGCTAGGGAACATTTCCACAAGACACCCCGTAGTTTTAGTAAATCTTCCCCGGACAGCAGAGCACATCCTGGGGATAGATTTTATGAACGCTCACAGCTTGTCGTTCGACCCAGTGAACCAGTGTGTCTGGCGAATGGCGAGATCAGACAGAGCCCCAGCCACCCTCACAGTAGGAGACTACGCTAATCGGATTAGCGCAGTGGGAGAGTACTCATTCGACCTGACTACACTCCACACCGACAGACAAATTAAGGCCCTACTAAACAAACACAGGACAGCATTTGCAAGTCACCGTCATGACTGTGGTAGAATGACTGGACAAGTTCATGTTACCGGACAGGACCCCCGACCGCAAAAGCAATATAGATTTCCCCTCGAGGCAGAGGTGGAAATAGAAAAGGTTATAGGCAGCTTGTTGGACCAAGGTGTACTGAGAACGGTAGCCTCCACCAACAATGCCCCTATCTGGCCAGTGAGGAAGCCCGATGGATCATGGCGTCTGACCATCGATTATCGGGAACTCAATAAAGTAACCCCCGCAGTAGCCCCAACGGTAGCTACTAGTCCCGAGACCATGCTCAAGCAGGGTCTCAACGCCAAGTACTTCACGGTATTGGACATCAGTAATGGATTCTGGTCAATACCATTGGCAAAAGCGTGCCAATACAAATTCGCATTCACTTTTAAAACTCAGCAGTACACGTGGACATGCCTCCCACAAGGATTCCACAATTCACCCTCCATTTTCCACCGACAGCTGGCAAGTGGATTAGAGAAATTTTCCCGACCCGAATGTCTGGTACAGTATGTAGACGACCTACTACTGCAGACAGACACAAAGGCAGAGCACATTTCGCTTCTGGCCGAACTCCTGGAACTCTTAACTGAAATTGGCTGTAAAGTTAACCCGAAAAAGGCCCAAATATTGGAAAGTAAAGTGATGTATTTGGGAACAGTCATCACGCACGGCAAACGCGAGATCGAATTCAAAAGAATTGATTCGATTGTCAAATTGCCCCTTCCCCAAAATGTATCAGCCCTCCGGTCGTTTTTAGGACTGGTTGGCTATTGTCGGAACCACATAGACGGATTCGCGACAAAAGCCGCCCCACTTTCAGACCTCCTTAAGAAAGGAGCCCCCTGGGAATGGCTTCCGCAGCATACAGGCGCTGTGGAAGAGTTGAAACGAGCCCTTAGTGCAGCACCCGCGCTGCTAGTCCCCGACCAACTTTCACCGTACGCAATCGAGGTAGCGAGCACCGATCTGACCCTCTCGGCCGTGTTGCTTCAGGAACGGCACGAGCAGCTAAGACCAGTGGCTTATGCCTCCCGACTGTTAGACCCGGTAGAACAAGGATTTTCAGCCTGTGAGAGGCACCTCCTTGCTGTCTTCTGGGCAGTACAGTATTTCTCATACATCACCGGACTCAACCCCATTACTATTCTGACCGAACACACACCCACACAGCTACTACTAGACGGTCGACTGAAGGACGGTTCAGTTAGCCAGATTAGGGCAGCTAGGTGGACCCTACTTTTACAAGGACGGGACATTACTGTAAAACGGACACGCACACACACATACTTAGCAGACAACCTCCAATACCCCGGACAGCCCCATGACTGTGAAATTGTAGCTCCCCTGCATAACACAGGACCCTTTTTAGCAAAAACACCCCCCAGGAAGATAGGGAACCCGAAACAAAGCCCCCAGCCCACAGACACGTGTGGACCCTTGAGGATTTATGTAGACGGTTCCTCCACAGTTTTAAATGGTGAGCGTATCACAGGATGCGGCATCTACGTAGAGGACGCGCAGGGGCGCGCTCTCGAAGAGATAGCTCTTAAGTTACCAGGTCACTTAGGCGCGCAGGCAGCAGAGCTAGCAGCCATAGCGTACATAGTGGACCACCCCGATTCTTTCCCCAGCCCAGCAGACATATATTCAGACAGCTTATATGTATGCAATAGCCTAACAGATTTTCTGCCCCTGTGGAGGACACGAGGTTTTGTCTCCGCAGACGGAAAACCCCTTCCATCAGCCCCCTTACTCCAGCATATCCTAGAGAAAGCGAAGGACAGGACCTTCGGCATAATAAAAGTAAGAAGCCACCATAGGTCATCACCCCCTGGGAATGTAAAAGCCGACGCATTGGCTAAGGCAGGTTCCATGAGAGGACACTTATGGACCCCCCCAGCTAGCGCACCAGCTAGCGCCCCTGTGAGCGCAGTCCAAGTCTCACAGACTGATATTAAAGATCTCGTGGCAGCACAGAAACAGGACGGAGACCTCAGGGAGGTTTTCAAGGGAAACTTTGTGCCTGCGTACGAGCACTTTAAACACACACTGACCACACATGAGGGTGTGATCATTAAGGACCAACTTTATGTGGTCCCACAGCAGGACAGGAATCAGATGATTGCCTTGTTCCATGACGGACACGGGCATCAGGGAATTGATGCAACAACGAGGCACCTCAGGCAACTCTGTTGGTGGCCTAATCTTAGGACTGATGTCACACATTACATAGAGAATTGCCTGATTTGTGCTCAGAATAACCCGGAGCGGTATTCTAAGAAAGCACAACTTCGGCATACTCGCCCAGTTAACGGCCCTTGGACAAACCTCCAGATCGATTTCATAGGTCCATTGCCCCCTTGTAGGAATGGCTATAAATACGTTCTGGTGGTGATAGATACCTTTACCAAATGGGTAGAGGCATTTCCCTCACGAACAAATACAGCAAAGACAGCTGCAAAGATCCTGACCCACCACATCTTCACGAGATGGGGTTTACCCCGAAGTATCGATTCGGACCAGGGATCTCACTTTACAGGACGGGTCATGAGGAACGTCCTGACAATATTCGGTATAAAGCAAAATTTTCATATTGCGTATCATCCACAGTCCAGCGGGATTGTGGAGCGCATGAATCGGACCCTAAAAACTACCCTTAGGAAAATGGTTCAAGAGAATAATTCCACATGGGATTCAGTGCTCCCCTTTGCACTTATGTTCATAAGGAACACTGTCTCCACATCGACAGGATACACACCACACACACTCATGACCGGACGCCCTATGAAAGGTACAGAATTCCTTTTAGGACTGGACATGACAAGCCCCGAAGTGACGGCCCTCACACATGAAAAGGCAGTTAAAGATCTAGTTGAGACTGTGAGGTCTGCACAGCTCGCAGCCGCAGTCCAGCTAGGGAAACGCCGACAGCAACGGACTGCCTGTTTCAATAAGACCGTACACACCACAGAATTCCAGGTTGGGCAACAGGTAATGTTATCTGTTTATAACCCCAGCAGTTTTTTGGCTCCAAAATATTCCGGTCCCTACTCAATTTCGGACAAAATTAGCCCCTCCGTTTACAGGATCAAATATCCTAATGGCAAGACCGCGTGGTTCCATATAAACCAGTTAAAGGCATATGGAACACAGGCCAACCATGCTCACCATGTCCTGCTGGATGCAGCAGAACACTTCACCCCGCCCACCAGAGACACTTTTCCACCATCCCCCTCACAGACCAGTTCATCCACGGACTCGCCCACGACTCCACCCACAGACCACTACAGACCACGCCCCGACACGCCCACAAGCTGCCACAGCAGAGACAGCAGGACTGACACTGACTCTGAAGACAGCGACAGCACACAGCCATACAGCCCACACTGCACCAACTACGACCCCGACTCCAGTGACCCCATGGAAGTCACCTACCTCAAATATCCAGAACCACCACCCGACCCCGACTACCCCGACAACACACTCGACACTACACAATGGCACAGGGACAATTCCTACAGACTTGTCCGCAATGACGAGAGTGACCCCCGGTCACACAACTCCAAAGTTTCATGCCTGATCCACACAAGGGTGTGGGATCCGGGAGAGCAGGACGACACGGTGTCTGACTCCCGACACGGCAACCCCTTTGTGACCCTGTTCACAGAGGCAGAATCAAAGTGAGGTGTCCAGATGATGTAAGATAGGAATCGTTTGAGGGAAACGATGTCCTTTCTGATGGAACCTGCACGTATGTTTGTCTTCGTTTTATGTTTGTTTGTTTTCAGGAAAGTAAATGGTTCAGCTGGAGGATGGACATCTTCTTTTCAGCTGAAAAGATTGTGACCACCTCACATACACGTTAGCTTGTCCGCAGATATCTCTGAGAACTTCAGTGATGTCCTCAGTTGGAGCATCTTGGCTCCCTTGGTTTTTTAGGTGCCCCTCTATTCGGCGAAATAGAGGCTGCAAGTCATGGTAAACACATTCATACCCGTTTCTTTCCAAGTTACTCAGGCAGTGGACAAACGGCACTGAGGACCCGCCCTGTCTGAGAACCAACCCTTGGTCAGCCAAGCTCGGGTATGGCACAGCACGCCCTACCCGGGGATCCCATCCAACTCGTACCCGTAGCGGCCCATACGCGACTCATTCGGATGTTTATTTCCAAGTTTGTTTTCATTTTAGGTTAGGTAGCCCTTCGGCCGCCATCCCACATGCTATTTACATCCGGGAACATTCGGATGGTAAATCAGCAAAGCCTGCGAGACGGCTCGCAGAAGGAAGGATTGTTAGGTGTATGCTGGTCTTTAAATTCGCTTTTTGAAAACAAAATGAGGGGAGTCACAGGGTGTGACTTAGCCAGTCATTTTAAAGGGTCAATTGGGTTTTGAAAGACAGATGCACTAACAAGTAAAGGTCTTAAACTGTGTATTGACAGATACTGTGCTTGATCCCAAAGGTTTCAAAGGACGAGACAGAGGTCGAAGCCAGGATTGTCAATACCGGAGGAAGAAGGAAGAGAAAGAAGAAGAACAACAAAAGATGATGGAAGCCCACTTATTACTGTTTAATGTCATATGTATATGTGTGGAAACAAGACACGTTTCCCCCACAACCCCCACCGTAAATGTTTCCATTACAGCAAACCCCCAGTGCTCAGCTCTGATCAGCGAGGTTCAGACCTGGTGTACTAAATTCATGACGTGGTACTCCATGTCCTACATAATCGAATCACTGTTGGTGATCGCGATCCTCATCATCCTAGTGCAGACCCTCAGGTTGAGGAAATGGAAGAGGAGAGCCTCTCGTTCCAGCACCTCACCCATCTATAGAGTGCAATCCCCCATCTTCGGATTCCACCAAACCCCTCAACCCCTCACTGATTACAACACTCTGTAAATAAAATTCAGCCATGTATTATATTGTTCCATACTCGACTGCCGAGTTGGGAAGTGTGATGTTGTGGTGTGAATGGTTAAGATTTTAGAGTGATTAAATGTTTAAGTTAAGGTTAAGGTTAATAGTGATAGGTAGAGGTTCCCAATTGTAGTAATGCATGTCCCTTTTGACATAGGGCCAAGTAGAGATGTTAGTTAAAAAATTTTTTCTTCTTCCCATAGTTTAGGAACAGAGTAGAACAGGAACTGGCAAGAGGTCAGAGAACACAAGGAAGGCAAAGTACATAGGTGATCCTTCACAATAGTATGATTGTGAGGATCACAAGGAGGGAATGTAGCCATGCTGGCCACGCAAAATGGACACTGAGCCAAACTAAAATGGAAGGCAGCAGGGAAAGCCTGTTTAGTAAGAACAGACAGCCTGCTCTCAACTAATTAGCATTTTGCAAACAGCAAACCAGTTTTCTGGCCAGGTGCAGATCTCCAAGCAAAGGTGTTAATGGCAAAACGCTTAACATCCTGATGAGGCAGCCCAGATCCAGACACAAACAATGGCAACATTTCCATCTCAATGTAGCAGTTAATTGGTGGAGTAGACAGGATGGCACCAGAGTAACAAATATCGAAACCACCCCCCCCCAACATCGAGGAAAGCCCCGCATTGGAGGATTTCGAAGGTAGCCGTTTGGAAACGTTCCAATCGGTACCGAAAGGTAGAGCCCGCCTAGAAGGGGGCAAGGACATGAGAGAGGGGTATAAAAGCAAATCCCCCACAGAGCCCCGGTCTGTTAAACCCGTGCTCCGGCTCTGACTGACATCTTGCATCCTGACTCCAGCCGTTGAGCACCAGCCGCCGAAACCGTAAGTTCAACGCTCGCTACGCGATCCAAGCCCACTAGACTCCCAAGTACCAGAACGCTTGCTGAAGGCTGCAGACAAAACCAGGACGAAGGCCTCGTTCTCTGACCTTGCCTGTTCCTGTTAGATAAGTATTCTGTTTGCTTAAGTTTAGTTATAGCTTAGTCTCGTAGTGTGCATGAGTATTTATTATAACTGTATAATAAATATTGATCGTTTGAACTTTACTAATCGGTGTATCGTCTTTATTACTTTGAACTTGACCTTGGAATACTTGTGACGTTGCCTATACGGCAACTGGCGACTCCAGAGCTAAATAATTACATAGAACAGAGCCTAGTAGTGTTAAGCACACGTCGAACTCGGAGGCGTGTTAATACACTCCAATAAACGCGTTTTACGCCCATAGTAAAACGTGCAACAGAGGGTGCTAGCTATGAAGAAAGGTTGAGTAGATTAGGATTGTTTTTTTTGGAAAGACGGAGGTTGAGGGGGGACCTGATTGAGGTCTACAAAATTGAGAGGTATTTCCAAGAGTGGGGGTGTCAATTACAAGGGGTCACGATTTCAAGGTGAGAGGGGGAAAGTTTAAGGGAGATGTGCGTGGAAAGTTTTTTACGCAGAGGGTGGTGGGTGCCTGGAACGCTTTGCCAGCGGAGGTGGTAGAGGCAGGCACGATAGCATCATTTAAGATGCATCTAGACAGATATATGAATGGGCGGAGAACAGAGGGAAGTAGGTCCTTGGAAAATAGGCGACAGGTTTAGATAAAGGGTCTGGATCGGCGCAGGCTGGGAGGGCCGAAGGGCATGTTCCTGTGCTGTAATTTTCTTTGTTCTTTGTTCTTTGTTCAAATGGCCTCCTCCTGCACTGTAGAAATTCTTCTACTGGTGACTCCCATATGGTCTCAAATAAGATAGTGCAGCAAAGCACTCACTCTTTTTAAGTGAATTCCTCAGAAAACTGCTGAAATAAATACTGATATTGGTGAAATCTAGACAGAGTATCCCAGAAAGCCTCTCAATTTTCAAAAATTCTTTCGAACTTCCAGCATCAAGTGAACATTAAAAGGGGACATCCCTTTAAGTAACACTGAAAATCCTCAGCAATAACTTCTTTACACTCAATCAGGGGTGGCACGGTAGCACAGTGGGGAGCACTGTGGCTTCACAGCACCAAGGTCCCAGGTTCAATTCCAGGCTTGGGTCATTGTCTGTGCGGAATCTATACATTCTCCTCGTGTCTGCGTGGGTTTCCTCCGGGTTTCTTCCCACAAGTCCCGAAGACATGCTGTTAGGTAATTTGGACATTCTGAATTCTCCCTTTGTGTACCCGAACAGGTGCCGGAATGTGGCATCTTGGGGCTTTTCACAGTAACTTCACTACAGTGTTAATGTAAGCCTACTTGTGACAATCAAGATTATTAAATTAAATTAATTAAAATCAGCTAGTTACTGTTGGGAGAGGACATTGTGTCAAGCTCAGTCCACCAAAATACCATACAGTCTTGCGAATGAGTGCTAGCAGATAATGTAAACTGCAGTCAGCTCCTTAATGATCCTGTGACAGCTGATCCAAGGGCACCATCAACACCTTTACCAAAATGGTGTCTTGGCATTTCAGCTCAAGATCCTCATTGGTTAACTTGGAGGCCTCTTAGTGGTTGGAGAAGCCATTGTAAATCACCATCTAACTAAAAATCTACTGAGCATAATGTTTTCAGAATTCTAATTTCTTTAATCATACATTAGATTTCTGAATATGGAAGTGAGGCCCAACAGTGATTCTTCAGTTACATCTTACATTGTGTTGCAGTTCACATAATAGATTGTGTACAGTATCTATCACAATGCTGAAAGAGGCCATTTGACCAATTGAGTCTATGCCAGCTTTCTGGAGAGAAATCCAGTCAGTTCCATTCCCCCGTTCTATTCCTATAACTCTGCAAGTGTATTTCCTTTAAGTGTCCGCCAATCTCCTTTTGAAATCAGTTTGTCTCTGCATGCACTGTTTTCGTGGCCAGTGGATTCCAAGTCAACACTATTTGCTCCTTAAAAAATGTTCTTCCTTACCTTCTTCCTGCACCTCTTACCCCAAACCTCAAATATTTGTCCCCTGGTCATAGAACCATAGAATTCCTACAGTGCAGAAGGGGGCCATTTTGCCCATCACGTCTGCACTGACCTGCTGAAAGAGCACCGTACCTAGAACCACTCCTCAGCCCTACTCCCATAACTCCATAATCCCATCTAACCTGCAATCCTTGGACACTAAGGGGCAATTTAACATGGTTAACTCACATAACCTGCATATCTTTGGACGGCTGGAGGAAACCAGAGTACCTGGAGGAAACCCACACAGATATAGGGAGAGAAAGTTCATACTCCACACAGACAGTCATCCAAGGCTGGAAATGAACCCAGGTCGCTGGCGCTGTGAGGTAGCAATAGTAACCACTGAGTCACCGTGCCACTCCTCTGTCACATCTTTGTAGTCTTTCTAGCATGTTAATAGGTACAGCTTTTCAGTGACTACCTTATCTAAACCTGTCATAATCTTGTTTACCTCTTATGAAATCGTCAGTCAATTTTCTTTGCTTCAGGGAGAACAACCTTAGGTTCTCGAACTTGACCTTGCAACTGGAATCCTTCATCTCTGGTAAATCTCCTTTGTACCCTCTCAAGGACCCTCACATCTGTGCGGTGACCAAAACTAGATTCAAAACTTTAGTTGTGATCTAACCAGAGTTTTATAAACGTTCAGCATTACTTCTCCGCTGTTATACTCAATGCCTCTATTTATGAAGTCCAAGATCCCAAATGCTTTTCTAATCAGTCTGTCAATATGTCCTGCCACCATCACAGATTTATTCACATGCATCCACAGATCCCTTGGCCCCTGTGCACTCTTTAGAATTATGTTATATTGCCTCTCCCTATCCCATCTGCCAAAGTGCATCACATGCACTTCTATGTATTACATTCTATCTGCCACTTGTCTGCCCATTCTGCTCATAAGAACATAAGAACATAAGAACTAGGAGCAGGAGTAGGCCATCTGGCCCCTAGAGCCTGCTCCACCATTCAATGAGATCATGGCTGATCTTTTGTGGACTCAGCCCCGCTTTCTGGCCCGAACACCATAACCCTTAATCCCTTTGTTTTTCAAAAAATGATCTATCTTTACCTTAAAAACATTTAATGAAGAAGCCTCAACCGCTTCACTGGGTAAGGAATTTCATAGATTCACAACCCTTTGGGTGAAGATATTCCTCCTAAACTCAGTCCTAAATCTACTTCCCTTTATTTTGAGGCTATGCCCCCTAGCATCTATCCTATCTATTCCCTTCATAATTTTATTTGTTTCTATAAGATCCCCCCTCATCCTTCTAAATTCCAATGAGTACAGTCCCAGTCTACGCAACCTCTCCTCGTAATCCAACTCCTTCTGCTCTGGGATTAACCTAGTGAATCTCCTCTGCACACCCTCCAGCGCCAGTACATCTTTTCTCAGGTAAGGAGACCAAAACTGAACACAATACTCCAGGTGTGGCCTCACTAACACCTTATACAATTGCAGCATAACCTCCCTAGTCTTAAACTCCATCCCTCTAGCAATGAAGGACAAAATTCCATTTGCCTTCTTAATCGCCTGTTGCACCTGTAAACCAACTTTCTGTGACTCATGCACTAGCACTCCCAGGTCTCTCTGCACAGCAACATGCTTTAATATTTTATCATTTAAATAATAATCCCGTTTGCTGTTATTCCTACAAAAATGGATAACCTCACATTTGTCAACATTGTATTCCATCTGCCAGACCCTAGCCCATTCACTTAACCTATCCAAATCCCTCTGCAGACTTCTAGTATCCTCTGCACTTTTCGCTTTACCACTCATCTTAGTATCATCTGCAAACTTGGACACATTGCCCTTGGTCCCCAACTCCAATTCATAGATATAAATTGTGAACAATTGTGGGACCAACACGGATCCCTGAGGGACACCACTAGCTACTGATTGCCAACCAAAGAAACACCATTAATCCCCACTCTTTACTTTCTATTAATTAACCAATCCCCTATCCATGCTACTACTTTATCCTTAATGCCATGCATCTTTATCTTATGCAGTAACCTTTTGTGTGGCACCTTGTCAAAGGCTTTCTGGAAATCCAGATATACCACATCCATTGGCTCCCCGTTATCTACTGCACTGGTAATGTCCTCAAAAAATTCCACTAAATTAGTTAGGCATGGCCTGCCCTTTATGAACCCATGCTGCGTCTGCCCAATAGGACAATTTCTATCCAGATGCCTTGCTATTTCTTCCTTGATGATAGATTCCAGCATCTTCCCTACTACCGAAGTTAAGCTCACTGGCCTATAATTTCCTGCTTTCTGCCTACCTCCTTTTTTAAACAGTGGTGTCATGTTTGCTAATTTCCAATCCACCGGGACAACCCCAGAGTCTAGTGAATTTTGGTAAATCATCACTAGTGCATCTGCAATTTCCTTAGCCATCTCTTTCAGCACTCTGGTATGCATTCCATCAGGACCAGGAGACTTGTCTACCTTTAGCCCCATTAGCTTGCCCATCACACTACCTCCTTAGTGATAACAATCCTCTCAAGGTCCTCACCTGTCATAGCCTCATTTCTATCAGTCACTGGCATGTTATTTGTGTCTTCCACTGTGAAGAACGACCCAAAAAACCTGTTCAATTCCTCAGCCATTTCCTCATCTCCCATTATTAAAACTCCCTTCTCATCCTCTAAAGGACCAATATTTACCTTAGCCACTCTTTTTTGTTTTATATATTTGTAGAAACATTTACTGTCTGTTTTTATATTCTGAGCAAGCATACTCTCATACTCTATGTTACTCTTCTTTATAGCTTTTTTAGTAGCTTTCTGTTGCCCCCTAAAGGTTTCCAGTCCTCTCGTCTCCCACCAATCCTTGCCACTTTGTTTGCTTTTTCCTTCAATTTGATACTCTCACTTATTTCCTTAGATATCTACGGTCGATTTTCCCTCTTTCTACCGTCCTTTCTTTTTGTTGGTATAAACCTTTGCTGAGCACTGTGAAAAATCGCTTGGAAGGTTCTCCACTGTTCCTCAACTGTTCCACCATAAAGTATTTGCTCCCAGTCTACCTTAGCTAGTTCTTCTCTCATCCCATTGTAATCTCCTTTGTTTAAACACAAAACACTAGTATTTGATTTTACCTTCTCACCCTCCATCTGTATTTTAAATTCCACCATGTTGTGATCGCTCCTTCCGAGAGGATCCCTAACTATGAGATCATGAATCAATCCTGTCTCATTACACAGGACAAGATCTAGGACCGCTTGTTCCCTCGTAGGTTCCATTACATACTGTTCTAGGAAACTATCGCGGATACATTCTATAAACTACTCCTCAAGGTTGCCTTGACCGACCTAGTTAAACCAATCGACATGTAGATTAAAATCCCCCATGCTAACTGCTGTACCATTACTCCATGCATCAGTTATTTCTTTGTTTATTGCCTGCCCCACCATAACGTTACTATTTGGTGGCCGATAGACTACTCCTATCAATGACTTTTTCGCCTTACTATTCCTGATTTCCACCCAAATGGATTCAACCTTATCCTCCATAGCACCGATGTCATCCCTTACTATTGCCCGGATGTCATCCTTAAATAACAGAGGTACACCACCTCCCTGATCATCCACTCTGTCCTTCCGAATAGTTTGATACCCTCGGATATTTAACTCCCAGTCGTGACCATCCTTTAACCATGTTTCAGTAATGGCCACTAAATCATAGTCATTCACGATGATTTGCGCCATCAACTCATTTACTTTATTCCGAATACTACGAGCATTCAGGTAAAGTACACTTATGTTGGTTTTCTTACCTCTGTTTTGAATCTTAACATCTCCAGTTTTATTCCTTTTAGTATTACTGGGCCTATTCACTGAGCTCCCCTCAGTCACTGTACCTTGTACTGACGCCCTTTTTGATTTTTGACTCTGTCTTCTCTGCCTTGCACTTTCCCCCTTACTTCCTTTTGCTTCTGTCCCTGTTTTACTGCCTTCCAACTTCCTGCATCGGTTCCCATCCCCCTGCCACATTAGTTTAAACCCTCCCCAACAGCTCCATCCATGTCTTTTTTTTAAAATTTAGAGTACCAATTATTTTTTTTTCTATTAAGGTGCAATTTAGCGTGGCCAATCCACCTACTCTGCACATTTTTGGGTTGTGGGGGCGAAACCCACGCAGACACGGGGAGAACGTGCAAACTCCACACGGACAGTGACCCAGAGCCGGGATCGAACCTGGGACCTTAGCGCCGTGAGGCGGTTGTGCTAACCACTAGGCCACCGTGCTGCCCTGCTCCATCCATGTCTTGATGCAGGAAATTAGTATCAGTCTGACTGTCCTTGAAATTTGGCATTATCAGCAAATCTTGAAGCTCTTCTCTGTATTCCAGTGTCCAAGATATTTATCTGTATCATAAAAAGCAGTGGTCCTAGTACTGATCTTTGGTGATATCACTGTCTACCATCCTCCAGTACAAAAAAAAAACATTTACCAAGACGTGCTGTTTTCTGTCTTTAAGCCAAATTGACACTGGCCTTGCTATTCCATGAGTCATAGGTTTGTTAACCAGCCTTTTTCTGTGACACTTTGCCAAACGCTGATTTAAAATTCAGAAAGCCAACATAAATTGCTGCCCCTCCATCAGCCTTCTCAGCTGCTTCATCAAAAATTTCAATTTAATTAGTCAAGTACAATCAGCTTTTTGCAATTGGTGCTGGCTCTCCTTCATTAACTTAAACTTTTTTGAGCACCTGTTGAGTTTTCCCTTGATTCTTGTTTCGAAAACATTACCCACCACTGATGTCAAACATATATTTACGACATATATTTTTTGGTTAGTGTTCAATTATTTTGTTCTGTGATGATTGATTTTGTGGTCAGTGTTATACATTCTTCTTTTGGAATTACTGCCATGTCATCTGGCCATTACTACATGATCTGCATGCGATGATTTAATGATGTCTTGTTCACAGGAGACAAAAAATCCAGAGACAACACAAGGAAACATTTTTAACACAGCAAGACACTGTGACCTGAAATGCACTGCCTGAGATGGAGGTGGAAGAAGATTCAATAGTAACTCAAAAGTTTTAGTTTTAAAGGAGAATTAGCAAATAATTGCAGGGAAAATGTTTGCAGGTTTATGGGGCTAGATGTGAGTGGGACTCGTTTTGGTAGCTCTTTCAAAGGAGTTTGCCCAGGCATGATGAGCCAAATGATCTTCCCTCTGTATCACTCTATCATATTCCTCTGCTGCTTAACGTGCCTGCGATTGAGTGTATGGACTAATCATTTAGGGCTGGCAATGGGCTAAGTAGTGGAATGTGCAGGTATTATTGATTTAACCAGCTCAGTCAGCAACCTCACAGCTATTAATTGGGATACAGGGCCATCTATTCAAATTATTAATTAATGTGTGGTATCTAAGGTTCAGTAACATGCCAACTTTAGTTTAAACACTTCTGGACTACATAGAAAATGACAAAGGTGAATCAGCTTTGCCCAGCTTTACTCAACGATGGCAAAATCCTTATTCAGGTTATTTTTAATTGTTGGAATGGAGACATCGCTGATAAAGGCAGTATGTGTTGCACATCCCTTACCCTCGAGAAAGCGGTGTTGATTGTTTTTGAACTGAAGTGTGTGTAAGGGGGAAGGTGCCCTCACAATGCTGCTGGGCACAGTTCCAGGATTTTCTGCCACTTTCCCTTTGTTGTGCTTTAACATTCTCTCCTGCCGGTTTGATATTCTCTCCTGCTCTCTGTGCTCTGTTCCTCTCTGTTGTGTGGAGAAATCCAGTCTTGTGACTGCCAAACGGCTTGCTTGCTTCACTGAGAATACTTTGTGGTTAACATTGTTTTAATACAGCCGCTCTAAAGCTCCCCTCCCACGAAAACATTACCTAATAAGGCTGACGGTAGCTAATGCACGAAATCAGTGAAAAAATGTGGTCCAGGGCGCCATATATCACAACAATGTGATTCTTTTTCGTGCAGCAATTGGACTCCCAACAAATCGCAAGGTTAGTCGATCTTGTGCAACCTCCAAGGAATCGCAAACTGGCAGATCCCTCCAGTGGGAGCAGCTGCGAGATATCTGTGGCAGTTATAGGAAAGCTGTAACCGACTACAAGGAGAGAGAGAAAGAAATCAATAACTAACTGGTTAAGGTAATCATTTTTGTTTTGGCTTCTTATGCGAAACAGCTCGAGCATCTTGAAAATAAATAGTTTGTGCTCCGTTTTAGAGACCTCCATCTCAAATCTCCGACTCCAGTACCTGTTGAATGGACTGTGAATGAATGGGTTAGTTTGACCTGGTCTTAAACAACCAGGTTTAAATATTCCCTGAGACAATGAGCGCTGGAAAGTCAGCTTCTGTGACCTGTAGAGGTGAAGATTGAGAATCGATATGATGTTGTCACAATAATTAGAAAGTTCCAGTGCTGACTGTCAGCAGAGGGAAGTTTTTTTTTGCCATTTCTGGCGGTGGCTGGATTCGGTAACCTGTTGTTACTCGAAGGAAAGCAGTGATCACATCTAGTCCTGTTGGAGATTTTAGCCGCTGGATGGGGTCAATAGTGGACTGCCGAAATATTCCATTCTGTGACCGATGAAATGGAGTATGTGGAACATGATTGTGGTGAGCTCGGTGGTTCCTTCACCCTCTGATTGTCGGCAGTGAAGGTCTCGCTGCCGCCTCTCCCCTAGCTCGCAGGCTCCGTCTGCCCTGGGTGCAAACCGCAGAGAGGCGGCGGACAGATTGGAGGGCTCTCCCTGGGACTCTCCTTCTCTGCAAGGTTGGTGTGCTGGAACAACATCATTGCAGCCTGTCCTGTTAAGCCAGCCTTAGCACTTTTTTCTTACCCCCCTGGGCAGGGTTGCATTTATCCGAGATAGCTGAAACAAAGGATTGTGCAATCCGAAATTTAATTCAGCCAGTGTGAGAGACCTGACTATCATCAATGTATTTTTTTATTTCATCGGTCAAGACTCTCAGTTTATACCGTGCGCTGGCAGAAGTAAAGGGGCATTGTCTTTGTGAAAGCATACACTGTCGATCTTTATTAATGTAAAATCAGAAAATGTTGGATAAGCTCAGCAGGTCTGGCAGTATCTGTGGAGAGAGGAACTCTGTCAATCTTTATGTTGATGGCTGTAGGTAGAAAAGCTGTGTAGCTTTTGCCAAGTTGGGAGAAGTATGAATGTTCTTGTACCTCTACGTATTTGTGTTTACAATGAATCCGAAAGACCCACTGTATCTACGTGAAGACGCGTATCTTTTAAGTGCATATCTCTTTAAACTATAAAAGGATGGGCATTCTTGCAATGGCGTTCTGAAATTAGATTTGAACCTGTACAATAAACAATGCTGGGTATAACACACTCCTCACCCAGCTGTTGTCGGGCACGAGCAGGGACAGAGCATACTGCATCTGCCAATGTTTCGAAAACAGTTCATCACCGCCAAATTAACACAAATCCCCACCGGACTTTCCTCAGCGTCCCCAGGTGCATTAATATTTTAAGGTGGTTTTTGCATGCTTTCATTGGAAGCAATGAATGCCATCCTGTAAATTTACATACTGAGGATAAGGGAATAATTTCACAGGGCATTTTTGAGAACTGACATTTGAGCCTGTCACAAACTAAATACTTAAAAAAATGAAAATTGAAATGGGATTCAGCGGTCAGCTTCTTTCAGCAATTACAATGAAGGGACTTGGACTTTGAATTTGTTTGTGTTTTTATTTTTTGCGCCTTTCAAAATATATTTTCACCTCTTTATAACTCCACTATGTCCCACCCCCCAATTAATTCCTTGCCTGAGAAAATAGTCAAGAATTACAAATATTAAGAGGCAATCCAAGAAGAAATGCGCACCAGTTGTCTGTCCCCTCCCCCGCCCCACTTAAGTAGCAAACCTTCACCCGTCTCCTCTGATGGGGCAGCTGAGACCATACCAATGAGTTCCATCCTACACCACACCTCCCAGGCTTTCCTGCAATATTACAAGAATGTCAAGTGGGATAATTTGCCCTGGATTTATTCTGTGTGTTGGGATTGTGCTCCAACACATTCTGTTTCGTCTTACCTAGGCAGTCCATAATTTTAAGTGCTTATTCTTGGTTAAGTGGGTTTGCAAAGTTGGCAGAAGAGAGTAAGCTGTCATCTAGTAGTCTTTGTCTACACTACAACCATGCATGAGAAGCCATTACTATCAAAGTCTTCCTTCAGATCAAGTGCCCAGAAATCAGTCATGTAACACATTTGTGAAAAGTATACTTCATTCATGATGTCAAATGTCCAAAGTATGCTCTTTTTTTATTTCTCTAATTAAGCTTTCCAATTGTCTTTTACTCTGATTCAATCCCTTCTGGTACCACTAGAAATCTTGGACTGACACCTTACTTAATATTTTCACCTTCTGGTTCAATGCCCATCTTTCTGCATTGCACACTAATATAGACCGTTGAAATGTAGGTGGTGAATTGGGCACAGACGTAGCTTGTGTTCCAGAAAACGGACCTCCCCAAAGGTAGCTCTTTGGCATAATTACCTGGTGCTCCCTGTGCATGACATACTAGAAATGCCAAGGTTAAAAGCAGGATTCCCCACAACATAATCTCATCATCTTGTAAAATGTTGCAGGCTACCCACAAAGGGAGTCATCTTTCTGGGTTCCATTACAGACAGGAACAGAAATGAACAATCAGGTTCCTATCTAGAGAAGTGGACATCTGTACTCACTGGGTGGGAGAGTGAGCACCCCCTGTGAACAGCCAAAACAATGGAATTACTGACTGAACATGGCAAAGGTGTGTTTCACAGTGAACCTGATGGATGCATGGGCTGTATTATATTTTTCCTGAGCTCCTGCCAATGGCCAAAGCACTGGTGCCGTGAGATACAGCAAATGTATATATCCTTGAACCTGGAAAAGACATCCAAAGTCTCCCTTGGAGGCATGGGCTTGGGTGCTCTTTCCAAGAGCCAGTCCAGACTTGATGGGCTGAATGGCCTCCTTCTGCACTGTAAATTCTATGATTCTATGATTCCTAGTCCTTCAGATATGTCTGACATTATTGACTGCCACAGGATGAATGGATTAAGGGAATCTTCAGCATTATGTGTATTTTCCTATTTTATTCTGTACCTGTGATGGTAGAGCACCTGTGTGTTGATGGACTGGTAGCCTTTCTATCCATAATGCTGTTGTGCTCAGGCAAGACTAATGTATGGTCACATGAATGCACTAAATTACTATGTAGATGTAAGAATATTACTATGTTGTAGGAATGCAGGAGTCTTTCTTGTTACTGGTTGATTTCCACAGGAAACATAATTATATGTTTCTCCCATTGCAAACAATGTATCATTTAACTTGATACTATTGTGGACTAAGGTTGGAAGATGTGATCAATATCTCCCCCATATGCCTGAAAAAAACATGTCATGTAAAAGTTTCCAGCAGTTAATACTTTGACTGGCACTCACACAGCTATTCTGGTGTTGAATCCAGGTTTTCAATTCTACGTGCAGAACTCTGCAAGATTTAGTGATTTATTCCATTCTGGATAATAGCTGGTCCTAGTAGATTTCTTCATACACACGGGTTCAGATGAGACATCCTGACCCTATAAAGATAGGCTTTAGTTGAAGGACATGTTTTAACATAGAACATACAGTGCAGAAGGAAGCCAGAACATACAGTGCAGAAGGAAGCCATTCGGCCCATCGAGTCTGCACTGACCTACTTAAGCCCTCGCTTCCACCCTATCCCCATAACCCAATAACCCCATCTCAACTTTTGGACAGTAACGGCAATTTATCATGGCCAATCCACCTAACCTGCACGTCTTTGGAATGTGGGAGGAAACCGGAGCACCCGGAGGAAACCCATGAACTCACGGGGAGAACGTGCAGACTCCACACAGACAGTGACTCAGCGGGGAATCAAACCTGGGACCCTGGTGCTGTGAAGCCACAGTGCTAGTCACTTGTGCTACCGTGCTGCCCTATATGCAGGATCACATGCTTTTTTTTCTATTTTTATAATTCTTGCTCTCCAGAACCACAAAGTAAAGAGGTATGACTGGATAGGGATGGCATGGTGGCACAGTGGTTATCATTGCTGCCTCACAGTGCCATGGACCATGGTTCAATTCCAATCTTGGGTGACTGTATGGAGTTTGCACATTCATCCCGTGTCTGGATGGATTTCTTCCGGATGCTCTGGTTTCCTCCCACAGTCCAAAAATGTGTAGGTTAGGTGGATTGGCCATGCTAAATTGCCCTTACTATCCAAAGGGCCCTGCATGGAGATGTGTAGGGCACTTTGGACACTAAGGGGGCAATTTAACATGGCCAATCCACCTAACCTGCACATCTTTGGACCGTGGGAGGAAACCAGATATCTCCCAGGAAACCCATGCAGACACAGAGGTAACGTGCAAGTTACCCAAGACCGGAATCAAACCCGGATCTCTGGCAGTGAGATAGCAGTGCTAACTACTGTGCCACCACATATTCAAAAATCAGGGTCCGATGCTTTAATTTGGAGCCTAATGTGCTGTGGTGGATTCAATGGTGAAATCTGGCAGCAGGTCAGACCCTGGCCAGAAGATGCTTCGGAAAGTTCAAATATTTAAAGTTTTTTGAGTGCTTTCTTGTGAATTAGGAGGGGCAGGAGTGCTCTACCAGGCCTCCTAAGCAACTCTTCTCCCCCTTTCACAGCTGTGATTGAGTCAAGAAATCCACCTCTCACCATTTTTCTTAGCGCCAGGCATCATCCCTGCCCTTCATCCTCATCATCATTCCTGCCATGTTCATGCAGAGCTCAATCCTGGAAGAGAATGTTGAGGAGCTGCAATAGCTTAGGCTGCAGACTGAAACCACCATAGGCTGTTCTGCCTCACATCATCCCAACCAGAGTTGGATCTGTTAACCTCCAACCATGACATCACAATGACCTGCATTTTGGGTGGTGCTGAGGGAGTGAATGTTGACTAGAATATTGGGGGAATTTCCCACTCCTCAAATATTATTGAGAGCTTTCAGAATTACATTAAACTATGGCATAAATTCTCCTCTTCCTGCCGCCAGCAGCAAAAATTGGGATCGGGTGGAGAATAGTGCACAATGAAAAAATATAGCACATGAGAGTTACAAGTTCAGGAAACACGGTAGCATAGTGGTTAGCGCAATTGCTTCACAGCTCCAGGATTCCAGGTTCGATTCCCGACTGGGTCACTGTCTGTGCGGAGTCTGCACGTCCTCCCCGTGTGTGCGTGGGTTTCCTCTGGGAGCTCCGGTTTCCTCCCACAGTCCAGCGATGTGCGGGTTAGGTGAATTGGCCATGATAAATTGCCCTTAGTGTCCAAAAAGGCTAAGTGGGGGTTGCTGGGTTGTGGGGATAGGGTAGATACGTGGGCTTGAGTGGGTTGCTCTTTGTAAGGGCAGATGCAGACGCGATGGACCAAATGGCCTCCTTCTGCACTGTAAATTCTATGAAAATAATTCTATAAGCTAGCCAGGAAGGACCTAAAGAGAGAGCTAAGAAGAGCCTGGAGGGGACATGAGAAGTCCTTGGCAGGAAGGAATTTTTCCATTATGAATAGAACGTTACAGCGCAGTACAGGCTTACATTGAGTGTTATACAAGGAAAACCCTAAAGCTTTCTATAGGTATGTCAGGAATAAAAGAAGGACTAGGGTAAGAGTAGGGCCAGTCAAGCACAGTAGTGGGAAGTTGTGCATGGAGTCCGAGGAGAATGGAGAGGTGCGAAATGAATATTTTTCATCAGTATTCACACAGGAAAAAGACAATGTTGTCGAGGAGAATACTGAGATACAGACTACTAGACTAGACGGGATTGAGGTTCATAAGGAAGAAGTGTTAGCAATTCTGGAAAGTGTGAAAATAGATAAGTCCCCTGGGCCAGATAGAATTTATCCTAGGATTCCTTGGGACGCTAGGGAGGAGATTGTAGAGCCTTTGGCTTTGATCTTTATGTCGAGATTGTCTACAGGAATAGTGCCAGAAGACTGGAGGATAGCAAATGTTGTCCCCTTATTCAAGAAGGGGAGTAGAGACAACCCTGGTACTATCAAGTTCAGTTACTAGTTGTGTACCACAAGGATCTGTTTTGGGGCCACTGCTGTTTGTCATTTTTATAGATAACCTGGAGGAGGGCATAGAAGGATGCGTGAGTAAATTTGTGGATGACACTAAAGTCGGTGGAGTTGTGGACAGTTTGGAAGGATGTTGCAGGTTACAGAGGGAGATAGATAAGCTGCAGAGCTTGGCTGAGAAGTGGCAAATGGAGTTTAATGCAGAAAAGTGGGAGGTGATTCATTTTGGAAGGAGTAACAAGAATACAGACTACTGGGCTAATGGTAAGATTCTTGATAGTGTGGATGAGCAGAAAGATCTCGGTGTCCATGTACATAGATCCCTGAAAGTTGCCACCCAGTTTGATAGGGTTGTTAAGAAGGCGTATGGTGTGTTAGCTTTTATTGGTAGAGGGATTGAGTTTCGGAGCCATGAGGTCATGTTGCAATTGTACAAAACTCTGGTGCGGCCGCATTTGGAGTATTGCGTGCAGCTCTGGTCGCCGTATTATAGGAAGGATGTGGAAGCATTGGAAAGGGTGCAGAGGAGATTTACCAGGATGTTGCCTGGTATGGAGGGAAGATCATAAAAGGAAAGGCTGAAGGACTTGAGGCTGTTTTCATTGGAGAAAAGAAGGTTAAGAGGTGACTTCACAGAGGCATACAAGGTGATCAGAGGATTAGATAGGGTGGACAGTGAGAGCCTGTTTCCTCGGATGGTGATGTCCAGCACAAGGGGACGTAGCTTTAAATTGAGGGGAGAAAGATATAGGACAGGTGGCAGAGGTAGGTTGTTTACTCAGAGAGTAGTAAGGGCGTGGAATGTCCTGCCTGCAACAGTAGTGGACTCGCCAACATTAAGGGCATTTAAATGGTCATTGGATAAGCATATGGATGATAATGGAATAGTGCAGATGGGCTTTAGATTGGTTTCACAGGTCGGCGCAACATCAAGGGCCGAAGGGCCTGTACTGCGCTGTAATGTTCTATTCATAATGGAAAAATTGGGATTTGTGTCTGCCACTGATTCCTCCGCCATGCTCCAGTCCCGCTGGCAGCGATAACAAAGTTTGCACCCTGCACCTACGGGTCCATGCAAAACCATAATTTGCATGGATTTAAATATCATTAGCGAGTTGAACACTTCATGCTCCATCCCTCTGCAATGCTCCCCCCCTCTTAGGCAGAAGGCACGCAGGTGTGAATTGGTGCAAGTGTCTACAAGCAGGGCCTGAGGGCCATGGCTGCTGAGGGAGAGCAGGAGGCTAAAACATTGTCAGGCTTGTTGGGGGTGTGGCTGCCCGGGCTGGGAACAGTAGCGTGGAATAACTTGGTGTCATGTCCGTGGACTCAGTGTGTTCCCCTCGAGATCGGGGTGACCTGGATCAGACTAACATTGCTGCAGCACGGTAGCATTGTGGATAGCACAATTGCTTCACAGCTCCAGGGTCTCCGGTTCGATTCCGGCTTGGGTCACTGTCTGTGTGGAGTCTGCACATCCTCCCCATGTGTGCGTGGGTTTCCTCCGGGTGCTGGTCAGGTTTCCTCCCACAGTCCAAAGATGTGCAGGTTAGGTGGATTGGCCATGATAAATTGTCCATAGTGTCCAAAATTGCCCTTAGTGTTGGGTGGGGTTACTGGGTTATGGGGATAGGGTGGAGGTGTTGACCTTGGGTAGGGTGCTCTTTCCAAGAGCCGGTGCAGACTCGAGGGCAGAATGGCCTCCTTCTGCACTGTAAATTCTATGATCATCTATGATAAACGCACCCTTTGGTGCCACTTACAATCTCCTGGCTTTTCACACTGCTGACTGCTCACTGTGTCCTGTAAGTGCCCAGAGAGCCTCTGGTGATGTGGGAGCCTACCCATGCCTCCCATCTGGAAACCCTCAGACCCCAGTGGTAACAGCAAGGGGGTGGGCATGGCCATGCTCAATCAGTAACAGCTCACCAGGTGTTGGCACTCCTCAGAAGTGCTGCCCTACTGCCGAGGAAGCAGGGGAGTATCTGAGGTCACCCCAAACAAAGGACACTTGCACAGTGGCCTTTGCAACCCTTCCTGGTACTCTGCCCCTCTCAGAGTAGAGGTCTCACGAGTAAACCCCATCCCTTAGGACCACAAGCTATCTCCTCCTGGTGAGGCTAGCAGCACTGACTGCCTCTGTCATCACCTCCCAGGCACTGTTCAGGAGGACGGGCTTGAGTCTGGGTCCAGCCTGGGGAAGAGAGTGTACCTCTTCTCCTCACTGGCGCTGAGCAGTGGGTCCATTTCGGACTCCCAAAATCGGGGAGCCATCTGCATGACTGCAATGAGTGTGTGGTAAGTGGAGCGCTTAAAAACAGCTCCAGCTGTCAGGCTCTTTAGCACTAATTCTGGCTGCAGTGGTCACAACGCCGGCAGAGCGCATGCCCTGAGTCGCAGAATGAATAGCGTCCCCAACAGAAATGCAAATTGCAAGCTATTCAGTCCTCGTGGGAACTCCCAAACCGATAATCCAGCATTGGTACAAAACAAAGTGGACAGCCTCACTCTGCTTCATCTTTGTAGGTGAGTTTGAACCACCTCATCGGATTTCTATTCAAAGTTCAGTTTTGTGCAAAGCAGTTTCAGTTTTGCATCGACACAAAACTGGTGGAATACGAATACGTCACTATTCAAAATCAAATCACTAGAAGTGTCAAGTTAAGCACGTCATGTCTAACTAACCTCAATACTTCCACAATGTGGCTTAAATTCACAATCTGCTGACTCAGAAGCAAGTGTGGCAAACCAACATTTCTATCTGCATTTGTGAAGTATGGGACGAAAATAGTAAAAGCATTCAGTGGTGAATTAGAAATGATAATGTTTTGTTTGTTATAAGTATCAAATCACAAGGCTGCATATCCTCCTCCTTGAAGAAAGAAGTTGAAAATTCCAATCATGCTGTGGGAATTTTCTTAATAATGAGTCACGTCATCTGGATGGTGAGAAGAAGCTCATATAACACAAAATACTTGTAGAAATCTTTTGAAACTAATTTGAATCTTTCAGGGTCACCTGTGGCTCCAGATTTGTTGTGAAGACTGAATATGTTATTCAAAATTTTAGAATGCCAAATTTACATCACGTGTGAGAAATAAATTTATGAGAACCTTTTCATTCTCAGTGCATTTAAAAACACTCTTTCTCATGCAAAGACATTGTGGGTGGTGATGCATTGTGCAGGCATTGAAGTTGAAAATGACCCCCAAAGTTATCCAAGAAAAGTTTTTTTTAAAAACCTTGAACCTTCGGGAGATGAGGGACACAAACCACAGCCATAATAACATGTGGAAGTGACATTTTCATGCATTTCCCCAGTGCCTATGTCAATTTTCCACAGACTACAGATGTGTGTCTCAGTGGCCGCAGTCTACCATGCCAACACCTGGACTGTGTTGTCCCATTCCAGGGGCAACCCAGCCCCAGCATGCCTGCCCCACTGACCACCCATAACTCCCACTAACCATGGAGGCCTCTGGCCACAAGGTTGAGGCCATTGCTAATAGGGAATTGGCAGTCGTAGTTAAGTGAGCACTTCACACATCCCGAGTGGATTTCCGTGGGTAGGCGGGCCATGCAGCATGTGGGAGTCATTGCCTAGCATTCCAATCAGACCGTGATGCCTGGACATTGTGCCTGAGCACTGCAGGAGGTAACATCACGGCCGCAGCAGCCAACATCTGACCAACCAAGGGCTGGGCCCCAACACCGGGGACATTTCGGCGACCAGAGGTTGGGCATGTGAACCGGGGAGGGGACCAGTGTCCACTCCAGGTAACGTAATGTGCAAGTGTCTGGTGAGCAGAGGCCCTCGCTCTGCATGGGCAGAGCGTGTTGGATGGCAGGAGATGTGGGGGGGAGTATTGGGATTGGAGGGTCCCGGGGTGGAAGACACTGCTGGTTGTCAGTCTCACACCCTCTCACAATTCCTCACAGATATTTAACGGCATGGATGATGTCTTGGACCCTGTGGAAGCTGCCCCACTGGTGCTGCTGGCAGGCCAGGTGGCCAGAAGGTGGAAAAGGCGGCAGCAGCAGCATTGACAGAGGCCCGAGGCAGTGGTCCATGTTCAAGGCCCCACCTATCACTCAGAGGCAGGGAGGGACCCAGAGGGAGAGGCCCATGACAACCCAAGGTGTACAGGCGTCGCTGATCTTTCAAACAAATGACGGCCAGTGTGGCCTGCTGGAGGCTCTGATTCAACAAGGGGACGGTGCGGCACCTCTGCCATGTCCTCGCAAACTTTATACAACATGGGGGAGGAGGGTACCCACTTTGATGACTGTCAAGGTCACCGCAACCCTGTATGTTTAAATCCCAGGATCATTCCATGGTTCAAGCGGGGACTTGTGTGGCATCACAAGCTGCAGCCCACAAGTGCAGGCGTGAAATCATGAATGCCCTGTTTGCCCAGGCAGCGGACTAGATAAACTTTGAGATTGGCCAAGCCCTGCAAGCTGCCCGGGCACCATGTTTCCCTGCCATCAATGGGATGCCCCAGGCCCAGGGGCTAATAGATGGCACTCATGCCTTGCGCTCAGAGGGCCATCTGGGAGTACCCTACATCAACTGGAAGGGGTTCCACTCCCTGAATATCCAACTTGGGTGAGAGTACCACATGAAGATCATGCACATGTGTGCAGGCTTCCCAGGGAGTGTGTATGACAGCTACATCCTGGGGCAGTCAAACAACCTCAGTCTCTTCAAGGACCACCCCAGGATGGCCAGTTTGCTCTTGGGGATATGGGTTACCCACTGAGGACCTGGCTAATGATGCCAGATCGGAGGCCGGTGACCGATACGGAGACTTGATACAATGAGGCCCATGCGGCCACCCAGGCTGTCACTGAGCAATGCATCGGATTCCTCAAGGTGTGGTTCCGATGCCTTAACTGCTCTGGTGGTGCACAGCAGTACACCCCCCAGAGGGTCGCCCACATTGTGGTGGTCTGCTGTGTCCTTCATAACCTGGCACAGCAGCAGGGTGACATGCTGGAGGTGGAGGGGGATGAACATGGACCAACCTCTGAGGAGGAGGTTGGGGAGGTACCTGACCAGGAGGGGTTGGAGGACATCCTGGGGAGGACCTGCAGGACAGGTGACAGGGGTGTGTGGGGTGTGGCTAGGAGTGGGGTGGGGGCAGGGGAAAGATGCATCCAGGGCCTCCATGTCCAGGGAGATGGGGCATGGGATTGTGGAAGAAAGTGTCAGAGGCTTCACACTGGTCGAGGTCAATGATTTTTAATAATTTACACATTTGGTGCTGTCTCAATCTCCTCGCCCATCCCTCCCTCACAGTGCACCCCCCCTACCCCTTCCCCACCCCTCGTGTCCCCTCAGTGATCCTCGACCTGCTTAGCCTTCGTGCTTTGCCGCTGCATCTTGGTATGTCCCCAGGATGTACACAGAGGTCCAGGCAGCCTGCTGCCTAATGCAGTCCATTGCCTTCGATGCTCCTGACGGGCATCCTCTGGGGCCGGATGATCCTGGAGCATTTGCCGGTGGCACATGCCCCACCGTGCCATCCTGTTCTGGGTGCTGACTCCAAGATGTGCCATAATCAGTGGGGTGGGTCTCAGGGGAGCAGGTGGCCACCGTCGCCATTCCATAGGGTGTCTCTCGGTTGGCACCCAGGACCCCTCCTACTGGTCAGTGCCCATAGGGCCCTGGCGTTCACCTTGGAATGGAGGGGCAGCTAGTATGACCCCTGGAAGCTCTTGCGTCATCTGCCTCTGCCAGCCCTGGCAGCTCCCCAATGTCTGCAGCACAGTGTTGATGCCCTCGGTGATCCTCCTCAATGACTGGGACATCCTCTGGAATGTCACGGAAATGCGATCTGCAACTGGAACACGTCCTCCAATGCCCCAGACATGCGCTGCAGTGCCTTGACTATGCCCACCTGAGACTGGGAAATGTTCGGCAGCTGCTGATGTTGCACAACAGGCTCTCCACTGCAGTTGCCACCCCAGCTGAGTTGGCTCCCGTAGCCTCTGGGACTCCTCCAATTGGCTATGGACATGCTGGATGGACGTTGAGATATCCCTCTGGATCTCTCGGCCGCACCCTATTGACTGCATCAGCATCTGAATGGGACGCAGCTGGGTCCTGGGATCCAGCAGACCTCCGACTGTTGTCTTGCCTGGGCGTTCCTGCCTCCAATTGATGTGCATCAGCAACTGTGTGGTGCTCACCAGAATGTGCCCCAGAAGCCTGACTACCATTTCCCACCGAGGTGTGTGTCTCTGCACTGGTGGGGGTCGGGATGACAGCTGTGACGCATCGACGATGGCATCCTTGGAGCTCTCCTCCGATGTGTTCTCATGGGAGGCAGGGGGCGGTGGGGGGAGGGACCATCCAAGATGGGCCAGCACCGCCGGATGAGGATCCTGTGGGAGAATGAACATTTGGTCAGTGGAAGGGATGGGTCGTACTCACGTGTGACAGTTCATCTGGGTCGGGGCCAGTGGATTCTCACCTCTCGCCATCCACTGATCTCTACGTTCTTGACAGATCTGTCCTTGGCCACCCCTGCAACTTCCAGAGCTTGTTCCTTGTAGGGGATGAGGATTCTGAAGACCGGCACCCATCGCCTGTCTGGGTTTTGGACCAGCTTCTACTGTGGGGTCACAGAGGAGGGTATCGTTAGCCGCATGCCTCGTTCATCGTGGGGTTGTGGGCGGGGGTTCTCAGGGGCAGGGGGGTTTGGGGAGATGTGTGATGGTGGTTTGGGGAGACGGGCTGGTGAGCACGGCCCTGGCGAATCAGCCGGTGGGACCATCATTTGCGGCATGGAGCCTCGTTAAGTGGACCGATTCATGTTTTTATAGCCGGGCTGAGTGTCGGGAAGCTCGTGGCAGTTCCTGCTACCACACTGAGACATTAAATCGCGTCCTATGTACTTGGGATTCGGGTCATCAAATATATTTTGGGAAAAAATCCATTGAAAAACATTTTATTCTGACCACATTATTATGCAAAAATTGAGTCGCCTCCTACATTTCCAGGATTTTCCACTAACAATTCGTTGATATATAAACAACTTTTCTGTAAACAGTGATATGTTTTTAAAGTATGAATGCAAATAAATGAGTGATTGCAGTCCTCAGCTTGTCACGTTTACTGAAGACAACACAATTTGGTGGTTTTATTTACTCCAATTTATCATCGAGTTTATATTTAAATTGATTTGAAAAGCCCCTAAACAGAAATACTTCGGCATGCAGACTATCAGTTACCCTATTTGGGAATATAAACAAATATAAACAAAACAAATGTTTTGGAATCAGTGCTGTCCCGAAATAGTTTGACTTGTTTTGGTTAATTGGTCTCTGCAAGGGCAGCACAATGGTGGTGGTTAGCATTGCTGCCTCACGGAGCTGAGGTTCCAGGTTTGATCCTGGCTCTGGGTCACAGTCCGTGTGGAGTTTGCACATTCTCCCCGTGTTTGCGTGGGTTTCGCCCCCACAAAACTTTGCAAAATCACTTCACAGATATTGTCACAAGCTGAAAAGAAACCTTCTTCTAGTTGGGCTGACTAAAGATGACAATACATCCTGGGAAATGATGCATACTGCACTTGCTCAGGCTGTAGGCTCTGCCTTCAACCAATATAGTTACAATGATGTAGAGATGCCGGCATTGGACTGGGGTGAGCATAGTAAGAATTTTTACAACATCAGGTTAAAGTCCAAAAGGTGTTTTTCACATCACTAGCTTTCGGAGCATAGCTCCTTCATCAGGTGAGTGAAGAGGTGGGTTCCACAACCACATATATAGACAAAGTCAATGATGCAAGACGATACTTTGAATGCGAGTCTTTGCAGGTAATTAAGTCCTTACAGGTCCAGATGGAGTGACTGGAGAGACGGACAATCACAGCTTAAAGAGGTGTGAATTGTCTCAAGCCAGGACAGTTGGTAGAATTTCACAAGCCCAGGCCAGATGGTGGGGGGTGATTGGAAGGCCGAAGATCAGTGGCTGAATGCCCTTGACTGCTGAAGTGTTCCCCGACTGGAAGGGAACATTCCTGCCTGGCGATTGTCATATGATGTCCGTTTATCCGTTGTCGCAGCGTCTGCCTGGTCTCGCCAATGTACCACGCCACGGAACATCCTTTCCTGCAGCATGTGAGGTAGATAACGTTGGCCGAGTCGCATGAATATGTACAACGTACCTGGTGGGTGGTGTTCTCACGTGTAATGGTGGTATACATGTCGATGATCTGGCACCTCTTACAGAGGTTGCCATGCAGGGTTGTGTGATGTCGTAGTTGCTGTTCTGAAGGCTGGGTATTCAATGGTCTGTTTGAGGTTCCGCGGTTGTTTGAAGACAAGTAGTGGGGGTGTGGGGATGGCCTTGGCAAGATGTTCATCGAGGCCATTCCCACACCTTCACCGCTCCCTTCCAGTCGGGGAACACTTCAGCAGTCAAGGACATCCAGCCTCTGATCTTTGGATAAGCGTTCTCCAAGGCGGCCTTCAAGGTGAATCGCCGAGCAGAAACTGCTAGCCATGTTCACACACGTGAGTACGGCCTCAACCGGGACCTTGGATTCATGTCTCATTAAATTCACCCCCCTACATCTGGCCTTGCGAAAGTCTACCAACTATCCTGGCTTGAGACAATTCACACCTCTTTAAGCTGTGATCATCGCTCTCCAGTCGCTCTGTCTGGACCTATGAGGACTTAATTACCTGCAAAGACTCTCATTCAAAGTATCATCTTGCATCTTTGACTTTGTCTATATATGTGGTTGTGGAACCCACCTCTTCACTCACCTGATGAAGGAGCTATGCTCCGAAAGCCAGTGATTCGAAACAAACCTATTGGACTTTAACCTGGTGTTGTAAGACTTCTTACAATATGGTTACAATTTGGGACAAAAATGTCACCCCTAAGATTGATGTTATAATAATGGTTGATGCCTTCCACTATTAACTTAACAAAAATGGCATCATGTCTGGATCCTTGTTCAAATGCATTAACTGGCATGACATGTTTGTACCTGCACTCTGAATACAATGCATTTTCAACACTAAATTAAGTCATATTTAGTCTAATTAAGCTTTAACAACATTATAAGTGTTAATTACCACTAGTCAACCTCTTGGACTCTGAGAATTATTTTCTTCATAAGGGTGGTGTCACATTCCTTCATGTTTTAATTGTTGTTGGATATTATTTTTTAATCATCTAATATTTTCCTGATTTTCTTTTTCTCTCCTTTTAATCTTTCCCTTTTATTTATTTGATCTGTACCTCATTTGACACTGAAATCACCCACCCTGATGGACATTTCCTTGCTCAGACCTTGCACTGTTCATTTTACAATGCTTCATTCTGTTGGTCCAGGAGATAAACCATTGCTTGCCTGTTCACTCTCATTCCAGATGCCAAACTTCCTTGACTGCAACATTATCAGTTCTCACTTTCAGCAGCCTGCCACACACGGAAAGAAATGGCCTAAATGTGCATTGGCAAGCCTAACTAATGGCAAGTGCTTTTCATTTACCAGTTACAGGAATTTCAGGGCCAACATCTCTAAGGCCAGGCTTTTGAAAGGAGCAGAGGCCTTCAAGCAAAAACACTAATGCATGTACTCAAAGGCACAAAAGATAACTTTATAATTACATTTAATAACTTTTCTGCAAACTATGCCAATTTTAATGTTAATTTTATATTACAAACGTGAATAATTTCAGAAATGGAAGAAATGTAGTGAATTAAATTTACTTTCAAAATTATTAATTTACCTTTTTCTTTATCATTCTACACATTCGCCAATTGATCATTAAGGTTGGAGTTTTCATTGGTCTTTACTAATTATTACTGATAGATTTCTCCCCACTTTTGATTCATCCTCTCCTTACCTCTCCAATTCTGATTCCCAGCCAATCAACAAAGTAGGACAAGAGATATCTACTAGGCAGGGCTTTTATCTATTTCGTTATATATTCTTATTCCAACATTCTGCAACATTTTCATCTATGTAGTTGAGTATTTAGGGACTTAGTACTTGACCAAACAGGAAAATATCAAATCCTGTTCCAAATTAGCCTGAAGATGTTTCATGCAAAGGGAACCAGGACCTTATTGATTGGTGTAATTCACTAATGTTATGGGAAGATAATTCTGATAGTGAAAAATGTGATTTTTGATAATGGTGCTAGAAGTAGAGTTAAACCAAAATTATAAATTTATAATTATAAATTCATGGTAATAACTGGATAATACCATTTTTATTGAACCCGCTGAATGTAATGCCCGCCCCCCTCTGCCCCAAGATGAGTTTGTGGTATTTAATCGAGCCAAAGGGTGCACATAGGCGACCCATCTGCCTTCCCACCTCAGTCAGATGCTAATTGAGGCCCAATTTCCCACAAAAGGGCCTCATCCCACTCCTGCTTGTATACAACCAAAGGTGGCTGGGAAAAATCACCATGTTGGGAGCCCAAAAAGCAAACGCTTGTCACATTTGCTCGTGGGCTTCTGGGGTGGGGTGGAGTGGGACTCCCATGTTGAAAGGCAATGAGTGCCTGATAAAGGAACACAGCATTAGGAAGGGGCAACCTCTTAACACCCTCACTGTGAGCCCCATCCCACCCTCACTTACCTGTGGTCTGGATTCCTTATTGATCCTAGGCCTCTGCTGGCTGTATTACTGACAGCAGCTTCTGCTCTGAGTGGTGCTGACAGGAAATTGAGAGCTTCTCGGCCTCTTGGCTAAGATCAAGGGCACAATCTACCCGCTTAGCGTGCAAGATTAACCAGGTGTGTCCCAGCACTCTGTGCACCGAGAAACAAAGAACAAAGAAAAGTTCAGCACAGGAACAGACCCCTCGGCACTCCAAGCCTGCGCCGACCATGCTGCCCATCTAAACTAAAATCTTTTACACTTCATGGGGCCGTATCCCTGTATTCCCATCCTATTCATGTATTTGTCAAGATGCCCCTTAAACGTCACTATCGTCCCTGCTTCCACCCATCTCCTCCAGCAGCGAGTTCCAGGCACCCACTACCCTCTGTAAAAACACTTACCTCATACATCTCCACTAAACGTTGCCCCTCGCACCTTAAACCTATGTCCCCTAGTAATTGACCCCTCTACCCTGGGAAAAATTCTCTGACGATCCACTCTGTCTATGTCCCTCATAATTTTGTAGACTTAAACACCCCGCCCTCTTACGTCCAACCGTGTAGGTCAGGGCCTCAGCGGGGAGGGAACGCTCTAACAAGTCTGCGCTTAGCCCCATTTTCTGCACTGAGGTGCTCCACATGTCAAAACTCCTCAGTGCAGCAAGAGATCAGGATGCCGTTTTTAAATGGCATCCTGATCTCTTGAGGCCCCAACTCAACCCCTGAATCCCCAAGCCTCAACTCGCTATAAGAGAGCCCCCCAGCCAAATCGTCCACTACCACACAAAAAATGCCATCCTGGCAGTGCTCCCTGGGCACCATGGCAGTATCAGATTGGCAGCCAGGGCACTGCCAGAGTGCCCAGGTGACACCCTATTCAGGGAGCATGCAGCTGGGGGCCTCCAATCCACTGGGAGACCCCATAGGTCTCCCATTCCGTCTGGCCCCTGTTTGTAGAGACAGAATGGCACTCACCCAAGGTCTCCAAGACAAAGGATTTATATACCACCACCTTGAGTAGATCTCGGCAACGCATTTTAGAGTGAGACTTGCTGTCTCACTCCAATGTGCAGATTTTCCAAAAAGTGATCCCACCCATCTTGTGAGGCGTGGCGAGCCAGGTAGATCCCGGAAATGGGATCTTCTGGCATCCACTGGTCACATTGCGCCACACTGCTTTTCGGGCGCAACGCGATCAATAGTTCCTGCCCCAAGTGTGAGATCAGTTGTTCTTGTCAGCTTGGACCTAGTGTGTCGCGTTTGTGGGGACCATGAATTGGATTCAACGTGAATTGGTTTTTGGAGCAATCAAGGGGATGGATCAAGGGTTTTCCCCATCTGCTCTGCGCATTTTCTTTGTAACTCTGAGAAAGAAATAAAAATTTTTAAAAGTGGAGAGCTGCTAGCTACTGATTGGCTGCCAAACTTTAGCAGGTGGGATTCCTGCCACCAGGGCCCTAAATCCCAGGGAATGCCTGATGCTGACCAGTTACGTGCCTGACGAGCATTTAATTCTGATGGGCCTTTTCCAATGGAGGCAATCCCTGCCAGTTGCTTAGCCGTCAGACGCGATCCTGGTTGCCAACAGAGGAACTCATATGTGAAACTTTAATTGATTGCTCAATTACCAAAAAAATGCCATATCTTGAGAAAGTTTGAATACTTTTTTGCTATTTGAAACTGGCAGTCTGCAGCACAGTAATTAGAAAATATCTTAAATAGTAACTAATGAAGCCAAATGTCCTGGATCACAACCTTCTCTGTGAGTGCTATCTTTGTGTAACAGGGTGAGATGGGAATTCATGTGCCATTGGCTGAATAAACTACACTGCTTTAGGAACATAGGAATTAGGAGCAGAAATAAGCACTTGGGCCTTTCAATCCCAATGCTCCTCCATTCAATCAGATCATGGCTGATCTCTTTCTGGTCTCAAATCCACCTCCTTACCTGTTGCCCATTTTTAAAAATCAGAAATGTATCTATTTTCTTCTTGAAACCATTTCATGACTCTGATTCCACTGCACTATGGGACAGCGAGTTCCAAAAATTCACCACTCTCTGCGAGAAGTAGCTCCTCCTCATCTCAGTTTTGTGATGACTTGGTTCATTTTTTAGACTCTGGAGTGCTGTTCTTCAGGTAAAAATTTAAGCCGAGCGTTGTTTCCCATTCATGTGGGCAATAAAAATCTCAAGCGACTATTGAAAGAAGAGGAGGGCATTCAGTGCACCAGCCAACATTTCATCCTCAACCAACACTATTAAATAAGTAAGAATTAATTGGCCATTTAACTTGTTGCTCATGTGATAATGTGTAAGAGAGGAGCTCCAAGAGATGTAACTAGACAGCTTATAAATACATTTTTTCTGAACAAAAACATTTCATCCAAAACCTTTGCCATTGTAGCACATAAATGAAGAAACAAGTGCTTACTTAGGGAGTATTTGATTGAAGTGAATAAGAGGCCACACATGGAGTGAACTATCTAGGAACTTGGCATTATTGGCATTAATCTTCAGTTTGTATTGTATTTCCATTCTATGCATACTTTGTTTCTATTCATTTTTATTCATTTGTTCCAACTATGTTTTGCAAAATGTTATAAACATTTTTCTTCCAAACAATGTGATTTAAAGGCATGAAATCTGTCATTGTGCTGCTTGCATTTGATGTCTTTATAACAAAATTGATATGCAGCTGTCCTACTGTTCTGCCTCCCACACAACCAGGATGGTAGTGTTTCTAATCCCCAATTGGTAATTGTGCCAAACATATTTAAATATACTTGATTTAACTATTGGAGAAGGGCACTTTGTATTCAGAATATACCTCCTAATCCCGTTATTTGAGTTCCTTACTGGCAGGAACAGCTTTGTTGGCATGTCTGGAAGAAAAATGACCCTTGGTGGTTACTGAATTTCACTGAAGTGTGTAATGCCTGTCTGCATTGCTTCTGCTCCACTGTTCCCTTTCGAGATAAGTTGCTGATAAATCACTCTGATGACATTTAACAAACCAAATAGGGTGTTTCAGTGTTCAACACGGATCTTTGATGGTGGATTTTAGTAGCAAATGGTGCTTGCAAGTCTTTAATGGAGAACAACAAAAATATTGTGTTCGGGTAACTATAGTTGTCACTGCTCCCAAGGTACTTAAGACAAATGTCCTACTTTTAATGTGGAATTTGTAATGAGTAACATTTTGAATCTAATAGAACGTTGGATTTTAATGTAGTGGAAATGTTACGTTGCCTCGGCACAGACCACTAATAATTGATCTGGCTGCTGAGAAATGTTCTTTTGGACAGACGAAATGTGGACAAGTCAGGTAGTGCCCTGACTGACTTGTGTTCTTTTAGTGCAATTCAACAGTGGGAATCCTGAATTGAAATTTTGACTACTGTTGTAGATCCCATTTCTTTTCTCATCCAATATTTCTCCCAGCTTTCCTGCAAAGCACTGATTGTGCTTTTAATATGCATGTTTCTTATGATGGATGTTACTTTTTAAACTACTTTTGGAATATGGGGATATTCTGTAAATAAGGCTGTGTGTGTGTGTGTGTCCATGATTAATTAAACTAAGGGAAGGTTTTCAAAAATATACATTTATTGGAATTTTCAAGTTTTTAGAAATGTCACAACAGAAGATGTGAAAAGAAAAACATATCAGGTATCAATGCAAAACAGGTACAACATAGAATAGGAGTCATTGCAAGTATAGGAACAAACAGAACAGGACAAGTAGGAGCAATATGTCCAACATGTTACCTTCAAGGATTCAAGACCTCTCTGTACAAGTGCAGGATATAGTCAACAGCACAGAGATACATCGTATCCATCATTTCAAAAGAAAACAAAATTCCACAAAATCTCAGAACTAAGGGTACATTTATGTCCCAAAACGCTATCCAACCTCATTTAGTACCAGGCAGTACTGACAACCATATAGCTATGACTACAAAATACTGAAATGAGACCAGCAACAACAATTCCAAGTTAATCTCAGACCCAGGGTCTCCCACAGAAAATGAAGAAAAGAGCTAGCAGGCCCAACGCATCGGTCTCCAGTCCAGATACGTTACAGCGCACACAAGGTGCCCAACAACCAAAGAGGAACAGGCCACCAAACCATCAAGCAAATAGCACATCCCTATGGGGGAACAACAGAATAACCTTGAGTCCCCTGAGTTTTAAGTAAGAATATCTTCCGGCCCCAGTTGAGGAAGGGGAATCCGGCCCTGGGGTGAAGGGGGCCATCAGGACACCGCCGAAACCAGGAAACGCCACACCACCAACCAGGGCCACCCAGAAAAAAGCCCATCACCACAAAAGAGCACACCAAGCGGGCCTATTCCTAAACAGCCAGAACACAAGGATCCGACCGACCATCTTCCACATATACCAAAACTAAACTTCACCTCAGTAGCTCAGTTGAAAATAAATGCAAGGTGAGGGGCAGAACAGAAGAATCACCTCTGGGTCTCTCAGAAAGGAGTCAAACAAAACCTAGTGCTCACCAGGGTAACAGTCTGCCCGGGCAACTAAGGGAAGGTTAATAGAGATGACTTGTCTGTGAGAGCCGAGAGATACTGCATTTGTAATGCGGGGTTAGTTGAGATTGGATTTACAAGTAAATAGGTTGGATTTAAAACTTGCTTTATAAGATAAGTAAGGACTTGACTTTTCAGCTTTTGAATTTCAAAGAGAAGTTCCAAAGTGACAAGGAACGTTTACAACTTGCAATCGTTTCTCAAGTAAACAGGGGAAGGTATATTAAGATATATTTGAGAACAGATCTAGCAACTCGAGACAGGGCATCCATGAGGCGCTGTGGGCCATCATCACCAGGAATCAGGGGAAAGCTCTCCGCTGGTTGGAGTCATACCTGGCACAAAGGAAGATGCTTGTGTTGGTTGGAGGGCAATCATCTTAGCTCCAGGACATCACTGCAGGAGTTCCTCAGGGTAGTATCCTGGGCCCAACCATCTTCAGCTACTTCATCAATGATCTCCCTTCCATTATAAGGTCAGAAGTGGGGATGTTTGCAGATGACTGCACAATGTTCAGCACCATTCGCGACACCTTAGATAATGAAGCAGTCTATGTCCAAATGCAGCAAGACCTGAACAATATCCAGGCTTGGATTGACAAGTGTCAAGTTACATACAAACCACACAAGTGCCAGGCAATAACCATCTCTGACAGGAGAGGTCCTAACCACTGTCCCTTGACATTCAATGGCATTACCATTGCTGAATCCCCCACAATCAACATCTTGGGGGTTAACGTTGATCAGAAACTGATTAAACAAAAAAAAACGATTTATGGTCAGTGAGAGCGGTTTCCTTCTGGGATCTGGATTGCTCATCAAATAACATCTGTTCTGGTCATAATATTCTATAAATGTCAGGCACCTCAATATCTTGCCAAACTGGTCATTATTCAGCTCTACTGCTTAACCATTAGTAATAATGACTGAGGCTGCACATAAATCTTGCAGAATGTGAAGGGCAACAGCTATTTATTGTGAAAGATAACCATTCGGAGTAGGTTGAGGAGTTTCCAGTGAATCGAACAACAACTAGCAAATCCCTAGGGGTGGGACTGTCCATTCCGTCAGCCCTGTTTTCTGGCGCGGTGTGTGTTTCTCCGTTCCTTGTGCCTGCCAATGGAGTTTCCCATTTGGACCACCCCCACGTCGCTGGTAAACCTGTGGGCTTGGGTGCACTGCCAGCGAAGCGGAGGGTCCTGCCAATGGAGAAACCCACAATAGATATTTTGCATACTTTGTTCCCAGCAGAAATTGTGTCCAACAATGGATGGTGGTAGTGTTCAGAAGAATTTAAAATTCATGAGAATGATTGGGGTAAAACACACTAGAGTGGCTACCCGGCAGAGTTGTGAAAATATGTGATTGTGCACATATTTGATCAAGATGTTTGGTAGTGGAAAGGTTCAGTGTGTACATACAGATCATATCTTACCTTCAGATATTCACAAAGAAGAAGGAAGTTGAGAAGAATCAAAAGAGTTTGATGAATTCCATAGTTGGGTTATAATTAGAGTTTCAACATTTACTCCAAAACAAGGGGGGCGAATCTCCAATATGGAGCCCAAGTGTTTGCGCCGTTGTGAACGGCGTCGCGCCAACCTGCGCATTTGCGGGGGAATTCTTTAGCATGCCGGCCCCGACTCAACATGGTGTCGGTGCTCAGGGGCCGGCCATACCAGAAAGTAGGCCCGGGGGGGAGAGGCCGGCCCGCTGATCGGTGGGCCCCTATCGCGGACCAGACCCCATCGGAGGCCCCCCCCCCCCCCCCCCCCCCCCCCCCCCGGTGAAGGTGCCCCCCGCCTCATACCCCCCCCCCCCACCCCCTGACCGTTCGCGCAGAGTTCCCGCCAGCAGCGACCAGGGGTGACCGGTGCCGGGGGGACTCTGTCGTATCGGCGCGGCTGCTTGGCCCATCCGGGCCGGAGAATCGGCAGCCCCACCGATTCCAGCGGCCCGTGGCCGGCGCAAATGGCGCCGATTCTCCACACCTCAAGCATCGCGAGCCGGCGTCAGGGCGTTGTGGCGCGGTTGCGGCGATTCTCCGGCCCGGCGCGGGGCTCGGAGAACCGCCCCCAAGATGTACCCGAAACAAGTTCATATCCAAGTCAGAGTCGGACAGGCATGACTGATGAAGTGGAAAATTGAATTGATGGTCAAAGGTAAAATCATTCCTCATTGGAGAAACTTCACCTCAGACTCGGGCCCAAATTGTCAAAGTCCTTCCCCAAGTTCTGAAAGTTAGATCATGAAAGTAGGTATCATCTTAAGAATGGGAAACCAGAATATGAAACTATTGGTTAAGTTAGATTTGGAGAAAATTGAAAAACAGGAAACGTGTGGTATGTTGAATGGAATTTTGAATGTTGTGTAACTTTTATATTAAGGAGGGAGGTGTGTAATGGCACCCTCTTGTGGTTATTTGTGTATGTTTGTACGCAAGCAATCTGGAATAACTAGTTTGGTTGGGTATTAAGAGCTCCATGTACATGCTTCAGGGGGCAGAGTCTTCCATTCTGAAGTCTAAATTCAGTGGTAGGAATACAAGTTGGACACCCACTGGAGGGACGGGACAGCTGACAACGTACAATCTTGTGCTGTTCACCTCATTACTTCTGAATCCATGCGGAGCACAGTAAATCCCGTGGGTGGGTAGGTAGTCACCCCCCCGACTGTTACCTCATGAGGTCAAAGGTCAAAGCGTCATATTTAGAGGGCACCCGGATAGCCTGCTTCCCCTCCCACCCTTTGCATGCTTCCTGTCTAGCCTCCACACCAACCTTCCACCCTACCCCCCACGTTCACCTTTTCATGCCTCCCGTGTCCATACTTGGCACAGCTTGTTGTCCAATATGAGTCGAGTTGTGAGTGGTCCCAAGAAGGTGAAAGCCTCATCCATCCACCTCAATTTTGTGGAAGAAGTCCATCTCGCCATGTGCATGCTATTAATGTGCAGTCATAAAAGGGAATGTTCTATTTTCTGGCTGGTAGGAAAATTAATTCTGGCGAAGTGGTCTTTTAATGAGCATGCATGATACGTTAATGCCATGAAATGAATAAGGCTTCCCAACATTGTTCATCGGAAAGCTTAACCTGACTTTAAGCCTCCTTTAAAATCCCAAGAATTCCTGCATTTCATCTTGAAGTTGGGAAACTGACTGAAGTTCCCCTGCACGCCATGCTTAGCACTGCCGGCAGGAGCAGAGGATTCTGCCCAGTGCTTCCATGCCATAAAGATATCGCAGGTAGAAATGTAAGAGGATAAATGGAGTCACATATTTCAGCAGCAGGCAAATTTAAGGAGCATATTGATGAAACCATCAATTCACAAGACGCGGGCCTGCGAGTTTGGGAAGCGAGTGCTCTGGGCTGCGGGAGAGTTTGGAGTAGGAGTTTTCTTCGCCAGGCAGACCCGGGCATAGTGCCCTTTGCGACCGCAGCTGCTGCAGGTCGCGTTGCGGGCCGGGCAGTGCCGCCGTGGGTGTTGGGTCTGCCCACAAAAATGGCACACTGGAGCTGCGTAGTGGGTGGGTGGACACGCGGCGCAGGCCTGGGGCAGTCGCTGGTCGGGGGCCCATGATGGGGTCGCTTGGTCCGCGGGGAGCGAGGTGAGGCTGCGGAACGAGACCTCCGTGGTTGTAGCTAACTCTACAGTGTCCTCCAAGTTCTGGGCCCCTTTCTCAAGCAACCGCTGGCGGACATAGTTGGAACTGAGCCCTGCCACGTATACATCTCGGACAGCGAGCTCCATATGTTGGGCGGCTGATACAGCTTGATAATTGCAGTCCCGAGCTAAAGCTTTTAAATTGCGCAGGAGTTTGTCTAGCGACTCCGCGGGGCGCTGGCGGCAGGTCGTAAAAATGTGGCGCGCGTAGACCTCGTTGATGGGCCTCACGTACATTCGATTGAGCATGGCCAGGACTCCGTATACGAGGTAGTACTGTTAAGTTAAGTAGAGATACGGTGGCTCACCCTTGCGTGCAGTAGGCTGAGTTTCTGCTCCTCCGTAGTTTCTGAAGTGCTTAATTCAGCCAGGTAGGCCTTGAAACATCTGAGCCAGTGTAGAAAGATTTCTTTCGCCTCTGCAGCCTGCGGGTCGAGTTCTAGTCGGTCAGGTTTGAGGGCTGATTCCATAGTCGTTTTCTTCAAGTTTCCTAAGACTATTAAATTGATGAGACCATCAATTCACAAGACACGTGATTGGAAGTGAACAGTGGTTTTAATAGTCTTACAACTGAGCCTGCCTGCGACGAGATGAACTGGCAGCAGGCTCACGACTGCAGAGCTTTATACTTCTGGTTAGTGGGAGGAGCTATGGGCGGAGCCATGGGTGGAGACAAGGGTGGCGCCCAGTACAAACTCCTTATCTCCCCCTATGGGCAGAGCCGCGCAACGGCTCGTATACAGAGCCCACAAGGACACAGTACATATAATACAACACAGTGTGAATTACTAGGTATATAATTCACCACACATATCCAGCAGCATGTTGTTGAAATTAAGGAAGTTGTAAGACTCAAAATTCACAGAAGATCGAAGTTTATGTGAGAGTCAGACCTACTTCCACTTTCTTTGACTGCAGCTAATGATCCTTTTGATTCCTTTATCTAATTTTGCAAACTACACCCTCCCCCTCCCAAATTGTACTGTCCATGCTTTTTGGTTGGGTGGAGGAAGTAGCAGTCATACTAGGGATCCTGATATTGTCTGGTTCAATATCTTGTTGTTTCTTGCAGCATTCTTTGGGCAGCACGGTAGCACAAGTGGATAGCAGTGTGGCTTCACAGCGCCAGGGTCCCAGGTTCGATTCCCCGCTGGGTCACTGTCTGTGCGGAGTCTGCATGTTCTCCTAGTGTCTGCATGGGTTTCATCCGGGTGCTCCGGTTTCTTCTCACAGTCCAAAAGCATGCAGTTTAGTGGATTGGCCATGCTAAATCGCCCTTAGTGGCCAAAAAGGTTAGGAGGAGTTATTGGGTTACGGTCCATTTGCTGTGAGGGCATAAGTGAGTCAGTGCGGACTCGATGGGCTGAGTGACCTCCTTCTGCACTGTATGTTCTATGTTCTAACTATCTATACCAAGGTCCATACAAAAATCCAAACAGGCAGGTTTCCAGGGTTAGATTCTTGTCCCATTTACAGGCATCACAAGATGAAAACTGGGTTTGGGGAAGGAGTTTGAAATGGGATCTAAACTATTCAAGTTTGTTGCTGAGTTGTACAGAATATTTCCACCGAAGATTGTTCCCTAAATTTTCTCAGAAAAGGAGAAAAGCCTGCATTTCACCTGCACCCAGCCCTGTTTAAATGCAAATTGTTTCTGTCCTGCACTCAGGATATGTTACTGGATAGGGCAGCACGGTAGCATTGTGGATAGCACAATCGCTTAACAGCTCCAGGGTCCCAGGTTCGATTCCGGCTTGGGTCACTGTCTGTGCGGAGTCTGCACATCCTCCCTGTGTGTGCGTGGATTTCCTCCGGGTGCCCCGGACTCCTCCCACAGTCCAAAGATGTGCAGGTTAGGTGGATTGGCCACGATAAATTGCACTTAGTGTCCAAAATTGCCCTTCGTGTTGGGTGGGGTTACTGGGTTATGGGGATAGGGTGGAGGTGTTAACCTTGGGTAGGGTGCTCCTTCCAGGAGCCGGTGCAGACTCGAGGGGCCGAATGGCCTCCTTCTGCACTGTAAATTCTATGAAATCTGTCATGACAGAACTGAGCTCTTTATGTATGTCCCTAATAAAATGCTGCTGATTTCAGTCCATGTAGCGTTTCGAATCAGCACAAGTAAGGGTTAAAATCTCGAGCTGGAGAAGTATATTTGTCAGTAGCTTAATGCTGCCAGAGCACCAGACAGACTTGCATTACAGATGACTATAGGCTCAAATCCCAGGGCTGACAGAATCTGACAAATATTTGGCTGCTACGATTGATGAATGTGTAGATATATTTGGAATCAGAACTGAACTCCCTGTTCACTCCTTTGCTCAACACAATTTTGAATAAATTGGAAAAGAAGTCTATTTGAAACAAAAAAGCTTCAGTTTAACCTAAACTGATTGGGAGCCGAGTAGACAGGACATGTCGGAACAGGAGTAGTGCATTTTGCCCTCTTTCAATTAGATCATGGCTAATCATTTAACTCTATCTGTTCCCCTTGGTTCACACCCGTGCCTGCCAAAAATCTATATCTATTCTGATGAAAGGAATCAGATTTGACTTGCTAACTCTGCTTTTCTGCCCACAGATGCTGGGATGAATTTTACATGGCCCCAGTGGACTTGTTTCCTGCGGGGGGAGGGGCTACAAAAATGGTGTGGTCATCTCACCACCTTCCCACCCACTTCCCAGCTCATCCCCATACGCCACATTTAAATGGCTATTTATGGATAAAGTAGGCTTGTTATCATAGTGACACTAATAATACGCTGAACATGCCTTAATAAATTTGGCGGGGTGGCGGGGTGGGAGCAGGAAGCCTGATTTTTAACCTCAAATCATTAAAGGCGGGAAGAGGGTGGGTCCACTTGCAGGGCAGTCCCCCTTAGACTGAAACTCCCCCCCTTCCTTCTTACCCGCTCCCTCCCTTAAATCCACCTGCTCCCTTAACCTCCCAATCCAAGAGCAATGTCTGACCTGCTTCAGGGATGCTCGGCCTGCAGTCTCAGCAGCTCCAACTGACACCTTCCTGGTGTTTCCTGGACCCATAGAGCTGTCAGCCAATCAGATTAGCCGGCAGCTCTATGGGGCTGGAATTCTACCCCAACCAGTGGCAGAAGTCTCACTAAGCCCTTGTTTATGAGCCCCACAGTGTTATATTGCTGCAGGACTGGTCAGTGTGAAGACTGTCGGCTTCACATCAATGTGGTTTCTGGGAGGGGGGGTGAGGGGGTGGGGTGGGGGCATTTCCTTCCCATCCTGGCCGCTGTTCCAGCATTTTCTGTTTTTATTTCCGATTTCCAGCAGTATTTTCTTTTTGCTAAATCTATCCACCTTAGTTATGACATTTTAAATTAACTTAGCCTCAACTTTGAGGGATAAAGTTCTTGTATTAAATTAATCATTGTATGAAGGAATGCTTTCTGACATCACCCCTGACTGGTGTAGCTGTAATTTTCATGTTATGTCCCGTGTTCTGGATTCCTGGGCGGTATTTTCCGATCCTGGGGCTAAATGTAGACTCTGTCGTAAACGCCAGAGCGATTTATGGCAGTGTCACCTGTCCCCTAGGATCAGCAATCCTGCTGCGCACAGGGGGGCAGCATGGCACTGGAGCGCCTCACGCAGCTCCAGCTGCTGATAGGGGCGCCAGCACGGCCGGCACGAGTTCGCACATGCGCACCACTGCCGGCGTGAGTTTGCGCATGCGCATGGGTTGCCTAAGGATGGCAAATTTCCTTCCATAAAGGACATTGGTGAACAAGATGGCTTTTTACGACAATTAACAATGGTTTCATGTTCATTATTAGACTTTTAATTCCAGATATTTTTTTGAGTTTAAATTCCATCACCTACCGAGGTGGGATTTGAACCTGGGTGCCCAGATCATTATGCTGGGTCTCTGGATTACTAGTCCAGTGACAATACCACTATGTCACCACCTCCCCAAGTATAATGGCTCTAGTTCAAAATTAGTACCGTAGAAATCTAGAAATTCTGAGATTAAATCCCATTGAAGTAAGTTTGTCATTTGCATTATAAAATAATTACAATTAAACTGCTGGATTGTTGCTCGAAAACTCAACCCTCGAGAACCTACATAGTCTGTCCACACATAACTCTAATCCTACCGCATGTAGTTGACTCTTAATATCATTTGAAGTGATTTCCCTCGCACTCTTAGCTTCAATTTCTTTCGATAAACTTAGCGCTGGGCGTCCAAGATCATAGAATCCCTACAGTGCAGAAAAAGGCCATTATGCCCATTGAATGCGCTCCAATCCTCTGAAAAGGCACTCTACCGAGGCTCAATCCCCACCCTATCCTTAACCCGGCCTAGGGGCAATTCAGCATGGTCAATACATCTAACCTGCACATATTTGGATTGTGGGACAAAAGCAGAGCACCCGGAGGAAACCCATGCAGACATGGGGAGAATGTGCAAACTCCACACAATCACCTGAGGTCGGAATTAAATTCGGGTCTCTGGCGCTATGAAGCATCAGTGCTAACCTCTGCTCATTGAGCAGATGCTGAAAGATGGTCGGTTAGGGGATGTGCTGACTGGAATGTGAAGTCTGGGTGCACTAGTGACAAATGTTCCCGACTACTGTGAAGACTGAAAACAAGAGGAATGTTGAAGAAATTGCAAACAGAATTATGCTTTGCCATCTTACAGGTGGTCCCTTTAATGACTGTCTATTAAACAACATGTGAACATGATTTCCTTGAGTGTAGCTGGGGGCCTCAAACGAGCATTAGGCTCCTTATTTCCACATGCAAAGGACTAACATTTAGTTAAGGGTTCAAAGAAATTTCCATCTGCTCCACTCCCCAGACCTATGCTCTGTTCCTTGTAGTGTAGTTTGACAACTTGTTCCCTATTCCTCATGCTTAATAATATGCTTAATGCAATCATTTTATTTGCAATATAGTATATTTTATTCATTCATTGGGGTGTGCACAGTGTTGGCAAGGCCTGATTTTATTGCCCAGCCCTAATTATATTTCACATGGTCATGGTGGTGAGCCACCTTTTTGAACTACAGGAGTCGGTGTCCTGTTGTGCTGTTAGGGAAGCAGTTCCAAGATTTTGACCCAATAAACAGTGAAGGAATAACAATATAGTTCCAAGTCAGGTTGGTGTCTAACTTAGAGGGGAACTTGCAGATGATGGTTTTCCCATGTGTTTATTCCCCTTGTTTTTCATGATGGTAGAGATTATGAGGAGCTGTCAAAGGAGCCTCAGCCTCACAAAATGCAAAGTTTCTACATTGCATTTTGTAGATGGTACAAACTCTGCACCGGTATTGCAAGGAGTGAATGTTTAACGTGGGGGATTGGCTGCAGATCAAGCCTGTTGTTTTGTCCTTTTTTTATTCATTCGTGGGATGTGGGCATCGGTGGCAATGCCGGCATTTATTGTCCAAGCCTAATTACCTTTGAGAAGGTGGCAAGGTGCCTTTTGCAGTCCTTGTGGTACAGGTTTAACCACAATCCTGACAGGGACGGAATACCCTGAGTGATGTGTTTCTTGAGTGTTGTTAGAGTTGCATCTATTTAGACAAGTGGAGTTTACCCTATCCCACTCCTGGTTTGGGCTTTGGAAGTATGTGATAGCCTTTTGGGAGCTAGGAGATGAGTCATTCTGACTTCTCCATATACTCACATTATTTAAGTGACTGGACCAATTAAGTTTCTGATCAATGATATGATAATCTTTTTCCAATCTTATAATCTTTATTATTGTCACAAGTAGGCTTACATTAACACTGCAATGAAGTTACTGTGAAAAGCCTCTAGTCTCCACACTCCGGCGACTGTTCGGGTACACTGAGGGAGAATTCAGAATATTCAATTCACAAAACAAGCACGTCTTTCGGAACTTGTGGGAGGAAATTGGAGCATCCCACAGACACGGGGAGAAAATGCAGACTCCGCCCAGATAGTGACCCAAGCTGGGAATTGAACCTGGGACCCTGGCGCTGTGAAGCAACTGTGCTCACCACTATGCAATCATGCCACCCTCATTGGAATTTAGAAGATATTGATAAAGGTGATTCAATGATGGTGATATCATTGAATGTCAAGGGGAGGTGATAAGATGCTCTCTTATTAGGGACGATTATTGTCTGCCACTTATGTGGTCTCCTAGGGGAAGTGGTGGCATAGTGGTATTGTCACTGGACTAGTAAACCAGAGACCCGGGGTAAGTTCTGGGGACCCAGGTTCAAATCCCGCCACATGTGATGGAATTTAAACTCAATAAAATAGATGGAACTAAAAGTCTAATGATGACCATGAAACCATTGTCGATTGTTGTAAAAACTCATCTGGTTCACTAATGTCCTCTGGGGAAGGAAATCTGCCGTCCTCACCTGATCTGGCCTACATGTGACTTCAGACCCACAGCAATGTGGTTGACTCTTAACTATCCCCTCAAGGGCAATTAAGGATGGGCAATAAATGCGGGTGCAGCCTGCAATGCTCATGTCCAATGAACGAATAACAAAAATGTTACTTGCTGCTGATCAGCCCTAGCCTGGAAATTGGATTATGGCTGATGCGACATTCCTCACGCCCACTTTCCTGCCTTTTTCCCGTAACCCTTGATTCCCTTACTGATCAAGAATCTATCTGTCTCAGCCTTAAATATACACAAGGACTCTATCCCCACAACTGCCTGTGACAAGGAGTTCCAAAGGCACTCAACCCTGAGAGAAGACATTTCTCATCATGGCCGGGAATCTCCCCTACCCAGCGGGGCGGGGGGTCCCGGCGGGATGGAGTGGCGTGAACCACTCCGGCGTCGGGCCGCCCCAAAGGTGCAGAAGTCTCCGCACCTTTAGGGGCCAAGCCCTAACCTTGAGGGGCTCGGCCCGTGCCGGAGTGGTTGGCGCCCCGCCGGCCAGCGGGAAAGGCCTTTGGCGCCACGCCAGTCAGGGCCGAAGGGACTTCGTCGGCTGGCGGAAGTCCACGCATGCGCTGGAGCGTCAGCGGCTGCTGACGTCATCCCCACGCATGCGCAGGGGAGGGGGTCACTTCCGCGTCCACCATCGTGATGAGTTCCAACCTGTTTAACATTTGCTCATAAGACAATCTATTCATACCAGCGATCAATCTAGTGAACCTTTTATGAACCGCGTCCAATGAAATAATAGCTTTCCTTAAATAAGGGGACCAAAACTTCTCACAGCACTCCAAATTTTGCCTCACCAGTGCCTTGTAAAGTTGCACCAAGACTTCCCTACTCCTATACTCCAACCCCTTTGGAATTTTTTTTTTATTCGTTGATGGGACATGGACATCACGGGCTGTGCCACATTTATTGCCCATCCCTAATTGCCCTTGAGGGGATAGTTAAGAGTCAACCACATTGCTGTGGGTCTGAAGTCACATGTAGGCCAGACCAGGTGAGGACGACAGATTTCCTCTCGAAAGGACATTAGTGAATCAGATGGATCTCCTTACTTGAGAAAGGATGGGCTGTCACTGGAGTGGGTGCAGAGGAGATTCACTAGGTTGATTCCAGCTTTGAGAGGAATAGTTCACGAGGAGAGACTAAGTAGACTGGGACTATATGCATTGGAACTTAGAAGAGTAAGTGGGGGATCTTAGAAAATTATGAAGGGAATAAATAGGATAGAAGCAGGGAGGCTGTTTCCACTGGCGGGTGAAACTAGAACGAGGAGGCATAGCCTCAAAATAAGGGAGAGCAGATTTAGGACTGAGTTGAGGAGGAACATCTTCACCCAAAGGGTCATGAATCTGTGGAGTTCCCTGCCCAGTGATGCAGTTGAGGCTACCTTGTTAAATGTTTTTAAGGCAAAGGTAGATATATTTTTGAACAGTGAAGGAAAAAAAGGTTATGGTGAGCAGGCGGGTAAGTGGAGCTGAGTCCACAAAAAGAACAGCCATGATCTTATTGAATGGTGGAGCACAGGGGCCAGATGACCTACACCTGCTCCGAGTTCTTGAGCAGGATTTTCCAATAATGGGGCTATGTCCCCATGCCGGCATCAAAGCATGGACGTTTCACTCTGGACTTTCCTTAAGAAAGCCCAGAGTGATTCTCCAATTTGCGGGGGGCTAGCAGGGCCCCGGAGTGCTTCTCACAGCTCTGGCTGCGGATACAGGGCCCTGCATTTTCCGGTTGGGAGTCCGCACAAGCGCACGGCGGCGACCTACAGCGGCCACCCCGTATGACATGGTGGACTCGGCCCGCGGAGCGGCGCCAGGAATGTAGGTCCCCCCCAAGATCGCGCACACCCGTGGATCGGTGATGCCCGATTGCTTGACTGGTCGTCTGTGAGGCCCCCCCCCCCCCGGTGAAGGATCCCACCGCCCCCCCACCAGGGTGGCCGCGGCCTGAGTCCGCATCCGCCACCAGCCGTTCTTGACAGGCAAAACATGGCTTGCACCACACCGTCGAGGACTCGCCCAATTGTCCCCAGAGAATCACCGCGGGGCCTCTGTCAATGGCCCCTTACCCATGCCGCGTAGACTGTGTGTGCATGGTAATTCTCCGGGAATTGCGGGAGAGGCGTCGGGCCAGATTTCGGCATCAACGCCCATTCTCCGCCCCTGTGCCGATTGTGATTTTGGTACGGAGACTCGCAGAATCCCGTCCCTTATGTTTACAATAATCGACAATCGTTTCGTGGCCACCATTTTTTTTATTCCAGATTTTTATTGAATTCAAATTGCACCATCTGCAGTGGCAGGATTTGAACCTGGATCCCCAGAGCATTACTTGGGTCCCTGGTTTACAATTCCAGTAACAATACCATTATTCCACCGCCATTGGAATCATTCCATTAGCCTTCCTAATTACCTGCTGCACCTGTGTGCTAGCTGTCTGTGTTTCGGCACAAGTACCCTCAAGCCCCGTTGTGTTGCGGCTTTCTGCAGTTTTTCTCCATTTAAATAATCTGTCCTTTTTGTTTTCCCTTCCAAAATGAACAACTTCACATTTTGCCATATTATACTCCATTTTCTAACTCTTTGTAATCTGTTACATCCCTCTCGCAACTTGTTTTTCCACCTATTTCTGTGTCGCCTGCAAATCTGTCTACAGTACATTCGCTTCCTTCCTCCAAGTCATAATATGTATTGTAAACAGTTGCGGTCCCAGCACAGATCCCCATGGAACCCCACTGGTTACAGGTCGGCAACTTGAAAAAGAACCCCTTATTCTCACTGGCTGTTTTCTGCCCATTATCCAATTCTCTAGTCATGTCAGTATACTACCTTCAACTCCATGGGTTTTTATTTAGCACAGGGCTAAATCACTGGCTTAGAAAGCAGACCAAGGCAGGCCAGCAGCACGGTTCGATTCCCGTATCAGCCTCCCCGAACAGGCGCCGGAGTGTGGTGACTCAGGGCTTTTCACAGTAACTTCATTTGAAGCCTACTTGTCACAATCAGCGATTTTCATTTCATTTTATGACAACTTTTTCTGAGGTACTTGTCAAATGCAATCTGGAAGTCCAAATACAAACATACTGGTTCCCCTCTATCTGCTCTGGTTGATACTTGCTGGAAAAACTCTGATAAATTATTCAGTAACAATTTCCCTTTCATGAAGTCATGCTGACTCTCCTTGATTAGATTATTATTTTCCAAATGTGCTGCTATTGCTTCCTTAATAAGTGATTCGAACATTTTTAAAACAATAGATGTTAGGCTAATCGGCCTACCTTTCTGAATAGGGGTGTCATGTTGGCAGTTTTCCAATCCTCCGGTATTTCTTGAGAATACAAGGACTTCTGGAAAATTACAACCAATGCATCCACTATCTCTATAGCCACTTATTTTAGGATCCTAGGATGCATGCCATTAGAGCCAGGGGACATATCTGCATTTAGCCCCATCAGTTTGTCTAATACTACGGTCGGAATTCTCCGCAAGGCTCGACGCCGTTGTGAAACCTGGAGAGGTTCACGACGGCGTTGGAAGCCTCTCCCGGCCCCCTATTCTCCCCTACCCGGGGGGGATTGGCGGGCCGTACCCGGAAACTCGGCGGCCGGGCCTTGTCCCTGGCTTCAAGGCCCGGCGCGACAAGAATGATGCCGCGGCGGAGACTAATGACACCAGCCGCGCATGCGCGGGTTGGACAGCTCAAACCCGCGCATGCGTGGTTGCTGTCTTTCCCCTCAGCCGCCCCGCAAGACGTGGCGGCTTGATCTTGCGGGGCGGCGGAGGGGAAAGAGTGCGTCCCCTTGAGACGCCGGCCCGACGATCGGTGGGCACCGATCGAGGGCCAGTCCCCTCCCGAGCACGGTCGTGGTGCTCGATCCCCGATCCGCCCCCCCCCAGGCCCCACACTTACCTGGCACGCCATGTTCACGACGGCAGCGACCAGGTGTGGTTGCCGCCGTCGTGAACAGGTCGGGAACGGCAGGCTGCTCGGCCCATCTGGGTCGGAGAAAGTTTTTCACGGCGGCCTGCGTTTCTCTGAGCAGCGTGTCGGCAAACCGGACACGCCATTTTGGGTGGGTGTGGGAGAATAGCGGGAGGTGCGGGAGCCATCGTGGTTGCGGAGAATCGCGGCCTACTTCTCTAGTGATGATGATGGTATTTAATTACTCCCCCGTATTCGTTAGTATTAATGAGATGTTTGAAGTATCTTCCACCATAAAGACAGATGTGAAATGTTTAACACCTCTGCCATTTTCTTGTTCCTCATAATTATCTCCTCAGATTCATTTTCTAAGGTGCGTATGTTCACTTTGACCTCTCTCTTCATTTTTATATATTTAAAGAAGTTCATATTGTCAGTTTTTATATTCCTTGCCAGTTTCCCTCATAATTTATTTCACCTCTCTTTATTATCTTTTTAGTCCTTTGTTGGATTCTGAATTTACCTCAGTCTTTGGGGCTATCACTGACTTTTCCCTCCTTATCTGCTTTTTCTTTCAACTTAATATTCTCCTTTACTCTCCTTAATTTCTTAGTTAGCCATGCTTGGTTTATCCCTCTCTTAGAATCTTTCTTCCTTACAGGGTATATTTTTGCTGAGAGTCGCGAATTACTTGCTTAAATGTCTGCTACTGCTTGTTTACTGCCTTTCCTGCGAATCTATCCGCCCAGTCCACTTTAGCTAACTCTATCTTCATTTCATGTAATTCCGTTATTTGAGTTTCTCACTCCCAAAATGAATATTAAATTCTATCATATTATAATCATTACTTCTCAGGGGATTTTTTACTCTGAGGCATTTATTAAACTTGCCTCGTTACCCATTATCAGATCCAAGATAACCTGTTCCCTGGTTGGCTCCATGACATATTGCTCTAGGAAACTATCCCTAATGTACTCTATGAATTTGTTGCCATAACTACCCTTACTAACTTGATTAACCCAATCGACATGAAGATTGAAGTTACCTCTAATTATTCTATTCTTTTTACATGATCCTATTATTTGTTGATTTATACCCTTTCTTACAGTGATGTGTGAGGGTGCGGTTGAATGGGAATGGTGTGACTGCAAGTGAGCCACACACATACATATTTCCCACACTCAGTAAGCACTCTTTCTCCCACACTCGCTCTCTCTTCGTCCCACACTCAGCTCTCTTCCCTTCTCACACTCTCTCTTTCCCACACTCCCTATCTCACATTCTCTTTCCCCTCCTATACTCACTCACATTCCCTTTCCCCCACTCACACTCTCTCCCACACTCACTCTTACTGTCTCCAATAGTTGTTCACTTTCTCCAACACTCATTCTATCTCTCTTTCACACTCACTCATTCTCGCTCTCCTGCACACTCACTCACACTCTCTCTCATACTCACTCACTCTCTCTCTCCCACACTCACTCATTCTTTCTTCCTCCCATACTTTCTCTCTGTTCCTCCCACACTCACTCACACTCTCATCCTCCCACACTCACTCTCTCTCTCCCACATTCACTCTTTTGACCACACTCACTCACTCTCTCCAACACTTACTCATTCTCTCTTTCCTAATGTCACTTATTCTCTCTCCCCACTCTCTTTCTTTGCTCTCTCCCATTCATTCACTCCCACTCTCGTTCTATCAACAATACAACTAATGGCATTATAGCTGCAGTTGAAGCCAAAACAAGTTTATACGCCACTGCACTCCCATTGTAACTATCATTGTATGTTATCCGAGAGGTCATTTGATTTCAGTTGTCATGGAAAAACAAGCTGAAATAAAGAATTGAATCTACTCACTCACTTTCTCTCTCGCACTTTTTCTCTCTCATGCATACAGTCACTCACTCTCTCTCCCCCACTCTCTCACTTTGTCTCTCCCACTCATTCACTCTCTTTCCCACTCTCACTCTCTCAACAATACACTAATGCATTATAGCTGCAGTTGGAAGCCATAAGTCTATGTATCTGTAACAGGTTTATACGCTACTGCACTCCTATTGTAGCTATTTTTGTATGTTATTACAGTAGTGAGATAATTTGATTTCTTATGCCATGGAAAAACAAACTGAAATAAAGAATTGAATCCAAAAATGCTAATTAAAATCCAGAAATCTAATGTAATAACAATTAATTTAATGTTTACCATCACCTTGAAGCAATGGCCTTGGTCACAGACCGTAAGTCAGGGCTGTTTTTAATTATATGTTGTTTCTTCTTCTTTATGGGCTGTTTTGGGTCTGTGTCAGCTTTTATAAAGCTGTTTGCCAACTTTACTGTGTGTTCTCTGTTACATGAAGTTATTATCTTCAGAAGAGTAAAGGAATAAAAATTTCGCAACACAATAATTGAAGTACAGCATTTATCTGAAGCAATAATTTCATGAATATTTCTCTCAAACTGCGCTGATCTAAGTGTGCCAAATAACCCCAGCACTACACAAAGGAAATGAAATAAAGTGTAGATTTGTTGCTAGAAACTGAAGAACCATTATAAAACACCGAGTCCCTCTACAACAGCATCGAAAAACTGAAGAAAGATTGGGAATTCTGTTAAGCAGGGATGGCAAAATCCTCTAATTTTATTCCCTGTTGTGCTGGGAACAATCTTCTGATTTGTTTTATTGCATTGTGCATCAATTTATATTATGTATATACTTGTTTTGTTGTAACAATAATATGCTTAGTGTTTTGAAAACATTGAGAAATTCTAACTTCTGCCCTGTCCTTTGATTGCCAAGAACACAGTAAAAAGTTGCCCTTGCAAGCACTGAATGCGTGAGCCACTAATTTCTGTATTTCACAGTACACAAAGAAATTACAGCACCGTAAGCCACTAAATCACAGCTCAGTTGTTTTTGCCTTGTTATCTGTTGATAACAATGCTATTACAACATTTGGGAGTGGGTTCAATTCAGTCTTTAAAAGCTTTCAATGAGCCAGTCTATATTGTAAAATTCAAACAACCTAGTGTGAAATATAGGAAGGAATTGCATGACTGATCGATTTCCAGGATAAGAATGTGCGTGTCAATTGACCACAGTGCAGCTCCAGCCTGAGCCTATAAATTATGAAGCAGTTATGGCCCGGCAAACATTTGGCTCTCAACCAAAAGCATTAAAACAGCCTAATTGGTCATTTATTACATGTTTTCTTTCGGGGGGAAGCTTGGTGTACAGAAATCAGTCGTCTCTTTTCTCCACAACAGTGAGTAAAGTGCAAAAGTAATGCATTGGTTATTAAGCACATTTCTAAGTCCTGAGGTCATGAGAGATGACGTGTAAATGCAAGTTCTTCTCTTTCTTAACTTTTTCTTATTATTCGTGAACTATTCTAGCACATCCAAGAAATTATCAATGCTCCCAGTATCAAGGTGCAAAACAGTTCGCTAGGTAAGGCTGAGCAAGCATTTTGCTGGAAATAAGTTTTATTTTGTTTCATTTACTGATGAAAAGAGGAAATGGTTGTACTTGATTTTATAAGAAGCATTTAAAATGTCTTTGCAAAGGTTAAGGCTTTATGTCTTCCGCGTGATTGGGAGAAATATATATTGGCTGGAATTCTCTGGTTGTCGGGATCCTCTTTTCCCGCTGGCAGCACAACCCCGCCCACGGGCTTCCCGGTGACGTGGGGTGGTTTCAATGGGAAATTCCATTGAAAATGGTGGAAGTTTAGAATCTCACTGCCAGCAAACGGTGCACCGGCGAGAAACACGCGGCTGGGAAACTGGCAAATTTATTTCCATTATATCAGGCATTTAAATGGTAAAAGGAGGAGTAAGGCCATTACAGACAAAAAAGAGGATTTATGTTGGGAGGCAGTGGACATAGCTTGAGACATTAAATGGATGCATTGCAACCATGCCCATATGTTCTGGGCATGCCCGGCACTGGAGGAGTTCTGGAAGGGGGTGGCGAGGACGGTGTCGAGGGTGGTGGGATCCAGGGTCAAGCCAGGATGGGGACTCGCGATTTTTGGGGTTGGGGTGGAGCCGGGAGTGCAGGAGGCGAAAGAGGCCGGTGTGCTGGCCTTTGCGTCCCTAGTAGCCCGGCGAAGGATCTTGCTACAATGGAAGGATGCGAGGCCCCCAAGCGTGGAGACCTGGATCAATGACATGGCGGGTTTCATTAAGCTAGAGAAGGTCAAATTCGCCCTGAGAGGGTCGGTACAAGGGTTCTTTAGGCGGTGGCAGCCTTTTCTCGACTTTCTGGCTCAACGATAGGGTACGGGGACAGCAGCAGCAGCAACCCGGGGAGGGAAAAGGGGGGGGGGGGGCCGACAATGACTATGTTTGTTTATTTAATTTTAATATTTTTAAAGTTCTTTTGTTGTTCATTAGGGTTGGGGGGGTGGGGGGATGTGATACATGCGCCGATACGGTCTGGGGGTGTCACAGTTATTATGGGTTATTTTGTTGCATTTCATTGTTTGTCGTTATGTTTTATATTTTCTGTAAAAAATTCCAATAAAAATTATATAAAAAAAAAAAAAGTGGATGCATTGCATCTGTCTTTATCAAGGAAGAATTTGCTATCCGGGCCATGGCGAATGAGCAGATAAGTCAGACACTGGAAGGGTTTTAAATCGATAATAGCGAGGTATTGGATAGACTCATGTTAAGATCCCAATGAGAAACCCAACAATTTGCAATTTGTTAAACTGTGTGGAAAGGATACCTCACCACGGGAGTGATAACACTGACCAATCAGTATGTTTTATGCTAAAACAAACTTTAATTTAAACATTGAATCAATCACATTAGATACTAATTAACAGCTTTACAGTTAACAATTCTTAAATAAAAGGAAAAACGTTTACTTACTCCCTTTAGCTGCAACTAAATATATATTGCGATTAAGCAGACCAGTATAGTTCAAATACCACTTATAAATAAAGTTAACAATCAGGTTTACTTTCTTTCCTGTGTGCAAATACCTTGGAAAGAACCTTCTCGGAGTCAGCTGAAGCCCTGTCTTGTCGGACTAAAATCCTACGGCAAACTGCAAAACTACACACAGATCTGGGTCCACCTCTGAATTACATCATAAGGCATTTTATGGTCTCCTCCCACAACGATGTCCCATAACTTGTTTATCCAGGACTAAGTGCCATCCCTCATAAATTATCTACATCCCAGGGATCCTCTAGAACCCAAATAATATTCCATTAGCCATCTATCTGTAAACAAGTAAATGGTTAAAATTAATTTTGACCTCACTTTTATGGCCCCTGAATCTCAGGTTTTGCAGGCATACTGCCAGTATGTATCATAAACCAAGGTTTTTAATATCATTACTGCAGCACATATAACATATAATATATAACAATTTCTTACATTCATCACACTCTCTGTGGATAAGGCACCAGGACCAGATGAGATATATGCAATGATACCGAGGAAAATGAGAAGTGGAAATTACAGAGGCACTGGCCATAATTTTTCAGTCTTCCTTAGACTCACGGGTGGTGCCAGAGGAACCGGAGAATTGCAAATGTTACAACCTTGTTCTTAAAAGGGTGTAAAAATAAGCCCAACAACTAATGGGGCTGGTTTAGCTCACTGGGCTAAATCGCTGGCTTTTCAAGCAGGCCAGCAGCACGGTTCGATTCCCGTACCAGCCTCCCCAGACAGGCGCCGGAATGTGGCGACTAGCGGCTTTTCACAGTAACTTCATTGAAGCCTACTCGTGACAATAAGCGATTTTCATTTTCATTTTTCATTTCATTTCATACAGGACAGTCAGTTTAACTTTGGTGGTGGGGAAATTTCTAGAAACAATAATTCAGAATTAAATTAATAATCAAAAGGACAAATGAAGGTAAATTAAAGAAAGGCGGCATATATTTCTTCAGGGAAAATCATCTAATTAACTTACTGTTTTTTTGAAGAGGTAAGAGAGAGGGTTGATGAGGGCAATGTTGTTGATGTGGTGTACATGAACTTCCAAAAGGTATTTGATACACTGTCACACAACAGACTTGTGAGCAAAGTTATAGCTCATGGAATAAAAAGGACAGTAGGAAACAGCTTATGGAACGGAAAGGACCGTAACAAATAGTGTATAGAATTGGTTGAGTGAGAGGAAACAGAGAGTAGTGATTAATTTATTTTCAGGCTTGAGGAAGGTTTATAGTGGAGATCCCAGTCGGTGTTAAGACCCTTTTCAAATACATATTAATGACTTGGGCTTTATTAATAGGAGTACAGAGTACAGGAGCAAGGGGGTTACGTTGAACTTGTATTGCGTCCATTTGTGTGCCGCTCTCCAGGAAGGATATGAAGGCATATTGGAGAGAGTGCATAAAAGATTCATGGGAATGGAATGTCAGTTTCGAAAATAGATTGGAGACGTTAGGATTATTTTCCATCAAGAAAATAAAGTTGTGGAGATTTGATAGATCATCCAGCAGAGGTGGCAGAGGAGGATTCTGGGAGAAGTCAGCTCAGTCACCTCAACTGTCGTCACTGTCCGTCCTCTGTCCGTCCCGCTCGAGAGTCCCGGATTTGGGGGATGGCCCTCCTGGCCGACCTCCTGCCACCCTCTGGCGTGCAACCCTGGGTGCTACCCCCGGTAGCTGTTATTTTAAAAAATTAATTTATGGGATGTGGGCATCGCTGGCTGGGCCAACATTAATTGCCCATTCCTACTCGCCCTTGAAGAGAGGCCATTTAGGAATCAACCACATTGCTGTGGATCTTCAGACACATGTAGGCCAGACCAGGTAAGGACAGAAGATTTATTTCTATGCAGGATATTAGTGAATCAGACTTTTTATTCTAGATTTTATTGAATTCAAATTTCACCAGCTGCCATAGTGGGAATTGAATTAGGGTCCCCAGAGCATTACCCTGGGTCTCTGGATTGCTAACCCAGTAACAATACCACTACACCACTCCCTCCTCAACATCTGAAAAGGAAGAATGTTCAGGGTTACAGAGAGAAGGCAGGAAAGTGCCACAAAGTGAATTGCTGTCTCAGAGCAGATATAATGGATCCTTATGCACAATAACAATTATGTGATTCTGTGACTGTGATTATTTCTTGAGACACTTTTATTGACTGTTTGACAATTGACTGTACCACTCTGATTCCAGCCTTATCTGCTTTTATCTCTCTTTCTTTTCTGCATTACCTCTTCCTAACTTTGTGTAACTCTCTGTCTTTACATCTTTCTTTATATCCGGATGGGAAGTGACGCATGACAGAACAGCCGAGAGCATTTGGGCTATATTTTCCAGTGAGATTGGGAGTGAAACGCAATCTGTGGCACTCAGCAGCTGCCTTTTCCATCCTCTCCCTCATCATTCATACTATCTCTCACCCTTTTTCTTTCTCACAATCTATTCTCTTTATACCAACACGTATTCCACATGCTCCTACTTCTGCCCCATCTTTTCTCTTTTTTTTTCATAATTCCTGTTCAAATTGGACAACCAACATAAAATAGGATGAGAAAAGATTCTGTCTCTCTTGATCTCTGTTTTTTTTACAGATTCTGAATTATGTGACTCACAATTTTAAATTCAGCTATAATCTGATTAATAACATATGTAGTATATTGCAAGATATGAGCATTTTGTTCTGAAGGTTAGAGAGTCATTCATAGCTGTTACAAGGGGGCATAACTATAAGATTCAGGGTGGGAGATTTAGGAGGGATGTCCAAGGTAGATTCTTTACTCAGAGAGTGGTTAGGGTGTGGAATGGACTGCCTGCTGTGATAGTGGAGTCGGACACTTTATGAGCCATCAAGCGGTTATTGGATAGGCACATGGAGCACACCAGAATGATAGGGAGTGGGAAGCTTGATCTTGGTTTCGGACAATGCTCGGCACAACATCGAGGGCCGAAGGGCCTGTTCTGTGCTGTACTGTTCTATGTTCTATAACACAGTAGGAGGCCATTCGACCCACAAAGTCCATGCTGGCTCCCTGCAGACCATTCCAGTCAGTCTCACTCCGCCAGTTGGTCCCTATAGCCCAGGAAATTTATTTTCTTCAAAAGTCCTTCCAATTTATTTTTGGAATTGTTGATAGTTTCTGTATTTACCAACCTCATGTTCAGCGAGTTCCAGGTCATTAGCGCCCACTGCGTAAAATTACTTCCTCACATTCCATCTGCATCTCTTGCATCAAAATCCTATATCTGCTTTCTCTAGTCCTTGTCAATCTGCGATTGGGAAGAATTTTTTCTTGTCTACTTTAAAAAAAATAAATTTAGAGTACCCAATTATTTTTTCCAATTAAGGGGCAATTTAACATGGTCAATCCACCTATCCTGCACATCTTTGGGTTGTGGGGGTGAAACCCACACAGAGAGAATGTTCAAACTCCTCACAGATTCGACCCAGGTCCGGATTCGAACCGGGGTCCTCAGCACTGTAGAAAGCAATGCTAACCACTGTGCCACCGTGCTGCCCTTTTCCTTGTTTACGTATTCAAACCTGTCATAATCTTCTACACCACTTATCAAATCTCCCCTCAATTTCTTCTGTTCCAAGGAGAATAACCCTAGACCTTCCAACCTAACCTTGTAACTAATGCATAAAAATACATTATGGTAAATTTCCTCTGCACCCTCTCAAGGAACTCCACATATTTCCAAAGGAGTGGTGACCAGAACTGGGCACAATATTCTAGTTTTGCTGCCCTCTCTGAAACCCTCTGTGGGCACGGCGGGCTGCAAATAAACTTAGCTCAATAATGGCTGCATGTAACTGAGTACGTGTCAATTTTACTCAATGCAATACACATCAGAAAGATGGCGTCAAGGATGATGAGATGGCATTTTCTTTTACACTTCATTTGAGAAATTAAGGACCGAAGAACATTGTAACACATATTTGGAACTCCTAAAGTTGAATTTGAGAAGGTTTGAGCAATTTGAAAGATTGTTCAATGCGCAAATTGCATTCAGGCATACAATTGAATCAGCGTGGTATGTAATCTTTTAAAATGGCACTGAAGACATATTTGAGGACAATGCAGGAAAGAGGACTGGGGTAATTATGAATCAATTTCACATTTGGCTGGAAGTGAATACAGTAGGAGGTGAGGATAAAGTAAATATTTTCCTCAGCATGATGGGGCTTTTAAGAAAGTTTTCAACCAATCTTGACCAAGAGATCCCAGTTTGATGGACTATATTGAAATTAAGATTCTAGACTTAAAATCTGTCACAAGAAATAATGAGTTTGCACTGAGTGTTGCATTCCATGAAAGGAAACATATGCCAAATGAGATTGTTACACATTCCTGAATTAAAGAAACTCTCTCCTCACTGTGAGCATGTTGTGAACTTAGAAATTAACCTCAGAGGCAAGTCCGTAGGAGGCCTAAAGAAGAATAAAATCCAGGCCAAGCTTTTGAAAAAAGACAAAAAGCTAACATGGAAGAAGGCTTGCGATGAGGGCACAGCCATTGAACTGGCAGAAAGAGATAGATGGAAAATAGCAAGTGAGTCTTTTCCTAATTCAGCAGGGGAGGTCCAAGCCATGACTCTCAAGTTCCCAGTCTGATTCAGAAACTTAGATGGTGCTGTTGTGGTAGTCAACAACCATTTAAAAGCCCCTATTCCATTTCAAAGCACTATGCTTGTGTGGAATCAAGCAGATCCAGGACTAGAGGAAACAGTAATGTTGTGGTAAAACTGCAGGTCATAGCCATACAGCAGGTTGAGGTCATGGTATATTTCAAGCTGGTTCAGGAGTCTGGAAATCCTGAAATCGCATACGACAGATTGGAAACAGAAGTTTTTCTTATCGAGGAAGATTGAATTGTACTCAGTCAGATAGCAAGAAAAACAGCACATGGTAGATGTGAATAATAGGGCTGAAGATAAAATTCCAACACCCACAGTAGAAATCAGAGTCAGAGATTCACAACTTACTCTTATTGATACAGCAGCCGTGTCTGTTATTTCAGAAGGAGAGTGTAAGAAGTCCTCATGCCACATCCCCATATACAAAACTGATATGAATCTGACTTTTAACTCCAATTACAGTATTCCAATGTTGAGTTAATTTTGTGTTCGAGTGGAATATGATGATATCCTATTACTTGCTATCACAGAGAGAGAGAACACAGGGCTGGATTCTCCGATTTGAAGACTAAGTGCTGACACCGGCATGGGAACAGTGGCATTTTACGCCTGAAAAACGGCGCAAAAGCTGCACCGGTCTTCCATCTGGTGGGGAGCTAGCTAGCAGGCACGCAGGGTAAATCCCCTGGCTTTACCTGTAGATTAGGCCGGAGGATTTCCGGGTCCGTAGCACTGCATGCGAAGAACGGCCGCCTGGCGCTTGCTGTGCGTGGACCCGGCCTGCCAAAAACTGCCCCCCCTATAATCAGTCTCACCATCCCCGGAACGCTCCCTCTCCCCCCCCCCCCCCCCCCCCCCCCCCCCCCCCCGCCCGACTATGGCAGCGATGGACTCAGTCTGCAGCCACCATGCTGGGTTCATGAAATGAAAAGGACAAGTGTTCCACACCGTTGGGAACTCGGCCCATCGGGGGAGGGCCTCAGGTGACGTCGTGAGGCCGTCACGACAGTGTGCGGTGTACTAGTACACCACTTTCAAGGGGGCGGACCATTGCAAAAGCGCCGTTGCCCCCGATTTCGGCGCAAACGGGGATTCTCCAGCTGATCGCCGAACGCGATTTCGGCGTCGCCACCTGGAGAATTCTGCCCAAAGTCTTTGTGATGGGAAGAATTGCCTGAGAAATATAAACTGGGCCAAATTACTAACTCGATTAGGGATCAGTAAGAGTATGTCTGACCTCAAGCAAGTGCTGGGAGAGCACCTATCTTTCAGCAAAGAGGACCAAATGATAAAATTTGACATCACAAGGCCCAAGTCAAGATTAAGGTGCCCAGTTCTGGTCACCACTCCTTTGGAAATATGTGGAGTTCCTTGAGAGGGTGCAGAGGAAATTTCCCATAATTCATTTTTATGCATTAGTTACAAGGTTAGGTTGGAAAGACTAGGGTTATTCTCCTTGGAACAGAAGAAATTGAGGGGAGATTTGATAAGTGGTTAACATTTTGCAAGGCTTGGTCAGTGATTTATGTACTGTTAGAACTAGTAAGAACTGGATAGATTAGAAAGAATGGGGGCAATTAGGAAGATGAAGAGCAGTGAATGGGCCACACCGATTGCTTGTTCAAAAAGCAGATATATCCATTTAGATTTGTACAGATTATAAGAAAATTATAAATAAGGTTATCAAGAATGATACTTACCCGCAGTGAAGATTCGCATTCTGATTTAGCCAATAGAAGGTGTTCAGTCAGATTGATTTGTCAAATGCATATTTACAATTATAATTAACTGACAAGAGCAAGGAATTGCTTTCCATTCATAAACACAAGCGGTTGCACCAGTATGAAAGGTTATCATTTGGGGTGTCTACTGTTCCTTGAGTATTCCAGAATGTCATGGATCTGGTATCAAGTGGGATGAAGGGGGAGTGCTGCGTCTGCGATAACATTCTAATTAGCAGTAAGACCGAGAAAGATGTTGAACAAAATCCTAGATCAACTTCAAGAGTATGGTATCAAAGCTGAAAAGCACAAGTGTTGCTTCATCGTGTCACATCTAACATACCTGAGTCATTAAATAGATGGTGAATGTATCCACCCAGTGCAGGAGAAGGTTGAGAGGATTTTGAAAGTAAAGAGACCAGAGAAAAAAGAAAACTGAAACTGTGCAGATCGATTTTTAAAAATATTTTTGTGGAGTATTATGTAAAGAAGTCTGCAGGTTTGCATTTGTGCAAATGTTTTAATTAAGCTGTGGAAATGCTCATGGAGATAGCTTCTCTGGGAGAATTGAGAGTAGAAAAGACAGAGGTGCTAAATGTATGCATTTTAATGAAGCTAGGGTCAAGTCAATTTATAAGTAAATAGATAAAGTTTAGAAATTTGCATTAGGAGATAGAGAAAGACTTTTTTCACCTGTTAAATTTCAATGGGGAGTAAAAGGCTTGCAAAGGTTTCATAAGTAAATGAGGGAAGGTTATTGAATTCTATCCGACCCAAAAGGGGAGGCAATAAGAAAAATATGAAAGATTTTTATATTTTGGAAAACTGCTGAGGACAATGGAATCAAAGATGACAGAAAAAGGAATGCATAAGGAAAGATGTTTAGCTGAGTTGTTTTGGCTGTATGGGTGAAGACATCCTGGAAACAGCTCTATCCTGGGCGAAGGTGCAAAATTTGAATCAGCCATCCAGTCAAGCCAGAAAAGTCTTGGGTTTCAGAATGCTGTCTTATTTCTCGGGTTTCTTAGATTTCCACAACAGAGTGAATGAGCTGAGAGGTTGTGTGGTATATCTTTACTATAGCAACAACAGTCTTTTCATGAGTAATATCACTGGATTTGTATAGTTAAACATTCATAAGGGAGTGTTAGTGTTGCTTGGAATCTGTTAATGTGCGGGTCTGACCTATTAGGGTTTCTGGTGGGACTATTTGTAAGACTATTTGAACTGTGTAACTATAATTTTGTGTGCTTATATTGTCTTTTCTTCTATTTAAAATCCCAGAAATGGTACTGGGATTCTAGCTGTTGAGATCAGGAGGTTCTTGCACATTTTCGGGTTACAGAAAAGGGTATGGAACCAAATGTTCCTCTGGGACTTGGCTTACTCAGAAGTTAACATCTATTGTGGTTATAACAAGAGGAATTATTGTGTATTGTTCTTAGTTAATCTCCAACTTTGCTGATACATTCTCTCCATTATATTAACTGCTGAAAAGTGACATTTTTGGTTGTGGTCTGTGGAGTGTCAAAAGCATTTAAAGAAGGTACTGACTAGTGATGATACTTTGGCAAACTACAATCCCAATAATAATTGTTTTTAGTATGCGATGCCCCTCCGCAGAGGTATTATCTCATATAATTGGGGATGGTGTGGGGAAGCCTGAAGCATAGCTTCATGTACTTCAACACGGGCAGCACAGTAGCATTGTGGTTAGCACAATTGCTTCACAGCTCCAGGGTCCCAGGTTCAATTCCCGGCTTGGGTCATTGTCTGTGTGGAGTCTGCATGTTCTCCCCGTGTGTGCGTGGGTTTCTTCCGGGTGCACTGGTTTCCTCCCACAGTCCAAAGATGTGCAGGTTAGGTGGATTGGCCATGCTAAATTGCCCTTAGTGTCCAAAATTACCCTTAGTGTTGGGTGGGGTACTGAGTTATGGGGATAGGGTGGAGGTGTGGACTTGGGTAGGGTGTTCTTTCCAAGAGCTGGTGCAGACTCGATGGGCCGAATGGCCTCCTTCTCCACTGTAAATTCTATGAAGTGTCTATAACAAAGTCAGAGAAAAATTATTCACAAGTTGAGAAAGAGGCATTAGCGATCATATATTGTGTTACTAAGTTCCTCAAATATCTCTACGGCAAGATATTCACTTTGTTAACTGACCACTAAGCCCTTATGATCATATTTTGTTCAAAGAAGGGAGTATCATCCCTAGTTCTAGCACAGCTTCAGAAATGGGTTTTGATTTTGATGACCCATCAATAGGATATCAAATACCATCCCCAATTATGTGAGATAATACCTCTATGGAGAGGCATCGCATATCGTGCAAATACAGAGGCACCGCATATCGTGCAAATACAGATGTTCTTTTGAGATTTCCCCTCAAGACAGATTCATTTCTAAATAGGAACGCCGAACCTAGGAGTAGGAGCAGGCCATTCAACCCTTTTAACCTACTCTACCATTAAATAAGATCATGGCTGATTTGATCATGGCCTATAATGGTTTTTAACCTTTTTTTCTGTCCTGGCTCACCTTTATACCATAAAACAATATAAGGCATACCTCCTATTTTCTCCAACTGAGCTTTCCTCGAGCAAAAGGCTTTTATCTCTAAAACCTCTTAAAAACACTTCAAAACATTTAATACAATTTTCATTAGTTCAAGAAGTTAACATTGAAAGCTTTATCACCAGTTGCCTGCCAAACAAAATAATTTTAATTGAAAATGTACACAATTTAAAAGTGTTCCCATTAAAGATTGACTTTGCTTGCAGTTTTTTTAAATCAGCATTTCTCAATATGAAAGTTTAGAAATGAAGGAAGTACTATGAGCAGCATCTTACAGACAGTGTTAATGTGACACCTGGGCCTGCCTCTGTGAACATAGTCTCTTGATCCAGGGTGAACAGAGTCCAGGGACGAACTAATGACAGAGCAACTTGCAGCTCTAGCTCCACTGACATACGCTCCCTCCTTTATTTTATCACATAAACCAGTGTTCAGAATGCCAACTTGCACAGGTATGTCATGGGGAACAGTAAGAGTAAACACACGCAATTTCAAAGGACCTTACTTCACAAAATTCACAATTTTCACTCTTTGATGTAACACTGCTGTTAATTTTAGAGATAGTGGCTGATCTGGGTGTCACAATTCTGTTCTTTCGCCTTACTTGCAAATACTTTGTCCAGTCAAGATTGTTTCCTGCCATATAGGCAGTTGTGTCACAAAATGTTTACTCTCAGTTCACATGACCAGGCAATTGTTTGCACTCCATCAACATACCTGGCTTAGGCCAAGAGCTGGCAATGTCTGTTAATATCTGTGGAATCATCAAACTGAAGGGCAAATTTCCAATCATTTCTAAATTCTGTTGAACATCAACAGACATTTTGTCAATATGCCGTATGATTGTACTATTAGAAAGAGGAACTTTGTCAATTTTCTTGGCAGCATTAGTTCCCAACATTATTCTCCTAGTACTTTTGCATGCCGGCAGGATTAGGGTTTTGGCAATGGAGTGCGACTTCTTTGATTTCACTACCAGCTCAGCCACCAGCTTCCTTTACATTATCTGACACATGCACACACTCCCACACTCCATCATATGTTGATTTTGCTTTACATTTTTTTCTCTCAGGCACTTGACATACTGTATGTCATTGCAGGAGAATGAATGATGTTTTGTATTGAAATGGTGCTTCAACGTACTTGGTATCATTGCAGTGTTTGGGAGGTTCTCCCTGAAAATTAGGCAGGGCAAGGAGCACCTAGGAGCAATTTACTAAGTGAATTATTTGCATGCATAACTATCATGACTGTTTGCTCGAGAAATTAGTGCAGCAACTCACAAGGATGTGGCACTCAGTAAAGTGATCAATTATGACATGAATAGCTGGGCACAAGAGTATGAGGATGATAAATTGCAGAAGTAATTCATATGTAGAAATGAACTAAGTGCAGATTAAGGCGGTCTCCTATGGAGTTTAGAAGTCATTATTCAGCCCATTTTTAGAAAGAGATTGTTAGAGGAAGAGCACACAGGAATAATGTGCATGAAAGCAATAGCAAGAAGCTACCTTTATTGTAAGGATCCTTCCTGTTTCTTTTAGTTTGTCTTTTTTGCTTTTGGTCCACGGATCATTACTGGAGGCATACCTTTAAGTCGAGCAGAGGAAATAAGGAATTTAAAATGTCGAAACAGTACACTGTTATAAAGTTTTGCATTTTGGGCAGAAGAACCCAGACTTTATGGCACCCACAAAATTGGAAGAATTATATTTTGAGTGGTTGACTGGTGGCCAATGGATTGGCCAGAGACAGTATTTTGCCCGGTAACCAACAGCAATTGATTCCTGTCAGGTGGGCTTTTTCAGAGAGAACCCAGGCGGAGCCACTAGACCCTCAAGGTGGAAGCAGCTCTCTCTCTCTCTCTCTCTCTGCTCTACTGCCGGCTGTCTGAAGGCAGAAGCTTCGAGACCCTGAAAAAAGAAGCTTTCTCTCACTCTCTCTCTCTCTCAAGTGCTGGCTGCCTGCTCTAACTCTGAGTCTACAGTGACAATCGCAAGCTGAAAGAAAAGATAACATTTATCTGAAAGCCGAGCCTGAAGAAAGAAAATAACTAGAAGACGTCCACCTGAAACAAAAACTTCTCCTTTTACTTTCATTATTATTTTACACCCATCTTTGCCCTCTGTGTGGCTTGTTTGTGCGTGTGTGTAGAGGGCGGGTGAGTTAAAACGGGGTTAGAGATTAGATAGTCGTAAACTAGTTGTTTTTGTTGCCTATTTAATTATAATTACTATTAATAATAAAAAGTTAATTGTGTTTAAATTTACAAGCCTGGTGACTGTAGTTATTGGGCAGATGAAGACCTCGGGTATTTTAAAGTAAAAGTTACTTTCAACCGTGGGGCTGGAAATTGCTGCGCACTGGCCCAGGGTGTCGTTATACCACTTAATTTTGGACAATGAGAATTTTAAAGAATTGGTGAAAGATTGTGAAGTGTGACTCAGCATGAGAAAGACTGTTTTCATTCTATGGTTAAACACAAGAAAATTATGAGAATGAATACATGTTGATTTCTTTGAAGTGGAAGGGAAAGAGTGTTTTGCTTTGGTTGATAGAACTTCGAACAGTACAGCACAGAACAGGCCCTTCAGCCCTCAATGTTGTGCCGAGCTTTGTCCGAAACCAAGATCAAGTTATCCCACTCCCTGTCATTCTGGTGTACTCCATGTGCCTATTCAATAACCGCTTGAAAGTTCCTAAAGCGTCCGACTCCACTATCACAGCAGGCAGTCTATTCCACACTCTAACCACTCTCTGAGTAAAGAACCTACCTCGGACTTCCATCTCCCCTTGTAACAGCTACATCCACCCGAGGAAATAGTCTCTGAACATCCACTCTATCTATCCCCCTCATCATCTTATAAACCTCTATTAAGTCGCCTCACATCCTCCTTCGCTCCAATGAGAAAAGCCCTAGCTCCCTCAACCTTTCCTCCGATCCAGGCAGCATTCTGGTAAATCTCCTTTGCACCCTTTCCAATGCTTCCACATCCTTCCTATAATGAGGTGACCAGAACTGCACACAATACTCCAAATGTGGTCTCACCAGGGTCCTGTACAGTTGCAGCATAACCCCACCGCTCTTAAACTCAAGCCCCCAGTTAATAAATGCTAACACACTATTGGCCTTCTTCACGGCTCTATCCACTTGAGTGGCAACCTTCAGAGATCTGTGGACATGAACCCCAAGATCTCTCTGTTCCTCCACATTCCTCAAAACCCTGCCGTTGACCCTGTAATCCGCATTCAAATTTGTCCTACCAAAAGGAATCACCTCGCACTTATTAGGGTTAAACTCCATCTGCCATTTTTCAGCCCAGCTCTGCATCCTATCAATGTCTCTTTGCAGCCTACAACAGCCCTCCACCTCATCCACTACTCCACCAATCTTGCAATCAGCAATTTTTACTGACCCACCCTTCAGCCCCCTCCTCCAAGTCATTGATAAAAATCACAAATAGCAGAGGACCCAGCACTGATCCCTGTGGTACACTGCTGGTAACTGGTCTCCAGTCTGAAAATTTTCCATCCACCACCACCCTCTGTCTTCCATGTGATAGCCAGTTACTTATCCAATTGGCCAAATTTCCCTCTATCACACACCTCCTTACTTTCTGCATGAGCTGACCATGGGGAAACTTATCAAACACCTTACTGAAATCCATGTATACGACATCAACTGATCTACCTTCATCTACACACTTAGTTACCTCCTCAAAGAATTCAATCAAATTTGTGAGGCAAGACTTATCATTCACAAATCCATGTTGACTTTCTGAGATAAAGTTGCATCTTTCCAAATGGTCATTAATCCTAAAACGAAAGGGAAAATGCTGGAAAATCTCAGCAAGTCTGGCAGCATCTGTAGGGAGAGAAAAGAGCTAACGTTTCGAGTCCGATGACCCTTTGTCAAAGCTTTCCAGCATTTTCCCTTTCGTTTCAGATTCCAGCATCCGCAGTAATTTGCCTTTATCCGGTCATTAATCCTGCCCCTCAGGACACTTTCCATTAACTTACCAACCACCAAAGTAAGACTAACCGGCCTATAATTACTAGGGTCATTCCTATTCCCTTTCTTGAACAGAGGAACAACATTCTTCACTCTCCAGTCCTCTAGCACTATCCCCGTGGACAGTGAGGACCCAAAGACCAAAGCCAAAGGCTCTGCAATCTCAACCCTTGCCTCCCAAAGAATCCTAGGATATATCCCATTTGGCCCAGGGGACTTGTCGACCCTCAGGTTTTTCAAAATTGCTAATATATCTTCCCTCAGGACAGCACAGTAGCATTGTGGATAGCACAATGGCTTCACAGCTCCAGGGTCCCAGGTTCAATTCCGGCTTGGGTCACTGTCTGTGCGGAGTCTGCACATCCTCCTCGTGTGTGCGTGGGTTTCGTCCGGGTGCTCCGGTTTCCTCCCACAGTCCAAAGATGTGCAGGTTAGGTGGACTGGCCATGATAAATTGCCCTTAGTGTCCAAAATTGCCCTTAGTGTTGGGTGGGGTTACTGGGTTATTGGGATAGGGGGAGGTGTTGGCCTTGGGTAGGGTGCTCTTTCCAAGAGCCGGTGCAGACTCGATGGGCCGAATGGCCTCCTTCTGCACTGTAAATTCTATGATCTATGATCTACTTCCTCCAGCCTACCCGCCTGTATCACACTCTCATCCTCAAAAACATAGCCCCTCTCCTCGGTGAACACTAAAGAAAAGTATTCATTCAACGCCTCTCCTATCTCTTCTGACTCCATGCACAAGTTCCCACTACTGTCCTTGACTGGCCCTAACCTCACCCTGGTCATAGAACATAGAACATAGAACGATACAGCGCAGTACAGGCCCTTCGGCCTTCGTTTATTCGTTTATTTCTCACATAAGAGTAAAAAACCTTGGGGTTTTCCTTGATCCGACACCAAGGACTTCTCATAGCTCTCCTAGCTCTACTGAGTCCTTTTTTTAGCTCATTCCTTGCTCCTTGTAACCCTCAAGTGACCCAACTGACCCTTGTTTTCTCATCCTTACATATGCTTCCTTTTTCCTCTTGACAAGACATTCAATCTTTTTTGTGAACCATGGTTCCCTCACATGGCCATTTCCTCACTGCCTGACAGGGACTTACCTATCAAGGACACGCAGTATTTGTTCCTTGAACAAGCTCCACTTTTCATTTGTGCCTTTCCCTGACAGTTTCTGTTCCCATCTTATGCTCCCTAATTCTTGCCTAACCGCATCATAATTATCCCTCCCCCAATTATAAATCTTGCCCTGCCGTATGGCCCTATCCCTCTCCATTGCAATAGTGATAGCTTTAACAAGACGTTAAATGTTGAGTCTGTGTTAATGCCACAAGTGCCAAAGCTGTTGAGGTTTTGAGATGTTCCCGTACCAGCCTCCCCGAACAGGCGCCGGAATGTGGTGACTAGGGGCTTTTCACAGTAACTTCATTGAAGCGTACTCGTGACAATAAGCGATTTTCATTTCATTTCATTTCATGTTGTTTGAAATTTGTGGGTAGCCAGAGTTATTGGTGTCAGACAAATGGTCCACGGTTTACATCAGAAAAGTTTGAAATATTTCTGAGTAAGAATGGAAGTCAAACACTCAACTTGTATTGCCATGTCACCTAGCATCGAATGGCTGAAAGAAGTGGACATGTTGTGAAGATGTCTTTGCAGAAATATGTGCAAGGTGGCAAGCTAAACAATTTTGTGTTCTCTTCCAGAAAAACCCCACAGTCTACAACAGGTTTTTTACCTTATGAGCTAGTCTTTAAGCACGCTCCTAGAATATGGTTCAGTTTGCTTAAACCTGATATCAATAGCAAAGTAACAGAAAGGCACGACAAAGTGAAGATGAGTCACGATACATAAGGCATGAAACGTAGACAGTTCAATGCTGGTCAGACGGTCATGGTGAAAAACCAGCAAAGTGATAAGGAGAACGATATGATTGGACTTGTAAAGAAACTAGGTGCATTCACATATCTAGTGAAGATTAGAGAGGCACTCTGTCCGTCATGCAGATCATTTGCTCGAAAGAGGAAATCTGATCAAGTGAGAGCAGGAGAAACTCTTACCATTCACATTTCTCCTACAGCCCAAAGTGGAAGTCAGAAAGTGAAAATCAAAAGCAAACTGAAAGTTTGCCGTATTACAGAATCCATCGGTAGAGCAAAATGAGTTAGGGTTTTTGATTAACAGAAAAATCCGTCAATGTGATGGACCCAACCATGAAGTAAACCTTGGTAGTCAAAGTAAAAGTTGATGTTTGACACATTCAGAGGTGGTGGGAAAGCAGATCCAAGCTAATAGGAATGAATGGAGATTAATAAACAGAAAGAGATAGAAGCCAGATAGGTTAATTAATGTGGGAAGGAGAAATAACATATTTATTCCTTCCATCATTTCTTGACAAATGATAATTTTGTTAAACACACGCTGGTGTTCAGTAAAAACAGTTTTGTACTTGCATTTTTACTCTCTGGCTGTACTTGGTCATATGTTTTGGTCATGCTTTGGGTTTAAAACAAACTTACATCCCAATCTGTTACATTTCCAAAGTATTGTTCATGTTGGTTTAGTCATTTTGTATTTTTGGAACTTATGTACATGTACCATTTTACCTTTTATTGTACAACTTGTTATTTTAAGTGGGGAGTGAGTGGAGTACATTGCAAGATCTGAGCATTTTGTTATATTGCCCTTTCTCCTGCAATTTATGTTGAGGAAGTGTAAATAAAGTTAGTTCTTACTCCCTGCAATACATAAATACACATGAACACATTTTTCAAATTCTGCACTAACCCCCCCCCCCCCCCCCCCCCCCCCCCCGCCCCCCGCCGCCTATAAGAAATCATTATGGTACACCCTGAACATTCCTGAAAATTTCCCTTTAGGACACCAATAAAACGTTGCAGGATCTTTTTTGAGTTGAACACAAACTATTCCAGCAAAACAGTTTTTGGGACCTGCCTCCTTTCCTTACCAATGATGAAGATCATGATGATATTGGTTGGACCTACATTCGGGCAGAGAACTCCAAAAGAAGAAGAACATTATATTAATGTGCAGCACTCGGACAAGCAAGAGCACATGGGATCAGGCACTTAGGGAATGCACAAGGGTGATTAGTTGTCATTGTAATGCAATATGGCATAGCTTGATTTATACATTTACTTTGGAATACTTATTGTGTGATGCCTTTTATTTTTGCTCTGTAACCAAGTGGACATAGTGGAATACAAAGCCTGCAATGGCCTCCAGTATGAAACAGTGAATGGCAAACTGGGAAATGTTGCAAATTTTGCCTGCTCCAACAATGATCATCTTCACCACTGGCAATGCTGTCCTTGCCCTGCTCTGAAGTTGTGGTTGTTGCTGCAGTGGGTGCCAGGTTTCAGTGAGGGTGTCCATAGTGAAACAGAAATCTCTGACACACTGACCGGGATTCTCCGACCAGGCGCTGGGTTGGAGAATCCCCGGGCGGGGGGGGGGGGGGGGGGGCACGAGAATTGTGCCCTGCCGCCGACTTCCCCATTCTCCGGCGCCGTTTTCTAGGCACCCGCAGGCTCGAATTCCTCACTTTCGGGGTCATTGATGCCGGAGTGGTTGGCCTAGATTTTCACGCTGGCGTGAGGTCATAGCCCCATAATTAGAGAATCCCGCCCACTGTTCCTCATTGAGATTTGGTACAACATCCTGGGCGAGTGCACAGTCAATTATAGCTCCATGTGCCCCGGAGTCACAATACAAATGAATTAACCGACAGTTCTCATAAAAATACCCAAAGTCTTTGGTCCTTGGCTGCCCAATAATTAGTCACCAAGTCTTTAAATGTAAACACAATTACTGTATATACAACTGGTTAACGAAAAGCTAATACCTAATACCCACTTTAACGTGCCCCCCATCCACTATACTCACATACAGACACACACTCAGCACGGTAGTAAAGTGCTATAGCTTCACAGTGCCAGGGTCCCAGGTTCGATTCCCGGCTTGGGTCACTGTCTGTGTGGAGACTGTATATTCTCCCTGTGTCTGCATGGGTTTCCTCCGGGTGTTCCGGTTTCCTCCCATAAGTCTCGAAAGATGTGCTATTAGGTAATTTGGATATTCTGAATTCTCTCTCTGTGCACCCGAACAGGCGCTGGAATGTGGCGACTAGGGGCTTTTCACAGTAGCTTCATTGCAGGGTTAATATAAGCCTACTTGTGACAGTAAAAATTATTATTATTGCACGCACAGCCACATACAAGACAGACAAACACAGAGGGGTAGAAAGAGCGGAAAATCATATGTGGTGGGAAGAAAGAGTCTTTCTTTCAGATAGATGATGGTTTTTAACACACTTTTCCTCACAGCAAGCTTGCAGATTAAAGTATTTGGTTTGCAGCCCAGAATGAGCTTCTCATCAAACTGTGCTTTCATTTTGTGGTTTGTCTTCAAGCCTCTGTAGTTTTAGGAGAGAGAGTTGGTCAGTTCTGCCTTTGTCTTTCAGGAGAGAGTTGGTCAATTCTGGACTTTGCTTGCTCTTGTACATAGATTCATCCAGACTCTCTGCTTGTCCCAAAACACAGCCTTTTTGGAGGAAAATGAGGATAAAGGATAGCAGGACCTTTCCCAGGGCTGCCAAGATCATAACTTAAACCAAGCTCAAACATTGGGATTTTGAAAAGCATTCCTGTGGGATCAGTTCCAATCACCACGTGCTACCAGGCCAATTCATTAGCCACCAGTCAATCAATCAAACCATGTTGCAATCTATCTCTCTGCCACTTTTGCCGGCCAGTCTGCAACTGTAGTTTAAACTAACAAAGGCTTCTGGGTTCTCCTGCTTGAACTAAAGATACAGGCTGCGAGGCTTGAAGACACATGCCCATTAATCATCCATGGATCAAAAATGCAATGGCAAAAGTAAAAGAAAGGGGAAATAAAGGAATAAACAGGGAATAAAGGAAGGATCCTGACAGATTGAAGTAGGAAAATTGTTTAATTAACAATCTTGGTAGAGATGACCTCCTGCAGAGAGCCCTATTCCTCTTTCCTCTTCTAGCAAGTTGTCTTGCTCTTGTGGCCTTTGATTATTCTCCCTGCATTGCTACAGACCAAGGGGGATGCAGACTATTGCATGAAGACAGGACAAAGTCCTGCTTTACGTGATGTTACTCCCTGTAGACATTGTTATCAATACATATCTCCAGGAACAATGGGCAGGATTCTGCAATAATGGGGCTATGTCCCCACGCTGGTGGGAAAACCGGCGCCAACCACTCTGACATCAACAACCCCCGAACGTGAGGAATTCTCACCTTTTTTGGGGGCTAGGTTGATGCTGTGGAGGTCCTGATGCTCCATCCGGCGCCAAAGGGCTGGCGCGAATTTGAGCAAGCGTGGAACGGCCGGCGTGATCTCGCGCATGCGTGGACTGACCGGTGTATTTCCGCGCATGCGCAGAACGTCCGCCGTATTTCCGTGCATGCGCGGGGGTTCCCTTCTACACGCTGGCCCTGGGCAATATGGCAGAACCCTACAGGGGCCTGGCGCGGAGGAAAGAAGGCCCCCATGGAACTAGCCTGCCCGCAGGATCGGTAGGCCCCGATTGTGGGCCAGACCACTGTGATGGCCCCCCTGCGGTCGGATCCCCGCTCCCTCCAGGGACCGCCCCCGCACACTTACCGCACACTTACCTGTCAGGTCCCGCCATGTGTGAGGTGAGTAATTCACACGGGCGGGACTGGGAAAAACTTGATGGCCACTCGGCCCATTGGGGCCCGGAGAGTTGCCGGAGGGGCCGCTGTCAACAGCTCCCAACCGGCATGGGGAATCCCGCTGGCCCCCGAAAAACGGCGCAGGAGAATAGGGCAACCGACGTCTGGGTGGCGGGGCGGGATTCACGCCTCCCCACGGGGATTCTCCGACCCGCCGCAGGGGGTTTTGTTTAAAGCTTGTAAGTTAATTTTGGCATGTGGCAAACTGCCCAAGTAACCAGTGTGGTTCGATAGATAGCAATGGGGAACCCGTCAACAAAGCTGGGGAGACACTCCCAGCCAAACTCCCAGAGCTGACATTTAGGAACCTTTCCGTTAAACTCTCTCACTTTGGTGAATCTTCATGGTGTGAATAATGCATGTAACTGGAGGCTATTTAATTTAGTTGTAACCATAGTTCAGGATGTGTACAAATCAACAAGGTCAGAATGGGAGGAATATCTCTGCTCCATCTGCAAGTGTGATCCTGTTCCAATGAAACTCAACAGCATCTCAAGAGCAGCGCCTCATCTTTCAATTAGCAATAATGTAGCCTCAGGACTGAACACTGAGTTGAATAATTCCAGATCAGAACCACATTTTCAGAGACAACATCTGTTGGTAATTATTCTATTTTCATTTACATTTCCTCTTTTGTGTCTTTACTCATCCCATTAGCAGCTCCTTCTGATTTGCACGAGAATTTCTTGAAAGTGCTCCATCCCTTCAAAGACAAGCCTATGCCACCATTCACCAACCAGCCCTTTCTGCCTCTCAGGAGCATAGGTGTCCATAGGAAATGCCATAACTACTTCTGAGTATCCCTGAAAGTGTGAAAGTTATGGGTGTTCAAATATCTCCAAGTGCTCTCATCTTCTGAGGAGTCAGAAGCAAGCACAATTGAAGTGCTTTGCAATTTTTTTATTTCCTGCACAAATCTGATTTTTAAAAAATATTCAACCTGCTTTCTTTCAGGAACTCCTCACTCCATTCTGCTTTTGTCAGCAGATCCTGACAGCTGTTACATTAATTGAACCATGTGTAATCTCCTGCAGGTACATCAGCCAAATATCAATACTCTGGGTTAGGTTCAGGGTGCGATGGGAGAGAGTGTCCTCCACCTTGACTTCTCGCATACAGGTATAGAAATGAGGCCAGTGATATCTAAGTTAGACCATAAGACCATAAGACATAGAAGCATAATTAGGCCACTCGGCCCATCGAGTCTGCTCCGCCATTCAATCATGGCTGATATTTTTCTCCTCCCTATTCTCCTGCCTTCTTCCTATGACCCCTGCCCCCCTTATTAATCAAGAACCTATCTATCTCTGTCTTAAAGACACTTAATGAATTGGCTCCACAGCCTTCTGCGGCAAAGAATTCCACAGATTCACTACCCTCTGGCTGAAGAAATTTCTCCTCATCTCTGTTTTAAAGGATCGCCCCTTAGTCTGAGATTGTGTCCTCTGCTTCCAGTTTTTCTTACAAGTGGAAACATCCTCTCCAGGTTGGTGAACTACTGCACTGTTCCAGGTCCATAAGCAATATTGAGAGAGGCATTTTATAAGTAGAAGGTTTTTTCACCCAACATTCCCCATCAAGACATGTGGTACCAGACTAAGGGTAAGAACCAGAGTGAATAGTTTGTTATACTTTGGAGAATTTGGACGAGATCTACCAGCCACGTTATGCCTGGAAGACAGTGTGTGTGATGCAACTCGACTGGTTGATGCCAGGCGATCCCTCTTCCGGGATCTACCTGGTTCACCACGCCTCACGAGATCGAACACGATCTTGCAAGATGTTGCAATGTGAATCCCGTCCATTATAAGCAGGATCACATTTTAGCAAATCTGCATATTAGAGTGAGGCAGCTAGTCTCACTCTAATATGAATTTCCACAATCTATCCAAGGCATGGGATCTAACCCCCTTGCCTTGAGAGATCTCTGGCGAAAGCTGTTCAGTGCTGGTCTCCACAAATGGGGGCCACATGGAATGGCACTTGTGGGGGTCTCCCAGGGGATTGGAGCCCCCAGGCGGTTGCCCTCTGGGGAGGATGGTACCCTGGCACTACTGGTGCCAGGCTGGAAGTGGCAAGGAGCCCATGTGGCAGGGGCCCTGCCAGAGTACCGGGCTGGAATTTTTCCTGTGCTGCGGATCAGGCCCAGGAGTGCCCTTGGGAGACTGCTCAGTGCAGGAGACGAGGGGCCCCTTATCTATCCGAATGGCTGTTCGATAGTGTGGTGTTTCTTGGCGTTCCAAATGCCGGGAAACACCCGGCTAATCCCGCGCTACAGGTCTCTGTTCCCATTTGAGTTGATTGCGCCTATTGTTTCTGTCATGCTTTTATAATTTGTTTTTCATGTGTATAAACAGTAAAGTGGAAATTGTAGCCATGATGTGAAGATGCCGGCGTTGGACTGGGGTGAGCACAGTAAGATGTCTTACAGCACCAGGTTAAAGTCCTTCACCTGAGAAAGGAGCAGTGCTCCAAAAGCTAGTGTTTGAAACAAACATGTTGGACCTTAACTTGGTGTTATAAGACTTCTTACTGTGGAAATTGGGCAGTGATAGAATCGGTCCTCTTTTTAAAATTGTGATCTTTATAGTGAAGGGATTGAAAGCATTGAGTAAAAGATGATGGACTGCAAGTCATGGGAGGTACATCACCTGGCAACACTGCTCGGGAGTCTGAAAGTGACGCTGGTTTCAAAAACATGCTTCAATTAGATGGCATGCATGAGCATCGCTCCCAGAAGTGAGTAACCTACCTGGAGGTCTCTAAAGCTTCCCTATGTTCCCCCTTCCGCTTCCTCATATTGTGGCTCCTGAGTGTGATCACCTGCTGTATTTGTTGGTTGTCGTGGCTGACATCTCATGAAGCACAGATTGTGGAGAATGCAGCAATTCACCTTGAATTTTGACAATCTCAGCCAAGCGCTGCAGGGTAGCTCATGGCTATTCTAGGCATCTAAACGTCAGTTTGGGTTCGCAATGGTTTGCCCAATGTTATTCCTGGTTGTTGAGTGAATCTCACTGTAGGAGCGCTCAGTTGGTATTTGTGGGTCTTCTCAGTGCATTCATGAGCCATGATAACAGAGGGTGTCCCTTGTCATCTAGTAGCCAGCCATGTACATTGTTGAGGCTCAATAATCTGTGAGATGGATAACTGTCTCAGTTTAGATGCATCATCCCTGGATAATATACATGATCTGCTGCCAATGGTCAGATGCACACTAAGGGAATAGATTCCCTGCCTGATCCTGAAAAACTCAAGAGTAGAAATGAGAGGTTCACAATCAGTGTATCTCTGGTCCATGAGGAATCCCGTTGAATTCTAGAGCTCTCTGTCTTAGGTCTTCACTGTTATTAGTGTATGATAGCTAGTCAGTCTTCAGCATATGGAGCTGCAGAGGCCCCCCATTGTACAGAGGATTATGGGATGTGACTTATATTATGGCAGCCTGGAAGAATCAAACAGCATAAAAATAGGTACTGTGACCTTGACTGCAACAGGCAGTGCAGTCCTGGTGTGCTGTATAGTTTGAGTCTTTGTCACAGGAGGCCATAGATTACTGCACTGACCTCCTTGGGAAAGCAGTTTCCTCATGCACTGGCCTTGGGCCATGCAAGTGTCGGCTTAGTACTCTCTGAAGACCCTGAGTAGATAGAGCCTCCTGCTGAAAACTCACCTTGCACTCTAGTCCTTCCTGTCTCTTTCTTTCCTGCAGCAGTTGGTCCTGCTCTCTCTGTGCCTCATTCCCTTCTCCAATTCCTCATGCAGAGGGAGGGGAACTCTGTGCATGACCATGCCATCCCTGTCTCCTGGTGACTCCTTAAAGTATCCAATAAGGTAGAGTAGCAAAGAAATCACGGGCGGGCTTCTCCGTAGCCTGACGCCGAAATCGGGAATGGCAATCGGGCGGAGAATGGCTCCCGACGCTGGAATCAGGGCAGGCACCGGCTCGATGATGGGCTGCAATGCTCCGCCCCCTCCAAATCGGCGTCATCGGGTACGTCATTAGCCGGCCCACCTGCAATGCTCCACCTCTGACAGGCCAAGTTCCCAATGGGGCAGGCCATGTGTGATCCCAGTGGACGGGAGCATGGCGTGGCGGCTGCGGGGAGATAGAGAGGGCGTGCGGATAGTATCCAGTGCTGCCACACTCGGCCGAGATCCGTGCCGCTGGCTGAGGTGCTTCCACCAAGCCTGGGGGAGTGGTGGGGGGGTGGCCAGGAGGTAGGCTATGGGTTATGGGGTCGGGGTGGGCGGGTACGCGGCCCAGCACAGCCGGCGCCATCTTTTCGGGCGCGACCGGTGTGTGTAGGCGTACGCGCGGCTGCAGCTTGTCAGCCCTGTGTATGTGCAGCACGGGCCCGGCGATTCTCCAACCGTTTTCCGTGCGTTCCGTGGGTGTTTCATGTGGTGCCGGTGCTAGCCCCTCATTGGTAGCAGAAGCGGTGATGATTTTGCGCCGATTTTCCCATTATGAAATACCACAGATCCTCCATTGGCGTCGGCACTTAGCCTCAGGAATGGAGAATCCAACCCCGCATCTTTTAGGTGAAATCCTGAGAGACTATCTGGGAAAAATGTTGTTGGTGAAGTCTTTCTAGGAATTCTTATGTATCAAATCTTCTCTTCAAATGCAGTTCTCAGCTGATTTCAATCAACTAATGAGCGAAAAGGCGAACATGGCTTCAAGCACAGCTCAAAAGCCTCTGAAATAACTTGTTTATTCCTGTTCAGTTGTTCACTACTGTGAGTAGAGGTCGTTATACGGAGCATAATCCACCAGAATGCCATGCAGCCTCTTTAATGAACACCATAGAAGAAGCAGGAAATTGAATTGTCAATCAACTCCCCAATGATTCTGGGTCAACCATTCCTATCTCACACTTCAACTCCTTTACCAAGATGGCGTCCTGTGTGAAAGACTTGGTTAACCCATGGGAACTGGATTTTATGGGGTGCAATGGTCCCCACCACCATGGTATAAAATGTCAGGTAGTGGCTGCCCAGCAGAGGAATGGTTGCCTCACAGCCATTTACCTGACTCAAAAAATTGCCAGTCAATCAGAAGCCAGCAGCTTTCCAGTGCTGGTAGTGCCATGGGAGCAATAGCCACTGCTAGTACTGTACTCAGGGCCCGAGAAGTCGAACTGCTCTGGATTGTGACTTTGTAAGTGTTTGGTGTCTTACCGGATGTTGGGTGTTAGGAGCCAGGGTTTTGAGAGGCCATAGGAAGAGGGGAACCTGGGTGGTTAAGACTTTGGGGGGAACTCTCTATTGGGCCCATTAAGAAGGGACCCCTAACTGCCATCAGTCCATGTTGGTGTTGGCTTCTCCTACCACTGGGAATTAATAGCTCACTCAATTGGCTCACTGGTGAGCAAGCCATATGATGCCATCCTGTGCAGCTCGTAAAATACTGGTGGCGGCAGGGGCGATAGGGTCGGTGGTGGGTAGGCCGCCTCCTGGATTTGACGTGAGCCCCACCTTCAAATCAGCTTTATGTTGCAGCTTGAGACACCACCTCAGAGACCTTTGATCATTTAAAGCAGTGCTTTTCAAACTTTTTGCCCAGGACGCATTTTTACCAACCAGCCATCCTTCGGGACCCACACCGGCTGATCTTCGCGACCCACGTCGTCCGACCTTCGCGACCCACGCTGGCCAACATTCGTGACCCACCATTTTCTCTTACCTTTAATGCGAGAAGTGAGACTAGGCATATATTCTATAGTCTAGAGTAGTGAAGAATGAAAAATGACCTAATTGAAACAGGCATTATTCTCTCAGGACTCTACAGAGAAGATGCAAATATAAGTTTTCCTCAGATGGGTGGTTTACAGTCTGGGGATACAGCCCGCAAATTATAATGCAACAATTTTAGACATAGATGAGAAGGTATTACTTCACTCAAAGTATTGTGAATCTTCTTAATCTCTAAAATTCACTATCAAAGAGAGTTCCGCAGGCTCGGCCATTGAGCATATTCAAGACAAATGCAGGAAGACTGAATTGAATTTTTAAAAATAGCTTCTCCTGAGTCAATGCGCTGTTGTCAGGAGGAGGTGTTGTTTCTCTCTGGACTCTGAGAATGCGCACAGATGAGCGGGCACACATGCGCAGCACACCCGCATTTGTTTTACAATTCGGGGCAATTTAACTAGGCCAATCCACCTATCCTGCACAACTTTGGGTTGTGGGGACGAAACTCACGCAAACAATGGGGAGAATGTCCATAATCCACACGGTCAGTGACCCAGAGCTGGAATTGAACCTGGGACCTCGGCACCGTGAGGCCGTAGTGCTAACCACTGCACCAATGTGCGGCCCATGCGCCCGCACTTTTAACGGTGGTCGCGGACCTTATTCTTAAAGCCGCTCGCAGCCGGCATTTTTAAAAGCCATATGCTGCGGCCGTTGCGCCTGAATTCCCGTGATTGGGAACGCAGTGATGAATGGCTCCGTGGCCCACCCGTAGGTCACAACCCCCACTTTGAAAATGACTGATTTAAAGTATCTAGGGAGGGAGGGGGGGGTGCTATTCCCTTCATATCTGATGCCCAAGAAAGGTCTGGCAGTTGGTATACCTTTGTGCATCCTGTCCATTTAGTGTGGATATAAAACAAATATAAAACTAATGTGACAGAAATGATTAAACACAGATGCGTCTGGATTGAAGAAGATGTCATTGCCTCTATACAATAAAGATGCTAATATTTATACATGGGATATTTGGCTTTGTTCCCACAAGTTCCCCTTTGCACATGAAAGTACTTTCTACTAATAGACGCATGATTTGTAATATCACAAATGAAAAAGAGTAAGGCTGCCTTTGCTTCAATCTATTCACACTAACTTCCCTGACATTCTTGGAGTAATTCAGAGCTCCAACATCTGGTGATGTTGGTGGGGGAGGTGAAAAAGTGAGTCTTATTGCAGGCAGGAAAGTGAGCTCGACTGTTCTGCTCCCTGCTTTTGTTTGCTCAGTGCCAGTAACTTCGCACAATACTTCATGGATGTTTAAGTGAATGCGTGACATGAGAATGTTGACATGTCCACATATGACAGTAGATTTGACAATGTGATGTTAGAAAATGCAAATAACTCTCAGGATGGGCCACTGAGAATCTTTCTGTGTTGTGCTACCTTTCCCATATCCTTTTTTAAAAATCTGGATTGTTTAATTTCACTGATAATTGGATTGTTAATTCTCCTTTCTGTACTTAGAACTATATTTAGTATTAAATATTGTAAAGGCATGAAGGAGGAATCATCTTTTTGCAGAAAGGCATTGCTAATGAATTAGCAAATATACTTGAAAGATGACAAAGACATTGGATTGCTTTCAGTGATTTACTTAAATAGTAATTCAATCTCAAGGTTCAAGTGACACTGCAGACTTGTGAGAATGAAGTTTGAATAGCTTATGTTCTTCATCTGATTCCAGAGACTGGGCTATTGTTTTAATTCACTGAGAAGCATCTGGTATTATTTAGCAGATATATGTTGGATAGTTAATTTTCACATAAAATAGGTTTGCAGTGTATTTTCCATTGGCATTGCCTGATTTCTTTGATGCTGCAGAAGTCTGTTTTGGAGATGAAAGCAGTGTTGCGTGATGTAAAACATCACATCAAGTCTTGTGAAGCATTAACAGATTATTTTGGATAGTGAATTACTGAAATAAATCCGTGCATATTATAACATTAATCACTTCAGTATACAGTGACCTTTAAAGAGGCAAGAAAATTCAGCATAATTTGCTTGTGTTGACTTCCATCTATCTGCCCAATGAAACACCTGAGTGGTCACATTTTGTCGCTCTATTCCCCAGAGCCAGAATTAGATAGCAATTAATTCTTCTTTCCCCTTCCCCAACCCTTGAGAGTGTGCACACTTGTGAACTGCGCTCTGTCACATTTTGACTGGATAAAAATGATGGATAAAGAATCATTACTTTTGTACCTATTTTTCTTTTCCACTAACACTACAGACACTATGCCTCGCTGGGGAAGATATTGCCGAGCAAATGCTTCATTACCAAGATGGAATTTGTTGCAGAAGCTGGTAGTAGACAAACTCCTTTGAAAGAGAGGAAAAATGTTGCTTTTTTTAATTGGCCCGAAATGAAAGTGTTTAATCCTTTCGTTTATTTCAAATCTGCAGCTTGACCTGTTCCAATTAAAAAGCTTCACTCTTCTGGAATCCTGAATATCTTAAACAAAGTTCAAAGAATTTTGGCAACACTCCCAACATCTGAAAGTCCTTTACAGATATTTACTGCAGGTTTGGTTTTGCTTAGAGTGAATGGCCCATTTTATTCAACAAAAAGTAGATATGCATTGTTTCAATATGAGTTTTGCTAGTCTTGTACCTTGTTGTTGAGGTTAATGCTTTAATTGATAAATTGCTAAGTTTCAGCCTTGGCTACACATGGCAACATGCTTACCTCGATATCAGAAGGTGATTGGCGCAAGGACCTGATCTACTAGGCTGATACTTCTGGTACTGTGCTGGGGATCACTGCATTGTAAGAGGATGCTGTTTCAGATGAGACATTCATTAGGGCCCTGTCGGTTTGCTCTGTTGCCAATTTAATGGAATACTATAATGATGTTGCTCTTTAGAGTCGCCAATATGATACTGAGGCTCATTTTGTGATATGATGTAATGTCCCAACAGCGTCGCCAATACTGTGGGTGTTTCTATTTCTCTTACAGAACCACAAGGCTTTCCCGTATATCAGTCAAATGACCACACAACCAGTTAGTCAGTTCAAGTTCAAAGATGGTTTATTTACACGCAAGGATTACTTCGACATGCAAGCACAATATAGTACAAGTTAAACTACACCTATCAACTACAATAACCTATACTTAACTTCAGGTGACCGGCACTGTGCAAGTGGATAAGGCCTTTATCTTGATCACATGGCTGGTTTGAAGAAGTGGCTCTGTCTCTGCCGGCCTCATCCATCAGGTAGCGATCGTTGGTCTTGAACTTGGCTGTCTGATCGTTATGCTGCAGTTGGGCTGGCACAGGCTGGATTCAAAGGAGGCTGGCACAGGCTGGGCCCAAAAGAGACAGAAATCATGGCTGCATTGTCTTTTGACTGGCTTGGGTTTTCCCCGTCCCTTTTGTGGGTAGTTTCTGCGTCACTGTCAATCAATTCCTCAGGGCTCCACCCTCTGATTGGTCACATCCAATCAGTTTTGGGGTGGGCATCAGTGGCCAATCCTGGGAGGGCTCCGAGCAGGACCTCGGTGCCGCCTAGGCCCAGTCTGGAAGATGAAGCGATGGACCAGATGCTCCCATTGTTATTTTAATCGCCTTGAATGGCCCATTTGCAGGTGTGAATTCCTGCATACTTCTGGGCTGCCGTTTGCAAAGATTCAAGTTGCAGCTTGTCTGTCTCCCAAACCTGGCCATAATTCCCATCATTCTTTGCAGGTGGCCATCTCAGATGGCTACAGCTCAGATTGAAAAAGAGCAGGAGAGTTCTCCCAGTTTTCTGACCAACATTTATTCAATTACAATTCATAAAAAACCATGTACAAATTATCTGCTGTGTTTCTCTACAAAGCAACAGTGACTACACTCAAGCTCCTTATTTGTAAAGTTCTATAGGGCAGTCTGGGAATGTGAAATACGCTATATAAATGCACGTTCATTCTTTTCTCCTATCTATCATGGGGGTTAATACCGAAGACCAGGTAAAACAAGTCAGTGCAGATAGTTTTTGTATTCACCACTTGGACGGTAACTGGTGTACTGGATTGTCTGCCGATTATATGACCTGCTCGTTTGTTGTCAGAAATTGGATTTTAAAAAATATATAAATTTAGAGTACCCAATTCATTTTTTCCAATTAAGGAGCAATTTAGCATGGCTAATCCACCTAGCCTGCACATCTTTGGGTTGTGGGGGCGAAACCCACGCAAACACGGGGAGAATGTACAAACTCCACACGGACTGTGACCCAGAGCCGGGATCGAACCCGGAACCTCGGCGCTGTGAGGCAGCAGGGCTACTGCACTGTGCCACCATACTGCCAGAAATTGGATAATTAACTATTCAAGAGATGAAGGTGAAAATTATCCACAATATGGTTCACATATTGAAAGATCATTTCAACATCAATTCCTTGTAATGCCCTGCAAATGATTAAACTAATTTTTCCTCGGATGGTGATGTCCAGCACGAGGTGACATAGCTTTAAATTAAGGGGAGATAGATATAGGACAGATGTCAGAGGTAGGTTCTTTACTCAGAGAGTAGTAAGGGCGTGGAATGCCCTGCCTGCAACAGTAGTGGACTCGCCAACACTAAACGCATTCAAATGGCCATTGGATAGGCATATGGACGATAAGGGAATAGTGTAGAGGGACTTTAGAGGGGTGTCACAGGACGGCGCAACATCGTGGGCCGAAGGGCCTGTACTGCGCTGTAATGTTCTATGTCAGGGGTGGGCAAACTACGGCCCATGGGCCGCATGCGGCCCGCCAAAGGTCTTTATGCGGCCCACCAAGATCAAGTCATCAAAAAAAAAAAAAAAAAATTTTTTAATTTGTTTTTTTAATAATTATTTTTTTTAAAAATAAGGTTAATGGGGGGGCTGTTGGGTTACTGGTATAGGGTGGATACGTTGACTTGAGTAGGGTGATCAGTGCTCAGCACAACATCGAGGGCTGAAGGGCCTGTTCTGTGCTGTTCTATGTTCTATGTTCTATATGAGGCGCCCAGAATCATAACCGGGTGAAGCGCCATTTTTGAAAAGTAGAGAAAAAGAGGGCTAAAGGCAGGATGCCGCCGGGGGAAGCGCTGAGGTATATGCCGCACGCTAATTGGTTACAACCGGGACTATTAATTAATATACTATGCGGCCCTTTAAAATTGTGAATTTCTGAATGTGGCCCTTGCACGGAAAAGTTTGCCCACCCCTGTTCTATGTTCTAAAGGAATCAAGACAGCCTTAAAATGTTAATACTTTTTCATTACAAAGCTATTAGTAAAGCCCTGTCCATCATGCGAACCCGCCTCCCATCCATTGACTCTGTCTACACCTCCCACTGCCTTGAGAAAGTGGGTAGCATAATCAAAGACCCTTCCCATCTGGATTATTTTCACTTACAACGTCTTCCATCGGGCAGAAGATACAAAAGTCTGAGAGCACGCACTAACAGATTCAAAAACAGCTTCTTCTCCGCTGTTACCAGACTCCTGAATGACCCTCTTATGGGCTGAACCGATCTCTCTGCGTTTCTTCTCTACTGTTGTTAGCAATTTACTCCGTATGCTTTGCCCAGTGTCTACGTATTTACATTGTGTATTTATTGTATGTCCTATGTATTTTCATGCATGGAATGATTTTCTGGACTGTATGCAGAACAATACTTTTCACTGTACCTCGGTACATGTGATAATAAATCTAAATCTAAAATAATCTAAATCTTGTGCTGATCACATCAGTCACATTTCTTACTACCTCTATGGTGATAGTACATGGATTCTGGAAGATTAATACCTTGATATCTCATTTGATTGGAGGCAATAAAGGTAGCCTTTGAACCTGTATTTGTGTAAGCCTTGGTTTAATTCCCTATGTGTTCTGGAGAGTGGGTGGTTGCAGTGCTCATGGGCTACATAGACTCCTCCGCTGTCCAGGCAAGTGCACACAACCACACAAGAATACCTTCCACATCTCCATGAATCTTGTGCTGTATTTCCAGCATTTGCCAACTGAAGAACAACTCCAGGCGCTCGCCATCAGTCTGGGGCTCAGCAATTAGCTCACGTCCAACACTCGCTATCTCAGTCTCTGACAGCTGGTTTGCTGACTGTGATATCCTAGCACCTTTGTGTGGATCCCTTTTAGATGACTTGAACGTTCTCACTAAGGTGCATGTGTCTAATTTGCTGTTAGGTGCTGCGGAATGATATGACCGTGAACTCTCTGAGGCTCTGTCCTCTTCCTCCTCCTCAGTTAATGTTGGTCCCATGCAGTTGGTGAGCTGCTAATGTGTCACCTGTGCTTTCCTTTTTTTTAAATAAATTTAGAGTATCCAATTATTTTTGTTTCAAATTAAGGGGCAATTTAGCGTGGCCAATCCACCTACCCTGCACATCTTCGGGTTGTGGGTGTGAAACCCACACAAACACAGGGAGAATGTGCAAATTCCACACGGACAGTGACCCAGAGTTGGGATTGAACCTGAGATCTCAGCGCCGTGAGGTAGCAGTGCTAACCACTGCACCACTGTGCTGCCAAGTAATCCCGCACTTGACGCATATCACACCTTCGCACACTTCCATTAAGACTCATTTGCAAAACAGTTACACACTCATTCTGGCAGATTGGGGGGCGCAATCATTGAGTCACTGCAGTTATGTCCTGTGGATAACTCATGGCTGCTTACCTTCGCTGTGACATCCATCCAGACTGCTTGGTCTGTCTGAGAAATCTCCTGTTCCCATCAGCATGCATGAGGACCTCCCACCGATCACTCACAGCCTCGAGGAAGACTTGCAAGAAGTTATCATCAAACTCTGGGGCCATCCTCAGACTGGGCCCATGAATAGCTGCTCACTCTATTTTCTCGGCCTCTGCGGAGAGACAATGAGAGTTAAAGGGTAGAGCTTCAGTCTTTTCCTAAACACTTGTTATTCATGAGGGGAATGGGGCAGGTATACTCCAATGTTTTTTTTTCTCCCTGGCAAGGGTCCTGACTAATACACTGCTGGCACAATAATCACCAAAAAAAAACCACGCCCTTATCTGCTGCTGCAATAATCCAATGGATTTACCGGCTTCCAATTGACAGCCTCTGACCCCGAGCTCACTGGATGTCCTGCCCTAGCATCCTGATTGGGCATGTTACTGTTCTTGCAGGCTGTTGGATGGATTCCTGTTATTTGTTATTATTGTTGTTATTTGGCCAATAAATGTTTTCAGCATCTTTAAAGGTAGGTGTGGAATCGGTGAACCACCCACTTCCAGCTTGGGCTACCACATCAACCCCAACCCACCGTCCCTGAAAAGTGTAAAATTCACCTCTTCTTGTTTCTTCGAGCCTCCCCTCCTATCCCCAACTCTGACCCCTCATCGCTGTAGCTTGAAATAGTAATTGAGCCCAGAAGATATTACCAGAGCCTGGTCTGCATGTTTAAAGAAGGGCCCATCAGTCTCTGGCAGATGTCCCTCATGACTGCTGAAAAGTGCAGGTTACAATTGGTGACAGGACAGCGTTACCTCAGCGGATAATTCCTGTTGGCAGTTTGAACTGGAAAAGAAAATTGTGTGGGGTGTAATCACCCATTTTTCATCCGGCTCTAACAGTTAACGGTTGACATTTTTAGTGCATTCCTTCAAAAAAGAATGACGTTTAATTTGCCAAGTGCTGAAATAGATGCTTTACTGCAAGTTTAACAAGAATTACACTTCAAAACCTTTGGACATTTCTTTAGCCCCAATTTTAATCCGCATTAGGCAACGAGAAGTACTTTTTGCACATAGTTGATCACAGAAATTATGCACATTTTGAAGCTAAGAGCACTGAGAATGAATACCTAAAATTAATGCATTTCTCCAGCTGGCGTCTGGCACTTTGCAGTTGTAGCACTACTTCTTTACTTATTTCTGTATTTTCTTTCTTATATTTTCATTTAGATATACTTCTGGGAGAAAAAACACTTGTATTCATACAGCACCTTTCACAGGCATAGGATGTCCCAAAGCATTTCTAGCCAATGAAGCACTTCTGAAGTGTAGTCACTGTTGTAGTATGTAGAAAACATGGCAACCAATTTGTGCACAGCAAGTTCCGACAGACAGCAATGAGAGAATGGCCAGAAAATCTGTGTTTTGTGATGTTAATTGAAGGATAAATATTGGCAAAGACACTTGCGATAATTCCCCTGCTCTCCTTTGTCATTGTATCAGGCGGTATTGTACATCCACCTGAAAGAGCTTCCACAGTTTCCATTTAGCATCTTACTTGAAAGACATTACAGCAGTCGTTCAGTACTGAACCCGAACAGCTACCCCGATTTCTGGTGTGGAAATTGAACCCACAACCTTCTGACTCAGAGGTAAGCCTGCTACCAATTAAGCGATGGCGGATACCTCTGATCAGCATGTTTTTTGTAAAAATCATATTGCTTACAAGATTATAAGTGATGTTACAACACTTAGGGTAACCTAGCGGAATCAGTGCCTGGGATGGTGATAGCTTTTCTTTGTCTTTCCTTAGGTAAATCCGCAATTTGCATCGCTGGTGAAGAGACTGTTTTAGGACATTTTGTAATAGACTTGTATCTTGCTAATGTGCAGGTTATAACTTGCAGCCAACAATTGAAGTCTATAACCTGAATTATTGCTCGCAGGTCAGGATTGAACAGTCAGGAGATTTCCCAGCTCTATGTACCCGACTCCTGAAAAACAACCCTGCATGGGGCAAGGGGATCTAATGGAAGCCATGCCCACCAAACCTGGAAAAGGTTTGGAGGCAGCACAGGGGCGGCGAGGTTCAGAGGCAGGCTGGGCAAAGCCTTCACTGATCTGGCACTTGTGTCCTCCCCACCCAACTCCTCATGTTACCTCCATGTCAACCCATGCTATCATATGCCCCTTACCCTTCCCCATGAACCCTCATAGCCTCCATGCAATATTTTAAAGAAAACACCCTCATTGTTCTCTACATTTAATTCGTTAAAGCACATATTCTCTCATAACAACAAGCATTTGTATTCATAGTCCCATTTCAAAGATTTTAAGAACTTGTAGCTGTCAATGAAACTGTGATTGGACAGGTACCCCTCTGTGATAATTGTAGGTTGTAATTTCTGTCATGCAGCACTAATTCTCTAATATCAGCTGAGTAAAATGGCAAGTTCTGTTTTTTAAACACTGCAGGCAGTTCCCCCCAAATATTTAAAGGGTAGAAGATTTACATTTCTTGAGAGTTCCCTTAGCAGTTTCCATGACCGTTTCCTCAACAATTCCATTTACAGCTACCTTGGCAGTTCCCTTGATACGTTTTATGCACATTCTTGTCTGTTTTAACAATCCTAAAGGGCATTTGATCTTCTCAAAGGAGAGTCAGAGAGGGGCAAGGGAGGAGAGAGAGAATTTTGGGAGGGGAAGCGGAGAGAGATTGTTAGGCAGGAAAGGGGAGAGAGAGTTGGGCAGGAAAGGAGAGAGAGTCGGGCAGGGAAGGAGAGAGAGTGAGAAAGTTGGCTTGAGAAGGACAGACAGAGAGGGAGTTGGGCAGGGGAGGAGAGAGATAGAGGGAGTCAAGCAGGGAAGGAGAGAGAGAGAGAGTGAGTTGGGCAGGGAAGGAGAGAGACTCGGACAGGGAAGGAGAGAGAGAGAGTCAGGCTGAGAAGCAAAGCATGTGAGATGGGAGAGTCTGGTAGGGAAGGTGTGAGAGGGAGAATCGGGCAGAGACGGGGGAGAGGGAGAGTTGGGTAGAGATGGGGGAGTTGGGTAGGGAGGGTGAGAGGGGGAGTTGGGTAGGGACAGGGAGAGGGAGAGTCAGGTAGGGACGGGGGAGAGGGAGAGTTGGGTAGGGACGGGGGAGAGGGAGAGTTGGGCAGAGACTGGGGGAGAGGGAGAGTTGGGTAGGGACGGGGAGAGGGAGAGTTGGGTAGGGACGGGGAGAGGGGGAGTTGGGTAGGGACGGGGGAGAGGGAGAGTTGGGTAGGGACGGGGGAGAGGGAGAGTTGGGTAGGGACGGGGGAGAGGGGGAGTTGGGTAGGGACGGGGGAGAGGGAGAGTTTGGTAGGGACGGGGAGAGGGGGAGTTGAGCAGGGACGGGGAGAGGGAGAGTTGGGCAGTGACGGGGAGAGGGAGAGTTGCGCAGAGACGGGGGAGAGGGGGAGTTGGGTCGGGGCGGGGGAGAGGGGGAGTTGGGTAGGGACGGGGGAGAGGGAGAGTTGGGCAGAGACGGGGGAGAGGGAGAGTCGGGTAGGGACGGGGGGAGAGGGAGAGTTGGGTAGGGAGGGGAGAGGGAGAGTTGGGCAGAGACGGGGGAAAGGGAGAGTTGGGTAGGGATGGGGAGAGGGTGAGTTGGGTAGGGATGGGGAGAGGGAGAGTTGGGTAGGGATGGGGGAGAGGGGGAGTTGGGCAGAGACGGGGGGAGAGGGGGGGTTGGGTAGGGACGGGGAGAGAGGGAGAGTCGGGTAGGGACGGGAGAGGGGGAGTTGGGTAGGGACGGGGGAGAGGGGGTGTTCGGTAGGGACGGGGAGAGGGGGAGTTGGGTAGGGACGGGGGAGAGGGGGAGTTGGGTAGGGACGGGGGGAGGAGGGAGAGTCGGACAGAGACGGGGAGAGAGGGAGTTGGGTAGGGACGGGGGAGAGGGAGAGTCGGACAGAGACGGGGGGGAGAGGGAGAGTCGGGTAGGGACGGGGAGAGGGAGAGTCGGGTATGGACGGGGAGAGGGGGAGCTGGGCAGGGACGGGGAGAGGGGAGAGTTGGGTAGGGACGGGTAGAGGGAGAGTTGGGTAGGGACGGGGAGAGGGAGAGTCGGCAGAGACAGGGGAGAGGGAGAGTCGGGCAGAGACGGGGGGAGAGGGAGAGTTGGGTAGGGACGGGGAGAGGGAGAGTTGGGTAGGGACGGGGAGAGGGAGACTCGGGTAGGGACGGGGGAGAGGGTGAGTTGGGTAGGGACGGGGGAGAGGGAGAGTCGGGTAGGGACAGGGGGAGAGGGAGAGTTGGGTATGGACGGGGAGAGGGGGAGTTGGGTAGGGACGGGGGAGAGGGAGAGTCAGGCAGAGACGGGGAGAGGGAGAGTTGGGTAGGGACGGGGGAGAGGGGGAGTTGGGTAGGGACGGGGCGAGAGGGGGAGTCGGGTCGGGACGGGGGAGAGGGGGGGGGTTGGGTAGGGACGGGGGGAGGGAGAGCTGGGCAGAGACGGGGGAGAGGGAGAGTTGGGTAGGGACGGGGGAGAGCTGGGTAGGGACGGGGAGAGGGGGAGTTGGGTAGGGACGGGGGGAGGGAGAGTTGGGTAGGGACGGGGGAGAGGGAGAGTTGGGTAGGGACGGGGAGAGGGAGAGTTGGGCAGAGACGGGGGAGAGGGAGAGTTGGGTAGGGACGGGGGAGAGGGAGAGTTGGGTAGGGACGGGAGCGGGAGAGTCGGGTAGGGACGGGGGCTAAGGGAGAGTTGGGTAGGGACGGGGGAGAGGGGGGGTTGGGTAGGGACGGGGAGAGGGAGAGTTGAGGTAGGGACGGGGGAGAGGGAGAGTTGGGTAGGGACGGGGAGAGGGAGAGTTGGGCAGAGACGGGGGGAGAGGGGAGAGTTGGGTAGGGACGGGGGAGTGGGGGGGGTGGGTAGGGACGGGGAGAGGGAGAGTTGGGTAGGGACGGGGGAGAGGGGGGGTTGGGTAGGGACGGGGAGAGGGAGAGTTGGGTAGGGACGGGGGAGAGGGAGAGTCGGGTAGGGACGGGGGAGAGGGGGGGTTGGGTAGGGACGGGGAGAGGGAGAGTTGGGTAGGGACGGGGGGAGAGGGAGAGTTGGGTAGGGACGGGGAGAGGGAGAGTTGGGTAGGGGAGGGGGAGGTGGGTAGGGACGGGGAGAGGGGGACCTGGGCAGGGACGGGGAGAGGGAGAGTTGGGCAGAGATGGGGGAGAGGGAGAGTTGGGCAGAGACGGGGGGAGAGGGGGAGTTGGGTAGGGACGGGGGAGAGGGAGAGTTGGGTAGGGACGGAGAGAGGGAGAGTTTGGTAGGGACGGGGAGAGGGAGAGTTGGGTAGGGATGGGGGAGAGGGGGAGTCGGGTAGGGACGGGGAGAGGGAGAGTTGGGTAGGTACGGGGAGAGGGAGAGTTGGGTAGGGACGGGGAGAGGGAGAGTTGGGTAGGGATGGGGGAGAGGGGGAGTCGGGGAGGGACGGGGGAGAGGGGGAGTGGGTAGGGGAGGGGGAGTTGGGTAGGGACGGGGGACAGGGGAGTTGGGTAGGGATGGGGGAGAGGGAGAGTCGGACAGAGACGGGGGGAGAGGGAGAGTCGGGTAGGGACGGGGAGAGGGAGAGTTGGGCAGGGATCGGGGAGAGGGGGAGTTGGGTAGGACGGGGGGAGAGGGAGAGTCGGGTAGGGACGGGGAGAGGGGGAGCTGGGCAGGGACGGGGAGAGGGGGAGCTGGGCAGGGACGGGGAGAGGGAGAGTTGGGTAGGGACGGGGGGAGAGAGAGAGTCGGGTAGGGACGGGGAGAGAGGGAGCTGGGCAGGGACGGGGAGAGGGGGGGAGGGGCAGGGACGGGGAGAGGGAGAGTGGGTAGGGACGGGGAGAGGAGAGTCGGGTAGGGACGGGGGAGAGGGAGCGTCGGTAGGGATGGGGGAGAGGGAGAGTCGGGTAGGGACAGGGGGAGAGGGAGAGTTGGGTAGGGACGGGGAGAGGGAGAGTCGGGTAGGGAAGGGGGAGAGGGAGTCGGGTAGGGATGGGGGAGAGGGAGAGTTGGGTAGGGACGGGGGGAGAGGGAGACTTGTGTAGGGACGGGGGAGAGGGGGCGTTGGGTAGGGACGGGGAGAGGGTCTGTGGGTAGGGACGGGAAGAGGGAGAGTTGGGCAGAGACGGGGGAGAGGGAGAGTTGGGTAGGGACGGGGGGAGAGGGAGAGTTGGGTAGGGACGGGGGAGAGGGAGAGTTGGGTAGGGACGGGGGAGAGGGAGAGTTGGGTAGGGACGGGGGAGAGGGAGAGTCGGACAGAGACGGGGAGAGGGGGAGTTGGGTAAGGACGGGGAGAGGGAGAGTTGGGTAGGGACGGGGGGAGAGGGAGAGTTGGGCAGAGACGGGGGAGAGGGGAGTTGGGTAGGGACGGTGAGAGGGGGAGCTGGGCAGGGACGGGGAGAGGGAGAGTTGGGTAGGGACGGGGGAGAGGGAGAGTTGGGTAGGGACGGTGGAGAGGGGGGTTGGGTAGGGACGGGGAAGAGGGAGAGTTGGGTAGGGACTGGGGAGAGGGAGAGTTGGGTAGGGACGGGGAGAGGGAGAGTCGGGCAGAGACGGGGAGAGGGAGAGTTGGGTAGGGACGGGGGAGAGGGGGAGTTGGGTAGGGACGGGGGAGAGGGGGAGTTGGGTAGGGACGGGGAGAGGGAGAGTTGGGCAGGGACGGGGGAGAGGGAGAGTTGGGTAGGGACGAGGGAGAGGGAGAGTCGGGCAGGGACGGGGAGAGGGAGAGTTGGGTAGGGACGAGAGAGAGGGAGAGTCGGGCAGGGTCACGGGGAGAGGGAGAGTCGGGTAGGGACACGGCGAGATCGAGAGTTGGGTAGGGACGAGGGAGAGTTGGGTAGGGACGGGGAGAGGGGGAGTTGGGTAGGGACGGGGGAGAGGGAGAGTTGGGTAGGGACGGGGGAAAGGGAGAGTTGGGTAGGGACAGGGGAGAGGGAGAGTTGGGTAGGGACGGGGGAGAGGGAGAGTTGGGCAGGTACAGGGGAAAGGGGGAGCTGGGCAAGGACACGGGGAGAGGGAGAGTTGGGTAGAGAAGGGGGAGAGGGAGAGTTGGGTAGAGAATGGGGAGTGGGAGAGTCGGGTAGGGACAGGGAGAGGGAGAGTTGGGCAGAAATGGGGGAGAGGGAGAGTCGAGCTGAGACGGGGGAGAGGGAGAGTCGGGTAGGGACGGGGGAGAGGGAGAGTCGGGTAGGGACGGGGGAGAGGGAGAGTCGGGTAGGGACGGGGGAGAGGGAGAGTTGGGTAGGGACGGGGGAGAGGGGGGTTGGGTTGGGACGAGGGAGAGGGAGAGTCGGGTAGGGACGGGGGAGAGGGACAGTTGGGCAGGGACACGGCGAGATCGAGAGTTGGGTAGGGACGGGGAGAGGGGGAGTTGGGCAGAGACGGGGGAAAGGGTGAGTTGGGTAGGGACGGGGAGAGGGAGAGTTGGGTAGGGATGGGGGAGAGGGAGAGTTGGGTAGGGACGAAGGAGAGGGAGTGTCGGGTAGGGACGAGGGAGAGGGAGAGTCGGGTAGGGACACGGCGAGATCGAGAGTTGGGTAGGGACGAGGGAGAGGGAGAGTCGGGTAGGGACATGGCCAGACAGTGAGAGTCGGCCTGTTGGAGAGGCAGTGAGCGGGTGGCACATATGATTGTTTGGCAGAGGTCGAGGGTCAACATTGACATGAGTTTGACTATTAGTTAAGTATATTTGGTATATCAACCAGGAGCTTAAAGCAATTTTGGGAGAATGCTGTTGGCTACCTAGGTTGTAGAATTCCCTCCCTAAACGTCTCTACCCATTCATCTTTCTCTGTTCTTTCAGATGAGAGGGAGAGTTGGGCAGAGATCCTCTTGGACCAAACTCATGCTCCTGTGTCTCTTTATGTGATTTGGTGTGCGGTTTTGTTTGATAATAAGCATGTAAATGCTTTGGGATGTATTACCAGACAGGTATATAAGTCGGATCAAGGAATTTATTCCCAGTTCAGCTCCTCAATAGGACACTTCCTTAAAGTTTATATTGGTGAAGGAATTTAACATTCTGTAAAATGAGTTGCTCTAGGTTTTAATATTTTGGTTTGCATTTAGCTAATCTTAATGGTAGGACTATGAGGCACTATAAAGATTTGAGTATCTTTGTTCAGATCCCCTCCTCCGAGTTGGAGCCACTTTCTTAATCCTTTAATACTTATGGTCTTAACTACCATGATCAGAGACCCAATGGACTCTTTGGGAGTGCTCTATTTGCCAAGCAGAACAATCTAAGAAGTTCTGCTGTGTGTATTTCAGCTATTGGTCAACAAAATATGTTACTTACAATATATAAACTTGTCAGACGGGCACATTGGTTATCACTGCTACCTCACAGTGCCACTGACTCAGGTTCAATTCCGGCCTTGGGTGACTTGTGTAGATACCCAGGGTGGGATTCTCCTGCACCCAGCGGGGCGGGGGGTCCCGGTGGGACGGAGTGGCGTGTACCACTCCGGCGTCGGCCCGCCCCAAAGGTGCTGAATCCATCGCACTTTAAGGGCTAGGCCGGCGCCGGAGTGGCTTGCGTCCCGCCGACTGGCGTGGAAGGCATTTGGCGCCACGCCAGCCGGGGATCGAAGGGACTCCACTGGCTGGTGCGGGTCCGCGCATGCGCGGGAGCGTCAGTGGCTGCCAACGTCATCCCCGCGCATGCGCAGCGAGGGGTTTCACCTACGCGTCAGCGATCGCGGAGGCTGACACGGCCGGCGCGTAGGAAAAGTGTGCCCCTACGGCACAGGCCCGCCCATGGATCGGTGGGCCCCGATCGCGGGCCAGGCTACCGTGGGGGCACGGTGGCGCCACCGGAGTGGCGGAGCCTGCCCGCGCCGCCAGGTCCCTGCCGGTAAGGGACCTAGTCTAATTTACACCGGCAGGACTGGCAATGAACCAGCGGGACTTCGGCCCTTAGCGGGTCGGAGAATCGCTGGGGGGGGGGGGCTTCTGCGAGCGGCGCGACGCTGATTCCCATCCCCGCTGAATCTCCGGTGCTGGAGAATTTTGCGGCCGGTGGGAGCAGGATTCACGCCGCCCCCTGGCGATTCTCTGACCCAGTGGGGGGTTCGGAGAATCCAGCCTCCAGTGTCTGCTTGGGTTTTCTCCGGGTTTCCTCCCACAGTCCAAAGATGTGCAGGTTGGATGGATTGGCTATGTTCAATAGACGGGGTTACAGGGACAGGGCGGGGGAGCAGGTCTAGGTTGAGTGCCCTTTCAGAGGGTCGGTGCAGACTTGATGGGCTGAATGGCCTCCTTCGGCACTGTAGGGGTTCTATAACTTAAACTCTTATTTACACAATAGAAGTGTAACAATTTCAAAATTATTGAGACGTTGCATACATAGGATTCTATAGGATATACAGCACAGAAACAGGCCAATCAGTCCATGCCAAACTCCCAACTTTCGTAATCTAACTATGTCAGCATAATCCACCATTCCATTCTTCCTCATATGGTTTTCTAGCCTTCCTTTAAACACATCTACTCAACCATTCCTCATGGTAGTGAATTCCAAATTCTTACATTCTCTGTATAAAGAGGTTTCTTCTGAACTCCCTATTTGATTGCTTGCTAACTATTTGATATTGATGGCCACATGTTTTGTGCTTCCCCACAAATGGAGGCAGTCCGATCAAAAATCATAAAAAAGCTAAAACCTATCGTCATATTGATGTACCATCAATTGGATGCGAGACACGATGAAGGTCCAAACTTAGGCTTTAATCAGCTAGATGTTAGCCCGGTGGTCGACTACAGTGAAAGGCCGACCGCTGGGAACTCTGGGGACTTATACCCCGCCTCAGAGGCGGAGCCTACTTGCCTCTCGACGAATTGGTGAGCAGTCACATGACTAGTCCCAGCCAATCAGCCGAGAGGCACATGACCAGCCAGAGCCAATGGGAAACCAGTGCTCTGCACCAATGGCAGTGCTCCCATACATACCACCACATTCACCCCTTGTGGGGAAAGAAGCCGGGGGGGTGTTGTAAGGGGAAAAGAGAGGGGGGGGGGGGGTGGCCGGGAACTGGTGGTATGAGTAGAGACAATCGAGAAGATGGGGGATGCCCACTGGCTCGTGGCAAAAGTGAACAAAACCGAATACAGTTGGGTGCAAAACAAATATTACAATAGAGTCCAATAAAGTCCCATGGTTGCATCAGATGGACACGATCAGCCTGTCGGGTGCCCGTGGTGTTCTGGTGGACCGTCGCAGTGGAGCCGGTGACGTCGGGCCGGTGGTCGTTCTTGACTCCGGGAGCGTCGGTCGTAGATGTGTCTCCGTACACGGGACCGGTGGTGAAGACGCTGTGATCGGGGAAGGGGGGTCTGTGCGCTGGGTCGTGGGGGCACAGGGGGCGCTGGGGGTAATCGGGATTGGGGGGGAGGTGTTGATGTAGTGGGGGAAGGCCGCACGCCGGTGGGTGCCAGGTCCCGAAGCGAGACCGTATCCTGCCAACCATTGGGATACTCCACATACGCATACTGCGGGTTGGCGTGGAGTAACTGGACTCGCTCAACCAACGGGTCGGACTTGTGCACCCGCACATGCTTCCGGAGCAAGATGGGCCCGGGGGTGGCCTGCCAGGTCGGGAGAGGGGATCCTGAGGACGACTTCCTAGGGAAAACAAGAAGACGTTCATGAGGTGTTTGATTAGTGTTGGTACAGAGGAGAGACCGGATTGAATGGAGGGCGTCGGGGAATGACCTCTTGCTAACGGGGAATAGGGAGGTCTCTGGACCGTAGGGCCAGCAATATGGTCTTCCAGATGGTGCCATTCTCCCGCTCGACCTGCCCGTTACCCCGAGGGTTATAACTGGTCGTCCTGCTAGAGGCTATGCCCCTGCTGAACAGGAATTGACGCAGTTCGTCACTCATAAAGGAGGACCCCCGTCGCTGTGGATGTACACAGGGTAACTGAACAGGGAGAAGATGGATAGGAGGGCCTTTATGACGGTTGTTGTGGTCATGTCGGGGCAGGGGATGGCGAACGGGAAGCGGGAGTACTCGTCAATAACACTCAAGAAATATGTGTTGCGGTTGTTTGAGGGGAGGGGACCCTTAAAGTCTATACTGAGACGCTCGAAGGGGCGGGACGCCTTGATCAGATGCGCTTGCTCGGGGCGGTAGAAGTGAGGTTTGCACTCTGCGCAGACGTGGCAGTCCCTGGTGACGGTCCTGACTTCCTCAACGGAGTAGGGCAGGTTGCGGGATCTTGATAAAATGGTAAAAACGAGTTACCCCTGGATGGCAGAGGTCCATGTGGAGGGAGCGGAGGTGATCAATCTGCGCGCTGGCGCAGGTACCGCGGGATAGGGCATCGGGAGGCTCGTTGAGCTTCCCAGGACGATACAAGATATCGTAGTTGTACGTGGACAACTCTATCCGCCACCGCAAGATCTTGTCGTTCTTGATCTTGCCCCTCTGTGCATTATCGAACATGAAAGCTACTGACCGTTGGTCCGTGAGGAGTGCAATCTTCCTGCCGGCCAGATAGTGCCTCCAATATCGCACAGCTTCAACTATGGCCTGTACCTCCTTTTCCACCGAGGAATGGCGAAGTTCGGAAGCGTGGAGGGTCCGGGAGAAGAAGGCCATGGGTCTGCCCGCTTGGTTCAGGGTGGCCGCTAGAGCAACTTCGGACGCGTCGCTCTCGACCTGGAATGGGAGGGACTCGTCGATAGCATGCATCGTGGCCTTTGCGATATCCGCTTTGATGTTGCTGAAGACCTGGCGGGCCTCCATCGACAGGGGAAAGGAGGTGGACTGGATGAGGGGGCCGGCTTTGTCGGCGTAGGTGGGGACCCACTGGGCATAATAGGAGAAGAAGCCCAGGCAGCGTTTGAGGGATTTGAGGGAGTTGGGGAGGGGGAGTTCCATCAGGGGGGGCATGCGTTTGGGATCGGGGCCTATCACTCCGTTACGCACTACGTTGCCAAGGATGGCTAGAGGTGGGTGCTGAACACGCACTTATCCTTATTGTAGGTTAAATTAAGGAGTTCTGCGGTTCGGAGGAACTTTTGGAGGTTGATATCATGGTCCTGCTGGTCGTGGCCGCAGATGGTGACGTTATCAAGATACGGGAAGGTAGCCCATAAACCGTGCTTGTCGACCATTCGGTCCATCTCCCGTTGGAAGACCGAGACCCTATTTGTGACACAGAATGGAACCCTGAGGAAGTGGTAGAGGCGCCCATCTGTCTCAAACGCGGTGTACGTGCGGTCACTCGCGCGGATGGGGAGCTGGTGGTAGGCACACTTAAGGTCCACTGTGGAAAAGACTTTGTATTTCGCGATCCTGTTAACCAGGTCGGAAATACGGGGGAGAGGGTACGCGTCCAGCTGCGTAAACCTGTTGATGGTCTGACTGTAGTCAATGACCATCCGGTTTTTCTCCCCAGTCCGGACTACCAGCACTTGGGCTCGCCAGGGACTGTAGCTGGCCTCGATGACTACTTCCTTTATGAGCCTCTGGACCTCGGACCTGATGAAGGTCCGGTCCTGGGCACTGTATCGTCTGCTCCTAGTGGCGACAGGTTTACAATCTGGGGTGAGATTAGCAAACAAGGAAGGGGGGTCCACTTTGAGGGACGCGAGGCTGCAGACAGTAAGGGGGGGGGGGGGGTAGGGCCACCGAATTGGAAGGTCAAGCTCTGCAGGTTGCACTGGAAATCCAGGCCCAAGAGTGCCGGAGCGCATAGACTGGGGAGGATGAGGAGTTTGTAGCTTTTGAAAACCCTCCTCTGGACCATAAGGTCCGCTATGCAACACCCGGTGATCTGGACGGAGTGCGAACCCGAGGCTAACTCGATCTTATGTTTGACTGGGTGGATGGGGAGCACGCAGCGTCTTACCGTGTCGGGGTGGACGAAACTTTCCGTGCTCCCGGAGTCCAGTAGGCATTTCGTCTCATGCCCGTTGAGCTGGATCGACGTTGTTGTCTTGGCGAGCGTGCGTGGTCGCGACTGGTTGAGCGTGATGGAAGCAAGTCGTGGTGAGAGTTCCAGATCATCCTCGGTGGCAGAGTAATCGCTGGCAGGGCCTTCCGTGTTGGCCCATGATGGCGGTGCCCAGGACCCGCACGTGGAGTCGGGGCCCCAAGATGGCGGCGCCCAGGACCCACACGTGGAGCCGGGGCCCCAAGATGGCGGCGCCCAGGACCTGCACATGGAGTTGGAGCCCCAAAATGGCATGCCGTCCGGGGCCCAAGATGGCGGCGCCCGTGGGACCCTCATGGCGGCTGTGGGCAGGATCAGCGGCGTCTGCGGGCTGGTCAGGGTAACCGGGAACGGGGGTAGTGAGGACCATGGGCCTGATGCGGGGGCCGGGAGGCGAGCCGGAGAGGCCGGTGCACGGCGCTGGGCCCTGGGAGGGCCCGGGGTGGGGGGGGGGGGAATCCGCGGTAGCTGCGCAGAACAGCAGCGACCGACTTAGTCTGGCAGACCACAGCGTAATGGCCCTTCTTCCCACAGCTCTTACACAGAGCGGAGCGGGCCGGGCAGCGCGGGTGGGGGTGTTTTGAGAGGCCACAAAAATAGCAGCGGAGCCCCGCTAGCTTGTCGGAGCGTCCCGCAGCGCAGTCCTGGTCAGGGTCAGCGGAGGACGGAGGTGGCGCGTGCCATGAAGTCCAAGGGGTTGCTGCGCGGCCGGGGGCGTATGCGCGGGCGTTCAGGTCGGTGACCTCCAGGGAGGTTGCGAGGGTCCGTGCCTCAGCTAGGCTGAGGGCGTTCTTTTCCAGTAATTGTTGGCGGATAGAGGAGGATTGCTCGCTGGCAACGTAAGCGTCTCTGACTAAAAGTTCCATGTGCTCTGTCGCCGAAACCTGGGGCAGGCGCAATTCCTCCCCAGAGCCGCGAGGGCCCGGTAAAACGCGTCGAGGGACTCACCAGGGAACTGTTGTCTAGTAGCCAGGAGTTGCCGTGCATATACTTGGTTGACTGGCCAGAGAAAGTGTCCTCTCAGGAGATCCATAGCCACGTCATAATCCTGTTCGTCCTCAATCATTGAGTATACCGCCGTGCCCACACACGAGTGGAAGATGTGGAGTTTCTGCTCCTTGGTGGGCTTGCTGGCTGCAGTCGTCAGGTAACTGTTGAAACACGCCTGCCAATGTTTAAAGGTTGCAGGCGCGTTCGAAGCATGCGGGCTGATGCGGAGGCAGTCAGGCTTGATGCGTAGCTCCATTCCAAAATTCTAGCTGATTAAATTGATGTACCATCAATTGGACGTGAGACACGATGAAGGTCCAAACTTAGGCTTTAATCAGCTAGATGTGTTGCTCGTTCTGGGTGAGTGTGCTTTTCACTCAATTGGCTCTGTTTTATTCCTAAACTCTAGAGTTGCCAGGTATCTTTATGATACCGCCACGAGGTTCAAGTTCAAGTTCAGATCAATGACTCAATACACCAGTTAGTAAGTTCAAACAAGACACATTTATTATTACACAGTTATTTACTACTCATGCATATAATACTAAGACTAAACCGTTCCTACCACTACTAGGCCAATACTTATCTGGAATAAGGGAACTGCTGGATCAGGGAACAATGGCCTCTTGCTGTGTCCTGGATCAGCAGGCTTCCAGTTGGTGTGGACTAAAGGGGTCAGGAGTGTCTATTCTCGTAGCGGGCGTTGTATGACACTTACTTGTCGGTGTAGCAATTGGCCAAGCCTCTCCTTCTCACGTTCAAGTTAGAGAGCTGCTGCAAAGGTGTTCTGCTGGGAGGGCCGGCTAAGAGAGAGAGGCCTGCTAAGAGAGAGAGGCCGGCTAAGAGATCGAATTCGTCTTGGGACCTTACTTTTATAGGTCCCAGGGGCTACGCGCCCTTTTGGGTGGACCCCTAACTCACTGGCAATCGATTGGGTCTCATCCCAATCGATTGATACGAATCCCCCAATACTGAGGCTGTCCCTCGATCGCGGGGGGGTTCTTTTTAACTTGTTTGTGTCCTTTTGTTTCAGACTCCGTTGGCGCCAATAAGTCTGACCTGCTATAGAATGTTTCTATTGCAGCTAATTGTTGTGTCCATTGTGCCCTGGAATCACGGGGAATCGCTCAATTAGTATGCAAACTTGTTAGTTTCTATGCTGTCTGGTTTCTTCACGGACAGAATCCAGAGAGGTTCTGCAGCCTGCTTGCCTTTCTGACCTTGTCCGGTTTTCCCTGCATGCAACTCAATGTTCCATTTTATGTCGGGACGTGGCCAGCTACGGTGGCTCCAGATGTTAGCCCGGTGGTCGACTACAGTGAAAGGCCGACCGCCGGGAACTCTGTGTACTTATACCCCACCTCGGAGCGGGGCCTACTTGCCCCTCGACCAATTGGTGAGCAGTCACATGACTAGTCCCAGCCAATCAGCCGAGAGGCACATGACCAGCCAGAGCCAATGGGAAACCAGTGCTCTGCACCAATGGCAGTGCTCCCATTCATACCACCACACATAGCATGGTATAGAGTGTTTAATACACAAATTTCTGTCTTCAGACTTTGACACGGTTTACCACACCAAACTGCTCCAATGCCTCTCCACTGTTGTCCAGTTGGGTGGGATGATTCTCAATCGGTTCTGTTATAACCCCCATGAAGACCTGGGGGGGTGGATCATCGATTGATCTCCATGTGGGGTTTGTGGAGTACGGGTTCTCCCGCAGGCGATGGCCTGCCCATTAGTGGCTCATTAGCAGGGTCTTAAATACCATGACCCAAACTGGGCCAGCAGGACCCCATGGTCCCGGGCTCGGTCATGAGCATTGTCCGCCATGGCTGAGGATTTATTTCTGTTCACGAATAAACCTTTGCTTGCCTAGTCTGGCCTCTGCTGGAGTTATTATTATCCATTTTTATCCATCTAATCATAGCCAAAGTGTCAATGTCAGAGACCTCTTGGCCTGTTCCCACACCCTTAGCAAGGGTCTATCCTTGGTCCGCTTTTGATCTCATCCATATGTTCCCCCTCAACAACTGACATCATCCAAAGGCACAGTGTTAGGTTTCATGATGTACGCTGATGATGTCCAGCTGCACTCACCAATACCTCTGTTAACTCTTCCACTGTTGCTAAAGTACTAGACTTCATCTGACATTCAGTACTGGATGAGCATAAATTTCCTCCAATTAAATATCAAAAAGTCTGATGCCTCTGTTTTCAGTCGCCGCTCCAAACTCCGTTCCCTCGTGACCGAGATCACCATCCCTCTCCTTGACAACAGTCTGAGATTAAACTTGCCTGTTTGCAACTTTGGTTGACATTTGACCCCAAGATGAGCTTCTGAACTTGTATCATCACTCAGACAGCCTAATTCCACCTCTGTAACATTGCCTGACTTCTCCCTTGTCTCAGTTCATCTGTTGCTGAAGTCCTCATCCATGCTGTTATTACCTCTAGACTTGACTATTTCAACACACTTCTGGCTGGTCTCCCCTATTCTATCCTCTGTAAACTTGAGGTTATCCAAAACTCTGCTACCTACAGCTTAACTTGCAACAAGCCCTGTTTCCTTCTCACCCCTGTGCTCACTGAGCTACATTGGCCCACAGTCTAGCAATGTCTTCTCTTCCTTGTTGTCAGGTCTGTCCCTGACCTTGCCCCTCCATATCTCTGGAATCGCCTCCAACCTTCTAACCCTCCGAGATATCTGCACCCGTCTAACTTTGGCCTCTTGTGCATTCCCAATTACAATCACTTCACCAATGGTGGCCAAGCCTTCAGTTGCTGAGGCCCCAAGATCTGGAATAGGCTCTTGCCACCCCTCTGCCTCACTCCCTCGCTTTCCTTCTTTAAGACATTTATTGAAACCTGATTCTTTACTTGAGCTTTTGGCCATCTGACCTAATAACTCCTCATGTGACTCAGTGTCAGACTTGGTTTTATAATGCTCCTCTGAAGTGTCCAGGGATGTTTCATTATGTTAAAGGAACTATATAAAATATAAATTGTTGTTACACAGAGAAAAAGCTTTGAGGCACAGCTCAATCAATTATTGAATTGAGGGGCTAAGCAGTGTAATTTTCATCTTTTTGATATTTTAGAACCAGTGGTAGATGATCAGATTTAAGTTGGAACCTTGCATTCCTACAGTGTAGATGGAGGCATTCGGTCCATCAAGTTTGCACCAACCCTCTGAAAGAGCAACCTACCCGGGCCCACTGCCCCCATAACGCCAACTCACCTACATCTTTGCGGGAGGAAACCGGAGCACCCGGAGGAAGCCCATGCAGACACTGTAAGAACGTACAAACTCCACACAGACAGTCATCCAAGTCCGGAATTGAACTCTGGTCCCTGGCACTCGCCACCGTGCCACAATGTCACCATGTTAGCGGAATAGCTAAAACATTAACCTTACCTGCTTAATGGATACCAGTTAAAGATGTGAATAGAACCTGACTCTTTACAGCTTTTCCAATTTCACACAAGAAATTGGAGCTAGATGGGCCATTCAGCCCTTTTAACCTGCTCCTCCATTCAACACGTCCATGGCTGATCTTCTATCTCAACTCCATCTTTGTCCCCATATCTCTGAATTCCCTTAACCTGCAGGATTCTGCAGATGATTATTTGGTTACCGAAAGAAGGCAGGATTCCATGAACTTATCTAAATCAGCATTTTATTACAATAATAGGATCTTGGTAACATTTTACCGAGGGCCTGGACCAGGGGTCCGCCATGCGTTTCCTGACTTGCTAAAGCAAGTCGACAGCTGGTGAGAAGGAAATCTTTCACGTAAGGGAAAGCATTTCCTTTTAAGGTGTCAGGAAGAGCAGGATTCCTCCTCTGGGTCTCATTGGGAAACTCATGGGGAGCGATTCTCTGAAATGGAGACAGCGTGTTTGCGCCGTCATGAACACTGTCGCATTTCATGACGGCGCGAAACGGGCACAGGATTACCGATTCTGCCCCCCATAGGGGGCCAGCACAGCGTTGGAGCAGTTCACGCCGCTCCAGCCTCCCTTCCTGACGCCAAATGGGTGCCGTGCCACCCCGCGCATGCGTGGGGGACTTCTTCAGCACGCCGGTCCCGACACAACATGGCGTGGGGGTTCAGGGGTCGGCCGCGCAACAAAGTAGTCCCGGGGGGGGGAGGCCGGCCCGTCGATCGGTGGGCCACGATCGCGGGCCAGACCCCATCGGAGGCCGCCCCCGGGGACGGAGCCCCCCTCACCCCCCACAGGCCGCCCATCAACCCTTCGCGCAGAGTTCCCGCCGGCAGCGACCAGGTGTGGACGGCGCCGGCGGGACTCTGATTTTCCCACGTGACCACTCGGCCCATTCAAGCTGGAGAATCGGTGGCCCCATCACATACAGCGGCCCGCAACCGGCGCCGCATCAAATGCGCCGGCACAAACGGTGCCGATTCTCCGCATCTCGGAGAATCGCGGCTGGCGTCAGGGCGGCGTGGCACGGTTGCGCCGATTCTCTAGCCCCGGCACGGGGCTCGGAGAATCTCGCCCATGGCCTCTTCTCCTTTTGCTTCCCTTCAAAGTCATAAGTCTGTACCAAAACCTCCACCTCGCCACTTTAACTATTAGCTGGTGGGAAGCCAAACCAAACATGCTGGCAGCTGTTCTGTGCCCACATCCCAAGTGGATCGATGGTATTTAATTGAGGTCCAGGATGAAAATAACTCAGACAGAAAATTTAACCCAGTGAGTGCATTTCATCAAGTGAGGTGATCTGACACAGTTACCAAATCCCCTATTTCTGATCAGTGAATCTTCAAATCTAATAAGACAAGTGTGATACGTTATTAGAATATGTTCCATGCTAATTAATGTCTTTCGAGCTGTTCAAAATGAATTATCTTATTACTTTAGGAAAACCTATTATTCGTCATTACATATTGGGTGCTTAAAATGGTGGAACCTGAAAAGAATCTGTTTAATTTTTTTCAGCGACAAATTGTTGCAATGGTGGTTAATGGTTTCCAGCTGTATGCAGCTGCAAACATTCCTCTAGCAATTGGTCTTCTACTGGAATGAGTGCACGGATGCTTTGTTCAAATGCTCTATCTGCTCTCCAAAGCTTCTGGATTTCCTGTCAAACATCAGTAGCTGTATTTCATAGCAGAGCTGGAATTTAAGAATGGTTTTATTTTAACTATTTATGTTCAGGTCCATGGTTTCAGACAATCGTGCAGCATTATATTGATTTTCCTTCCATCCTCAAAGCTTTGAGTGAATTGAAAATGAGGATGATTATTATTTTGAAATCTCCGTCGAGGTTTTGCACCACATCAATTGTCTTCACTCGCTCCAGTAATTAGGCTGATGCAGTGATTTTAAATTCAATCTGTAGGCTTTATCTGCTCGCACAAAGAGGAGTATTCAATTCCTGTGGACAAAACTTGACTGGTTCTATTTAAAATTTAAACCTGCTGAGAGTAAAAGCATCTTCCACGTATGTTCCTGTATCCTTAGGAACCAGCATCAAATAACTCGCATTTGTGAAAAGAAGTGTTGCTCCTTCAACTTTGAAAAGGAACTGAAATAATTGAAACCGATAATAAGGTGAAAAGCACTGAAAACATCTCCATAGCGATTTCTCATTTATTCGGTTGGCTTAATGGGAAAGCAGTGAATTAATCCCACTTCTTTAAGTTGCTTAAAAAGACACCTTTTGGAGCTGAGATTAGTTTTTGTAGTTTGATTGACATTCACACTGGAAAGGAAGTGATTGACAAACACTTCAGGGTAATTTGCTGTCGGTTCTTGGTATTCTCGCTTCACGTAGCTATAACTGGCCTGTATCAAAACTTCAAAGTAAAATGCATGTTTGGGGTTTCCTTTCTTTCGACGTTCCATTGTCTTTCGGCCACAATTGTCTCTACTCAATAGATTTGGGGTCACATCTGAAAAGCAAATTGAGATGCATTTCAATGCAGCATGGCTTGACTCTTCAACAGTTTGGCACTATAGAAAGTACAACGATTGAAAAAGAAATAACCTATGACACAATCACTTAGCAAATGACCACTGAAGTGATTTATTTAACTCAGTGAGACACTAACATACCGCCAAAGAAATGTTGCCTTTAAAAACAGCATATATTTAAAATGGACGGAGTACTAGCATGCCTTTCTATCATCATTTAGTATCAATAAACCACCAACTTTGTAAGCTATCATGATCATTTGAATTGTTTCAAGGGCCTGTGCCAGAAGATGGCTCCAATCTTCGTTGTCTCAACTCAACCATCACATCTCCTCAATCTCCTCCTCTCATGTTCAGAAGGGATCCTGCATTTTTCCATATTCTCTATCCTTGGTTCTCATTGCCGAGACCTAGCTCCTCCCCGTTGGCTTCATCTGAAAGCATGGGATTCGCTTCCAATATACAGTGATACTATCTTTCTGCTCCCAACATTAATTTCAGGGCTGTTACTGCACTATACAATGGTATAACCATTGGCGTGCAGAGGGGGGGGGGGGGGGGGGCCGACGGTGCGTTGGCCCCGGGCATCCATTGGATGGAGGCATCAGCAGATCTTCCTCAAGGCTCCCCTACCTCCCGTTTGCTTCTACCCGCAGCGTGTGGGGAGGGAAGCGTTCAGTACGCCGGGAAGAGATCCTTTGGGTCTCTCTCTGCCTGCGTTCTGTGTGAAGGCGATCCACACAAGATTGAATGTTCCGCTGTGGGCTGAGAGAGATGGAAGAATGAATTGCAGTTGGAGCAATGCTTTTGTGTATGTGTATGTATGTCTGTGTGTGGATGATGGTAAGTTCTCCTCACGTCACATCATTCACGAGTTGCGATTCTTTTAAAACTGTGCTAATTGTTGCCTGACAGCCTAGAATTCTGCCGCTCGACTCCCAGTGACTCCAGAGAAGCCAATCCCACTGTGAGCAGATAGGTGACATAAACCACTGACAGGGTGAAATCACACAGAATCATCCATTAAGCCCGAATTTCTCTTAGAAATATAACATATCCACCTGATTCCATCTCGCCCTTCAGAATTCCGATCGGAATTGCCAGGAAAAAGAGCATGTTTATTGGATGTTTCAGTTAATTTGTGATAATCGAAAAGAAAAATCAATTATGTTCTGATTATAGCAAAAGTATTCTGCATTCTACTTGGTTCATATCTTCATTAATTAGCATCTCCTATCAAACTAATGGAGAGAGATGGTGGGGCTGTTTAATTTTGTCCAATTGCTCTACAGCATAATTTACTTTTTGCACATTGTAAAGTAGGACTTTTAATACGAAAATAATCCAAGGCTGTTGCAGTAATCCACCATCCCTCCATTTAATTTCCTGTCAGCCTAATCAGGTTGCTTTCACCCACAGCTGCCTTGGTGGTTTGCTTTGCAATGTTTCTGGAAGAGTGGGGAGGTAGGAGATTAATCACTGCAAACAAATATCTTCACTTTCATCACTGGTTTTCTTCTATACAGACAGAGAGAAAAGGGGGCCGGGCTTCGAGCATTTTATTGCTTCTTAATATGGGGTTAGGTTTTAATAAAAGTTAAACGGTCTCTGACCAAATTGATTTTGTGCAGTTATCCATGTCACAAGGAAACACGTTTGCCGGTGTAACTGCCTGAAGGATTTTGCTGTCCCTTAGCCCCAGTGAGAGCTTTGTGAAATGCATTCAAAAGTGTGGCATCGGAGGAACTATAATGACACAATGCAAGACTGACCTTGCTTTAAGACGAGTGCTATTGCCATGCGCATAAAGTGGGGGGGGGGGGGGGGGGGGGGGGGGGGGTTGGTGCTACTTGAGTCTTTGGGGCATACAATCAAGATTTGCCCCGGGCATCACCAAACCTCTGCACGCCGCTGGGTATAACTGACACCAGGTCCTAGATGATTTGCAATATTTTAAAGTTGAACATCAGCAGAATGTGAATTATTCTATTTGGCTTTCATCAGAACCTGAGTCCACCAACTTTCCTGGCTGTTTTTTGAGATGAAACCTGAGAGTGCACAACATTGGGGTTCAGTTTGATCTCAAGCTGATATTTGAATTACACATTGGTATTGTTGACAGAATCTGTAACTTCTGGAATTTCACCCAATCATACCACCAGCATTCCCCTCCATATGTTTACCACCTCCTTCTTGGAAATAAAACCTCAGAATGCTTCACAGCTCCAGGGTCCCAGGTTTGATTCCCGGCTGGGTCACTGTCTGTGCGGAGTCTGCACGTCCTCCCCGTGTGTGCGTGGGTTTCCTCCGGGTGCTCCGGTTTCCTCCCACAGTCCAAAGATGTGCGGGTTAGGTGGATTGGCCATGCTAAATTGCCCGTAGTGTCCTTAAAAAGTAAGGTTAAGGGGGGGGGGGTTGTTGGGTTACGGGTATAGGATGGATACGTGGGTTTGAGTAGGGTGATCATTGCTCGGCACAACATTGAGGGCCGAAGGGCCTGTTCTGTGCTGTACTGTTCTATGTTCTATGTTCTATTCAAGAACTCTTCAATAAATCCTTGAGGTGCCCCTTGTGCTTCAATGGCAACGCACTTCTGAATCAAAAGGTTGTGGGTTCAACCTAGTTTTGGTGAGGACGCCGTGTCGAATTCTGTGCTCTGGAATATTGGGCGAGATTCTCCCAAAACGGGAGAAATCGTAAAGCTGCCGTAAAACCCGGGCGGGTTTTACGGCAGCGGGCCCCTTCCCGACGGAGGACCGATTCTGGTCCCCGGTCGGGGCTAGCAGCCCGACGCCGTAGGCTCCGGTAAGCGGGCTTAACGATTTTCGTTAAATCGATTTTCGGAAAATCGTTAAGCCCGCTTACCGGAGTTAGCGCCGGCTGACGCGTCATATGACGTCAGCCGCGCATGCGCAGTTTGGAAGACTCCAACCCGCGCATGCGCGGGTGACGTCATCGCGTTTTTGCGCGAAACCCGCGCATGCGCGGGCCGGGTTGCCCCTCAGCCGCCCCGCGAATGGATACTGCGGGGCGGCGGAAGGACAAGTAGTGCGCGGGCATCGGGCCCGCTGCCCGCGATCGGTGCCCACCGATCGCGGGCCCATGGCACCCTTGGCACGGCCGTGGTACTGCCGTGCCAATCGGTGCCATGGTTATAAAAAGCGAGTTTGTGACGCCGTTTTTATGAATGGCAAGACCAGGTGTGTTTGCCGTTCGTGAAAACGGCGGAAAGGGCTGGGACTTCGGCCCATCTAACAGCTGAGAATCGCTGCCGGCTGTAAAAAAACGGCGGCAGCGATTCGGGTCGGGACTTCGGCGGGGGGGTGGGAGAATAGCGGGAGGGCGGCAAAAATGTCGGGAAGGCCCTCCCGCTATTCTCCCACCCGTCGTGGGGGGTGGAGAATTTCGCCTATTGTAACTAACTTTAGGCATTACGGGCGCGATTCTCCGCTCCCACGCCGGGTGGGAGAATCACGGGAGGGCCGCTCTGGCACCCCCCGCGATTCTCCCACGCCCCCCAAAATGGCGTGTCGCGTTTTGCGTGTCGCCGCTCGGAGAACCTGGTCGCTGCCGGCGTGAACATGGTGCCAAAAGCTGGTTTGTGAATTGTGGGGGGCGGAGAGGGGAGTGAGCATCACGGCCGTGCTCGGGAGGGGACTGGCCCGCGATCGGTGCCCACCGATCGTTGGGCCGGTGTCTCAAAGGGACGCGCTCTTTCCCCTCCGTCGGCCCGCAAGATCAAGCCGCCACGTCTGCGGGGCAGCGGAGGGGAAGACGGCAAATGCGCATGCGCGGGTTGGAGCCGTCGTGACGTCAGCTGCGCATGTGCGGGTTGGAGCCGGCCAACCTGCGCATTCGCGGCTGACGTCATTAGGCACGCCAGCCGCGTCATTCTCGGCGCGCCGGGCCTTGACGCCAGCGACAAGGCCCCATGGCCGAGATTTACGGCACGGCCCTCCTAGCCCCCCGGGAGGGGGGGTGGGGAGGGGGGAGAATAGGGGACGAGGAGTGGCCTCCGACACCGTCGTGAACCTCTCCAGGTTTCACGATGGCGTCGGACCTTGCGGAGAATTCCGCCCCACACTTCAGGAAGTCCTCACAAAGAATGCAGAAAAGATTAATGAGAATGGTTCCAGGAATGGGGAACTTGAGGTAGGTGGATATATTGGAAAAGCTGAGCTGTTCTCTTTGAAGAAGAGAAAGTTAGAGGAGATTTGATAGAGATGTTCAAGATCATGAGGGGTCTGGACAGAAGACATAGGGAGAAACTATTGCCATTGGCAGAAGGTTGGAGAACCAGAGGACACCAAAGGCAATGTGAGGAAAAACCTTTTTCATAAGCAGCGAGTGGTTAGGATAAGCAGCGAGTGGTTGGAATTTGGAATGCACTGCCTAAAAGTAGTGTGGAGGCAGGTTCAATAATATTTTTCGTAAGGGAATTGCATCATTATCTGAAAAGAGGAAATTTGCAAGGTTAGCAGAAAGGGCAGGAAAGTGGGATTGTCTGAGTTGCTCTTGCAGGAGCTGACATTGACACAAAATGACGAATGGACTCCTTCTGTGCTGCAGTGGTTGTTATGCCACCCTGGGCAAGTGCACAGTCATTTCCAGCCCCAAGTGCCCCGGAGTCACAACATGAGTGAATTAACCAACAATACTTCCAAAAAAATCTGGAGGTATTTGGCCCTTGGCTACCCAATAATTGCAGTCATCAGGTTTGTAAGTAGAAACACAATTACTGTTTATTTATAACAAGAATAACGATGAAATATGCAGTAAACACAACTGGATAACGACAAGCTAACCTACGATTCCCCTTTAACTGTTCCACCTCTACCCACACACACATAAGACAGACAAACACTGAGGGGGAAAAGAGGTAAACATAATAAGGATGAAGGCCACATTTCCCATTTTACAATGAACAAAAACCAAAGAACAGGCCCTTCGGCCCTCCATGCCTGCACCGATCATGTGTCCTATCTAGACAAATCGCCTGTATCCTTCAATACCCCATCTGTCGGTGTTTATCTAGATAAGTCTTAAAAGCCACTAACGTATCTGCCTCAACCACCTCACTCGGCAGTGCATTCCAGGCCACCACCACCCTCTGTGTAAAAAACATAAGTTCCCATCCCTGGTCACCCTGCAAGCATGTCTCCATAATCACGATTATATCATACCCGTTTACATCTATTTGCACAATTAGTTAATCTGTTTTATTGTGTATGCTTTGCGTGTTAAGCTTGTCTTTTTAACATTACTTGTCTTGCCCCCAATATTTTTCACTGTGTCCCTGTTTGAATCTGGCTCTTGGTTTCTCTGCATATCACTTTTATTATTTCCCTTTCTGTCTTTAGATTTTGTCCTTGTTTCTTCCTCCTCTGACTCCCAAGCCTTGATATCGTCCAGGTCTTGCTACATTTGGACATGGACTCCTTTAATGTTGCATAGAAAGGACAGCACCTTTGGCAGTGCAGAATTCCCTCAGTACTGCACTGAATTGGCAGCCTCCATTTGCAATAAGTCTCTGGAGTGGCACTTGAACTTTCTGAATCAGACAGGAGAGTGTTACTATGGAACTATGGCTAACACGCGACATTGTAGGATTGTAATAAAAATTGTCGTACTCTATTTTTAGAGTTGACTTATTACCAACTATAACTAATTCCTTGTCGAATTTATTCATTTTACATATGTATTTATCAAATAACAAATTAATGGTTCTTGGCAGCAGTTCCAGAATGACCAATACATTTTAACTGCACTTTCACCAATTGACTGAGTTTCACACTTAGAAACATTGACCAGTGTCACAATATACATCCATGTATATAATGGAGTGCAGACAGGCAGTGATTGACACACAGGATGACCAGTAAACACACAGAACGCAGCAGCCAATCACCAGACAAGACGCGACCACTATAAAGCCAGAGGGCACCAGTTTTCCCGCTCTCTCGGGATCCAGCCTCTGAGACAGTCAGAGCTCGTGAGCATTAGCCAGTGCAAACACCATGTGGTCTGGTCAGGCTAGCCTCAGGTCTCCAGTCAAGTCAGCATAGTGTCAACCCACAGTTGAACATGTAAAATAGTTAGATGTTAAATAAAATCGTGTTGCATCTCATCAAGTGTTGGAAGTCTGTCTCTCGCTACACTGCATCAAACGCAGTCCACATGAAATGAAAATCGCTTATTGTCACGAGTAGGCTTCAATGAAGTTACTGTGAAAAGCCCCTAGTCGCCACATTCCGGCGCCTGTCCGGGGAGGCTGGTACATAGATCCAGCCTACCCAACACATCAACCAGAATCTCACACTCTCCCACCAGCAGATATTTAGGCAGGGGAGCCCTCCTCCTCCATCAGAAGCCCCCTTTTGAAGTTGGTCGCTCCACCCTGATGGTCCAGCAGCCTCCGGACCATCCTTCTCCTTCCCATGCACATCTCTTCCGTCCACCCTCAGTCTCTCCCTTGAGATCCCAATCATCCACTTTGTGCCCCTGCCCAAGGCCTTTACTACCCCCCCAACCCCCTTTGCTCTGCGACCCCTTGAACTTAGTTGGGCCTCCAGTGTTCCTGCAATTCTTCTGTGTGTTTTAATAATGTGACTAATTACAATGATTACAATAATGAGTTTAATTACAATGATTACAAAGTACAATTACAAAATGCTGTGGAAGCAATTTTCATCCTTGTTTTTGCTTGTGAATGGGGTAATAGCATCCCTGAAAACTGGGGGTGCACATGTATTGCACTTTCCCCCTGATGATCAAAGTTTTGGGTCGGAGAATTGGTGGTGACGCTGGAAATTCCCACCATGCCGCTCCGACGCCAGGACGCGATTCTCCGGCGACCAGAGAATCGGCGGCAGTCGCACGCACATGGTCGACGCCGCGCCGGTTGGAGGCCATTTTCAAAGGCCGACGCGGCGATTCTCCGCGATTGACAGGCCGAGTTCTGCTGGCGTAGTTCCAACCTGGTTCCACCCGGCGGGAGCTCGGACTCGCGGCCCTGCTGGGTGTCCTGGTTGGGGGGGGGGGGGGGGGGGGGATCAGACTCCTTTGCTCCTTTGGGCAAGTAAAAATCACTCCCACTGAATGGCTGTCTGCAGCTCTCATCATGATTTCCTTCCACCCTCTCCTTAACTTACCTGCCCACATTTCCCACCCTATCTGATTAATGAGCTGCTGAGAGTTTGTGAGCAGCTTCTTAATAGGAATCTTTAGGCCATAAAAATACTTTAATCGTTAATTGATAGATCAACAGCAGGAAAAGCAATAACTGGCATGTGTGTAGAGATTTTTTATGCATTAGAAGATCCCAGGCCTGTTCACAGAAGAGTTATCAAACAGATCTTGACAGACTTTAAGGAGTGTCTTAAAGGAGGAAAGAATGGTGGAGAGTTTGGATTGGATTTGTTCGATTGGATTGGATTTGTTTATTGTCACGTGTACCGAGGTACAGTGAAAAGTATTTTTCTGCGTGCAGCTCAAACAGATCATTAAGTACATGAAAAGAAAAGAAAATACATAATAGGGCAACACAAAGTACATAATGTAAATACTTAGACACCGGCATCAAGTGGAGCATACAGGAGTGTAATATTAATCAGATCAGTCCATAAGAGAGTTGTTTAGGAGTCTGGCAACAGTGGGGAAGAAGCTGTTTTTGAATCTGTTAGTGCGTGTTCTCAGACTTTTGTATCTCCTGCCCGATGGAAGAAGTTGGAAGAGTGAGTAAGCCGGGTGGGAGGGGTCTTTGATTATGCTGCCCACTTTCCCCAGGCAACGGGAGGTGTAGATGGAGTCAATGGATGGGAGGCAGGTTTGTGTGATGGACTGGGCTGTGTTCACGACGCTCTGAAGTTTCTTGCGGTGTTGGGCCAAGCAGTTATCATACCAGGCTGTGATGCAGCCAGATAGGATGCTTTCCATGGTGCACCTTAAAAGTTGGTAAGCGTCAGCATGGACATGCCGAATTTCCTTAGTTTCCTGAGGAAGTATAGGCGCTGTTGTGATTTCTTGGTGGTAATGTCGACGTGGGTGGGTGGATCAATTCAGACTTTTGTTGATGTGCACACCTCGGAATTTGAAGCTGCTAACCATCTCCACCTCCGCCCCATTGATGCTGACAAGAGTGTGTACAGTACTTTGCTTCCTGAAGTCAATGACCAGTTCTTTAGTTTTGCTGGCATTGAGGGAGAGATTGTTGTTGTGACACTACTCCACTAGGTTTTGTATCTCCCACCTGTATTCTGAAACGTCATTGTTCGAGATTCAACCCACTATGGTCATGTCGTCAGCAAACTTGTAGATGGAGTTGGAACCAAATTTTGCCACGCAGACGTGTGTGTACAGGGAATATAGTAAGTGGCTAAGTACACAGCCCCGGTATTGAGGACTATCTTAGAGAAAATGTTGTGGTTTATTCTTGCGGATTGTGGTCTCTGGATCCAGTTGCAGAGTGAGGAGCCAAGTCCTAGGTTTTGGAGCTTTGATATGAGCTTGGCTGGGATTATGGTGTTGAAGGCAGAGCTGTAGTCAATAAATCAGAGTCTGATGTTGGAGTCCTTGTTGTCGAGATGCTCCAAGGATGAGTGTAGGGCCAGGGAGATGGCGTCTGCTGTGGACCAGTTGCGGCGGTATGCGAATTGCAGTGGATCTAGGCATCCTGGGAGTGTGGAGTTGAAGTGCTTCATGACAACCTCTCGAAGCACTTCATTACGATTGATGTCAGGGCCACCGGATGGTAGTCATTGAGGTACATTGCCTGGTTCTTCTTTTGCACAGGTATGGTGGTGGTCTTCTTGAAGCAGGATAGAGGTTAGAGGTTCGCGATATAGGTTTAGGTATCACAGCAAAGTCTTTGCTCCTTCCTGAAAGTTGTCGAACATAAATCAAAAGTATACCAGGAGTGCAATTAATAGTAAATAAAAGTGGTTAGCACAGTTACTTCACAGCTCCAGGGTCCCAGGTTTGATTCCCGGCTTGGGTCACTGTCTGTGCGGAGTCTGCACATTCTCCCCGTGTGTGCGTGGGTTTCCTCCGGGTGCTCAGGTTTCCTCCCACAGTCCAAAGATGTGCAGGTTAGGTGACTTGGCCACGTTAAATTCCCCTTAGTGTCCCAAAAGGTTGGATGGGGTTACTGGGTAACAGGGATATGGTGGAAGTGTGGGCTTAGGTAGGGTGCTCTTTCCAAAAAAAGGGCCGGTACAGACTCGATGGGTTGAGTGGCCTCCTGCTGCACTGTAAATTCCATGATTCTATGAAAATACTGCAGAAGCTGGAAATCTGAAATAAAAACAGAAAAACTGGATAAACTCAGCAGACTTGGCAGCAACTGCGGAGAGAGAAACAGAGTTAACGTTTTGAGTCCATATGACTCTTCTTCAGAACTGAAGAGGGATAGAAATGAAATTAATTATATAGATGGGGGTAGGATAGAATATAAGGTCAGGGATAAGTTGGAGCTGAGGTGAGACTGACAAAAATGGTCTTGACATAAGACAAAGGGAGTGTTGATGGTGGAATTAAGGGCTGAAGAAATACTAATTGTGACATAAAGATAAGAGAGCAGAACCTTGTGACCAGATGAGACAATCACAGGGTGATATACTCTCACTATTAAATAATAGTTATTGTGTGGGTGATGGACTGACAGGGAAACGTGTCACCTGTAATGTTGATAATACCTATCACAACATTGCCAACTATAGGAGATAATTTAGTTATTTAAACTGAGTTTTCAGTTATATCCCTGGCATATATTGAACTTAATACATATAGTTGTCTGTTAATACATATGTCAGACTTTTAGCTCTTAGCTTAAACCTTTAGTTACCTGACTGATGATGAAATCTATTTTACTCATTGAGAACATGACATCGTTGTTGCATTGTTCACATGATGAAGATTGAAAAGTAGGAGAGGCTCCTACCAACCACCTGCTTACTATAATTTTCATCAAATTTTGTAATAGGAATTTAGATTATCAAACAGCACAAACATGATTTGTTCCACAAATTTCTCCATCTATTTTGCTTTTTATGAGGCAAACAGCTGTATTTAGGATTGAACTTGCTGTTGAAATATAAACCTTACCCCTGTGCATTTTCTGTTACACGCAGACACATACCACTCTGCTGGTTTGGAGTCAAACAAAAGACTTGGAACATTTTTCATTCCCACTGTCCTGGATTTTCTCCAGTTACTTCAGGCTAGTTATTAGGATTCAGAGACAAAGAGGATTATTATTGATTCAGGTAAAATCCTCTTTTTTGTTAAATATTATAGTTATTCAGTTTTTTCCACATTCCAGGCATACAACAATTTCATCTTATAAATGTATATTTTGAGAAAAGATGTTGATCCGGCAAGGAAATACTGACAGATTTGTATTTAGCTTACCATAATGTACTATGTGGCAGTGGAAATATTTGGTCACGCATACATTAATTCCCCATATGCAATAATGGAACATTGCTTTACTGAATAATAGATTATTATTTTATGAACATGATACTCAGCCAGTACTGCAATTAATACATTATTAGTTTGGAAATATAGAATGGGATAATCTTTGCCCCTTTTCCCTTACCTCTTGGTTGTGCACAACAAGATATATGGGCAGGACTTTCCAATACTGCCTGCTGTGGAATCACAGCGAATGGGACGGACAATTTGATGGAGCAGCAGAAGGTCCATTAACTTTGGATAGAGATTTTTGGTCCCAACGAGGATGGGACTGGAAAATCCTGCCCTATGTTTTAGAGGGAGTGTTTTAAACATCCTGAGTGTTCTGACCTTAAAGAATAGACCTAAAACAGGCTTTCTGGTATGTTTAGACCGAAGGAAAAGATAAACGTTTAATCACACAGCATTCGAAATGTAACACTCACTTCCTCAAACACTCAGACACATAAACAGAAGAAAAGATGAGTGCTGGAGAGGAAGAATGCATTTTGGTTATCAACAGAACAACAAGAAACAAGTCACGTGTTTTAAATTAGTCATATAAGATGGGATGTATTATAGGCCTGATGAGTTCCTTCTCATAGTTCTGAAGATAAGTGGAGTTTAAAAGTCTTTGGGCGCGATTCTCCCACGCCCCCCAAAATGGCGTGTCTTGCAACACGCCGCTCGGAGAATCAACCCCTCGCCATTTTTCCCGGCGACCGGCGATTCTCCGGCCCAGATGGGCCGAGCAGCCTGACGACCCCGACGGGTTCACGCCGGCGGCAACCACACCTGGTCGCTGCCGGCGTGAACAGCGAGCGACAGGTAACTGTGGGGCCCGTGGGGGGCGGAGAGGGGATCGAGCACCACGGGCGTGCTCAGGAGGTGACTGGCCCGGGATTGGTGCCCACTGATCGTCAGGCCGGCGTCTGTAAACGACGCACACTTTCCCCTCCACCGCCATGTCTTGCGGGGCAGCGGAGGGGAAGACGGCAACTGTGCATGCACGGGTTGGAGCCGGCCAACCTGCGCATGCGCGGCTGACGTCATTTAGGTGCCGCCGGCCGCGTCATTCTCGCCGCGCCGCTTTGACGCAAGCGTCAAGGCCGGCGCCCGAGTCTCCCGCAATGCCACTCTTCGCCGCCGGTGGTGGTGGGGGGGAGAATAGGGGGCGAGGAGCAGCCTCCGACGCCGGAGTGAAACAGTCCGGGTTTCACTCCGGCGTCGGCTATTGCGGAGAATTTCGCCCTTTGGGTTTTCTCATTAAGTTGAGGCCAAGATTCTGTAGAAACCTTGGAGGTGGGAATAAATTAATAACTCTCTCACTACCTGAATTAATTGGTTGTTAGGTAGGGTTCTTTGCTTCTTTCTGAGTGGTGGTTTCCCTTTGTACTGTCTAGCCCAGAAGACCTGCACCTGGCTCGTCCTTGGAACAATATGATGTTATCTCAAGTCAGTTTCGATCATGTGGCTATATGATCAATACATCTATTATCCACATAGATGATACAATGCTAGATGTCATTGCAATACAATGAAAGATGAATTGTGGCCAGTCACACCTGCCTTTAATAAACTGATCTGAAGAAGAGTCATACAGACTCAAAACATTAACTCTATTTTTCTCTCCAAAGATGCTGCCAGACCTGCTGTTCCTTTCCAGCAGTTTCTGTTGTTATTTCTGATCTCAGAGCAGGCTTTCACAGTGAGGGCGACATTGTAGATTCTTTCTCTCTAGCCCTCAGCTAGGCAAATATTCCTGCCTCCTCTAAAACCTCACAAACACGGTCTCTTCAATCTGATCTCAAGCTAAACTCAAGTGTTTTGTGTAATGAGCAATAGAGTCGTCATTTCTTTCGCTTCAGGTACAATATAGATTGCCTCTACCTCATGCTCTCACTCTCTCAGTTGGCTGAAGAACACACCAAAACAAAACAGTTGTCTGTGTCCAATATTCAAGAACTTGTAGGAAAACCTGTAACCTGATCCCAAAAATGGCTTCCTCTGTCCTCTTCTCCAAGACAAACACATTGGCTCACTAAGTAGAGATGCTAATTAACTATCTTTGAACCCAACTCTCTTTCATCTTTCATCTTAAAATAAGTGGATAATGTTCAACTGAACTGTTTAAAATCTGATACCAATAACATTTTTCTAGGACTTTGGGAAACTCATAATCTATTTCTGATATACTCAGACAGCTGCCATTGTCTCAAAGTATAAATATATTGCACCATCTTTTCAGTCAAACAATTCAAGTCTATCTTTGAACCCTAAGGATCAAACCACCCAGGTGTACTGTCAGGCAGACTGCTAAACAGGTCACATGAACCCTTCATTTACGCTACTTTTAAAGATACAATCCCAAAGTGTAATGATCTTATAAACCTCATTGCTGAAAGCAGTTCATTGAATCCAATTGTAGCAAAATCATTTTTGGTAAGAGTAGAAGCTCTGCTTCAGCCTTGGATACGGTGTGTCTGTGTGTTTGTTTCAACCAAACTTTTGTGTCAAAGCAATATTTTTACAATTTGTCAAAAATGTTCCCTTTAAATGTTCTGTTTTAAAGTATTGTATTAACACTAGTTTAAAAAGTGAGTTGTGGGATGAGAGGTGGTTATGATGAAAATGAACTAGCTTTGACGTTGTTTCCATATAGTCTGTTGGTGATGAGTTGTTCACTGGCTTGTCTAACATTTGATAAATGATTCATGCCTATTGTGCTGAAGAATTGCTGGTCCCATGTGTTCAGCAGGGGACCTGGCAGGCTTTCGTTTTCTGGTTATGAACAGCAAGAGATAAAACACAGAGTCAGGCACAGGCAGGGAGGCAGAAGGGGCATTGAAAAGAATCGAAGGCAAGAGATGTTGGTAGAAACCATTTTAGACCACAAGACACAGGAGCAGAATTAGGCCACTCGGCCCATTGAGTCTGCTCCGCCATTCAATCATGGCTGATATTTTTCTCATCCCCATTCTCCTGTTTTCTCCTGTTGCACGTTTTGCTATGAGTGTAAAACGCGTTTATTGGGGTGTATTAACTTGCCTGTGTTAAAGGCCGTGTGCTTAACACCACTAGGCTCTGTCTTATGTATTTTTCAGCTCAGGAGTCGCCAGTTGCCCAATAGACAACTCACAGATATCTCAAGGTCAGGTTCAAAGTAATAAAACGATACACCGATTAGTAAGTTCCAAACGATCAATATTTATTATACAATTATAATAAATACGCATGCACACACTAAGGGACTAAGCTATGACTAAACTAAGCAAACAGAATACTTAACTACACAGGAACAGGCAAGGTCAGGGAGCGAGGCCTTCGTCCCGGTCTTGGGCTGCAACCTTCAGAAAGCGTGCTGGTCACTGGGGGTCTAGCGGGCTTGGTTCGCGTAGCGAGCGTCGTATTGGCACTTACGGTTCGGCGGCTGGTGCTCAACGGCTGGAGTCAGGATACGAGTTGGAGGTCTTGGTCAAAGCCGGAGCACGAAAACAACAGACAGGACCATTTGTGGGGGTCTATATTTATAGGGGTCCCCAATGTCCTTCCCTCTTTCTGGGCGGGCTTTACCTGTAGGTATCGATTGGATAGCTTCCAATCGATATCTTTTGAATTCCTCCAATGTAAGGGTCTTTCTCGATGGTGGGGGCGGTTTCTATAGTGGATACTTCTGGTGCCGCTCTGTCTGGACATCCACTCAAGTATCTTATTCAAACCCAAATGTTGCCATTGTGTGTGCCTAGATCTGGACTGCCTCATTAGTATGTAGAACGTTCTGCCATTATCACCTTTGGTTGGAGATCTTCCACCTGGCCAGAAACTGGTTTTGCTGCTTGCAAAATGCTAATGAGTGTTTGCAGGCTTTTTGCCTTGGCTAAACTGTTTTTCCCTACAGTCTTAGCGATTCTCCATTTTGTTTGGTTCAGTGTCCATTTTAGGTGGCTACAGTGGCTACATTCCCTCCTTGTGATCCTCACAATCAAAATATTGTGAAGGATCACCTATGTACGTTGCCTTGAGTGCATCTGGGTTGCCTTCTTTGTGTTCCCTGACCTCGGCAAGCTCCTGAGCGTCTACTCTGTCCTCAATTATGGGAAGAAAAATTTTTTACCTTACATCTCTACTTGGCGCTATGTCAAAGGGGACATGCATTACCACAAACGGGAACCTCTACCTATCACAATTATCCTTAACTTAACTTAAACATTTCCTTACAGACTAAACCTCATCCATTCATACCACATCACATAACATTTCCTGACTCGGCAGTCGAGTTCAGGACAATATAATACATGGGTATATATTTCATTTTATTACACAGTACTTTATTCATCATGGGGCAAAGGGGATTGATGAAATCGAAAAATAGGAGATCGAACTCCATAGACGGTTGAGGGGCAGGAACGGGAGGCTCTCCTCTTCCACTTCCTCAACCTGAGGGTCTGTACAAGTATGGCGAGGATCGCAATCACTAGCAGTGATTCAATCACGTATAGTAAGAAGTCTTACAACACCAGGTTAAAGTCCAACAGGTTTGTTTCAAACACGAGCTTTCGGAGCACGGCTCCTTCTGAAGAAGGAGCCGTGCTCCGAAAGCTCGTGTTTGAAACAAACCTGTTGGACTTTAACCTGGTGTTGTAAGACTTCTTACTGTGCTCACCCCAGTCCAACGCCGGCATCTCCACATCATGTCAATCACGTATGACATGGAGTACCATGTCATAAATTTTGTGCACCAGGTCTGAACCTCACTGATCAGAGCTGAGCACTGGGGAGTGGCTGTAAGTGAAACATTTACGGTGGGGGTTGTGGGGGAAACGTGTCTTGCTTCCACACAAACAAATATAACATTTAAAAGCAATAGGTGAGCTTCCATCATCTTCAACTTGTTCTTCCTTCTTTCTTCCTCCTGTATGGACAATCCTTGCTTCGATCCCTGTCTCGTCCTTCGAAAGCTATGGGATCAAGCACAGTATCTGTCAATACAGCTTAATATCCGTACTTGTTAGTGTATCTGTCTTTCAATTCCAATTGACCCATTAAAAATGACTGGCCAAGTCACACCCTGTGACTCCCCTCATTTTTTTTTTTCAAAAGCGAATTTAATGAACACAATACACCTAACAACTCTCCTCCTGCGAGCCGTCTCGCAGGCTTTGCTCATTTACCATCCGAATGTTCCTGGATGTAAATAGCATGTGGGATGGCGGCCTAAGGGCTGCCTAACGAAAAATGAAAACAAATTTGAAATGAAAGGTCGAATGGGTTGCGTATGGGCCGCTACGGGTGCGAGTTGGATGGGATCCCCGGGTAGGGCGTGCTGTGCCATACCCGAGCTTGGCTGACCAAAGTGGGTTCTCAGACAGGGCGGGTCCTCAATGCCGTTTGTCCACTGCCTGAGTAACCTGGATTAAACGGGTAAGAATGTGTTTATCATGGATTTGCAGCCTCTATTCGCCGAATAGAGGGGCACCTAACAAAACAAGGGAGCCAAGATGCTCCAACTGAGGACAGAACCTGAAGTTCTCACAGGTATCTGCAGATAAGCTATTGTGTGTGTAAGGCGGTCACAATCCTTACGACTTGAAAAGATCTCCAATCAAACGGGTTTGGGAACTGAAGTTCTCAAAGGTATCGGCGGACAAGCTAACGTGTGTGTGAGGTGGTCACAATCTTTTCAGCTGAAAAGAAGATGTCCATCCTCCAACTGAACCATTTACATTCCTGAAAGACAAACAAACATAAAACGATAAACAAACATACGTGCAGGTTCCATCAGAAATGACATCGCTTCCCTCAAACGATTCCTATGTTACATCATCTGGACACCTCACTTTTCCTCTGTCTCTGTGAACAGGGTCACAAAGGGGTTGCCGTATCGGGATTCAGACACCGTGTCGTCCTGCTCTCCCGGATCCCACACCCTTGTGTGGATCAGGCATGATATTTTTGAATTGTGTGACCGGGGGTCACTTTCATCGTTGCGGACAAGTCGGTACGAATTGTCCCTGTGCCAGAGTGTTGGGTCCAAAAGTGAATGGGTATTGTCGGGGTCGTCAGGGTCGGGTGGTGGGTCTGTGTTTTTAATGTAAGTGACTTCCATGGGGTCACTGTAGTCGGGGTCATAGTCGCTGCTATGTGGGCTGTAGTGTGGTGTGCTGTGGCTGTCCTCAGAGTCAGTGTCTGCATCGCTGTCTCTGCCGCGGCAGCTTGTGGGCGTTTCGGGGCGTGGTCTGTCATGGTCAGTGGGCGGAGTCGTGGGCGAGTCCGATGAAGAACTGGTCTGTGAGGGGGATGGTGGAAACGTGTCTCTAGTGGGTGGGGTGAGGTGTTCTGCTGCATCTAGCAGGACATGGTGTGCATGGTTGGCCTGTGTTCCATATGCCTTTAACTGGTTGATATGGAACCACGTGGTCTTACCATTAGGATATTTAATCCTATAAACTGAGGGGCTAATTTTATCCGAAATTGAGTATGGGCCGGAATATTTTGGAGCCAAAAAACTGCTGGGGTTGTAAACAGATAACATTACCTGTTGCCCAACCTGGAATTCTGTGGGGTGTACGGTCTTATTAAAGAATGCTGTGCGTTGTTTACGGCGTTTCCCTAGCTGAACTGCGGCTGCAATCTGTGCAGACCTCACAGTCTCAACCAAGTCTTTAACTGTCTTTTCGTGTGTGAGGGCCGTCACTTCGGGGCTAGTCATGCCCAGTCCTAAAAGGAATTCTGTACCTTTCATAGGGCGTCCGGTCATGAGTGTGTGTGGTGTGTATCCTGTGGAAGTGGAAACTGTATTTCTGATGAACATTAATGCAAATGGGAGCACTGAATCCCATGTGGAGTTGTTCTCTTGAACCATTTTCCTAAGCGTTGATTTTAGGGTCCGATTCATGCGCTCTACAATCCCGCTGGACTGTGGGTGATACGCAATATGAAAATTTTGTTTTATGCCAAATATTGTCAGGACGTTCTTCATGACCCGTCCTGTAAAGTGAGATCCCTGGTCCGAATCAATGCTACGGGGTAAACCCCATCTCGTGAAGATGTGGTGGGTCAGGATCTTTGCAGCTGTCTTAGCTGTATTCGTTCTAGAGGGGAATGCCTCTACCCATTTGGTAAAGGTATCGATGACCACCAGAACGTATTTATAGCCATTCCTACAAGGGGGCAATGGTCCTATAAAGTCGATCTGGAGGTTTGTCCAGGGGCCATTAACTGGTCGAGTATGCCGAAGTAGTGCCTTTTTAGAATACCTCTCCGGGTTATTCTGAGCGCATATAAGGCAATTCTCGATGTAGTGACCTACATCTGTCCTTAGGTTAGGCCACCAACAGAGCTGCCTGAGGTGCCTCGTGGTTGCGTCGGTCCCTTGGTGCCCGTGTCCATCATGGAACAAAGCAATCATTTCATTCCTGTCCTGCTGCGGGACCACATAAAGCTGATCCTTTATGATCACACCCTCATGTGTGGTCAGTGCGTGTCTGAATTTATCATATTGTGGCACAAAGTTGCCTTTGAAAATCTCCCTGAGATCCTCATCCTGCTTTTGTGCGTCTACTAAATCTTTAATACTGGTCTGTGAGACTTGGACTGCGCTCACAGGGGCGCTAGCTGGTGCGCTAGCTGGGGGTGTCCATAAGTGTCCTCGCCTGGAACCTGCCTTAGCCAGTGCGTCGGCTTTTACATTCCCAGGGGGGGATGACCTATGGTGGCTTCTTACTTTTATGATGCCGAAGGTCCTGTCCTTCGCTTTCTCCAAAATGTGCTTGAGTAAAGGGGCTGATGGAAGGGGTTTCCCATCTGCGGAGACAAAACCTCGTGTCCTCCACAGGGGCAGAAAATCGGTTAAACTATTGCAGACATATAAACTGTCCGAATATATGTCCGCTGGGCTGGGGAAAGAATCGGGGTGGTCCACTATATAAGCTATGGCCGCGAGCTCTGCTGCCTGCGCGCCTAAGTGTCCCGGTAATTTTAAAGCTATTTCTTCGAGAGCGCGCCCCTGCGCGTCCTCTACATAGATGCCGCATCCTGTGATACGCTCACCTTCTAAAACTGTGGATGAACCGTCTACGTATATCCTCAGTGGTCCACGCGTGTCTGTGGGTTGGGGACTTTGTTTTGGGTTCCCTATCTTCCTGGGGGGTGTCTTTGCTATAAAGGGTCCTGTGTTATGTAGGGGGGCTACAATTTCACATTCATGGGGCTGTCCTGGGTATTGGAGGTTGTCGGCTAAAAATGTGTGTGTGCGGGTCCGTTTTACTGTAATGTCCCGTCCTTGTAAGAGTAGTGTCCACCTAGCTGCCCTAATCTGGCTAACTGAACCGTCCTTCAGTCGACCGTCTAGGAGTAGCTGTGTGGGGGTGTGCTCGGTCAAAATGGTGGTGGGGTTGAGTCCGGTAATGTACGAAAAATACTGCACTGCCCAGAAGACAGCAAGGAGGTGCCTCTCGCAGGCTGAAAATCCTTGTTCAACTGGGTCTAACAGTCGGGAGGCATAAGCCACTGGTCTTAGCTGCTCGTGCCGTTCCTGAAGTAACACGGCCGAGAGGGTCAGATCTGTGCTCGCTACCTCTATTGCATATGGGGAGAGTGGGTCTGGGACTTGTAGCGCGGGTGCTGCGCTAAGGGCTTTCTTTAACTCCTCCACAGCCTCTGTATGCTGCGGAAGCCATTCCCAGGGGGCTCCTTTCTTAAGGAGGTCTGAGAGTGGGGCGGCTTTTGTCGCGAATCCGTCGATGTGGTTCCGACAATAACCAACCAGTCCTAAAAACGACCGGAGGGCTGAAACATTCTGGGGAAGGGGCAATTTGACGATCGAATCAATTCTTTTGAATTCGATCTCGCGTTTGCCGTGTGTGATGACTGTACCCAAATACATCACTTTACTTTCCAAAATCTGGGCCTTTCTTGGGTTAACTTTACATCCAATCTCGGTTAAAAGTTCCAGGAGTTCGGCCAGAAGCGTAATGTGCTCTGCCTTTGTGTCTGTCTGCAGTAGTAGGTCGTCTACATACTGTACCAGACATTCGGGGCGGGAAAATTTTTCTAAGCCATTCGCCAACTGTCGGTGGAAAATGGAGGGGGAATTGTGGAATCCTTGTGGAAGGCATGTCCACGTATACTGTTGTGTTTTGAAAGTGAAGGCAAATTTGTACTGGCACGCCTTTGCCAATGGGATTGACCAGAAGCCATTGCTAATGTCCAAAACCGTGAAATATTTGGAGTTGAGTCCCTGCTTGAGCATGGTCTCGGGACTTGTTGCTACCGTGGGGGCTACTGCTGGGGTTACTTTATTGAGTTCCCGATAATCAATGGTCAGACGCCATGATCCGTCGGGCTTTCTCACTGGCCAAATAGGAGCATTATTGGTCGAGGCTACTGTTCTAAGCACACCTTGCTCCAATAAGCTACCTATCACTTTCTCTATTTCTACCTCTGCTTCTAGGGGAAATCTATATTGTTTTTGTGGTCTGGGGTCAGGTCCGGTAACGTGAATTTGTCCAGCCATTCTGCCGCAGTCATGCCGGTGACTGGCAAATGCTGTCCTGTGTTTATTCAGTACTGCCTTAACTTGTTTAGATTAGAACAGTACAGCACAGAACAGGCCCTTCGGCCCTCGATGTTGTGCCGAGCAATGATCACCCTACTTAAACCCACGTAACCCGTATACCCGTAACCCAACAATCCCCCCATTAACCTTACACTACGGGCAATTTAGCATGGCCAATCCACCTAACCCGCACATCTTTGGACTGTCCGTGTTTAGTGTAGTCGGGTCAAATGAGTATTCTCCTACTGCACTAATCCTGTTAGCGTACTCTCCTACTGTGAGAGTAGCGGGTGCTCTGTCCGATCTTGCCATTCGCCAGACACACTGGTTCACTGGGTCGAACGACAGGCTATGGGCATTCATAAAATCTATCCCTAGGATGTGTTCTGCTGTCCGGGGAAGATTTACTAGAACAACGGGGTGTTTGGTGGAAATGTTCCCTAGCTGGATTGGTACGGGTGCTGTAATGTGTCCCTGCTGCGAGGTGAACCCGCTAAGTGTGATGGTGGAGGTGGTCGGCCACGTGTCTGTGTGTGCCGTGGTGGTGGAGTTAATTGTGGTTCGGGAGCCTCCTGTGTCCCAAAGTAACTCTATGGGCTTCCCTCTTAACTTTGCCGTGACTACCGGTCTTCCTGATGGATCCCATAGTGTGTCACAGACCCAAGTGGGGGAGCCCGAACACCGTCAGTCCGTTCCTTCCATATCGGTCTGTCCTGACTGTATCCCTATACTATGGATCGGTTTTGTTTTATTCCTGTTCAGAGTGCCTGTCTGCTGGCCTCTCTGTGATCTCTGGGGTCCATTGCATTCTTTTGCCCAATGCCCTAACTGTCCACAGTTGTAGCATTCCTGCGACTTCTGTGGAGGGCTGCTCTTTCCCTCATTCACCCATGCGGGTTTTTGGTGCTCTCTCACTGCCTGTATGTCTGCTGCAGCCTGAGCTTCTTCTGGGGATTGAACTCTACTCTTGCCCTGAACTGATTGCTCCCAAGCACGGGACAATCTTTTCAGGACCCACTTCTCATTATGGGCTTCCTCTGAGGGGTCATAGCTGTTGCAAGCGCTCTGTCCTGCTTCTGTTGCATGTGAAATTATGGTGCGCGTCCATTTAACCATGTTTTCGCGGTTCAAATGGGCTCTATTTAAATCGCCAAATACTGCATTAAAATGGATCCACAGCCTTCCGGCGAATGCTGTGGGGTGCTCGGATTTCTTCTGCCGGCACTTATTCAGTCCTTCTACGGGGTCACCTCGATTATACCCTATGGCATCTAAAATGGAGGTGTGCATTTCCTCTAGGGTTCCTCCGCCAACATTCTGTGGGTCGGGGAGGGCTGCTACAACCGATTGGTCCAAACTCAGAACTGTGAGTTTGACCTGCTCTCTCTCGTCCAGGCCGTACATGGTAGCCTGCTGTTTTACCTTAGCGAAAAACTGGTGGGGGTCTGCGGTGGGGAGAAACGGAGTGATCTTCTCACACGCGTCCCTTAGTTGGGTTACAGTTAAGGGGGTGGTGTAAGTTATATCGGGTGCGCCTTCTATGGTCGCTTTTCTCTGGGTGGTGACTGGATTCATTGGAATGGTAAGGAGCTGATCTGTGGGGGGTTGGGGTGCTTGCCTTTTCTGCTGCGCTGCTGGCGCACATGTTCCCTGAACATAACGCTGCGCTGTCTCACTTAACTCTTTCCAGTCTGGGGCATTCTCCTCATCTAACTGGGTTCCAAAGGTGCTTTGAAACCCATTTTGCACCGAAAGCAGCGATTGCAGCTCTGCAATCTGCTTCCTGCATTTCGCGTGATCTACTGTACTTTGCCTTTGTTCTGTGGTGGCAGCATGGAGTGCTCTCAAAGCTGCTTTAAGGTCAGAGCATTGCCTCTGCAAAGCCTCTACCTGCTTCTCTGATTCTTCTCTTATCAGGACGGCACGTTGCACGTCCTGATAGGCCTTTTCGTACTGGGTCTGGGAACTGCTGAGATGGGCTAGACAAGACTGATGTGCCCTCTTGGCATCATCCACCTCTCTACCTTTCTCTGCCAACTTCCCTCTTAGATCCATATTTTCCTTTTCGATGTCCCTGACATCCACTTTACTCATTCTATTCCGTTCCTCTAATTCTGCCCGGAGCGTCTGAATGACCTCCTCTGTGCCTCGCAATTGTGCCAAACAGGACACAATCGCCATCGGCTTACGTGCTTTACTCATGTTCTTTTTGTGAATTTGAGAGAGGTTCTCCCACCAAGTATGTCCTATACTTCCGGGACCTGTCTCCTCATTCAGACAAAACTCTTTCCAAAAGGGCCATCCCTTTCCTTGCAGATATTTGCGGAGTTCCAGCTCCCACATGGGACACTGACCTACCCTGCTACTGCTGCTGGTCGCTGCGACCACAAACCGTTCTGGGTTCATGAGGCGTTCCATTGCCTGCATGGCCATTTTCTCTGACTCACTTTTAAATTTAGGAACAGGGGGTGTTGAGGTTATGTCTCACGAAACGGGTAAGGCTTACGCTATGTTCCGTTCACAAAACTACCGAAAGTTTGTCGCAACAAAAATGCTTTCAGGTTTTCCTTACAACCCTGTTAGTACGCATGCACTAAACACACTTCCGAATTACGCTTATTGCTTTGAACACCTTGAATATTTGTGATTTCTTTCCGTTTTCTTTACCAGATTTCCAATTCAAATTTCAGGGTCCTCGACGGAGTGGGGGTACCACTTATAACCGTGTCCCGTCAGGAAGTCGCCACTAAATGTTGCACGTTTTGCTATGAGTGTAAAACGCGTTTATTGGGGTGTATTAACTTGCCTGTGTTAAAGGCCGTGTGCTTAACACCACTAGGCTCTGTCTTATGTATTTTTCAGCTCAGGAGTCGCCAGTTGCCCAATAGACAACTCACAGATATCTCAAGGTCAGGTTCAAAGTAATAAAACGATACACCGATTAGTAAGTTCCAAACGATCAATATTTATTATACAATTATAATAAATACGCATGCACACACTAAGGGACTAAGCTATGACTAAACTAAGCAAACAGAATACTTAACTACACAGGAACAGGCAAGGTCAGGGAGCGAGGCCTTCGTCCCGGTCTTGGGCTGCAACCTTCAGAAAGCGTGCTGGTCACTGGGGGTCTAGCGGGCTTGGTTCGCGTAGCGAGCGTCGTATTGGCACTTACGGTTCGGCGGCTGGTGCTCAACGGCTGGAGTCAGGATACGAGTTGGAGGTCTTGGTCAAGCCGGAGCACGAAAACAACAGACAGGACCATGTGTGGGGGTCTATATTTATAGGGGTCCCCAATGTCCTTCCCTCTTTCTGGGCGGGCTTTACCTGTAGGTATCGATTGGATAGCTTCCAATCGATATCTTTTGAATTCCTCCAATGTAAGAGTCTTTCTCGATGGTGGGGGCGGTTTCTATAGTGGATACTTCTGGTGCCGCTCTGTCTGGACATCCACTCAAGTATCTTATTCAAACCCAAATGTTGCCATTGTGTGTGCCTAGATCTGGACTGCCTCATTAGTATGTAGAACGTTCTGCCATTATCACCTTTGGTTGGAGATCTTCCACCTGGCCAGAAACTGGTTTTGCTGCTTGCAAAATGCTAATGAGTGTTTGCAGGCTGTTTGCCTTGGCTAAACTGTTTTTCCCTACAGTCTTAGCGATTCTCCATTTTGTTTGGTTCAGTGTCCATTTTAGGTGGCTACAGTGGCTACACTCCCCATAACCCCTGATCCACTTATTGATCAAGAACTTATCTATCTCTGTCTTAAAGACACTCTGTGATTTGGCCTCCACATCCTTCTGCAGCAAAGTGTTCCACAGATTCACCACCCTCTGGCTGAAGACGTTCCTCCTCACCTCTGTTTTAAAGGATTGCCCACTTAGTCTGAGATTGTGTCCTCTCGTTCTAATTTTTCCTACAAGTGGAAACATCCTCTCCACATCCACTCTATCCGGGCCTCACAAGTTAAATCATGAAACCTGCTCAGATGGGAAGTATATAATGCTCAGTTTGGCACACTGAATTGAATGAGTCAGATCAGAACTTTATCATAAGCATATTGATTGGTTTGAAGTCTCATCTCGCCAAGCGTATGATCAGTTTGCCATTGGAGAAATTGTGGAACTACATTTACAAAACAAGCTGTTGGACTGTATCTCAAATACATTGGGCAACACCTACACCAAACATTAAGGGTCTGACTGAAAACCAGCTTGTTTCTCCCCAGATAAATTTTTGAAGGGGACGCGTGTTGTGCTATCAAAGTGAGGGGTGGGGCCTAAAGACGCCAGCAGCCTGGCTCCACAGGAATCGGGGGTTCATTTTAAAGTGCACCCCAAACTCTAATTGAATGTAAAGCAACCCCCCCTCACCGGCCCACACCAACAGACATGGAAACACCCCTTAATTAATTGCCGGTATGACCCCACCCCTTACTGTTCACCGGCATCGGAGCCCTCCCAATGGGTGACTCTTTAGTCCTCACCCCTTCAGGCCCTGCTTCCTTGGCAGTTTTGGCCTGGCAGTGCCAACCTGGCAGTTTTGAGTTGGCCTTGCCATGTCCCCATCCACCTGAGGGCTGCAATGCCCTCCAAGCCCCCTGGCATGGTGATCACATCTGGTCTACGTTTGTGGAGACCAGTAGTGGTACCCGCCAGATTCATGTCATGCCAGTGGGTGGGAACATAGGATTTTCCTGAAAGATTTGGCGTTAAGCTGATTTAGCATATTTAGATGCCTGTAAAGCCATGGTACTAAGGGCGTGACCTGATTACGTCTGCTGGGAGGGACCAGTAATATCACGTTCCAGCTTCACGCCGGCGCAAGTTCTGTATAGCCCTCTCACAAATGCCATTCCGGCATTTGCACCAAGCGTAACGGGCTGAAAAATCACCCCCATTTTGTCCAAATAATGTTTGAAAGGCACATAATTTCCAATCAGCACTCATTCATTGGAGATCCAGTATAAAGTAAGAAACGTTTAAATTCCTAATTTTGTTCCTCTTTATCTTTCCTTGGGAAGATACTCATCTGCTCACGGCTGACAGTTTGCTCGAAGGACTTTTCCATTATTCCATTCAATCCTGCTCCATAATTAGCTGTCAACAGGCGTCTAGGACTCTTGTCCTCTTTACTTGGCGACACTTTAGCCCGACAAATGCACAGCTGAAGCATCTCATCAGGGACCAAATGAAATTTGTTTTTAGCTGAGCTTTAGTGATTGATTGCTCTGAGGCCAGCAGACAGTAAGCTGAAAGCAAATTACGGAGGATGCTGGAATCTGAAATAAAACCAGAAAATACTGGACAATTTCAGCAGCTCTGACAGCATCTGTGGAGAGAAAAGGGAGCCAACATTTTGAGTTTAGATGATTCAAAGCTTTGACAAAGCTCCCTTTTCTCTTCACAGATGCTGTCAGACCTGCTCTGAGAAAGTAAGCTAAGTTGCCATTCATTTAAAGTCACATTTTATCAGAAGATAGGTTTGCATGAAGTAGATATTTCACCCATTTGATTTAATCCCACCAGAATATTAACTCCACTTCCATTATAGAATTCACAGAATTTACAGTGCAGAAGGAGGCCATTCGGCTCATCGAGTCTGCACCGGCTCTTGGAAAGAGCACCCTACCCAAGGTCAACACCTCCACATTATCCCCATAATCCAGTTACCCCAGCCAACACTAAGGGCAATTTTGAACACTTAAGGACAATTTATCATGGCCAATCCACCTAACCTGCACACCTTTGGACTGTGGGAGGAAACCGGAGCACCCGGAGGAAACCCACGCACACACGGGGAGAACGTGCAGACTCCACACAGACAGTGACCCAGCCGGGAATCAAACCTGGGACCCTGGAGCTGTGAATAAATGGTGCTAACCACTATGCTACCGTGCTGCCCTAAATACAGCATCAGTCTTTTTTTAATTCATCCCTCATGGATAGGATGACCTTAGCCAGACAAACAACAATGGCCCAGATCTTCCAAGGAGCGGCAATCATCCTCGGATTGTGGTTCTGGATGAATAATTGGATGGATGGAGGGATGGATGGATGGACAGATGGACAGAGTGTCAGGTGGGTGAAGTGGTTGGGTGATAAGTGTAGTCAGGTTGGAGGCTAGTCAGATTGGGTTGGGAATTAGTTGGGTGATGGGGGTAACCAGGTCTGGTCAGTGGTAGCTGGGTGAGGTGGTCGGGAGGGTTAGTCAGGTCAGGTTGGCAATTGCAGGGTTCAGGAGGATAATCTGGAAATATCAAATCTATTGGAAAGCACCTCCAATGGTGAAGCGCCTCCCCAGTATTGGACAGAAGTGTCAACTAGGTTATATGCACAATTCCCTACAGTGGCACTTAAACTCTCAATTTTCTGACTCATTGCCACTGAGCCAAGTCCAATTAGGTTGTATTTGGTATCTGAACAATATGTTCATTACCAACTATCGATTGTGTGAAACCACACCTTATGGAAAGAAAGACGTGATCATATTGCACTTTCTTTGGCCGCACAATGTCTCAATGCATTTTACAGCCAATGAATTACTTTTGAACAATTGTCACTGTTGTAATCTAGGAAGCAGCCAATTTGCCCACACCAAACTCCCACAAACAGCATCGATAATGACTAGCTAATCTGGGGGATAAATATTATCCAGGCCACCGGGGAGATTCTCCCTGCTCTTATCAAAATACTGCACAGGAATCTTTTCTGTTAGGATAACAAGGGCGCGATTCTCCGCACCCGCGGAAAATTGCGAAGTTGGCCGTGAAAACGGCCGAATTTTGCGACGTCCCGACACGGCCCATTTCCCGAGGTATTCACGTCCGAGAAATGGGATAGGAACGGGGCCACGTCAATCACGTGCGCGATGACACTGGAACACAGCGACGAGACGAACACGCCCACGTGACGCCGCCCGACGCCGTAAAAAGGCGCGGGCGAGCACAGAAACTAGGCCAGGATGTCGGAGCTGAGGAGAGCAGCCCCTCGATTCGTGGAGGCTGATGTGGAGATGCTGCTCGAATCAATCGAGCAGGGGAGGGGCATCATCTGCCCGCATAGAGGGCATCGCCACCCTACCAGCGAGGTACGCCAGGCCTGGCGTGAGGTGGCTGCTGCCGTCAGTGCTGTGGGGCAGACCCCTCGCTCTGCTGACCAATGTCGGAAAAAGATGCACGACCTCACCAGGGCTGCCAGGGTAAGTGCCAAGAGGGTGCCCCCGGGTCACAACCATCCCTCCCCACTTTACTTACTCACCCACCTCCCCCCGGCACGGGGGGTGGAGGGGGATTGGGGCAGAGTGAGTTGAGGGTGGTTCACAAAGTTGTCACAGACCCAGCGCTCTGGCCCCCGTGGAGAGATGCAATGGTCTTATTACAACTTGACCCCCAAACTGTGCCAGTATCTGAAAAGACTGCTGATACCTGCCGTATTGTAATGATCTACCTATGCCCCCTCCCCCAACAGGACAAGACCGCTCACAACACCCGTGAGCGGAACAAGACTGGAGGGGGTTCGCCCATCCTGCGGCCCCTCACCACGTTTGAGCAGAGGGCACTGGACCTTGTTGGGGGATCTGCCACCCGGGAGATCACGCAATGCGAGGTTGGCGGAGCTGCAACAAGTGAGACAACCCTGCATGACAAACACCCCCCCCCTCCCCCATCCTCTGTCCCTTCACACACCCTGCCCACTGGGACACCTCCCCCATCCTCTGTCCCTTCACACACCCTGCCCACTGGGACACCTCCCCCATCCTCTGTCCCTTCACACACCCTGCCCACTTGGACACCTCCCCCATCCTCTGTCCCTTCACACCCTTCCCACTGGGACCGTCCATCGCCCGGCCGAGCGAATCTAAATAACTCGTTTCATTCTCTTCCCTAGGATGTGATGCCGAACGACCAGGACCGTCTGCCTCCAGGCGGACATAGGCATCTGCCCCCACCTCACCCGGGGCCGCATGACAGAGGGTGCCCGATCAGCGGGGAGTCCCATCCTCTTCAACCGAACCTGTGGAGCAGGACGCCCAGAGGGCGGCGACACAGCCAGAGAGAGAAATGGCCCGCGAATGCCCTGCGGCCTCTCAGCGGGCCGATGACATAGAGGAGGCGTCAAACCAAGATGACCTCGAGCTTGCAGCACAGCTATCTCCCACACCATCCACCATCCCAGAGACACTCACCCCGGCTGGCCTATTTAGTGATGAGGCTCCTGGGTCACAGTCTGGGTCGCACATCACAGCTGAACAGGTACAGCAGGTGGAGGTCGGAGCAGCCGAGGGCCCGGACTGGCGGAGGCCAGGCCAGGCCCAGCATGCAGCTGGCTCCCAGACGTTTTCCGAGTTCCTGGACTTTCTCGACCCACCCACACAGCCGATGCATCAAGAAACCCAGGGACACAATGACGGGATGAGGGCTGTCTTCCAGACTCTGCAGACGCTGTTAGAGGAGTCGAATCGCGTCCAGGAGCAGGGAGTGGTGCTGCTCATGGCAGCAACCCAGTCCGACACCACACGGGTGGCATACGCGGTGGAGGCAATGGGTCAGGTTATGCAAGGCATCGGGCTTAATGTGCACGCGTCATCCTCGGCCCTGGACAGGGTTGCCCTCTCACAGGCAGCAATGCACCAGAGCCAAAACGACATTGTCGGCGCACTGCGGGCCTTGGCCGAGTCTCAGCAGGTCATGGCCCAGTCGCAGCATGCCATGGCACAGTCGCAGCATGCCATGGCACAGTCCCAGCAGTCAGTCGCGGAGAACATCAACCGCCTGACACATGTGCTGGATGGTGTCGTGCACTCACAGGTTGAGATCGCACAGTCCCTGGCAGGAATGTCAAACTCCCTGGACTCCGTCTCTGCAAACCTTCGGATCCTGGTGGATACCGTTGCAGGCCTCCAGGACTGGCAGCGCCAGGTGTCGGTGGTGCGACGGGGCACCTCCCCGCTCGCACCTCTGTCCCAAAGTGAGGCCCGGGGGCCACCGGGCTCCCCGAGGGAGGAGGAGGTTTCGGGGCCCGTCCCATAAAGTCCATCACGGGACGTCCCGGAATTCTCGGCCTCCCCCCGTCCCATCCCTGCTGCATCGGGTGGGCTGCAGGCAGAGCAGGGTGGCACAACGTCACCCGAAACGCCCGCAGAGCAGCCTGGCCCATCAAGGCCGGGTCGCCCCAGGAAACGCTTGCCGAAGGAGAAACTAGTCAAAGGGGGCGATTCGCAGCAGTCCTCCTCCACTCCTGCTGTATCATCTGGGGAATCACTTAGACGTAGTGGTAGGGCCCGTAAGGCAACAAAGAGAGACACTTAGTAAGTTGGCACGGGTGAAGGGCACAGTTTAGTTGTAGGGGCTAGGGCACCGGTAAATGTTTGTTCACATTAAACGCACTGTTCCACCTTACTTGTAATACCGTGTGATTGTTCCACAGCCACAGGAATCGTGATGGTGACCGAGTGTTGCTGGGGTTGACGAGCGGTGAAACTTCGGTGCCGGGTGTGCAGTCCCTTCCCCCCCACCCCCTCCCACAGCTAGCCCACGCGGCTCGTGATAGAGTGTCCGTGACGATCTCAGCGGCCACCAAGGTGGATGGTTCAGCTATTGCCATGGGTCAGACTCTCTCTAACGATTCTGAGCTCACAGCTCTTCGCAGAGCGGGCTGTCATCATTCCACATGGCACTGATCACACCCGCTGACACAGCCATCGATGTTGTACCATACCGTCTGGACCCAGTGGTAAGGGTGATGTCTAAGTGGAGCACTGTACACTGAGAGGGAGTGGGGGGGGGGGGCTGTGGTGGTGGCAGTTGTGTGTTGACCCTCTGCACGACTAGCGATGCAGGTGGTGGTTTGGTGTTCAGCAGGGACGTCGCATACGACGCGTGAACCGTGCTGCCACCAAGGCGTCACGTGCCTGCCGTCCTTGCCGGGTCCGTCGTGCCGCCTCCTGGACATCACCAGCACCTGGGTCTTGTCTGCATGCTGCGCCCGCCACTCCACCAGCCTCCTCCTCCTCGTCCTCCTCCCTCTCCTCCTCCTCCTCCTCTGTGCTGGCACCACTGCCACTGGCTTCTCCCTCCGCCTCCTGCAGCAGGTCATCTCCCCTCTGCATCGCGATGTGCAGCGCACAGCAGACCACAACAAGGCGAGCGACCCTGTCGGGCTGGTACTGCAGGGCCCCTCCGGAGCGGTCCAGGCTCCTGAATCTCATCTTCAGGAAGCCAAGGCAGCGCTCCACCACACCCCTGGTTGCTGCATGGGCCTCGTTGTATTGTGTTTCCGCATTGGTCTGAGGCCTCCGTATAGGCGTCATCAGCCAAGACCTCAGCAGATAACCCATGTCGCCTAGCAACCAGCCCCTCAGCCAGGGGGGACGCCCCTCAAACATTGCAGGGATGTACGCCTGCGCCAGTATGTAGGAGACATGCACACTCCCTGGGAACCTTGCACAGATGTTCATGATCCTCATGTGGGGGTCGCATACCACCTGGATATTCATGGAGTATGTCCCCCTTCTGTTTGTGAACACATCCCTGTCCCCTGCAGGCGGGCGCATGGGGACGTGAACACAATCGATTGCTCCCTGCACCATCGGTATCCCGGCCACGCTGGCAAATCCACGAGCTCGTGAGTCTTGAGTTGCTCGGTCCTCGGGAAAGGTGATGTAGCGGTCCGCGATGGCATAGAGGGCGTCGGTCACATCCCGGATACACCTGTGGACCGATGACTGGGAGATCCTGGAGAGGTCCCCGCTCGGAGACTGGAAGGAGCCGGTCGCATAGAAGTTTAGAGCGACCGTCACCTTGATGGCAACCGGGATCGGGTGTCCTCCCCCGTTCCACGTGGGGCGAGGTGCGCCATGAGGTGACAGATATGTATCACCGTCCGCCTACGCAGCCGGAGTCTCCTCCTGCAGGTGATGTCCGTCATTGTCTGGAAAGAGATCCGGACACGGTACACCCTCGGCCTTGGTCGTCGCCTCTTGTGCCGTGGCTGCACCCTCACTCTCTCCTCCTCCTCCTCCTCCTCCCCATGCTGCTCGACGACTGGCAATTCCTCGGCCCTTCCCTCTGCTGCTGCAGCTGGCCCTGCATCCACTGCGGGTTGTGGCTGTGGATGCCGCTCCATCTCCAAATGCAGTGCAGCGGCCCCAACCACTGCGCAGAACATCGCCGTTCTGTTCGCAGACATTGTGCTAACCTACAGAAGGGTGGTGGGGGGCAGAGAAACGGGACATGTTAGACGGAGGTTAGTCGACACCTCGGCAGCCGCCTGCCACGGGATACCTGTGTGTCCCGGTGGCCTGGTTGCGCTGCTGACACGCGGGCAGCCTAACCCCTGATCACTTTCTGCATCCAATGGGCAGTTAACTACGTCCTCTTCACCGGTGCGTCAGTGGCCTGTGTCCTCGTGACCGGCACGCCATGGCATGGTGGAAGACATTTTGTAACCGTGGTTGGACGGGTCACTCACTCACTCTCTCCCTACCCACCCCCCCCACTCCCACTCCCCCCTCCCGTCTCACCCACTTCCCCCCTCCGTCTCCCACACTCCCCCCTCAGTCTCCCCCACTCCCATCTCCGTCTCCCACACTCCCCCCTCAGTCTCCCCCACTCCCCCTCCATCTCCCCCACTCCCCCCTCCATCTCCCCCACTCCCCGCTCCATCTCCCCCACTCCCCCCTCAGTCTCCCCCACTCCTCCCTCCATCTCCCCCACTCCCCCCCTCAGTCTCCCCCCTCCGTCTCCCACACTCCCCCCTCCGTCTCCCCCACTCCCCCCCGCTCTGGACACCCTCCCGTTCTCGGGGATGCCTTCCCCGTTGTGGCCAGACTCCAGCAGTGCGCTGAGCGGTGCGCTGAGCGGTGCGCTCACCTCCTCGAAGCTCTCGTCAGCCAGCACGACTGGTTGACGAACATGAAAAGCAGGTGTGTTGGCCGGCGTGAAAACAGTGCGTGATGACGTCGGGACTTCGGCCCATCCGGGCCGGAGAATAGCGGGGGGCCAATAAGTAGCGATTCTGGTCGTGTCGGGGGCGCATTCGAGGCCTTTGCCGGGAATCCCGACATGTAGTTTGTGCGGGGTTCGGAGAATAGCGGGAGGGCGTTGGACCTGCGTCGCCGTGAAAATTTGCGCGGCCCGCTATTCTCCGAACCGGCGTGAGTGCGGAGAATCGCGCCCCAAATCTTTGAAATTCTCGACCCCATGGAGCTCAATCCTTTATTTTATTCATGATGTGGAGATGCCAGCGTTGGACTGGGGTGAGCACAGTAAGAAGTCCTACAACACCAGGTTAAAGTCCAACAGGTTTGTTTCAAACACGAGCTTTCGGAGCACTGCTCCTTCCTCAGGTGAATGGAGAGGTATGATCCAGAAATATTTATATAGACAAAGTCAAAGATGCTGGACAATGCTTGGTACGCGGCAAATACTCGTGCGACTCGACCAATGTAGTCTACATCTTACGCTGCAGGAAAGGATGTCCCGAAGCGTGGTACATTGGCGAGACCATGCAGACGCTGCGACAACGAATGAACGGGCATCGTGCGACAATCACCAGGCAGGAATGTTCCCTTCCAGTCGGGGAACACTTCAGCAGTCAAGGGCATTCAGCCTCTGATCTCCGGGTAAGTGTTCTCCAAGGCGGTCTTCAGGACACACGACAACGCAGAATTGCCGAGCAAAAACTTATAGCTAAGTTCCGCATGCATGAGTGCGGCCTCAACCAGGATCTTGGATTCATGTCGCATTACATCCACCCTCCACCATCTGGCCTGGACTTGCAAAACCCTACCAACTGTTCTGGCTTGAGACAATTCACAACTCTTTAACCTGTGATTATCCCTCTCCCTGGATCTGTAATGATTTGATTACCTGCAAATGCTCGCATTCCAAGCATTGTCTGGCATCTTTGACTTTATCTATATAAATGTTTCTGGATCATACCTCTCCAGTCACCTGAGGAAGGAGCTGTGCTCCGAAAGCTCGTGTTTGAAACAAACCTGTTGGACTTTAACCTGGTGTTGTAAGACGTCTTACTTATTTTATTCAAGCAAGGGATCATCAGATCCCGAAGGAAATTATGAAATATGGGGATAATGCATGAAGGTGGAGTTGAGATAGGAGATCAATCATGATCTTACTGAATGGCTGGCAGAATGACTTCCTTTTGCTCCTATTTCTTGTATTCTTATGTCCAGCCGAGGGGGAATATGGGATTTGATTTAATGTCTCACCTGAAAGACAGCACCTCCGCAAGTGCAGCAGTCTCTCAGTTGAGAGCGTGCAATGGCTAACTTATTGCAATGATCCTTGGCAATCTACATGAGAGAAACATCAGATGGAACTAAATCAAAGTGAAAAAAGGTAGCAGCAACAAACTTCAATCTAACACTTTGATTTTCAGATGGCTTGCTGTTTTGTTTTAATCATTCATGGGATGTGGGTGCATCTGTAAAGCCAGTCTTTATTGCCCATCATTTGATGCTCTGGAGGAAGTGGAATTCTGGGCCATTTCAGACGGAAGTTAAGTTAACTGCATTCCTGTGGTCTGGAGTCACATATAGGCTGGGACAGCTAAGATGGAAGGTTTACTTCTGTTACCAGCCCCATGGAGGAACCATAAAGCAAAGTTACCAAATTTATCAAATGTCCCCCAGAGAAGAAATTACCAACAAGATTTCACTTTTTGCAACTTCGAAACAAATCTGAATCAGTGTAAATCACATAAGAATGCAGGCAAGTGATATATTGCTGCAAAAAGACCCGTGTTGTCGAAGCTTTTTATCTTGCACTCATCAGGATAATTCGTAAGAGTACTAAGTATAAAGGGAACGATAATATATGTTTCATGAAAGGAGAGTTCAGGTTGGTTGACAACCTGATCCAGTATTTCTTATTATTCAAGAAAATGACAACTGATTCCTTTACAATTGGCACAAATTCTTAAAAGCCCTTTTTGAACATTCTTGAAAATAATTACAGATCTTTCAAATAAATTACTAATTTGTTTTACTGTACTGCTTCCAGATCAAAATATGTCACATTTCCCTGAAGGCTGTTAGTGAAGTAGATGGGTTTAGACAACAATCCAGCAGTTCACGGTCGCCATAACTGGCACTAGCTATTTTTAAAAATTCCATGCTTTGATTTAATTAACTGAATTTTAATTCATCAGTTGCTATGATGGGATTTGAACTCATGGCCATGAGATCATTCTTGCAGACCTCTGAATTACTATCCCAGAAATATAAAATATTTGTTACTACTACGTCCATAAGCAGGCTGAACTACATCGCCAGACATGCCAGCTGACCGCTGAAGCAGTATCCTCAGCAAATGCTGGCCACAATTTGACAATATTGAAACTCCAAATCATTTATCTCTGTCCATGAAACTCAGACTGATGTTTAGAATACCATAATTAGAATGTCTTTATGGTAAAATGCCTGTCTTTATAAGTCAGTTTGTGCTTGTTTGGTTAAGCTGAAGCATATTATTATTTTAGGATCACCATATTGAATCATTTTATACAGAATATGAAATATCCTGTTCCAGGTTTGAAGATTCTCCATGAGGTTGAAGGTCAGGCAGCTGCTATACTTTCCTTTAAGCAGCAGCTTAACGGATGGCAGTGTTTCCTCCCAAGCCACTGAATAGGTCAGCTGGAAATTCCCCGCTGCTCCAGATGGCAGCCCAACAGCTGTTTAACATTTGGGGCGGCCCTTTTACCCCCATCCGGGAAGGAAGTCCTGCCTCCAATTGCTCCCTGCTATCTGATTAACCAGCAGTGCCACTGGGAGTGGTGACCACTGCTGGGACTGCATCCAGTTCCCGTGAAGAAGAGCCAGGAGCTGGATGCAAGAGGGAGTCTCGGAGGGGCCAGGACAAGAGGCCCATGGTGGGTAGAGGGAGCAGTGGGGAGTGAGGAGGGTGAGGAATGGGGTGTAAAAGCCAGACATGGACACCCAGGGAGGGGTGTGAGAAGGAAGAGCCCCAATCATAAAAGGGGGCCAGGAAAAGAGGCACCCCGTTTTCTTTTGCCCAAGGTTCAAGCAGGCTCCCGTTTGGCCACTTAAGGGCTTCAGTTGGGGTAATGGCGTTTCCACTGCCCAGAAAAGTGGGGCAAGATAGGGTTCTGGTGAGTCGGCAGCGGGAATGTCACCTGTTGAATTTTACAAACCCTGGCATCCGCTAGCCCACCCATGCGGAGGCTGTATAATTCTGCCCTATATATTTATTTTGTGGAACCATTTGCCAATAAATCTGTTTCAGAAGAATAATAAAATCCTTACCTAAATTATCCTGTTACTTCCTGTCACTTCTTATCAATTAGAAATACCTTTGAATGCTGTGATACATAGATTAATTAACTGAGAATATAATGGCGAAAAAGTACAGAGCATGTTTTTTAGAGGAAGGAATCATAAGAATATATTGAGTTTCTATCCAGTATATAATGTCATATATAAACTGGGAAGAATTGTTTAATAATTTATTAGCAAGTATTGGCACCGTTCGTACAGCAGGTTTTAATCTCCTTCATCAAATCAGTTTGTATCAGATTTGTGTATAATAAGATCCTGAATATATTATCGCCTTGATGTAGACATGGAGAAGGATTGAATGCCAGAGGAAAGTGAGAGTAGCTGCCTTCAACATCAAGACACCAAGGAGTGCTAATGAAACTGAGGAACGCTGATGAAAACCTGACACAAAGGAAGATGGGCGTGATTCAGTGGAAACATTTCTAGGTGCAATCACGGGGGCGTGGCGAGGTGTTTCATGACAGCAGCAATGCCAAGGTGGAGATTGCTTTTTTGGGCCTTGGGAAGGACATACTTTGAAATTTATCTGCCAGGATGGCGGGGGAGTGCCAGGGTACTACCATGCCCTATCCCCGACAACCTGGAGGCTCTAATGGCCTCCGAGACTTCCTGAGTTGCCATGGCGCCTGGTCCCCGCTTGTGAAACAGTACTAATTGGCGCCTGGTTGAGGCCTCGCAGGCATAAGAACTAGGAGCAAGAGTAGGCCATCTGGCCCCTCGAGCCTGCTCTGCCATTCAATGAGATCATGGCTGATCTTTTGTGGACTCAGCTCCACTTTCCGGCACGAACACCATAACCCTTAATCCCTTTATTCTTCAAAAAACTATCTATCTTTACCTTAAAAACATTTAATGAAGGAGCCTCAACTGCTTCACTGGGCAAGGAATTCCATATATTCACAACCCTTTGGGTGAAGAAGTTCCTCCTAAACTCAGTCCTAAATCTACTTCCCCTTATTTTGAGGCTATGTCCCCTAGTTCTGCTTTCATCCGCCAGTGGAAACAACCTGCCCGCATCTATCCTATCTATTCCCTTCATAATTTTAAATGTTTCTATAAGATCCCCCCTCATCCTTCTAAATTCCAACGAGTACAGTCCCAGTCTACTCAACCTCTCCTCGTAATCCAACCCCTTCAGCTCTGGGATTAACCGAGTGAATCTCCTCTGCACACCCTCCAGTGCCAGTACGTCCTTTCTCAAGTAAGGAGACCAAAACTGAACACAATACTCCAGGTGTGGCCTCACTAACACCTTATACAATTGCAGCATAACCTCCCTAGTCTTAAACTCCATCCCTCTAGCAATGAAGGACAAAATTCCATTTGCCTTCTTAATCACCTGTTGCACCTGTAAACCAACTTTCTGTGACTCATGCACTAGCACACCCAGGTCTCTCTGCACAGCAGCATGCTTTAATATTTTATCATTTACTCCGTTGACTCCCAGGAACTGTGTGAATGTGGTGCCACAATATTTAAATAAGCCTAATGGTTCATTTAAATATCAATATCTTTATCACGCCCAGCAAGGGTGTGATCCAGATCGCACCGGACATAGCAAGTCGGGTAACGCACGATCGGCAACCAGCATGAAGCCAGATTTGGGGCTCTCCAAGGATTCACCTGTTGCACCCAGCTCCATGCCGGATGCAACGCGGCGGCTAAATTGTACCTGTTATGTTCAATGGAGGTTGGTCATTAAAACTACAGGAGTGTCTCAAAGAAGCAGCTTACCATCTTCAGCTGCTTCTTCCATGGCTTTCACTTGATCATAAAAGTCAAATATAGTCTGTTCCCTAACAATTCCACAGTAAGAAGCACCATTCACAACTTCTCTAATAATGAAACAGCCCATACCATTAAAAGGATGAGGGCTTGCCCTGGTACCCCAAAACAGCTCGAGAGATCGATGTCTTGTTCAAATCAACAATCTTTATTATGCACACGAGTGATTGTAGGAATTCTTCAGTATAATGTTTGAGCTGTCAGTTTATACAGTTACAAAAAATTCACTTGACCAGCTGTTTCGCCTTTAATTATGGCCGCGATCAACCGGCCTCACCACGTCCAATTCGGGACGTGATGAGGCTGTAAAATCTCGAGAGTGGCCTCTCGAGGGATTTAACGGCCCTATTACACATCGCGAGATCTAACGATCTGGATCCAGATTTGCACACTGAAATGTGTAGTCAACCTCACTTGAATATGTTTGCGCTGGAGTTACCCAAGGCACGGGATCTAAGGCCCGTGAATTTGAGACCCCGAGTGAGTGCCGTTTAGCACTGGTTTCCACCAACGTGGACAAGGTGTACTGAAACTTGCGGGGGTTTCCCAGGTGACTGGGAGCCCCTGGGTGGTCAGGTTCTGGGCTTGGTGGTACCCTGGCACCCTTGATGCCACCTGGACATCATGTCACTGCCAGCCTAATTTATTGTTGTACAACTGAACCCCTCAGTCAACCACGGGGATCACACCAGACCGTTAAGAAGCATGTTAACCACCTGAGGAGTGGAGGAGTGGCGACCCCTGACGCGAGCATCGTGAAAACTCCTGCAATTCGTTCAGGCCAAGGGGAGCCAGGGACTCCCATTTCTGTTCAACCTGCTGCTTCTGTCGAGGCCAGTGAGGCTAATTCTCCTATCGAAGTGGGTCTCCTGAGGTGGTACCACTTGATCACCCAAAAGAGTGCTGAGCCTTTGGCTGGGCTACAGAAGCCTGGGAGAACGCGGAGGTTTCCAGACAGATTTACTTTTTGATGGACTCTCTTTCTTTGGTTTCCCCTGTTAACCATTGTAAATAGTTTTGGGATAGTGTGTTAAGGGACTAAAGGGGGAAGGGATGTGGTAGTGTGGCCCCTATAAGTGGGTGGGCTCCGTACATCATGTCACTGGCTCGGGACAAATCATGCGGGAGCCCCAGCAAATGGGAGCCGGACCCCGTGTGCATCAAGGAGCTGAAGTGTGAAGACCTGTTATATAGTGTTCTGTACCTGTTATCTAACTGCCTATGCCTTTCACCAATAAACCCCTTTGTATATTACTGGAAGCCTTCAGTGTATGTCCTGAGCCACGACAATTATAATTATAAATTCTCAGTTGGATTGGATCAATCTTGGGATAAAATTGCTGCAAAATTTGAAGATTCTGATTCCTGCCACAGCTCTTAAAAGACTATAGGGGATTTATTTTAATTCTGGATATTGCTAATTGGTACTTAGAAACAAACATTTTTTGGATATCTAAATTCAAAAGCAGAAATCAAGATCATTCTCCGACCCCCCGCCGGGCCAGGGAATCGCCCGGGGGGAGGGGGGGGGGGTCGCGGTGTGAATCCCGGCCCGCTGCCCCGACGCTGGCTGACGGATTCCCCGGTGCCGATTTTTCTGCTGGGGCGGGAATCATGTTGCGCCAGTCGGGGGCCGTTGGCAGTGGCCCCCCCCGGTGATTCTCCGCTCCGTGATTGGCTGAATGGCCGCCCGTTTACAGCCAGTCGCGCCGGTGTAAATCAAACAAGGTCCTTATTGGCGCGACCTGGCTCTGCGGGCAGCCTTCGGAGTCCTCGGAGAGGGGGGTGGGGTGCAGGGGAATCTGGCCCTGGGGTGGGGGGGGGGGGGGGGGGGGGGGGGGGGGTTGGCCTGGCCTGCAATCGGGGGCCAACGATCTGTGGGCGGGCCTGTGCCGTGGGGGCACTCTCTCTCTCCGCGCCGGCTGCTGTAACGGTCTGCCATGGCCAGTGGGGAGAAGAACCCCCCTGCGCATGCGCTGGGATCACACCAGAACACGCTGGCGCTCCCGCACATGTGCCAACCCCGCCAGCGCCGGCCTAGCCCCTGAAAGTGCAGAGGATTCCGCACCATCCAAGCGGCCGACGCCGGAGTGGTTCATGCCACTTCTCAGCGCCGGTACGTCCCACCCTGCCGAATGGCGGGGAATCCCGGCCCAGAATTTTACGATGCCCCCCGGCCCCCAAGATTGTGGGAGAGTGTAACATAGAGTGGACGGATCCCAGAGGGAATCGCATCCACTCCAACCCACACGTGTTTCATAGTGGGGCGGACAAGGGCTCAGATGGAAAGTCCGCTCATGCCCCTATTAAAGTCCTTACATGGTCACTTAATGGATAGTTAAAGGCCTTTTAGTCAACCCCTGGTGAAGTGGTTTATCAGATTGCATTCCCATGGAATGCTTGAAAGTTTGAAAGGCCCTCAGAGCCGGATTGTTCAATGTTGGGTGGTAGGGGGCTATCCTCGTGTGTCATATGCGATTTGCTCTCATAAAAAACTGGAAATGATCGCCAGTGAAGGGCGTGCCATTGTCCGAAGCAATTGACTCGGGAAGCACATGAATGGCAAACACTTGACACAAGGCATCCACGGTGTCCACTGAGGTAGTGGTCCCCTTCTCATGAACTGATGGCCACTTGGACATTTTGTCCAGGAATGGGCCTGCACATTCAAAATTAACCCTGGCCCACAGTAGACCTGGCCTTTCGCATGGGGTGAAGGGTGGCGGAAGGTGGCAAAATTTGCTGCATTTGGCAAGGGTGGCACTGTTGTACTCTTTCTTCAATGGCTTTGTCTATGCCTGGCCACCAGACGGAACTGCACACCAATACCTTCATCTTTGTCTGCCCTGGGTGGGTACTGTAGTACTCTCAAAGGAGAGGCTTGAGGTGGGCCAATGACCTGTAATTCTCACAGAATCATGCCATCTTCACATGTCAACTGATCTTGATGAGTCAAGTAGGGCTCCAGCTGTTCAGACTTCAACAACAACCAGACTGTATCATTTGTTTCACCTTTGAAAGAATAGGGTCTCTTTGGGTCCAGCTATGGATGTATCTTGAGACAGTGTGGAGATGCCGGCGTTGGACTGGGGTGAGCACAGTAAGAAGTCTTACAACACCAGGTTAAAGTCCAACAGGTTTGTTTCAAACACGAGCTTTCGGAGCATGGCTCCTTCTTCAGCTGAGGCCTTGCCAGCTTGGCATAGAGGCCTTCACTTTGAGGAATCAGATGCCGATTGACCTGGGCAGCTTGATTTATTGTCACCTTATAGTCCACACAAATCCTTATTGATCACCTGAGGAAGGAGCCGTGCTCCGAAAGCTCGTGTTTGAAACAAACCTGTTGGACTTTAACCTGGTGTTGTAAGACTTCTTCTTGAGACAGTGGCATGGTATTATAATCAGTCACTATGTCGAACCGTCCACCGTACATATACTGGTGGAATTTCTTCACTCCGAATATAACCGCTAAGTCCTCTTTCTCAATCTCATTCTGCTTCAGAAGGGGTCCTTGAGGCAAAGGCGATAGGGTGTTTCAACCATCACATGTCAGCACGATTGGTTTCCGTAGATCAAAATGCACCAAGAGGTTTGAGGACTGCAATGCTTGCTTCCCAACTCAGAAGGCTTCCTCCATTGCCACTGCTGATTTTTCCTTAATAGCTGGTGTAATGGTGTGGCTAGATTCAAAATAAATCTCCCATCGTAATTGACCATACCAAGGAAGGATTTAGGCTTGTTGACATTTTTGGGAGCAGGGACATCTCGTCTGGTCTTGACCATTTCTTCCATTGGGCGCAACCCAGTCGCATCAACACAAAATCCCAGGTACACCACTTCTGAGGCCTGGAAAGTAAATTTTTTGCATTTTAGGCAGTCTCCTGCATCACAAAACCTCGCTAATACTTCTTTGAGGCTGGCCAAGTGTTCTTCTGGTATAGTGCCGGTGACTATCTCATAATCAAGGTAAACTTTCGCCTTGCGAATTCCCTGGAGGAGATTTTCCATCATGCACTGGAAGATAGCACAGGCTGAAGCGATGCTGAACAGCAGGCTGGTATATTGGATGAGGCCTTTATGGGTATTGATTGTAGCATACCTCTGAGACTCCTTCTCCAACTGTAGTTGCAGTTAGGTGTGATTGAGATCCAATTTTGAATAGCTGAGGCCTTGCCAGCTTGGCATAGAGGCCTTCACTTTGAGGAATCGGATGCCGATTGACCTGGGCAGCTTGATTTATTGTCACCTTATAGTCCACACAAATCCTTATTGATCGATCAGGTTTAAGAACTGGGACTATTGGTGCTGCCCACTCTGAAAACTGAACAGGTTTGATTATATCCAGCTCTTCCAATCTCTTTAGCTCTGTTTCAACCTTTTGATGCAATGCATATGACACTGGTCTGGCTATGAAGAAATTGGGTGTCGAATACATATTGAATTTTATGAAGGCTTTTATTCCCTTAATCTAGCACAATTATTTCTTCATCCCTCCATGAGACATCTTGGAGGATGCCACCAGATATTTTGAAGATTTCCTGCCAGTTAAGCCTAATCTTCAGTCACCAGTCTCTTCCCATCTGACTGGATCTATATCTTCCCACAACAATCAATAGCAGACTACCCCCCTTGCCCTCTGTAGGCCACTGAGGTCTTGGCTGTTCATCAGCGCCCTCAAAATCTCCCTCGTGTATGTCGAAAGGCTTGGCTGCCGTACTCTTCAAGCTTAAACACTGTGTTCCTGCATGCAGATCTGGAAGATCTGTTCAACCATGCAGTCACCGAAGCTCCGATGTCGACTTCCATTTTAAGGAGCCTCCCATTTACCCTTAAAACAATTTCAGTCAGAGCCATCTTATTCAGTTGGACTGCATTCAACCAATGCACTGCATGCTATTCTTTAGAGCTCTTCTGTATGTTCAGTCGTGCTGTGGACCGTTGCCTGCTGTTTTAATTTTCTTTTTTGCATTGATGTGCTTTGCCTCGCCTGGCAATGTACTTGAACATGCCACTTTGGTTGCAACGGAAGCACACAAACTCTTCAACATGGCAAGTCTCCTGGGGATGGCCCCGCCCACAATGATAGCAGTCCACCTTGGAGTAATTTTGACGTTCCAATTCCTTCCCACTCCTTGGGCTCTGGTCCTGTCACAGGTTCTGTGTCTGTCTTTGAACTGTGCCTGTTGTTCCCACCATAGACCTCGTGGACGTACCACCTTGTAAACCTCCTCTTCAGCCAAGCTCTGAAACTCATTTACGCCTCTTTTGGCACACTCTGTCGCCTGAGCGATCTACACCGTTTTTTTCCAACCTAATTGTGATGTCCGCCAGAAGTTTCTTCTGGAAATTAAAGCTATGGATTCCACAAACTAGCTGGTCATGCAACGTGTCACTAAGTGTGGTTCCAAACTCAGTGCTCAGAAAGCTGGCGAAGCCTGCCTGTGAAAGCTGAGTCAGACTCTTCATGGTCCCTCACTGCAGAGTTAAATTTATAACATTGGAGGATGATCGAGTGCATTTGGTTGTAATTTTCTTTAACCAATCTTACGATCTGGTCAAAAGTCTTGGAGTCGAGTGCCTACAGGGACATGAAGTTCCTAATCAAATTATACGTTTGGGGCTTGCAAACTGTCAGTATCATTACCTTCTGCTTGTCCTTGCCTGTGATCTAAATTGCGGTAAAGAGGAAATGGAGCCGATCGATAAACTGACTCCGTGACTCAACCTCTTGGTCAAATGGGTCTAGTTTTCCAAGTTAGATTTGAATGATTCTGACACTTGCTGGAGATCCTCTACTTTTTCGACTGCTCCTTCCTCCCCTCCTCGATTCACAGTGACTTTCCGCTACACATTTATCTCATCACCAATGTGGTGGCTACTAACATACGCTGGAGGCTTCCAGGAGTAAACAAAGGGGTTTATTGATGAAAGGCAAAGGCACTTACATAACAGGCACAGAATCTATACAACAGGTATACAACCTTTACACTCCACACTGCCAGGGATCCGGCTCCCAGGGCCCCGTGCAAATTCGCAATTGGCTAGGGTTCGCGCACTCTACTCGATTTGCACCAAGCTGGTCATGTGGTCTGTGGAGCCCACCCCCTTAAAGGGCCACACTACCACAATATTTATTCCAAAAATTTCAAATAAAGCATGCTTCCCCATTGAATTTGTGATTTTATGATTTAGATCAAACACACAGATGTCACACATACAAAAATTAATCCAAACAAAGAGACAGAAAAGAGTATCATGAGTGTTTAAAGGAAGGTAAATGGTAAAAAATCAATTATGTCAAGCACCCCAATTTATTCTTCAAGTGTATTTCAACAACTACAACTGTAAAAACTATCGAGAAGTTATAAATTCTCACAAAACAGACAAACTGGATTGGATTGGATATTGTTTATTGTCACGTGTACCAAGGTACAGTGAAAAGTATTTTTCTGCGAGCAGCTCAACAGATCATTAAGGACATGAAAAGAAAAGGAAATAAAAGAAAATACATAATAGGACAACACAAGGTATATAATGTAACTACATATCACCGGCATCGGATGAAGCATACAGGGTGTAGTGTTAATGAGGTCAGTCCATAAGAGGGTTGTTCGGAGTCTGGTAACAGTGGGGAAGCAGCTGTTTTTGAATCTGTTCATGCAAGTTCTCAGACATTTGTATCTCCTGCCCGATGGAAGAAGTTGAAAGAGTGAGTAAGCCGGGTGGGAGGGGTCTTTGATTATGCTGTCCACTTTCCCCAGGCAGCGGGAGGTGTAGATGGAGTCAATGGATGGGAGGCAGGTTTGTGTGATGGATTGGGCTGTGTTCACGACTCTCTGAAGTTTCTTGTGGTTTTGGGCCGAGCAGTTGCCATACCAGGCTGTGATGCAGCTAGATATGATGCTTTCTATGGTGCATCTGTAAAAGTTGGTAAGAGTTAATGTGGACATGACGAGTTTCCTTAGATTCCTGAGGAAGTATAGGTGCTGTTGTGCTTTCTTGGTGGCAGCGTCGACGTGGGTGGACGGGGACAGATTTTTAGAGATGTGTACCCCTAGGAATTTGAAACTGCCAACCATCTCCACCTCAGCCCCATTGATGCTGACAGGGGTGTGGACAGTACTTTGCTTCCTGAAGTCAGTGACCAGCTCTTTAGTTTTACTGGTATTGAGGGATAGATTGTTGTCGCTGCACCACTCCAGTAGGTTCTCTATCTCCCTCCTGTATTCTGACTCATCGTTATTCGCGATCCGGTCCACTATGGTTGTATTGTCAGCAAACTTGTAGATGGAGTTGCAACCAAAATTTGCCAAGCAGTCGTGTGTCATGACCAACCTCTCGAAGCACTTCATTATGACTAAAATCAGGGCCACCGGACGGTAGTCATTGAGGCACATTGGTTCTTCTTTGGCAACGGTATGATGGTGGTCTTCTTGAAGCAGATAGGGACCTCAGGGCAGAGTAGGAACAGGTTATAGATGTCCGAAAACACATCCGCCAGCTGGTCCGTGTACACTCTGAGTGCACGACCATGGATCCTGTCCGGACCCGTCGCCTTCCGAGGGTTCACTTTCAGGAAAGCCGATCTGACTTTGGAAGCTGTGATGGTGGTATGGACTGCAGGGGTACGTGACACATTTGCGGACCACTAGTTTCCTGCTTGAACCGAGCATAGAATGCATTGAGCTCATCGGGGAGGGGCGCGCTGCTCCTGCAGATACTGCTCAGCTTTGCTTTGTCACCCGTTATGTTGTTTAGCCCTTGCCACAACCGCCGAGCGTCTGTAACGCTAGTCTGTGACTCTAGCTTGGTCTGATATTCTCTCCTGGCATCTCGGATGGCTTTGCGTACCTTGATTTTTTGTATAGGTCAGTGTCGCTTGACTTGAACGCCTCAGACATGCCTTCAGTAAAGAGTCAATCTCGCGATTGAGCCATGGTTTCCGGTTGGAGAACATACATATTGCTTTCTTTGGGACGCAGTCGTCCACACATTTGTTGATGAAGTCTGTGACGGTGGTGGCATACTCAATTAAGTTGGTCACTGAGTTCCTAAATATGGACCAGTCTGTTGTGTTATGCTGCTTCGGATAACACAGGCTGCTACTTGATGCAGTCTTAACTAAAGAATGCTCCAGACTCTGAAATGAGTTCAACGTGTTTATTGAACTATTAACACAGTTCTCAGATGAGTTCGACACTCTGCTAATCTAACTGTAGTAACTCATTCTAACTGTACCAGCTTTCTCTAAGCCAGGTGCTGGGGTGTGATGCTGCTGATCAATCCTGTCTAACTCTCTAGATGTCTGTGCAAAGAGGCAGGGTGTGAGTGCCTCATCCCTTTTATAGTGTTTATGTCATGCCTCCTTGTGGTGATGTCACCTCTGAGACTCCTGGCTGCCCATTGGTTGTGTCCTATTCTGAGTGTTCATTGGTTGCATGTTTGCATATTGTCATGTGAGAGTACCTTTAAGAAATGGATGTTAAAGCAATGTACCTTTAAGAAATGGAGCAGCTCATATTACTGGCGTAATGTCAGAGTGTGGGGAGAGCTGAGCTCACTTCTGCTTTCAGTTTCAGTTTGAGAGAGAGCAGCTGAAAAGTGCCTGGCTGGTTTGCTGTGAGCTGTTTGAAAGGAGAAAGGGAGAATGCGAGAAATAAAAGAATGACCAGGGTGAGGGTAGGGCCGGTCAAGGATAATAGTGGGAACTTGTGCTTGGAGTCAGAAGAAATAGGAGAGGCGTTGAATGAATACTTTTCTTTGGTGTTCACCAAGGAGAGGGGCCATGTTTTTGTGGATGACAGTGTGATACAGGCGGGTAGGCTGGAAGAGGTAGATGTTCTGAGGAAGGATGTATTATAGGCTAGTTAGTCTTACTTCGGTGGTCGGTAAGTTAAAGGAAAAGATTCTGAAGGATAGGATTTATGACCATTTGGAAAGATGCAGCTTAATCCAGGATAGTCAAAACGGTCTTGCCTCACAAATTTGATTGAATTCTTTGAGGAGGTAACTAAGTGTTTAGATGAAGGTAGAGCAGTTGATGTCGTATACATGGATTTTAGCAAGGCGTTTCATAAGGTTCCCCATGGTCGGCTTATGAATAAAGTAAGGAGGTGCGGGATAGAGGGAAATTTGGCCAATTGGATAAGTAACTGGCTATCACACAGAAGACAGAGGGTGGTGGTGGATGGAAAATTTTCAGACTGGAGACCAGTTACTAGCGGTGTACCACAGGGGTACAGATCTTGGGGTTCATGTCCACAGATCTCTGAAGGTTGCCACTCAAGTGGATAGAGCCGTGAAGAAGGCTTATAGTGTGTTAGCGTTTATTAACAGGGGGCTTGAGTTTAAGAGCCACGGGGTTATGCTGCAACTATACATGACCCTGGTGAGACCACATTTGGAGTATTGTGTGCAGTTCTGGTCACCTCATTATAGGAAGGATGTGGAACCATTGGAAAGGGTGCAAAGATTTACCAGGATGCTGCCTAGTTTGCAGGATAGGTCTTATGAGGAAAGGTTGAGGGAGCTAGGGATTTTCTCTTCGGAGCGGAGGAGGATGAGATGCAACTTAATAGAGGTTTATAAGATGATGAGGGGGATAGATAGAGTGGATGTTTAAAGACTATTTCCTCGGGTGGATGTAGCTGTTACAAGGGGGCACAACTATAAGATTCAGGGTGGGAGATATAGGAGGGATGTCCAAGGTAGGTTATTTATTCAGAGAGTGGTTAGGGTGTGGAATGGACTGCCTGCTGTGATAGTGGAGTCGGACACATTAGGAACTTTCAAGCGGTTATTGGGTAGGCACATGGAGCACACCAGAATGATAGGGAGTGGGATAGCTTGATCTTGGTTTCGGACAATGCTCGGCACAACATCGAGGGCCAAAGGGCCTGTTCTGTGCGGGACTGTTAATATAATAATAAAATAATATAATATAAAGCCAGTTTTGAGAAAAAGAGCTTGAACTTGTGGTGAGCTGGATCTGCTGTGATCTCTGCCATGAAAGACTATCTCTGAATCATTTGGGTGATTTGAACTCATAATAGTAATGTCTTTCACCTGATATGTTTCTGTTGTTAAAGGTAAAATCTTTTGGAGGTTTGAAGGAACATGTTGAGGGATTATTTAGTGTTGTATTATTTTCGGGGTTATCTTTGAAGTAAGGGGTGTTAAGCGATCCAATGTTTATTTAAAAGGTTAAGTTGAATTAATGGAATAAACATTGTTTTGTGTTTAAAAACCCACGTGTCCATAATTGTAATACCACAGCTGGAGAACAAGCCGTGTGCTTCAAAAGCTAACAATACATTAAAGGGAGAGGTTGGTTGAACTCCATGATACGTTTTGGGGTTCTGAAAACACCGCTCCCATAACAATATCATGACACAGTCCACTGTCTCTAAGCAGTCACGTTTCTGTTTCCTCAGACCAGCACTGCGCGACTTTCTTAGCTGGATTCTCCCGCTTGAGTTTCTGCTTGTATGCCGGGAGAAGGAACACCGCCTTATGGTCTGATTTCCCAAAATGCGGTCAGGGCTTGGAACAGTAGGCACCCTTGATTTTTGAATAGCAGTGGTCAAGAATGTTGTCGCTCCTGGTGGGACAGGCGCTGGTGGAATTTTGGCAGTACACTCTTGAGGTTGGCCTTGTTGAAGTCCCCGGCCACGATGAACAAGGCCTCCATTGTTCTGGTTCGTAGTTGTTTGTAACTGTGTACAGTTTGACCAGCGCTCCAAGAGGTTATGCAGCAGCCTTGCACAGTCATTCTAATCATTCAAATTCTAATTTTTATCATGAGTTATTTTGTTTTGTCTTCTTTAACTTAATCTACTAGATACAACTTTGCTCAGAGACGTTTCACACATTCACATTTCGCATTCAACAATTTCTGTTCACCCACACAGACCAAACATCAACATAGACTTACATATACACAGGTTTTTCTCTCTTTGTCCTTTCAACAGCATTCTAGACGAGCGTCCTACTTCCAATGTGATTTCTATTAAACTTTCCCTGATTCCTGTACGAGTTTGTTTTTGTTGCTTCTTTTAGTGGCCTGGTCTTGTTTCTATTCTCGCCAGCAGAGTCCCAATTAAGAATCGATTGTGATCATTAATGCATTATCTTTCCTTTTAAATTTTCCAGATCATGTTCTCATATTTATCTGCTATAAACCTGGTAAGGGATCCCACTGTAGCACTAACAATTATACTCAAAGACGAGAGACTAGTACAATCGAGGCTTTATTGCTGTGCGATGCTGTTCCTCCATCTGCAACTGTAGACTAAGGTCTTAGTGACTCACACGCATATTTATACACAAGCTCCCTGTGGGCGGAGCTAGCCGGCAGGGGCTTACCGGAGGAACCTGTATTACAGGTTCAGGCATACATCCCCCTACTGCAAGTATACATAACTACAGTGGTTATATCACCACACCCACCAGTCCCCAATATAGGCCTTCTGCTATACAGTAGTCCCCCGTTATAACGCGGGTGTTGGGGTCCAAGACAGCCACCCGCGTTGCATCCGAGCCGCGGATATCCACGATGGGGGTTTTTTGCCTCTGCAACTTTTTTTTTGGACCGGAAGCATTGGATAAAACCTTCAATCAGAGTTCTGATAAGAACTTACTTTAGTTGACTGCAGAATTATTACATTCTGCTATCATAAGTTAAATATAAGTTAAAGTAAGAAAGTAGCACTTCTAAATTTATTTAAAAATCTATGCATGCGCTTCCCATTGTGAGTCTACGGGGGGGCGGGGGGAGAGATCAGACCCCCGTAGACTCACAATGGGAAGCGCATGCATAGATTTTAAAATAAATTTAGAAGTGCTACTTTCTTACTCTAACTTATATTTAACTTATGGTAGCCGAATGTAATAAATCTGCAGTCAACTAAAGTAAGTTCTTATCAGAACTCTGATCGAAGGTTTTATCCAATGCTTCCGGTCCAAAATAAAGTTGCAGAGCCAATATGCAGCAGTGGCTGCAGGTTTGATTGCTATAATAAACTGACAGCATCAATTTCTCCTGGTCCTTGAAACTATATGAATAGAATCTGCATAACCCACCACCTAGTTCCCTTAGTTCATATTAGGAAACCCACAGAAACTTACCAGGAACACTGCTCCTCTCTCACTGAATCTCCCTCCAATCAGCCGGCAGTGTCAATTTCAGCGGCCGGCTCACTTTGATCCGGAGAGGGAAGCTGACAGTTGGGGTCCATAAGCCCCCCTGCCGTATATCGCGTACCGCTGTATTGCGGAGCGCGGTATAACGGGGGACTACTGTATTGGTCATTCTGTCTATGAGTATGGTCTACTGCTGAGCAGTTTTGACCTATGGAATACCCTTTAAATTCCCTGGGCGGTATACGGACCTACGGAATATGCTTTTAAAACCCTGGGTGGTGTATGGAGTTACACAATACCCTTTAAATCCCCTGGACAATATATGAACCTACAGTATATGCTTTAAATCTCCTGGGTAGTATATGTATTTATGGGGTACCCTTTAAACACTTGGGCAGTCTATGGACCTAAGGGGAAATGCTTTAAATCCCCTGGGCAGTATATGAACGTACAAGATACCTTTTAAATCCCCTGGTTGGTACATAGACCCACAGCATACTCCTTAAATCCCCTGGCAGGCGGGGCGGCATGGTGGCGCAGTGGTTAGCACTGCTGCTTCATGGTACTGAGGACCCGGGTTCAATCCTGGCCCCGAGTCACTGTCCTCGTGTAGTTTGCACATTCTCTCGGTGCCTACATGAATCTCACTCCCACAACCCAAAGATATGCATGGTAGGTGGATTGGCCACACTAAAATTGCCCCTTAATTGGAAGAAAAATTTAAATAAATAAATACCCTGGTGATATATTTACCGATGGGACACGCTTTAGATTCCCTGAATGGTATATGGACCTTGGGATACCCTTTAAATCCCCTGGATGGTACAAACCGATAGGAAACCTTTCAGATCCTCTAGTTGGTATGGAGACTTTTAAAGACTGGTTGGTGTATAGTACGGTATATGTTTTTAATCCCCCTGCGCAACACAACCTCTTTATAATATCTCAGTGTGGTTTCCTGCGTGGTAGCAGCTTATGGGATAATTTTAAATCTCTGTCTGGTTATGGGCTGCAACCTTGGACTCGAGTGGGTTTTCCTGGAGCACACATTACTTCAGTTTTCTTTCAGCTGATCATCAGGCTGAAGTTGTTGTCTGTTTCTATGAGCAAAACTTCTCGAAAGCACGGTTATATAAAAAATGGAACATGTTGTAGTTTCGCTATTAGTAAAGATAACACTGCTTTCATATCCGCTGCAGGACCAAAATGTCTATTGCATTGCCACTAATATAGGATACATGTCCATGGTGTTCATATGATAAGTGAACTACATTAACTTATTAATTTCTGAAAAGGTGTAACTGTTTCCTCTGTATATAATTGCTAGTTGGCTGATCCAATTATTTACCTGTGAATCTAGTTTACAATAAACATTGCCATGTGCACTAATGTTTCCAACACAATTGAAGACATATCCAGCATTAGCTACAGAATGGGTGTGGATCCTTGTGTTCCTGCAGTGCCTGCTAGAGATTTGCTGGCTGGAGCTCTAATGGTTTTTCATGCTGTTTTCAGGACATGAAAAAGCACACTGATGCAAACAAATTGCTCATAAGTACAAGATTAAGCAGTTCAGCGGAAATGCAAAGTAATGCAGGACTAATAGGCCAATGAAAGAATCATGCAGCAAAATACAATGAAGCCAAAGTCTTCAGCCTTTACTGCTGGATTGTAGGAGAGTGGCCAGAGGTTAGGCCAGGACCTGGGTGCATCAGTTTATGCAGATTGCTGATGTACCCCAAAGAACGACAGCACTGTAAGAGTGATTGGATGGGCAAAGAAATTCAGGAACTGTGTTTCCAGGTCTGTAGCCTTGATCAACCACACCACAGGGAGCGGATGGGCCCATCTGAAATTTCAGCACTAAAGTAGGCAGCCTCCACCTAATCCATTGACGTGGCCCTGTGCTTGGGATTGGACAAATGGCTCTTGGACTTTCAGGGCAAATGGTTGCAATCAACCACAGAGTCCGCTTGTTGAGTTAGCATGCAAAGTGATTTTGTATTATAAATAATGTGATAGTTTGCCTTTTCTGTCAGTGGAGGATGGCAGAATTATATGTGGAATGAATGTGTGGCTGCTACAGATGCAAGCAATTTATTGAAAGACGAACAGCAGAGCTTAGAGCACTCCATTCGCATTAGCAACCTTGCCATGAACACATAAAGGCTCTTTGATCGCTTGAAGGGTTTCTAACTGGATAATTTCAACACAAGCTTGAAGCCAAAAAACACAAGAAAGTAAACTTACCCTAATTGGGCAGAACTTAACACTAAATTATTCATTTCCCTTGGAAGGGGGACAGGATAAGATGACTTTCAAATACTGTGATGTGGAGATGCCGGCGTTGGACTGGGGTGAGCACAGTAAGAAGTCTTACAACACCAGGTTAAAGTCCAACAGGTTTGTTTCAAACACGAGCTTTCGGAGCACGGCTCCGTGCTCCGAAAGCTCGTGTTTGAAACAAACCTGTTGGACTTTAACCTGGTGTTGTAAGACTTCTTACTGTGTTTCAAATACTGAGAATACATCTATACTTTTTATCTGATATATAGGATACTGCGGTGTACCTACACAAGTTGGGACTGCAGCGGCTCAAGAAGAGGGCTCGTCACCACCTTCTCAAAGACAAACAGCAACAAATGCTGGCCTAGCCTGTGATGCTCACATTCTGAAAAAGAGTTTTTTTTTTAAGTACAGATAATGTGATTGTCTGATTTTCACCCTTTAACTTTTTCTACTTTTCAACTGCTTAAAAGTCCCAGATAGAGCACTGAAAAAAAACTATTCCAAACAGGTCACAAAGGAAAATAAACTTTAACATTTCTCTGAGCCTTTGTTGGGGAGTATACTTTTGCCAGCTTCCTGATTGGCCGAGCATTGATTGAATGGCAACATGTAAATATGCGATGCAACTATCATATCTGCTGACCTTGTACAGTGGCAGCCCTTTTCCTCCCGTAGCAGTCAACAGTGATAGGAATTAAGCACTCTACTCTGTTTATTAATAGAAGTGGGTTCAATTTCAAGGCTAACTTGAGCAAAAAAATTGAGATTAACCACATTATAAAAGTAGAAAGTTTGCACTGAAACATAAACTGACCAAAGAGACTACCATAGTAGTGGAATGGCCTGTTCCAGGAACTGAACACATAAAACTCCCCCTACCCTAAAGCAGCATTCCGTTAACATCCAACGTGCAGTTTCTATATGCAACAGTGTAATAAAAATGGTTGAATTATAATAATAAATACTGATTTCTGTGCTACCTTCCGAGTAAAAGCATGCTTTGAAACCTAGTACTCCATAAGACACCTGGGATACGGTAAACATCTCAAATACAGTCAGAGACTCATTAACGGCTTTCAGCCCATTAGGTCCATCACTGTAGAGCACTCAAATCAATTCCCATTCCCTCATTCTAGCCCCATAGTCCTGCAAGTTTATTTCCCTCAAATGGCCAATTTTGTTTGCAAATCATTCATCACCTCCACTTTCAGCACCCTCATAGGCAGTGAGTTGTGGGAGGGAAGAGGCAATTCATTGGGATTTGGTTTTGAACGTGGTTGTCCAAGGAGTTGAAGGGAATCAAATGAGATACAACCTTTTGCCAAGCTGGAATAAGGCACAATCAGGCACTTAAGATCTTCCCAGGTGGCCAGAATGGGCCAGTTTAACCAATGATTCACATGCAGAGCAGTGGCCATGGTGAGCACTGTTGGGGGCTCAGAGGAAGAGCAATCATGGATTCCCCAGATTCAGGATAAGTCATGGATCTCTCCAGCTGGTAGGAACCAGTGAGGGGAGGTTAGAGGTTGAGCTTTGGGGAGGTTGGAAAGTGCCAGAGAGTGAATGCAGGGAGGGAAAACTGTGAGGTTGTTTGATTGATACCATGGACTTGAAAAGAAGGCATCCCCCTCACCCCCCCTCACCCCAGTTCCATTTGCCAGTATCTACAGGAACAAACATGGTGGACTGCACATTGTGAAGAGGCCTCTCACACTGCCTGATAAATCGGAATGGAGATGGGGTGAGGCCCTTAAATGGGCATCAAATGTCCAATTGAGGGCGTTGGTTAGGTTAGAGGCAGATGGCTCTCCCACCACTTGTAAAATTGGGGGATGGGTTGTAACAGCCAGCAGTGGGTCTGTGATGCGCTGTCAATTACTACAAAGGCGAGAGCAGTGAATAATCGAGGCTTTATTAAGCAAAGGTGTGTGGCCTCCTGTAGCTGCTACCAGAATGGGAGCAGCTCCGGTGTGCACACACATTTATACGCAGCCTACTGGGCGGAGCCAGCAGGCAGGGATTTACCCATGTACCTCTAGTACAGGGGTCATACTGTACTACATCTAATATACATCTAATACAGTTAGTGGTGACCACCACAGTCTGCTTCAATGTAACAGCAGCCTACTTTAAGGTTTCACCCACCGGCTTTCCAGCCCACAGGAAGCCTGTAAAACCCAGCTCCATGCTCATGAAATCTCGAGAAACCACAGAACCCCAGACACCGGATGAGCATTCATACAGTGAGAGTCATTTAGCCATCAGAAATATAATTGAGCAAACTATCGGAGTCCTTATGCAGAAGTTTAGGTGTCAAGAATGCTGAAAAGTGGCTCGGCAGTCCTTGCCTGACAAGATGGCAGATTCATGGTTAATTGCTGCATTCTCTACAATCTGACCATCATGGGAGACCAGCTTTTACCAACTGCACTCATGGTAGGGGAGGAGGAGAAGATGGAGGAAGAGGAGAAGAGATTGAGGAGGAGGAAGAGGATGAAGCGGAGAAGAAAAAAGATGAGGAAGAGGAGACGACAGAGGAGAGGAGGAAGTGAAAGAGTAGAAATAGGAAGAGATGGACGAAGAAGAAGAGAAAGACAAGCAGGAGGAGGAAATGGGCATCCTGGGGAACACCAGATATCTCCGGGTATACAACCCACACCTGGGAGGGTTGATCACCACCATCAAATTGAAGATTACTTTTGAAAGATGTGCTCCATTAGTACACACTGAAACAATCTTGCCATATGATATACTTCAACTATTCCCAGGGAAAGGCACTCAAAATTCTATAGATTGTGATATCTCCCCCCCCAGCCAGCACCATCTCAGTGTGGATTTATCAGTCTGGGCCACCCGGCTGATAGTTGATGGTGAATGTGGTGAGAAAGCAGCAGTTCTGGCATCCAAAGAGAGGCCAGGATGTTCCTACTCTGGAATTCCCATGTCATTATCTGTCCAGCTGGTCAAGTGATCTAGTGGAGGACCGCAATTGACTCTGTGAGCTCAGTGACCAGATGATGTTTGATCTTGGAATTGACCAGCCTCTCCACGCTGTAGCGGGTGGGCTCCAGACATCAGATTAAACCACAACTGAAGATGAAGAGGGATTTCTCCACCCTCATGGCTTTGACCAGTTACGCTTTAGGCAGACTCTCATTTGGACTAAGCATTTGGTTTTGTTGCTTCCTTCACCTTTCTTCAGGGGCTTGGCCTTTCGAGATCCTGTCTTGACTTCTCCACGGCAGAACTAATATGTGGCCTTTTCTCCATAGAGAAATGTCCCTTCATCCAGCATGGCTGCTTCCTACTTGTTCCTGGTATATTCTACTGTGAAAACCTTTCTTTAACCTAGCCTCTAAGTTATGAGTGCCACCAGTCTCTGAGCTGGTACCTGTGACATTGGTGCCAATTGATGAAGTTCATTCTTCCTAAGTCTCCTCCTTCAATGGGTGGAGGGGTGAGTGGTGAGGGGGGACGGGAGTGCTGGTGCCGGGGATCTGGTGCAAAGTGGCTGTATCCAACTTGTATTTGCTGCAGGGGAGGGGGACGGTGTTGAGGGGAAGCAAGGTGATGTGGATCTTTCTCCTGATTCTGCAGTCAATAATAAAGATGGGAAAAAAGCAAATTACTGCGGATGCTGAAATCTGAAACCAAAGAGAAAATGCTGGAAAATCTCAGCAGGTCTGGCAGCATCTGTCGGGAAAGAAAAGAGCTCACATTTCGAGTCCAGATGACACGTTGTCAAAGCTTTTGTTTCCCTACAGATACTGCCAGACCTGCTGAGATTTTCCAGCATTTTCTCTTTGAATAAAGATGGGAAGGTTGGGGTGCAGCGTGTGTGGCCGCTATAGGAAGATGCATGTGATGAGACGACATGGAGCTCAAAAGTGATTGGGTGCTCAGGGATCAGGGAATTGGTGTGTATCTGGAGGAAGCTGGAGTGCCTCCGGGCAAGATGTCCCCTCCTCTGCCTGGAACCACAGTGCCTCCCGCTCTCTTTCCGAGAGAGCGCTGCCTCCTCAAGGGGAGTTTTAACAGACAGACATGGTTGCCCTCTGCTGGTCAGGGCCCACTACACTGGCTGCAATGTGTTATTTTGTTCCTGAAGAGAAAGGGTGATGATTGTGAACGAATATATCAACAGGTATATTTGAGTATGTGTGTGATACCCGACACAGTTGAAGAGCTGTGAGATGTGCCTGAAGTGTGAGTAGTCCCTGTGGATTATGCAGTAGTATGCCCAGAAGTGAACATAAAACTCGAGTTGAGATTTATTTGTGCATTATAAAGGTTCAGCATAACTTTTGTCCTGTGTACTCTGTGTCTCGAGCAATAAAACCAAGGCTTTTCTAACAACTTTCTCAACTTGTAGATCCACCTTCAAAGATTTGTGTACATAACCCAAATCTCTCTGCTCCTGCACTTCCCTTTAAGTTATACTATTTATATCCCTCCTAATTCTTCTTTCCAAAATGTATCGCGTCCCCGTGTTAAATTTCAGCTGTCATGTGCCTGTCCATTTCACCAGTCCATCCTCCTGAAGTCTGGTACTATCCTCCTTATTGTTTACTACATTTTTGAGTTTCTTGTCATTGGCAATCTTTGAAATTGTGCCCTCTATACCCAAATTCCAAGTCATTAATATACATCAAAAAGAGCAGCGCTCTAAAAACCAACTATTGGGCAACACCACTTCATACTTTCCTCCAGTCTGAGAAACAAGAATTTACCATTTTTCTTTATTCTTTTGTCCTAAGCCAATTTTGTCCCTTTAATCCCATGAGCTTTTATTTTACTTACAAGTCTATCATGCAGTGCTTTGTCAAATGCATTTTGAATGTCCATATAACATCATCATACTGCCCTCATCGATACTTTCCATTACATTATTAAAGAACTGAAACATATTAGTGAAACACCCTTTACTTTAACAAAACCATGCGAACATTCCTTCATTCACTCATGCTTTTCTAAGTGCCCATTAATTGTGTTTTGGATGATTATCTCTAAAAGTTTTCCCACCATTGATGTTAGGCTGATTGGCCTGTAGTTGCCCAGCTTGTCCTATTTCCCTTTTTTTAACAGAGGTATAATATTTTCAATTCTCTGTCCCCACCTCTATATCTAACTAGGATTGGAAAATTGTGGCCAGAGTTTCCATAATATTTACCTTGACTTTACTCAGTAACTTAGGGTACATCCCAAGCCTTCAAATACCTCCCCTTTACCTTATTTTAATCCACCCACCTGGTCCTTAAATGCTATAGTGCATCTATTTACAGCGAAGGCAGATGCAAAGTACCCATTTAATACCTCAGCCGTAACCTCTGCTGCCACAGAATCTCCCTTTTCATCCCGAATCATTCCCCCTTTCCTTTATTTACCTTTTACTATTTATGTGCTTATAACAGATATTGGGGTTCCCTTTTATGTTAACTATTAATCTATTCACATACTCTCTCTTTGCCCTTTTTATTTATTTATTTTTAAATCTCCTCTGCACTTTGTATATTCATTTTGGTTGTACAATGAAAACTAGCTGTTGCCACTCAGATAACAATCCTCAGTTTGTATAGTTAGTTCTGTAACATTTGGCCCACAACTAGTAACTGTCTGGGGCTATGTGAATTGTAAGATAAGGACCAATCTTACCTTACTGTGAAGAAAAAGCTTATGAATGTGCTGTTGTTGCAATTATTCTGTTGCATTGAGCACAATATAAAGGTCTTTAATGTTATTAATTACTCTGTACTTTTTCTGAACAGTTCAATAAGCACTAGTGCTGCAACTTTAATTTTCTAAAATTATTGTCATTGCCAAGGAGATTGCCATTTTATGATTAGGGCAGTGGTTCTCACGCTTTTTGCCTGTGGGCCACTTGGGTGGCAAAGGTCTGAGTGGACTTACTACTGGTCCTACCTCAACCAACTCTGCTTGCCATTGCAAAATAATTCAACGGAATTAATGGGAAGAAAGGCTATATACTATGTACACTGTTGGAACTGTAAACATTGCACTGTTATTTTTTTACCACAAAATGTAATTAATTTATGTTTGTTATTTTTATTAAATATTTTAAGTGAAATTATCATACTTAATTGAAACATCACAATAATCTTTTTCTGAGAAACTAATTCTTTATCTGTAGATCCAGAAACCAAACTTGTCCAAACACCAACGCTAGAATTCTCTTACAGTTCACACCGGCTGGCTGGGCTGGCGGCGCACCTCCGCCATGCATTTCCCAGCGGCATAGGGCGGATTCAATGAGAAATCCCATTGACAGCAATGGGACCAGAAGATCCCGCCATTGGCGAATGGCACTGCCGCCGAGAAACATGTGGTGGGGAGGCCAAAGAATCCCACTCCAGATGTTTTTTTGAATGGCTGTGCAATTAATTTTATTTTCATAAAGCAATGATGTAATAAGTCTTATCAGGTAGGAACTGGGATATGTGGGAGTTTGCAAATGGGGAAACAACCTAGTGCTTGTGTACAGATTAAGTCGCCATAGTCCGAGATGACTATAGGCTGCTTTCTCTTTTGAGGTGGAGAGCTGACTGGTGGTGATTTAATGTGACGATCACCACACCTTAGGCAAGGGGCAAGGTTGAGTAGGTTGGATCTCCATGAATAACCTTTCCACCCTAAAGTGCCTCCTCAACTGTTTCCATATCTTCACTGTGGACTGCACCACCGGGCTCTCTGAATACCTATTCGGAGCCATTGGCAATGCTGCTGTTGCCATAGACCTCAAACTTGATTCCTTGGGCGCGATTCTCCGCAACGGCCGACACCGGAGTGAAACCCGGAGTGTAATCTGGAGTGTTTCACTCCGGCGTCGGAGGCCGCTCCTTGCCCCCTATTCCCCCCCCCCTCCCCCCCCCCCCCCCCCCCCCCCTCCTCCCCGGGGGGCTAGGAGCGGCGTTGCGAGAAATTCGGCCGCCGTGCCTTGACGCTTGCGTCAAAGCAGCGCGCCGAGAATGACGCGGCCGGCGGCACCTAAGTGACATCAGCCACGCATGCGCAGGTTGGCCGGCTCCATCCCGCACATGTGCGGTTGCCGTCTTCCCGTCCGCTGCTCCGCAAGATGTGGTAGCTTGATCTTGCGGGACGGCGGAGGGGAAAGAGTGCGTCTCCTAGAGACACCGGCCCGATGATCAGTGGGCACCGATCGCGGGCCAGTCACCTCACGAGCACGCCCGTGGTACTCGATCCTCTCTCCACCCCCCACAGGCCCCACACTTACCTGTCGCGCGCTGTTCACGCCGGCAGCGACCAGGTGTGGTTGCCACTGGCGTGAACCCGTCGGGGTCGTCAGGCCGCTTGGTCCATCCGGGCCGGAGAATCGCCGCTCGCTGTTTTTCGCAAACAAGCGACATGCCATTTTGGGGGTGGGGGGGTGGGAGAATTGCGGGGGGTGCCAGAGCGGCCCTCCCGCGATTCTCCCACCCGGCGTGGGGAGCGGAGGATCGCGTCCCTTGTCTTTCCTAACCCACTCTGCCCCTTCTCCTTCCCACCATGGCTGCACCTTATCCACATTTGCCGCCCAATAATAAAGATCGAGAGAGCCTGAAAAATAAACAAGAACCTAGGCAGAATATTTATTTTCACCACTTGGAACCTCTCCGCCAACATCAACTGGATTGCTCACACTTATGATAATGTATGTTGTGCATGTGGGAGGCGTTCTAGTTGTGTGACATCACGCTGGAGGTTGGGACGATGGTTCTGGCCTGTTCTCTTGTATGGCATCAGTCGTGGAATTGCATGACACTGGCTTGCATTTTGAACCCAGTCTGCACCACACGTGAAGGACCCTTGCTACACTTTGGGAACCTTCGGATTAGGATATGTTCTATTGACATAATAATATACTAAAATGGTATTTATGTGACTTTGCAACTGGGAGATAATGCTTTGCGATTCTTCCTGGATTATCAAAGAGGACATATAGCAGAAGGTAAACATTTCCTGCAAGGAAAAGAATGAAAAAATCTACAACTGCTTGACCCTGGACTTGCATGTTCCTCCAGTGGATCGGAAACAGATTGCCTGCCAGCCACTTGGTCAGGGATTAGGTGTTCCAGGTGTTTTTCATCAGTGGTAGAACATGAAAATGTCAAAGCTCTGTAAAAATGAGGTTTATAGTCCAGTACAAAAAATCCCAGCATATTATACACTTGTTACAGTGATTTTTAAAACAAACTCTAAACTAATGACTGATTTCAGCATTTTGTATAGATTTAGTTGGACCACTTCAAGCATAACTAGGTCTTTCTCTCTTCTGCCAATACTTACTAAAAACTGCTGATTATTCTGGGGTTGGCTTGCAAAACAAAGCTAAACCTGGCTCCTTTTGTCCATAACCTACCATCTTCCTTTCTTTGCCCCTCACCTTTGACAGCAAGTATGAGGAGCACACAGTCTTCTTTGTCACAAAAAAAATAGCATTTATGAAGCGGGGTCCTGGCAGAGTGGACCCTGGAGCCAAAGAATGAAGACATGTTTAGTGACTGTGTTTACCCTCACTTGTTACCAATAAACTCTTGTTCAGTTACACTGGAAGCCTCCCTCGTGTTGCCTCAAGCCACCCCACCTTTGTTTCATTTGTTTCTTCAAAGGCACAATTTTTGCATATCTCTCACAAATCGAACAGACATTTACCATCAACATTCACCTTAGCTGGAACACCCACATTTTTTATGTTGCTAGACGGTTGGTTTCCTTTTATGTGCCAGACATGTTTTCCTTTAACAAATATTCACTCGCAATAAGGCCCACATCCATCTCTGACTTGAATACTATTCACTTATCTTAAAAATTCTTTTCAAGCCTCTCATGCAACTGAAAAAGAAAAAGATTGTTATCAGATATATATGCTCCCTCATGTAGCTCCAAACCTCTCTCTCTCTTCGGATCTTTTCTTTGCGTGTCTCACATGTCTCACTTTCTTTACTTTATTAATTCTGTTCCCATTAATATTTGTTCTGATTATTTCATGTTCATTATAAGCTGTAAATAAAGATAGAAGAATAAGCATGCATTGATTTACCACATTCTCGGGAGATCCAAAAACACTTTACAGTTAATGGGTTAACTTTTGAGGTGCAGTGACTGTTAAATGTAGACAAGCAGGAAGCCAACGTGCCTATAGCAATAATCCACAAACAGTAAATAAGTGATTCACCAGTTAATCTATCACTTTGTTGAGGGACAAGTTGACTTGATGATCGGGAGAACTACCTACCTACGTAAGTAACTAACAACCAGCACAATTTATATAAGCTATTTAATGTACAAGATCTCCTAAATGTCGTTCACAGAGGTTTCAGGGAAAAGAAAACGCCGTTGCTGACCCAAGCAGGGAAATATTGGGAGGTGTGACCAAAGTTTTGTTCAGAGCTGATGATTTTAACAAGTTTTGGCAGAGGAGAGGGAAATGGAGAGAGGGAGGGAATTCTGAAGAGCTGGGACCCTGATGGCTGATAGAAGAGCCACTAATTGTTGCTGCAACTGTACAAGATGCTGGTGCGACCACATCTAGAGTACTGTGAGCAATTTTGGTCTCCTTATTTAAGGAAAGATATTATTTAATTGGAGGCGGTTCAGAGAAGGTTGACTAGGATGATGCCTGGTGGGGAGGGATTGTCTTATGAGCAAAGGTTAAACAGGTTTGTACTCTACTCATTGGAATTTTGAAGAAAGAGAGGCGATTTCATTGAAACTTCTGGATTCTTAAGGGGCTTGATAGGGTAAATGCTGAGAGGATATTCCACTCATGGGAGAGTCTGGGACCAGAGGGCATTGTCTCAGAATAAAGGGGTGCCAATTTAAGATTGAGATGAGGAGAAATTTCTCTGAGAGCTCTGAGTCTTTGGAACTGTTTGCCACAGAGAGCTGTGGGATCAGAGTCCTGTATATATTTAACACCGAGACAGATAGATTCTTGATCAGTAAGGGAATCAAGGGTTAGAGAAAAGGGCAGGAAAGTGGACATGAGGAATGTCGGATCAGCCATGATCCTATTGAATGGCGGAGCAGGCTTGAGGGGTCGAACAGCCTACTCCTGTTCCTATTTCTTATGGTATTGTGGTCTAAATTCAGGGTCGAATATCCATAAGAATTCAGAGCCAAAAGAATCCAAAATTTGAGACTTTTATTTTTTCCATCCATGGCATTCAGGCATTGCTGGCAAAGTCTGTGTTTATTCCTCAACAATAATTGCTTTTGAGAATATGGCGGTGAAATGCCTTTTGACATGGTTGCAGTCATGTGGTGTAGGTACATCCACAATGCTGAAAGGAAGGGAGTTCAGGATTGTGAACCAGCGAAGGTGAAGGAGGAACAATATGTTTCTAAGTCAGGATGTGACTAATTGCATAACTTGGAAGGAAGGTTGCAGATGGTGGTGTTCCCAGGTGCCTGCTCCTAAGTGGTAGAAGACAGGGGTTTCAAAGCTGATGCTGAAGGAGGCTTGGCAGGTTGTTGCAGGTTGGGGCTGATACAGCTGAAGGTGGTATACAGAGCACACCTCGCGAGGATGAGCCGATTCTTTGAACGAGTAGAAGATGTGTGTGAACGTTGCGGGGGGGGGGGCCCCCCGCTAATCACGTTCATATGTTTTGGTCCTGTCTAAAGCTCTCTTTTTTTTTTATAAATTTAGATTACCCAATTATTTTTTCCAATTAAGGGGCAATTTAGCGTGGCCAATCCACCTACTCTGCACATTTTTGGGTTGTGGGGGTGAAACCCGCGCAGACACGGGGAGAATGTGCAAACTCCACACGGACAGTGACCCAGAGCCGGGATCGAACCTGGGACCTCAGCGCCGTGAGGCGGTTGTGCTAACCACTAGGCCACCGTGCTGCCCGGTCCTGTCTAAAGCTAGAGGATTACTGGAAGGAGGTTTTTAGGGTAATTTCTGAAGTGGTGCACATGAAACTGGACCCGTACCCCCGGGAGGCCATATTCGGGGTGTCGAACCAGCCAGAGTTGGAAACGGGTGCGGAGGCAGATGTTGTAGCCTTCGCCTCGTTGATCACCTGAAGGCGGATCCTGATAGGTTGGAGAGCAACCTCTCCACCCTGTGCCCTGGCGTGGCGGGGGGGACCTGTTGGAATTCTTGACTCTTGAGAAGGTTAGGTTTGAACTGAGGGGAAGGATGGAGGGGTTCTACAATTCATGGGCATTAGTCATTATGCACTTTCAAGAACTGGATAACATCAAACATTAGTTGGGGCGGGTTGGTGGGAGGGGTGGGGGGAGGGGGTCTGTGTGTGTTAATGGCGACTGTGGGTGATCCCTAATTTCTTTTTGTCATTTGTTTGTGTGAACATGCGGGCTAATGTTTGGGGTTGTTATTGATATGGGGATTGACATATTTGTTACTGATTGTTGTTTATTGTTGGTGGGTGTAAATTTGGGAGAAAATGTGAAAAAGGAGGAGAATAAAAAAATATTTTTTTTTAAAAAGAGACGGTCATTATCTGGTACTTCTGTGACATAAATACTTGGTATTTGTCAGTCTAAACTCAAATGTTGTCCGATCTTGCTGAATGCTTACGTGAACTGTTTCAGTATCTGAGGAATTGCGAATGGAACTCAAAATCCTTATTTCTGACCTTTTGATGGAGGAAAGATAATTGGGGAGGCAGCTAAAAATGATTGAAGTTAAGGCACTGGAGGAGGTTACGAAGATAAGGAGGGCAAGGCCATAGAAGGATTGTGGTCTGATAATCCAATAAAGTATCTGTATTATTTCTAGAAATGATCTTCAATCTTAATTTTGGCATTACATTTTGTTCCATTGTTGCATCAGTTTGGACATACTCCATGCAACAATTATCTACCAATCTAACGCTATAAAATACATCAGAACATCCTGTCTTTTTCCATGCACTTTTTGTTTTTAGTGTAATGGCTAAAGCTACAGTCATATATTTCCTTTTCCGATAACCAGCACAAATTAAGCTGAATATTTTTATCTGAGTGAAAATGCAATCCAGTTTTAAAAGGATGTGTTCCTCCATTCTCAAACATCTGTGATAAGAGCAACAGGGAAACCATCTTCTTGCTTGCACAGAATTTTTCATTAATGAGTGAAAAGAGGAAAAGATTAACATATTGATGTATGTATCTCCAAAAGGGGGAGTGAGGTCCTAGGTTTCTAGGCCTGGCTTTCAGTTATGATTCAACATCCAAAATTCTTTGAATAGTGCAAATTATTTTTGTTCCTTAAACTGCCATTAACAAACATGTTTTCTTGAAATTCTTCCATTTTAATTTGAGCATGCTAAGAAAAGTTTTGCCCTTTCATTGTTTCCTTTAAAAGTTCATGGTAAAACTATTAGCATAAGTTTCTGACATTCATTTGAATTCATGCTTATTGCTTATAATGATTATATAAATAATCTTAGTCTCTCTTTTTGTGTTGACCAAATCATGACTGGAACCATGTACTAACACAAGATTAGTGGCTCTGGGTTTGCTGGTGGTCAAAAATGTACCTTATCCTCATGGAAGTGCCCTGAACCACTCAACTTCAAGAACATTCTGATTGCTGACTACATTGAATAGTGGATGTACAAATAGTGTTTTATCTTCAAATCAGAAGACCAAACCACTCACAAAAATATTTTGATGTTGGACACTAGCCTAAAAGCATCAGTTAAAATATTCAGCTCTTTGGCTTTGTGTTATTTTGGTTCAGTTAAGCTCATCTTGCCTGAGAGTCAGGAGCTTCAGATTTAACTTCCTCTGTGGTCTTAAGCTGGAGTGCTACATTGTCAGAGATGTGCTTCCCCCCCCCGCAACATTTAACAGAAGCTAGTTTTCCGCCTGTTCAACTAAACATTGTAAGAAGTCTTACAACACCATGTTAAAGTCCAACAGGTTTGTTTCAAACACTAGCTTTCAGAGCACTGCTCCTTCCTCAGGTGAATGGAGAGGTATGTTCCAGAAACGTGTCCTGGTGCAGGAATGTTCCCTTCCAGTCGGGGAACACTTCAGCAGTCAAGGGCATTCAGCCTCTGACTTCCGGGTACGCGGTCTCCAAGGCGGCCTTCAGGACGCGCAACAACGCAGAATCGCCGAGCAGAAATTTATAGCCAAGTCCTGCACACATGAGTGCGGCCTCAACCGGGACCTGGATTCATGTCGCATTACATTATCCCCCACCACCTGGCCTGGGCTTGTGAAATCCTACCAACTGTCCTGGCTTAAGACAATTCACACCTCTTTAACCTGGGGTTACCCCTATCTCTGGATCTGCAAAGACTTAATTAACTGCAAATGCTCGCATTCTCAGCATTGTCTGGCATCTTTGAATTTGTCGATATATATGTTTCTGGAACATACCTCTTCATTCACCTGAGGAAGGAGCAGTGCTCCGAAAGCTAGTGTTTGAAACAAACCTGTTGGACTTTAACCTGGTGTTGTAAGACTTCTTACTGTGCTCACCACAGTCCAACGCCGGCATCTCCACATCAAGTAAACATTAGTTTGGGAAATTCTGAGGATGTGAAGAAGTTATATAGAAACAGGTTGGCCAGAATTCTCTGGCCCATTGGGCTTCTCTGTTCCCGCTGGCAGTGTACACCCACTCATGGGTTTCCTACTGGCGTGGGGTGTCTTCAATGGGAAATCCCATTGCCAAGTGCAAAAACATTCCACCTTATTACCTGGTCATGCGTTTCACATCTTAACCTAGCAGCTATACCTACTTGGTCCATCAAAACTCCTCATGATTTTCAGTTGCTCAAATAGCTCAATTGGGTCTCCCATACATCTTCTCTGCTGTTAAAAGAATAATCCCAGGTTCTCCAATTTCTCCATCGAACTGAAGTCACTCATCCTTGGAATCATCCTTCTGTACCCTTTCCAAAGCTTTCCTCAAGTTTGGTGCGCAGAATTGTCATAATATTCCAGATAAGTCTGGCTAGTGATTTGTAACGGTTTCCATAAGACATAGGAACAGAATTAGGCCTTTCGGCCTATCGATACTGCTCCACCATTCAATCATGGCTGATATGTTTCTCATCCCCATTCTTCTGCCTTCTCCCATAACCCCTGATCCCCTTATTAATCAAGAGCCTATCTATTTCTATCTTAAAAACACGGCTTCTTTGTTTTTGTATTTATCGTCCTTGTTTATAAGCTTTCTTAACTGTCTTTCACGATTTGGGATGTGGCAAAATATTGATGATGGGTAACAATGCACAAGTATTAATCAGGCTTGAAGTAAGGCAGAGAGCTAGCTTAAATTTTTGTTCAGCGAGTAACTAGCTTAATCAAGGGGGACATCATGGCAGGAACCTCAGACCTGTACTATGCTCCTCCTGCACAATGTGGGAAATGAGGGATACTGGTGACTGTGTGCAGAAGGTGTGTTCAAATGCAACTTCTAGCTAACCAGATTTCAGAGCTGGAACTGCAGGTGGACTCACTGTGGAGCATCTGCGATGATGAGGAGGTTGTGGAAGGGTTCAAATTCTTGAGGCACTGGGACCGGTTCTGGAGCAGATGGAACCTGTACATACCGGACGGGTTTAACCCGGGCAGAGCTGGGACTAATGTCCTTGCAGGGGCTTTCGCTAGTTCTGTTGTGGAGTATTTAAACTAGTGTGGCAGGGGGATATGATCCCAGGACTAGGATCAGATAGGTCAAAATCAGATCAGGAAAATGGAGGTGGAACATTAGCTAGTGAGGTAGAAGATGTTGTGGTAGATTTGGAATTACAGGAGAAGCAAATTTCCAAAAAACGTTCCACCAAGGGAAAATGATGGGGTTGAAGGGTTTATATTACAAATAAAGTAGATGGGTTAAGAGCACAGGTAGACACATGGCAATATGATGCTATTGGTATAACGGAAACCTGGCTCAGGAGGAGAAAAATTGGCAGCTCAATATCCCTGGATACAGAGTTTTCAGGCAGAATAGAGTGGAAGATAAGAAAGAAGGGGGAGTAGCACTAATGGTTAAAGAATCAATTCCAGTTTTGAGAAGGGATAATATGCTAAACAGGTCAACAAATGAGGCTTTATGGGTTGTACTTAGAAATAGAAAAGAGGTAGCCACATTACTAGGAACATACCACAGACCCCCAAAGAGTGAAAGGGAGATAGAAGATCAAATCTGTAGGCACATTTATGCCTGTAAGAACAAGAGGGCAATAATAGTAGGAGACTTTAACTATCCCATTATAAACTGAAATTCAAACAATATAAGAGGAACTGAGGGAGAAAAAATCATGTAGTGTGTCCTGGAAAAGTATTTCAACCAATCAGTGACAAACCCAACAAGAGGAGATGCAATTCTAGACCTAGTCTTTGGGAACGAAGAAGGGCAAGTGGGTGAAGTGACAGTTGCCGACCGTATGTGGTCTCATTGTTTAAAAAGTTTTATGGGCCAGGGGTTAGAAAACTCCAAAGTATATAATGGAGTTCACCTGACCCACAACTGTTTATAGATTTTGGTTATGAGGAGCACAAGGGCCTACCTTTCAGGTGTTATTCAACAGAGATCTTAAACACTTTCTATGAGTCTAGAGCAATGGTAGAAAACGCAACTTTTTGCCCGAACACAATTGCAAGGAACTGTTGTACAATCACTTAAGTGAAGGTGCCTCTTATCATATGTGGATCACAGTGAATCAATGAACCAGCTATCCATTATCCCCAGTCGGGGTGGCACGGCGGCACAGTGGTTAATACTGCTGCCTCACAGAGCCAGGCATCCAGGTTCAATTCTGGCCTCGGGTGACTATCTGTGTGGAGTTTGCATTTGCTCCCCGTGTCTGCATGGGTTTCCTCCGGGTGCTCCGGTTTCCTCCCACAATCCAAAGATGTGCAGGTTAGGTGGATTGGCCGTGTTAAGTTGCCCCTTAGTGTCCAAAATATTAGGTGTGGTTACTGGGTTACGGGGATAGCATGGGGGCTTGGGCTTAGGTGGGTTGTTCTTTCCAAGGGTTGGTACAGACTCAATGGGCCGAATGGCCTGCTACAATCCCTGATTTTGTTTTCCATTTGGAATGTAAGTTTCGAGGGTATAAAAAAAGCTTACACCCACAGCACTCACTTTGTGCCTTCACTGTAGTTAAACATTTAGTCTCTCTACATCATTATTCAGCAGGTTGGTGTGCAAAGATTTGCACTGGGTCCTGTTTGAGGGGCTTTTTCTGCCAGTGATAGAGGATGGTTCTCTTCTTCAAAATCCATGCAAATGTGCATTTGCAATGTAAATCTCTTTTCTGCAAAGCAGGTGTTACAACCATGCGCAAAGGGGTAAAAATTACTCCCTTATTCTATCACTCCAGATCTGACCATAACAGGGTTTATTTTGTGAATTTAGAGAGGTTGGACTTTCCCATACTAAAGAAGTTCCACAAAGAATGCTCTCAGTTTATAAAGAATTTGTCAGAAAGGTTTTCTGAGTGTAAACAAAGATAAGGTAAGTTTATTGAAACTACTTCCTGAATGTAAAAAAAAAACTAGATAAATTGCAATCACCATTTATAGGTCATACACATTACTTGGGCCCACACACACGAATATGGATAGTAGAAAAAGAGGATGGGCTTAAATTTTTTTACAATTCAAAGAAGAAGCTGAAACAAAGGCAGATACAATGAACTGTTCTTTGACTCGTCTCGATGCAGTGACTCTATGTTGCAGTAGCGTTGGGTGGAATCGTTTGTTTTCTGCAGAAACCCGGATGAGGCGAGGAAATCCACATGCAGCTCGATGGTTGCACAGATGGCATTTCTCTCAGCGCTGTGCAGAAATAATCTGCAGGAGCAGAAAGATATTGCAGTGGTTAGCATTGCTGCCTCACAGCGCCGAGATCCCAGGTTCGAATCCCGGCCCTGGTTCACTGTCCATGTGGAGTTTGCACACTCACCCCATGTCTGCATGGGTTTCACCCCCAAAACCTAAAGTTGTACAGGGGAGGTGGATTGGCCGTGCTAAATTGCCCCTTAATTGGAAAAAATTAATTGGGTACTCTAAATTTATTTATTTATTTAAAATAATCTGCAGACGTTGCCCGTGCCGTCACGCTGGCAGCCACACCCCTTCAGGATCCGCTCCTTGGCACTGCCCCCTGGTACAGCTAGATTGGCACTGCCAGGGTATCCTGGCGCTATCTGGCCATGTCCCCAACCACTTGGGGCTAAAATGGCCTCTGAGCCTTCCGGCGTGGTCATCCCATGTGGTTCCCGTTTATGGAGACTAATAGTGATTCCCGCTGGTGCCACATCACGCTGACAGGTGGGAATATAGCATGTTCCCGCAAGATTGGGTGTCAAGCTGACTTTGCATATCAAAATCTATTTAAAAGCATGATAATCAGGTTTACTACCTCGCTGGGCATGAACATGACAACGTCTGCTGTGAAGACCCGGGAACATCAGAAACTGTTTGGCACCCACTGCAAATCCCGTTTCAGGCCGCTCCCAGTATTTTCCCGACAAGCGGGATTTGCGTCAGGCGCAAGACAGTTGGAACATGTGGCCACCATTATTTTTTTAAATGGGCACATCTCCTCTAACAAAGGCAATAACTATCAGTGATTGCACAAAGCTTTACCTGATATGTTGAGTTTTCTAAAGCTTTGTTTCTGTATTCTTTTTCCAAGAAGTCCTGTGCAAGTACGAAGATGTGTTTAAAATGAGATTGGCTGAATACATAAGAACATAAGAACTAGGAGCAGGAGTAGGCCATCTGGCCCTTCAAGCCTGCTCCGCCATTCAATGAGATCATGGCTGATCTTTTGTGGACTCAGCTCCACTTTCCGGCCCGAACACCATAACCCTTAATCCCTTTTTTCTTTAAAAAACTATCTATCTTTACCTTAAAAACATTTAATGAAGGAGCCTCAACTGCTTCACTGGGCAAGGAATTCCATAGATTCTCAACCCTTTGGGTGAAGAAGTTCCTCCTAAACTCAGTCCTAAATCTACTTCCCCTTATTTTGAGGCTATGCCCCCTAGTTCTGCTTTCACCCGCCAGTGGAAACAACCTGCCCACATCTATCCTATCTATTCCCTTCATAATTTTAAATGTTTCTATAAGATCCCCCTGATCCTTCTAAATTCCAACGAGTACAGTCCCAGTCTACTCAACCTCTCCTCGTAATCCAACCCCTTCAGCTCTGGGATTAACCTCGTGAATCTCCTCTGCACACCCTCCAGTGCCAGTACGTCCTTTCTCAAGTAAGGAGACCAAAACCGAACACAATATTCCAGGTGTGGCCTCACTAACACCTTATACAATTGCAGCATAACCTCCCTAGTCTTAAACTCCATCCCTCTAGCAATGAAGGACAAAATTCCATTTGCCTTCTTAATCACCTGATGCACCTGTAAACCGACTTTCTGTGACCCATGCACTAGCACACCCAGGTCTCTCTGCACAGCAGCATGCTTTAATATTTTATTGTTTAAATAATAATCCTGTTTTCTGTTATTCCTACCAAAATGGATAACCTCACATTGTCAACATTGTATTCCATTTGCCAGACCCTAGCCCATTCACTTAACCTATCCAAATCCCTCTGCAGACTTCCAGTATCCTCTGCACTTTTCGCTTTACCACCCACCTTAGTGTCATCTGCAAACTTGGACACATTGCCCTTGGTCCCCAACTCCAAATCATCAATGTAAATTGTGAACAATTGTGGGCCCAACACGGATCCCTGAGGGACACCACTAGCTACTGATCGCCAACCAGAGAAGCACCCATTAATCCCCACTCTTTGCTTTCTATTAACCAATCCTCTATCCATGCTACTACTTTACCCATAATACGAGGGGTAAAGGTAAAATTTACTTAAACCCTGAATCCACACCAAAATTCTTCAGAGTGAGCCCATCCCGTAAGCTCTATACCAAAACGCTGAGGCCAAGTTTACATACTTGGAAGAACTAGGGATCAGAAAACCAATACAATTCTTTGAATGGGCAGTCCTTATCGACCCTGTCTAAAAACCTGACTGCGCTTTCAGAATCTGCGGTGATTAAAAACTCACCATAAATCAAGCGGCCCAACTCGACAATTATCCAACCCCTTGGATAGAAATTTTTAAAAAATGAAAATCGCTTAATGTCACGAGTAGGCTTCAATGAAGTTACTGTGAAAAGCCCCTAGTCGCCACATTCCGGCGCCTGTCCGGGGAGGCTAGTACGGGAATCGAATTGTGCTGCTGGCCTGCTTGGTCTGCTTTAAAAGCCAGTGATTTAGCCCAATGAGCTAAACCAGCCCAAGTTGGTGGGTGGCCTCTTGTATACAAAGCTTGACTTAAGTCACGCTTATTTGCAATTTGAAATGAATCAGGACAGGACTCCAGGATATTTGCAACCATCAGCGCACACAGGAGACATTTCCAACCCACCAGCATGCCTTTTGGGATATCATCGACTTGTGCAATATTTCAGTGGATGATGGAGAACTTAACACAAGGAATCCCAAAAGTTGTGGTGTACTTCAACAACACCTTAGTGACGGAGAGTTCACATTAAGAGCATCTGGCAAGCTTGGAAGAAGTCCTGAAAAGGGTCAAAGATGCTAGCATCAGATTAAAAATAGAAAAGTGCACATTTCAGGCCAGTGAGTCATGTATTTGGGATTTAAGGTGGACTCAAAAGGTTTTCACCCTTTAGCGGACAAGGTAAAAGCCATCAAAGAAGTCCCTGTGCCAACAAATGTCGCAGAATTGGAGTTGATTCTAAATTACTATGGCCACTTCATCCCTTATGTTAGTGCCACTACACCCCCTTTTAAAGAGACACTAACACTATTATTGTAAAGACCCACAAAGCAAGCTTTTCATCAAGTCCCTACAGTCATCCAGCTTGTTGATCCATTTGACCTGCGACACTTCGCCTTTTGGTATTGGTGTAAGGGCAGTCCTATCCCACAAGATGAGGATTGCACTGAGTAGCCCATCGCCTTTGCCTGCTGAATACTCACCAACGCAGAATGAAAGTATGTAAAAATTGAAAAAGAGGGCCTAGCAGTAATATACGGCATAAAAAATCGATCAATATGTGTGCGGCCGCTGGTTCACCAATGTAACTGCCATAAGCCACTACTGGGGCTACTCCATGAGGATATATCAATTCCACTTATTGCTTCAGCCAGTGTATAAAGGTATTGGCAGCTTAAAGCTATGATTTACAACATCGACCAGGAGCACAGATCAGCAATATCAATGCCCTGATTCAGCTCCTGCTACCCCAAGTCTGGCACTGCCGCTTGTGCTACAAGAGATTGTCCTAGCATTAAGTTTTCTGGATACCCTGCCACTCTTTTTGGCCCACATCCGGAACTGTACCTTTTATAAGGTTCTTTAGAAGGCTATTTGAATGGTTCTAAGTGGGTGGTACCATGATCAGCTCAGGCCCCACATACTGAGGAAAGATGATCTCAGTTGCGAAGACGGAGTATTGCTTTGAGGTCCCTGTGTAATGGAAACATCTCCAGAGCCACTGCTGCTGGTGCACCCTGGCCAGACTAAGATGAAAATGTTTGCCAGTAGCTACATATGTTGGTTGGGTGACTTCTGTCAGTCTTCTGTCTGTGACTTCTGTCAGTCACAGCAAACCTTGCCGCCTGCGGCTCATCTGCATTTATGGGAGTGGCCTGGTCATCCATGGACAAGGTTACCCATTGATTTTTCTGGCCCTATCCTGGGGAGAATGTTCTTGATGCTTGTGTATGCCCACAAATGGCTGGACATCCAGAAAATGGAGTTGGCAGCCTCCTAATTTCCTCCTCTTGTACAATTCCATTCCTCACGTTATTCCTGGGATTACATTAGCAGAGCTGTTAATGAGCCTTTGTACCTGGTTAGACTTGATGTTTGTCAATTTGGCGAGGAGGGTGGAGACAAGGTAAGCTGCACAAAAGGAACACCATAATTTGGAAAAAGATAACAGATAGTTTAAAACTGGTGACCTGGTAGGGCCTGAGCTGATCGCGTAAGGAACTTTGCATCCGGTCCATCATGGATAACTGGGAAAACTGGCAAAATGTGGTTTGTCTCATACCTGGTGGACTTACAAAGGAGACAAGCATGTAGATCATAAAAGGAGCCGAGAGACCGCAGCCCCGAGTGAACAGGTGGTTCCACTTGACATTAGCAATGTCCCTTCGGTGTAGCCTGAAGCAAGGGAACCGGAAGATTTAGAGGAGGCCCCTTGCACTATTCCTGAGGGGACTGGAGAGGAGTGCACCCCAACCACCTGTTGAGGCCTTTAAGCAACCTCCTGCTGTTGATGAAGATACTGCCTCACTGGTGAAGGAACTTGTCAGGGAACTGAGGCATTCCACCAAGTGTAAGAAGTCCATTGACAGATTGACTTTGTGAAGGACAGTACCAGACTAACCCCCTTAGTGTTTCTGCTCTCACTGCACATAATTAATTGTAAATGACCTGTGATGTATATATGTGTCGAGGAACTTAAGGAGGAAGGGATATGGTAGCAAGGCCCATTTCTTCTTTCTTTTTTTGAATAAATTTAGAGTACCCAATTATTTGTTTTTCCAATTAAGGAGCAATTTAGTGTAGCCAATCCACCTAACCTGCATATCGTTTTGGGCTGTGGGGTGAAACTCAAACAGACATGGGGAGAATGTGTAAATTCCACACGGACAGTGACCCAGGGCCGGCATTCGAACCCAGATCCTCAGCGCCACAGTCCCAGTGCTAACCACTGCGCCACATGCCGTCTTAGCGTGGCCCCTTTAAGGGGTGATCCTTCATGGGCCACACAACCAGCTCAGATTCCTCCTGCAAGAAAGTGCACAAACCTCGATGGGGAAAAAGCATGGGGCCCTGGGAGCAGGGCCCGGGGCAGTGTGAACCCCAGACTCAATGAGTAAAGACCTGTATGATATACCTCTGTGTCCGTACATAGTTAAACCTCATTGTAATTTCCAATAAACTTCTTTGTTATACAAGCAGTCTCCTCAGTGATACCTAGCGCTATTACACTTACATTTCACAAGCCATTGCATGGGACCCTTATCAGACAAAGATATTGTCACTGTGTTAAAAAAGATGTTCGGACCCAGGTGACATGAAGCTTGATCTCAGAGGTAGGCATTGAGGAATGTCTCAGAGGAGAAAAGGCAGACTGAGGAAGGTGTGAGCTTAGGGACTAGACAGTTGAATGCTTGACTGTCAATGGTGAGATGAAAGAAGTTGAGGATGCACAAGAGGCCTGAATTGGATGAATGCAAAAATATCAAAGGGGTAAAAATGCTCGAGGAGGTTTAAGAGATAGGGAAGTTCGGTCCTCATGTTTATACATGAAAATTAGACTTTTTAAATGTAGGCTTTCAGATTCAAGGGATGGGTCTCTCCCCTGGTCCTGCCAATGTCTGTGGTGTTTTATGTGGCTTGCTCGTCCCACCACCTGGGAACCCGCCGTGGGGATTGCCTTCGGTGGGACCAGAATCATGTATGACTTGGTGAGAGGACATGGCCTGCAGAGTTTTGGAAGAGCTCAAGTGTATGGGGGTGGAAGATGGGAGGTCTGCCAGGAGCACATTTGAATAGTCTAGACTTAATGCATTAGGATTTTAGCAGATCCGAGGCACTGTCAGAGATGAGCGATATTACGGAGGTGTGAATATGTGCTTTTGTTGATTAAAAGGATGCCTTTGGTCAGACGCTCAGTGCAGGGTTAAATAGACCCATGCGTAGTGGTGGAAAAGTGTTATACTAACAAGTGGGGACGAGTATTTTAAACGTTGTTATTTAATTTTTTGTGGCACGTTTGAAGTTGCTGTCAGGTTGACTAATAATCTAATTCCTGAATGCTCATCATTTATGGTAGTTTGCCAGTTTGCTGATGTGTATCCTTGTACATTCTTCAGATAGTTTACATGTTAAATATTAACAAAATGTTTCCTTCACATTGTCAGATTGAATCATTAACCATGGGAGATGTTAAGATTGCTCAAACTGCCACTCATATTTCCAAAACAACACTAAATTTGGAAAGACCTCAGGCTGACACTTACCCTCCTGAAGCACCAGCGTTCACACTGCCTCCAAGAAATATTCGGATTCCTGTCGGTGGGACAGCCAGGTTTGATGGAAAGGTAGGAATTTTGCATTAAAACTATTCTGAAGTACGATCACCTTGTTACTCATGAATGAATGTGCTAACAAAAATCTTTGAGGTGAATGGACCCTTTTGTATCTAAATAGCACTGTTCATAATGTCTCAAAGCATCTTACAGCCAATGTCAGAAACACAACAGCTAAATTACGAGCAGCAAGCTCCCAGAAACAGCAATATGATAATGACAAGTTAATCTGTTTTAGTGACGTTGGCTGAGGGAATAAAATTGGCCAGAACACGGGAAAGAACATATGCTCTTCTTCAAAATAGTGCCAGGGGCTTTTTTACGTTCACCAGAGGGCAGATCTCAGTTGAACATCCAAAAGAGAGCACCTGCAACAATGCAACACGTCCTCAGCTCCGCAGTCGCTTGTTAGCCTAGATTTTGTGCTCAAGTCTCTGGGGTGAAACTTGAATCCACAGCCTGCTGACTCAGAGGTGAGAATAGTGCCAACTGAACCACAGCTGACACCATATAAGAAAAAGAGTACCACTCAAATGTTGCAAACAAATTAAGAGCCACTTCCTTGTCAAAAGTATGCCCTTGTATAGAAGAATTTGAAAATGCACAAATGGCTTGACATCTGGAACGAGGAAGAATTGCTATTGATAAACATATTAAATTTACTATATTATCTGTTTATATTGTTGCATGGAGAAGATAAAGCATGAAATGAAAATGAAAATCGCTTATTGTCACAAGTAGGCTTCAAATGAAGTTACTGTGAAAAGCCCCTAGTCGCCACATTCCAGTGCCTGTTCTGGGAGGCTGGTATGGGAATTGAACCGTGCTGCTGGCCTGCCTTGGTCTGCTTTCAAAGCCAGCGATTTAGCCCTGTGCTAAACCAGCCCCGGCATGTAAAAATGTAATTACAAACATGTTAATTCTTTCTGATTCCTTATCTCAAACTGTAAGATAATGAACATAAAGGAGTTAGAAAAGTCTCCTTTTCATAATATTTAGCAAACTGTATTGTACTGAACAAAGATAAATAATATGTGTCCCATCCAAAGTCTTTAGACATGCCTCGTGCAGATTGCTCGATGGTTGAGTGTGAGTGCTGAGTGTGAGTGCTGTGCTATCAATTAACTGGTGAGGGATGTTTCATAACTGACAAAAGAAAGAGTCAAATGCTTTACAATTGTCATCAGAACCTCAGGCTGGATTTTAACTCGCTCTGCCCGGCAGGAATGGGGAGTTGGTATTTTTAAAATAACACTGCTATGCTTACCGCCCCGTTCCGAAGTCGTTTCTCCATTCTCATCTGGTGTGATTTTGCTCGGAGTCTTCACCAGGGCCTTTGGAGCAGACTGGACTTTCATAAAAAAATTTAAATTGGGGCCATTAGAGCCCCAAGATTCAATATGGAATGTTGAAAAATAATATGCACAAACCAGAGATTTGAAAGGCTAGTCAGGTTAAATTATGAGATAAGTACAGTTATAAAGTACAGCAGCTTGAATGCATACTGGGAAATATAAATATTTATGTGCATCTCATCAGCACTTTCTCCAACTCTACTTCCTCAGGTAGAGTATAATTAAGTCTCCTTAATAGCAGGACATTTCCTTGATTCATATTCCTCAATTATGCAGTTGCATGAGGAATACCTAGCCAAGCAGACTTCCAGCAGCTCTTTCGTCTTAACAATATTGCTTTAGCAAAAACTGAAGAGTTTGCAGGTAAAGCCAGTATTTATCTGCCTTTCAAGGTGGTGTTGAAATCCCAGATACACTCCAAATTACGGTGGCTGACCAGATTACAGCGCTGACCAGGACAACCCAGGGGAAATTCCTAGAGTTTGTGTACTGATAATTGTAGTTCCTGGCTTATTTGCAGGTATCATAAAATTGCTGTTAAATGATGGTCTCTCTGAGAGGGGTCATACAGGCACATGGCTCAAGAAATTATATCATACACTTATAGGGATTAATAATGCGAACCATGCATTAACAAGCATGACCTTCTATTTGTCTCTGGCGTGCAGTATATCTGATTACATCTTATATGTTTAGTCTGTAAAATTCAATGTGATCTTAGAGAAAACTGCAGATAATTGTTTTGTCAGGTGCACAGTTGGACAATAAGTGGTTTCCATCAAATACAGGTTATAACCAATATCTAGAAACATCAGTTCTCATTTAAACAAAACAATTGCAAAGAAATCCAAGCATAGTGGCATGCATCACATTATATGGAGTACAGAATTTAACTATATACTGCTATTTAAGTAAATTTGGCTGGGATGTGCTGCTGTAAAATGGATAATTAAACAGGATTGACTATCAGGAAATTTTGTGTGATGATGCTAATTCTAGTTTCCAAATTTCACACTTGTTTTTTTCAAAATTCGGTAAGGTTATAAGGAAAGTTTTGTTTGTGCTAATAGTACTGCACTAAGAGTTTTATGAGAGCAATGGCACAGCTTTCTTTGATTCACTGAGCATGTTAGTATTTTTTAAAAGAATATTGTAACCCTAAAATAAAATAATGTTTGTCGGCAAGTTTACTAGTCTCACTTTTTTGTTAGTGGGCAGAAAAATCATGTACTGTCTGACATGGCAGACTAAAACATGAATTAACCACAAGTACTGGAACCCTATCGTCTTGACAGAAAGCAAGTGCCGAGCCCAAACCTGTCGGCAGTTGGAGTGTCCTGGCAGTTTTACCACAGGCAGCCTCCTAGTTGACGGCATGATGGGTGGGTCAGCAGTTCAATCAGACAACTAGCAGGTCTGAAGTCTCAGCAGTGTTGGTTTACTGGATTACAGGGGGTAGAATTTGGGAATTGTCCAGGCCTCTTTCTCCCTTTAGCTCACCTTCCATTATCCCTTTGCCTCCTTCTTTCCTCCACCTGACTCTGACCTCCAGGTGCTCCCAACCGAGCCCTGGCCTGGTTTCAACTGCCAAGCCCCCATGGTAGCACAGTGGTTAGCATTGTTGCTTCACAGCGCTAGGGTCCCAGGTTCGATTCCTGCTTGGGTCACTATCTGTGCGGAGTCTGCACGGGTTTCCTCCCGGTGCTCTAGTTTCCTCCCACATGTCCCGAAAGACATGCTGTTAGGTGAATTGGACATTCTGGATTCTCCCTCTGTGTACCCGAACAGGCGCCGAAATATGGCAACTGGGGGATTTTCACAGTAACTTCATTGCAGTGTTAATGTAAGCCTACTTGTGACAATAATAAAGATTTTTTTTATCCATAAGAGTACTGTCAAGACCCCAACAGTACTCTGCAATATTCCTACCGATACCCCACTACTTCCTCTTCCATACTGGTGTGATCAAATCCAATCATTTATCTGGAAATTGGAGCACTAATCTGTTTGGGCTGCCATTGTAGGCCCAAAATCCAGAGCTCCTCAGACCTCCACAGCTGTGTTAAGGCACCCAAAAATAAGCATGCTCGAATTTCTCGACCTCCATTGGTCTGACCTCAAACAAATATATTTTGTACTTTTGGAAAACTTGAGAGACAACCATGCTTAGTTGTCTTATTTAAAATGTAACCTTTGTGGGCAATGCTATTCAGCCTTCAGTGGAAGCCAGTTTAGCTTTTGCCTATGTTTATTATAATGTGATAGGAAAACTTCTCCTGTAGTTTAAACTGTTTGAAAATTATAAAGTATAATATTTATATAGGGATTATTAGATTTTATAATGATCATTAATCACGCAATTTATTTGATTCAATAGAAGTTGGTTATATTACTGGTAACAGTGTTAAGGTTTTAATTAGAAACACTAGTCATCTTTAGAAAGATGAATGGTAAGAGCCCTGATATTACTCAGTAGTGTAACTGGACAAGCTGTATATAGTGAAAGTCATTGCGAAAAGGTAGCAGTAAATCCTGAACGTCTATCAGACAGAAATAGCGTTTAATAGATGTGTTTTATTTCTAGAGACTAGATTTTATATTCTCGTTATGCTTGAGTTGCCTGAGAATTTTCACTAAATTATTGCACTTCTATTGCTGCCAGAGCCCCTTGCCAAAGCCCCTTGGCACGGCCACTTCATGTCCCGCCTTCAGCTTCCCCCCTTGGCACTGCCCTCTGACACTGCCAGGGTTCCAGTCTTGTCCCTCACCTCCGGACCCAAGACATATCCCCACACCCCTGGTGCAGTCATCAGGTCTGGCTATTGTTTTTGCAAACCGGTAGCGATTCGTACTAGCATGACATCACCCTACTGGGGGATGGGGTGGGGAGGGGGGCAGAATCCACTGTGGGAAGATGCTATATGGGCGGCACAATGGTTTGCACTGCTTTCTCACAGCTCCAGGACAGGGCCGGCTCAAGGCACCGGCAACTCGGGCAGTCGCCCGGGGCGCCATGTGCTAGGGGGCGCCAGAGACTCGGGTCCCGCGCATGCGCAGTTGGGCAGGTGCCAACCAGCGCATGCGCGGTGGCCGCCCTCCCCCAGGGCGCCCCCCCCGCTCGGTCCGCTCCCCCCGCCCCCCCCTCGGTCCGCTCCCCCCGCCCCTCCCCTCGGTCCACTCCCCCCGCCCCCCCCTCGGTCCGCTCCCCCCGTCCCCCCCTCGGTCCGCTCCCCTCGGTCCGCTCCCCCGTCCCCCCCCTCGGTCCGCTCCCCCCGCCCCCCCCCTCGGTCCGCTCCCCCGCCCCCCCCCTCGGTCCGCTCCCCCGCCCCCCCCCTCGGTCCGCCCCGCCCCCCACCCCCCCCCCGGTCCCCCCCGCCCCCCCCTCGGGCCCCCCCCCGCCCCCCCCTCGGGTCCGCCCCCCCTCGCCCCTCGGCCCCGCCCCGCCCCCCCTCGGCCCCCCCCCCCCCTCGGCCCCGCCCCGCCCCCCCCCCCAAGGGCGCCGAAGTTCAGCTTGCCCGGGCGCCAGCAACCCTAGGGCCGGCGCTGCTCCAGGATCCCAGGTTGACTTCCGGCCTCGGGTGACTGTGCGGAGTCTGCACGTTCTCCCCTTGCCTGCGTGGGTTTCCTCCGGGTGCGCCGGTTTCCTCCCACAGTCCAAAGATGTGCAGCTTGGGTGGTCTGGCCATGATAAATTGCCCTTAGTGTCTAAAATATTAGGTGGTGTTACTGGTTATGGGGATAGGGTGGAGGCATTGGTGCAGGTAGGGTGCTCTTTCCAAGGGCCGGTGCAGACTCGATGGGCCGAATGGCCTGCTTCTGCACTGTAAATTCTATGACTTCTATATCGACAAGCTCAGTGAACATATTTAAATGTATTAAAATATATGGAAATCAGGTTCTCGCCCTTTTTGGGCTTGAACTTCATTACATCACCAGTGCGGGAGTGGGTGTGATGGGGGGGGGGGGGGGGGGGGGGGGGGGTGCGTTGGGAAACAACTCAAACTGAGCTCTCGCCAGTGCAAGTCACGTTCATGGCCGCTCAAGAGATTTAACGGCTATTACGAAATTTGCACCCTGGGTTAATGATCATGGCCAAGGAATCTGTAAACATACATAGAAACATAGAAAATAGAAGCAGGACGAGACCATTCACCCCTTCGTACCTGCTCCACAATTCATTATGATCTTGGTTGATCATCAAGTTCAATACCCTGATCCAACATTTCCCCAATATCCGCTGATCCCTTTAGCCCCAAGAGCTAAATCTAATTGCTTCTTGAAATTACACAATATTTTGGCCTCTACTACTTTCTGTAGTAGTGAATTCCACAGATTTGCCACTCTCTCGGGGTGAAGAAATTTCTGCTCTCCTCACACTGAAAGGTTTACCCCTTATCCTTAAACTATGAGGACATAAAGTCAATTGACAGAAATTTTGCAGATGGAGTATAATGAGGGAAAATCTAAACGTATACATTTGGCAGGAAAACTGGAAAAACAGCCTTTATTTAAATGGGGAGAGATGACAGAACTCTAAGGTACTGAGGTATCTGAGTGTCCTGGTACAAGAATCACACAAATTTAGTTTGCAGGTACAGCAAGTGACTTGTAAGGCAAATGGAATGTTGTCATCTATTGGAAAGGGAATGGAATATAAAAGAGAGGCGGCGGAATTCTCCATTCCTGAGGCTTAAGTGTTGACACCAGGGCTGGATTTGTGGAGTTCTATGACAGCAAAACTGGCTTTGACCACAGGCGAGGTTCCAGAGGACTGGAGAATAGCCAATGTTGTTTCCTTGTTTAAGAAAGGAAGCAGGGATAATCCAGCAAATTATAGGCCTGTGACCTGAACATCAGTGGTGGGGAAGCTTTTTGAGAAGATACGGAGGGACAGGATATATGCACATTTGGAGGAAAATTGACTAGTTAGTGACAGGCGTCAAAACCGGCGCGAGCGACGCTGGCGTCAACGGGCCTCCAGGCGCAGACATTCACCCCTTCCACGGCCGGCGCGGGTCGCGCATACGCGCGCCACGGCTCGCGCGGGTCCGCACATGCGTGCCACGGCTGTCTCTCTGCCGGCCCCCGGGGCAATATGGCGGAGCCCTCCGGGGGCCTGGCACGGAGGAACATATGCCCCCCCCCCGACGGAATGAACCCACCCGCTGATCAGTTACCCCCCGATTGTGGACATGGCCACCGTGGAGGCCCCCCCGGAGTCAGTCCCCCCCCCCCCCCCCCACCAGGACGACCCCCGCAGCCAGAACGGCGAGGTTCCACCAGGTAGGACCATGAGCAAACGACGCCAGCGGCACTTGGCGGGCACTCGGACCGCTTTCAATGGCCCCCGACCGGCGCCGTGGTAAGCGTGCCAGCGCAATTGCCGCCGATTCTCTGGTCGCTGGAGAATCGCCGGCCTACCATCGGAGCGGCATGGTGGGATTAGTGCCCCCCCCCCCCCCCCCTCAGCGATTCTCCGACCTGGCACGGGATCAGAGAATCCCGGCCAAGGTTTTTTTACAGGGAAGGTAATTTCTCACCAACTTGATGAGGGATGGGCTGCGGATGTAGTTTATATGGGCTTGAGTAAGGCATTTGACACATGGCAGACTGGTACAAAAACTAAAATCACATGGGATTCGGGTGGACTGGCTAGATGGATACAGAACTGGCTTGGTTATAGAAGACAGAGAGTAGCGGTGGAAGGGTGTTTCTCTGATTGGAGATCTGTAGCTAGTGGTGTTCCGCAGTGATCAGTGCTGGGACTTCTGTTGTTTGTAGTATATATAAATGATCTGGAGGAAAATGTGGGTCGTCTGATTAGTAAGTTGGCGGATGAGATGAAGATTGGTGGAGTTGCTGATAATGCTGAGGATTGTCAGAGGATACAACAAGATATAGATAGATTGGAGACTTGGGCACAGAAATGACATGGAGTTTAATCTGGACAAATGCAAGGTGATGCATTTTGGAGGATCAAATCTAGTTATGAATTATACTTTAAATGGCAGAACTCTTCGGAACATTAACACACTGAGGGATCTGGGAGTGCAGGTCCACAGGTCCCTAAATGTGACTGCATAGGTCGCCAAGGTTATTAAGAAGGCATATGGCACGCTTTCCTTCATCAGCCAGGGCACTGAGTACAGGAGTTGGGAAATCATGTTGCAGCTATATAAAACCTTAGTTCGGCCGCATTTGGAGTATTGCATGAAGTTCTGGTCACCACATTATCAGAAGGACTTGGAAGCTTTGGAGCGAGTGTAAAGAAGGTTCACTAGGATGTTGCCTGGTCTTGAGGATGTTGACTATGAGGAGAGGTTGAATAATCTAGGATTATTTTCACTGGAAAGACGGAGGCTGAGGGGAGATCTGATAGAGGTCTACAGAATTATGAGAGACGTAGACAGGATGTATTGTTGGAAGCTTCGTCTGAGGTGGAAGTGTCAATTACAAGGGGACATAGGTTTGAGATGAGAGGTGAAAAGTTTAAGGAAGATGTGCGGGGTAAGTTCTTCATGCAGAGAGTGGTGGGTGCCTGGAACGCGCTGCCAGATGATGTGGTGGAAGCAGGCAAATAAGGAACATTTAAGAGGCATTTGGATAGCTCCATGAAAAGGGAGGAAATAGAGAATACGGACCGAGTCAGGGCAGAAGGTTTTTTTAAATTAGGACACCATGATCGGCGCAGGCTTGGAAGGCCAAAGGGCCTGCTCCTGAGCTGTACTTTTCTTTGTTCTTTGTTCTCTTTGATTCAGCGACCACTGTGGGGCTAGCACCGGTGCCACGTGGAACACAATCGATTCCAAAGACAACCGGTGCAGGGTTCACTGGATTCGCGATTGACACTCAGGAGGCTGACACACTGCTCTCCCACACACAATATCCCAGCCAACAAGATGGCACTGGTTGTTCTGGAGTGTGCCCATCCCATTGATGGGTTGGCTGGGGCTGAGGGCACCTCAGAGGGGTGGCCTGAGGGACACCCGTACAACCCGTAGCACTAAGTTCACAGTGGGCAGTCAGCGGTGTGCACAGCTGCATGGCTGCCTTGCGGGCTGCAGCAATGGTGTTTTGTGCCCATCCATCCCGACCCCACACCCAGCTCCTGGCCACTCCCCATTACTCCCCCCGGCCCTGACAGAAGCCCCCCCCGGCCAGCGGCACAACTGTCAGCAAACTATGGTGATGTTGGACACTTTCTGTATCTCCTCTCTCCCCCTCAGAAGCCATGGCGCCAGATTCATGCGTTTTGAAAGCACACTGTCGGGAATTCGTCCCAGTGGAGGCGGAGTATCGTGGGGGCACCAGAGAACACTGGGTCAGGCCCGCTAATGATATGCCAATGGCGTTTACTGTACATGCAGAGTGAATGCATTGATGCCGCTGTTTAACCGGAGAATTCCGATTTGGCGTGAAACCGGCACCGCTACGATTTTGGTGTTAAAACTGATTCTCCACCCAATCGCATTTTAAGATTCCGGTGTCGGTCGATGGAGAATCCTGCGCAGGATGTTTTGCTACAGTTGTACAGAGCACTTGTGAGACCACACCTGGAGTACTGTGTAAAGATTTGGGGCTGGATTCTCTGATTCCACGGCTATGTACGCAGGATCCATCTAGTCTTACGGCCAACAAGTCGGCGCCGCCCCCGCACCAATCCTCCACCCAGTGGGAGGCCAGCAACCATGTAACGTCCCTGGCTTTACCTGCAGATATGGCTGCAGAATGGCTGGGTCCGTGGCCTTGCATGCGCTTGGCGGCGGGCCATGGCGGACACACCGCACAGCATGGTGCCGGCCGTGCGCAGATCCGGTCTGCCACAAAATGCTCCCCGTGACCCCCGTTGCCACCCTGGACCACCCCCCACCAGTCCACCATGCCCCCCTGAAGCCCCCCCTGCCAGCGGAACAGCTCCCCCCTCCCGAACTGTGGCAGCGCTGGACACAGTCCCTAGCCGCCACGCGTGGTCCCTGAAAGTTGTGAGGACTCGTGTCCCATGCCTACGGGGACTTGGCCCATTGAGAGTGGAGCATCGGGGGAGGGCCTCAGGTGACATCCTGAAGCCGTCCCAACGGCGTGTGTACTCCTCGAGTATGCCGTTTTTCAGGGGGCGGAGGATCGGAAAAACAGCGCCGCCCCGATTCCAGCTTAAAAATGGATTCTCCGGCCGATTGCCGAACGCGATTTCGGCATCGGCGATCAGAGAATCCAGCCCTTGGTCTCCTTATTTAAGGAAGGATATAATGCATTAGAAGCAGTTCAAAGAAGGTTCACTCGATTGATAAGTGGGAAGGAAGGGAGAAGTTATTTTATGAGGAAAGGATGGGTTTATACCAATTGGAGTTTAGAAGGTTAAGAGATGATCTTACTGAAAACATATCAGATCCTGAGGAGACTTGACAGGTTGGAAACTGAAAGGATTTTTCCCTTTATGGGAGAGACAAGAGCTAAGGGACACAGTTTAAAAGTAAGGGGCTGGATTCTCTGTTCTGGAGACGAAGTGATGACGCCAGCGTAGAATGTGTCAACTTTTATGATAGGAAATTCGGCGTCGACCCCTCACCAATTCCGGTACCAGTGAGGGGCTAGCACTGCGCTGACTAAAACACCTGCCGCCCGTGCTGAAAACGGCCAGGGAATTGCCATGTCCCGTGACGCGCATCTGCATGGCTGACGACCTGCACCAGTCGTGCCTTACAAAATGGCGCCGGCCATGTGCTAAACCTATCCTGCCGACCGCAACCCCGCAGCCCACCCCCGGCTCCCCCGGCCACAATGCAACAGTCACCTCAGCCCCCCCCTCGGGCCCCCCCCCCGCCCCCCCCTCGGGTCCGCCCCCCCTCGCCCCTCGGCCCCGCCCCGCCCCCCCTCGGCCCCCCCCCCCCCTCGGCCCCGCCCCGCCCCCCCCCCCAAGGGCGCCGAAGTTCAGCTTGCCCGGGGCGCCAGCAACCCTAGGGCCGGCGCTGCTCCAGGATCCCAGGTTGACTTCCGGCCTCGGGTGACTGTGCGGAGTCTGCACGTTCTCCCCTTGCCTGCGTGGGTTTCCTCCGGGTGCGCCGGTTTCCTCCCACAGTCCAAAGATGTGCAGCTTGGGTGGTCTGGCCATGATAAATTGCCCTTAGTGTCTAAAATATTAGGTGGTGTTACTGGTTATGGGGATAGGGTGGAGGCATTGGTGCAGGTAGGGTGCTCTTTCCAAGGGCCGGTGCAGACTCGATGGGCCGAATGGCCTGCTTCTGCACTGTAAATTCTATGACTTCTATATCGACAAGCTCAGTGAACATATTTAAATGTATTAAAATATATGGAAATCAGGTTCTCGCCCTTTTTGGGCTTGAACTTCATTACATCACCAGTGCGGGAGTGGGTGTGATGGGGGGGGGGGGGGGGGGGGGGGGGGGGGTGCGTTGGGAAACAACTCAAACTGAGCTCTCGCCAGTGCAAGTCACGTTCATGGCCGCTCAAGAGATTTAACGGCTATTACGAAATTTGCACCCTGGGTTAATGATCATGGCCAAGGAATCTGTAAACATACATAGAAACATAGAAAATAGAAGCAGGACGAGACCATTCACCCCTTCGTACCTGCTCCACAATTCATTATGATCTTGGTTGATCATCAAGTTCAATACCCTGATCCAACATTTCCCCAATATCCGCTGATCCCTTTAGCCCCAAGAGCTAAATCTAATTGCTTCTTGAAATTACACAATATTTTGGCCTCTACTACTTTCTGTAGTAGTGAATTCCACAGATTTGCCACTCTCTCGGGGTGAAGAAATTTCTGCTCTCCTCACACTGAAAGGTTTACCCCTTATCCTTAAACTATGAGGACATAAAGTCAATTGACAGAAATTTTGCAGATGGAGTATAATGAGGGAAAATCTAAACGTATACATTTGGCAGGAAAACTGGAAAAACAGCCTTTATTTAAATGGGGAGAGATGACAGAACTCTAAGGTACTGAGGTATCTGAGTGTCCTGGTACAAGAATCACACAAATTTAGTTTGCAGGTACAGCAAGTGACTTGTAAGGCAAATGGAATGTTGTCATCTATTGGAAAGGGAATGGAATATAAAAGAGAGGCGGCGGAATTCTCCATTCCTGAGGCTTAAGTGTTGACACCAGGGCTGGATTTGTGGAGTTCTATGACAGCAAAACTGGCTTTGACCACAGGCGAGGTTCCAGAGGACTGGAGAATAGCCAATGTTGTTTCCTTGTTTAAGAAAGGAAGCAGGGATAATCCAGCAAATTATAGGCCTGTGACCTGAACATCAGTGGTGGGGAAGCTTTTTGAGAAGATACGGAGGGACAGGATATATGCACATTTGGAGGAAAATTGACTAGTTAGTGACAGGCGTCAAAACCGGCGCGAGCGACGCTGGCGTCAACGGGCCTCCAGGCGCAGACATTCACCCCTTCCACGGCCGGCGCGGGTCGCGCATACGCGCGCCACGGCTCGCGCGGGTCCGCACATGCGTGCCACGGCTGTCTCTCTGCCGGCCCCCGGGGCAATATGGCGGAGCCCTCCGGGGGCCTGGCACGGAGGAACATATGCCCCCCCCCCGACGGAATGAACCCACCCGCTGATCAGTTACCCCCCGATTGTGGACATGGCCACCGTGGAGGCCCCCCCGGAGTCAGTCCCCCCCCCCCCCCCCCCCCCACCAGGACGACCCCCGCAGCCAGAACGGCGAGGTTCCACCAGGTAGGACCATGAGCAAACGACGCCAGCGGCACTTGGCGGGCACTCGGACCGCTTTCAATGGCCCCCGACCGGCGCCGTGGTAAGCGTGCCAGCGCAATTGCCGCCGATTCTCTGGTCGCTGGAGAATCGCCGGCCTACCATCGGAGCGGCATGGTGGGATTAGTGCCCCCCCCCCCCCCCCCCCCTCAGCGATTCTCCGACCTGGCACGGGATCAGAGAATCCCGGCCAAGGTTTTTTTACAAGATATAGATAGATTGGAGACTTGGGCACAGAAATGACATGGAGTTTAATCTGGACAAATGCAAGGTGATGCATTTTGGAGGATCAAATCTAGTTATGAATTATACTTTAAATGGCAGAACTCTTCGGAACATTAACACACTGAGGGATCTGGGAGTGCAGGTCCACAGGTCCCTAAATGTGACTGCATAGGTCGCCAAGGTTATTAAGAAGGCATATGGCACGCTTTCCTTCATCAGCCAGGGCACTGAGTACAGGAGTTGGGAAATCATGTTGCAGCTATATAAAACCTTAGTTCGGCCGCATTTGGAGTATTGCATGAAGTTCTGGTCACCACATTATCAGAAGGACTTGGAAGCTTTGGAGCGAGTGTAAAGAAGGTTCACTAGGATGTTGCCTGGTCTTGAGGATGTTGACTATGAGGAGAGGTTGAATAATCTAGGATTATTTTCACTGGAAAGACGGAGGCTGAGGGGAGATCTGATAGAGGTCTACAGAATTATGAGAGACGTAGACAGGATGTATTGTTGGAAGCTTCGTCTGAGGTGGAAGTGTCAATTACAAGGGGACATAGGTTTGAGATGAGAGGTGAAAAGTTTAAGGAAGATGTGCGGGGTAAGTTCTTCATGCAGAGAGTGGTGGGTGCCTGGAACGCGCTGCCAGATGATGTGGTGGAAGCAGGCAAATAAGGAACATTTAAGAGGCATTTGGATAGCTCCATGAAAAGGGAGGAAATAGAGAATACGGACCGAGTCAGGGCAGAAGGTTTTTTTAAATTAGGACACCATGATCGGCGCAGGCTTGGAAGGCCAAAGGGCCTGCTCCTGAGCTGTACTTTTCTTTGTTCTTTGTTCTCTTTGATTCAGCGACCACTGTGGGGCTAGCACCGGTGCCACGTGGAACACAATCGATTCCAAAGACAACCGGTGCAGGGTTCACTGGATTCGCGATTGACACTCAGGAGGCTGACACACTGCTCTCCCACACACAATATCCCAGCCAACAAGATGGCACTGGTTGTTCTGGAGTGTGCCCATCCCATTGATGGGTTGGCTGGGGCTGAGGGCACCTCAGAGGGGTGGCCTGAGGGACACCCGTACAACCCGTAGCACTAAGTTCACAGTGGGCAGTCAGCGGTGTGCACAGCTGCATGGCTGCCTTGCGGGCTGCAGCAATGGTGTTTTGTGCCCATCCATCCCGACCCCACACCCAGCTCCTGGCCACTCCCCATTACTCCCCCCGGCCCTGACAGAAGCCCCCCCCGGCCAGCGGCACAACTGTCAGCAAACTATGGTGATGTTGGACACTTTCTGTATCTCCTCTCTCCCCCTCAGAAGCCATGGCGCCAGATTCATGCGTTTTGAAAGCACACTGTCGGGAATTCGTCCCAGTGGAGGCGGAGTATCGTGGGGGCACCAGAGAACACTGGGTCAGGCCCGCTAATGATATGCCAATGGCGTTTACTGTACATGCAGAGTGAATGCATTGATGCCGCTGTTTAACCGGAGAATTCCGATTTGGCGTGAAACCGGCACCGCTACGATTTTGGTGTTAAAACTGATTCTCCACCCAATCGCATTTTAAGATTCCGGTGTCGGTCGATGGAGAATCCTGCGCAGGATGTTTTGCTACAGTTGTACAGAGCACTTGTGAGACCACACCTGGAGTACTGTGTAAAGATTTGGGGCTGGATTCTCTGATTCCACGGCTATGTACGCAGGATCCATCTAGTCTTACGGCCAACAAGTCGGCGCCGCCCCCGCACCAATCCTCCACCCAGTGGGAGGCCAGCAACCATGTAACGTCCCTGGCTTTACCTGCAGATATGGCTGCAGAATGGCTGGGTCCGTGGCCTTGCATGCGCTTGGCGGCGGGCCATGGCGGACACACCGCACAGCATGGTGCCGGCCGTGCGCAGATCCGGTCTGCCACAAAATGCTCCCCGTGACCCCCGTTGCCACCCTGGACCACCCCCCACCAGTCCACCATGCCCCCCTGAAGCCCCCCCTGCCAGCGGAACAGCTCCCCCCTCCCGAACTGTGGCAGCGCTGGACACAGTCCCTAGCCGCCACGCGTGGTCCCTGAAAGTTGTGAGGACTCGTGTCCCATGCCTACGGGGACTTGGCCCATTGAGAGTGGAGCATCGGGGGAGGGCCTCAGGTGACATCCTGAAGCCGTCCCAACGGCGTGTGTACTCCTCGAGTATGCCGTTTTTCAGGGGGCGGAGGATCGGAAAAACAGCGCCGCCCCGATTCCAGCTTAAAAATGGATTCTCCGGCCGATTGCCGAACGCGATTTCGGCATCGGCGATCAGAGAATCCAGCCCTTGGTCTCCTTATTTAAGGAAGGATATAATGCATTAGAAGCAGTTCAAAGAAGGTTCACTCGATTGATAACTGGGAAGGAAGGGAGAAGTTATTTTATGAGGAAAGGATGGGTTTATACCAATTGGAGTTTAGAAGGTTAAGAGATGATCTTACTGAAAACATATCAGATCCTGAGGAGACTTGACAGGTTGGAAACTGAAAGGATTTTTCCCTTTATGGGAGAGACAAGAGCTAAGGGACACAGTTTAAAAGTAAGGGGCTGGATTCTCTGTTCTGGAGACGAAGTGATGACGCCAGCGTAGAATGTGTCAACTTTTATGATAGGAAATTCGGCGTCGACCCCTCACCAATTCCGGTACCAGTGAGGGGCTAGCACTGCGCTGACTAAAACACCTGCCGCCCGTGCTGAAAACGGCCAGGGAATTGCCATGTCCCGTGACGCGCATCTGCATGGCTGACGACCTGCACCAATCGTGCCGTACAAAATGGCGGCGGCCATGTGCGAAACCTGTCCTGCCGACCGCAACCCCGCAGCCCACCCCCGGCTCCCCCGGCCACAATGCAACAGTCACCTCAGCCCTGGCAGGCGGCACCCCGGTCAGCGGCACGGATCCTGGCCGAGTGTGGCGGTGCTCGACACAGTGTCTCAGGCTGTCGGGAACTCAGCCCATCAGGGGCAGAGCATCGCGGCTGGGCGGGTCGATGAGGCACCAACGGCATTGCGACTGCGCGGGGCGCACGTCACAGGGACGCTGGTTTGGAGGGGTCAAACCGGCGTCAAACCGGTGTCGGCCCCGATTCCGGCGTCGGAATCAATTCTATCCCCGATCGCCAATTACGATTTCAGCGTCAGGCAACAGAGAATTCCACCCAAGGGATCTCCCATTTAAGATAGAGATGAGAAGAGTTGTTTCTCCTGAGGACAGTGAGTATTTGGAAAACACTTCCTTGGAGAGCAGTGGTGGAGTAATTATTGAATATTTTTAAGGCAGAGTTAAATAGATTCTTTACGAATAAGTGAGTCAACATTTATTAGGGGTAGGCTGAATGTGGAATCGAGGCCACATTCAAATCAACCATGATCGTATTGAGTGGTAGACCAGGTTTAAAGGACTGAATGTGCTACTCCTGCTCCTTATTTGTCTGTGTGCAAGTGGCATTAATGTGTTACCATTCAATTGTGGAGCATTTACACGATTGTCAAGACCAGAATTTTTTTTTAATGTCAAGTGGATGTCTGGCATGTACGGAAACTAATTACCATCTTTAATGATCTCTAAAAACCACAGTAAAAAGTCTCTGGTTAATCAATAAAGAAATTTCACTTTCGAAGGTGAGATTCTGATGCATTCACTTACACAGCGTTAAAATCTGGCCCAAATCTGTCTCCACAGTGAGCCACACACTTACTTGATTTTTTTTTAATTAAAAAAATGGTATAAAAATAAAACTCAAGCATCAACTGCAGACAACTGGATGCTCTTACAAATTACCTAGTTTAACCAACTTCATTAAAAGAATTATGGTTAAACATGAACAGCAGTATTAGGGGAAGGCAACATCTGTGGAGAGAGAAACCGATTTAACAATTTCTTTTTTTTTTAATTTAGAGTACCCAATTCATTTTTTACAATTAAGGGTCAATTTGGCATGGCAAATCCACCTAGCCTGCACACCTTTGGGTTGTGGGGGTGAAACCCACGCAAACACGGGGAGAATGTGCAAACCCCACACGGACAGTGACCCAGAGCCGGGATCGAACCTGGGACCTTATGATTTAACAATTTCAATGACTTTTCATCAGAACTGAGGAAAGTGAGAAATGTAATAGCTTTCAAGCAAGTAAAAGGGGAAGGATGGAAGAACAATAAACAGGAAGATCTGCGATATGTGGAAAGCAGGAAAAATTAATTGAGAAAAGAGTTGCTGGTGCAGGCCAAAATGGAATGTGAATAGAAGAATTAATAAAACAATAGAAACAAAGGATGTATCTAAAGGAGGTGTGAATGCCAAAATAATGAACGGCTGCCATCCAAAGAAAAAAAGCAAGATTAAGACCAAACATTGCAAAGAAAAGGAAACAAAATGGCAGCAGAAATTATGGTCTGAACTGTTGAATTCAGTGTTGATTCTGGAAGGCTGTAAAGTGCATATTTGAAAATGAGTTCTTGTTCCTCGAGTTTACATTGAGTTGCACTGGGAGAAGACAACATGAGATTAAGGCAGTGAATTAAAATGAAAAATGACCAGAAGCTCAGGGACATGCTTGGGAACTGAATTTAACTCTGTTCATCTTTCCAGAGATACTGAGTGTTGCTAATCATCAACAACCCCAGTTAGGAGTATTTCATCTTTTTTTTTCAGGTCAGAGGACGCCCAGAACCTCACATCACATGGTACAAGAATGGACAACCTGTCCCAAAGAACGATCGGTACATTACTGAACAAAGTACACGTGGAACTTTCAGCTTAGTCATTAAAGAAGTGCAAAAGGAAGATGCTGGAAAGTACACATGTGAAACTGCCAATGTTGGTGGTGTTCGCCAAGTAACTGTGGAGTTAACTGTACAAGGTATGTGCAGATGGTTTATCTGATAGAGTAATGATTGTGACACATTATGCAGCTAGCTAAGTGAAATCAAAGGATTAACTATTTGAAAGCTGTGAATTTTCCTACATTATTACTGCAGAACGGACCCACATCTTCCTTTCTATTTTACTTACTCTCCACATGAATACGTTCAATAATAATTGTTTATTCCTGTACTGGGCACACCATCAAGTCTTAATAGGGAATGGGGAAACATCTGAACAAGCAAAAGTATATGAAAGACAGGAAAATTGTGATTGACTCATCTTTCCATTTGAAAAGAATAGATCATTACGTTTAGCCATGTGTTTCCTGGTGCTTGGATCGCCGAAAACGATCCCACTATTAAACGGAACTCTGCTTCTTTTCTGGGTCCCTTCGGCCTTCCTCCCTTCCATCAGCTCTGGCTTCTTCAATATCCCAAATATCGGCACCAAAGGCTCAACCTCCTCCCCCATGATCCTTGCTAGTGCCGCAAACCCAGAATCTCCAACTTTTCACAGCCCAGAACATATGTGCGAGATTCGCTGGTCCTTGCCCACACTTCTCACACTCGTCTGCCACCACTTGAAAGAACCCACTCATTCTTGCCCATGTCACATGTACCCTGTGTACCACCTTGAACTGTATCGGGCTCATCCTTGTGCACGAGGAGGTCACATTTACCCTTCATAGCGTCTCACTCCAGAAGTCCCAACCATTAACATGGTGGGTAAATTACAGTCCTGTCACTCAAAGTATTCTTCCTAAACCCCTCCACCCAACCTACTTCAGTCATCGTGCTTTACTTGAAAAATCATCCATGCGAATTCTATCTGTATGAACTGCCATAGTTTTCAGAGGAAATTTACAATATTAAATGGAGTAATGACGGCTCTTATCTGATTGAAAACTCATTGTTAGGAACAATGGTATGCGTTACTCCTGTGGTGGCACTTTTATAGGTATATTTTTATGTTTAAGGCGGAATTTTGTGCAACGCATAGTAGCTGCCACAATCTGCTGAATTGCATAATACAACCAAATTATTCAAAATAGTCTCAGTGTATGTTTAAACACGTCGGGCACGATTTAACGCCCGCCTTGCACTTAAGCGAGAGTGTGACAAAGCCATTAAATCGCGGGACAGGCCAAAACCAAAAGACGCGCAGGCGCTGATCTGTTTGCGATCTAACCAGACAGTTCCCGTTGGTGAAATCAGGATCCCGCCGTAGTGCGGTGAGAAATCAATAACAATTACTTAAGCCCAATCTCCATACAATTAATGGGAGCGACCCCCTATTAATGCCCTCCCGTGATCTAGTGACATCTCCATCAAGTGGTCACATGGATGCCAGTTAGTACTCCTTTTTAAAAGGTAAAGCTGGCAGAAAGGCTGCTGCAGGAACCAGAGGAGGTGAGTACCCACCTTCATTCTGGGCAATGAGCCCAAGAGCACTGGGGTTGCTGCCCTGCGGCTCGGAGGTGGATGGGGGAGCTCTTGTGGGCAAGCCTTGGTTTGGGTGGGCCGCCACTTGAGGGGGGGTGGTCAGTTGGCCGCCCATGACCTCGGCTGGGGGTGGGAGGGAGGGGGTAGATGTGTCTGAGCACCCACAGTTCCGGGGACAACCCCAGCCCGCCTGCTCCACCAGCCACCCACATCTCCCACTAACGTGAAGGCCTCTGGCCATGTGGCTGAAGGTTATTGCGAGCTGGAAATTGGCAAGCGTAGTTAAGTGAGAACTTTACAGTTCCCAAGCGGCTCCCCATGGGTGATCATGCCATGTAGCATTTAGACGTTATTGCCTCGCATCCCAATCAAATTGTGATGCCTGGACACTGTGATTGAACACTGCGGGAGGCAACACCACACACGCAGCGGCCAACATCCGAGCACTCAGGGGCTGGGCCCCAGCCCTGGTTGTGGCGACCAGGGGTGGGTGTGTGCACCGTGGAGGCGACCAGCGCCTAGTCCAGGTAACATTAAGTGCGGGTGTCTGGGATACAGGGTGTGGGGTCCAGTGAGCAGGGGTCCTCGCTGCCCCCGGGGGTGTTTGGGCTGGTCTTCCGGATGGCTGGGGATGTGGGGGCGAGGAGGGGACGATATCTTGGACGCCTCAGAAGCTGCCCTCTTGGTGCTGCTGGCAGGCCAGGCATGCAGGCGCCGAAGGAGGCGGCGGCAGCAGTATCGACAGAGACTTGAGGAGGTGGCCCATCTGCAGGGCTCTGCCCCACACCCCGAGGACTCGGCTGCCAATCAGGCCAGGGAAGGACCTGATGCGACCATCAATTCACGCGAAACAGAGAGTAGATGTAAACTGTGGCTTTAATCGACTAGAACAGTGCCTGCCTGCGACTGCTCTGCTACTGAGAGCCGCCTACAGGGCTGCTGCTCTTTATACCTCCCCTCAAGGGGCGGAGCCAGGGCGGAGCCCACAAGAGCACCAACCTGATACATTCCATGTAATATCGTACAATGGTCCATAGGCGGAGCCCACATGGGCAGCAGCGTGACACAGTAACATACATGGTGAATGGTTAATACAATACGTTCACCACATTAACCGCCTGTTAAAAAATTGAAGTCCGGCGGGGGTGAAGGATTCACAGGTTCAGTGTGTCCGGCGCCCGTATCGTGCGCTGTGATCGCCGAAGCTCTGGTATCGCAGCTGGCCCAGGTGGTGAAGCCGCCGGTACGGGGACAGACGTGGACTCCGGAAGCGTCTCTTCTGGAGCTTCATTCCTGTGGGCCAGTGAAGGGGGGGGGGGGGGGGGGCAGGAGGGGGTGCGGGTGCCATGTAGGGGCGTAGCTGGTCAGTGTAGGTTGGGCGGGGTAATTTGAGGTGGCAGTGGGAGTGGAACCTGCAGGTGCCAGGTCCCGGAGGGAAACCGTATCTGTCGGCCGTTGGGGTGTTCTATGTATGCATACTGAGGGTTGGTGTGAAGGAGCTGGACCCTCTCAACCAAGGGGTTGGACTTATGGCTCCTGACGTGTTTGCGGAGTAGGACGGGCCCCAGTGTCTTCAGCCAGGATGGAAGCAAGACCCTAGAGGTGGATTTCCTGGGGAAAACAAACAGGCGGTCATGAGGAGTCTCGTTTGTGGCCGTGCAAAGGAGGGACCTAATGGACTGGAGCGCGCCGGGAGGACCTCCTGCCAGTGGGAAACTGGAAGATTCCTAGACCGTAGCGCCAGGAGGACGGCCTTCCAGACCGTCGCGTTCTCCCTCTCCACCTGCCTGTTTACCCGGGGGTTATAACTGGTAGTCCTGCTCGAGGCGATGCCCTTACCAAGCAGGTACTGACGCAGTTCGTCGCTCATGAACGATGAGCCCCGGTCACTGTGGATGTACGTGGGGAAACTGAACAGTGTGAAGACACCATGCAGGGCTTTAATCACGGTGGCCGCGGTCATGTCGGGGGATTGCAAAGGGGAAGCGGGAGAACTCGTCTACGATGTTGAGGAAATACGTGTTGCGATTGGTAGATGGGAGGGGCCCTTTGAAGTCAATACTGAGGCGCTCAAAGGGCCGGGATGCCTTTACCAGGTGGGCCTTATCCGGTCGATAGAAGTGCGGCTTACACTCCGCGCAGATTTGGCAGTCCCTGGTCATGGCGCTGACCTCCTCGGTGGAATAGGGCAGGTTGCGGGCCTTGATGTAGTGCAGAAGCCGGGTGACCCCCGGGTAGCAGAGGTCATCGTGGATAGCCTGGAGTCGGTCACCTTGCGCGTGGCGCACGTGCCACGGGACAGGACATCTGGAGGCTTGTTTAGCTTGCCAGGACGATATACTACATCGTAATTATAGGTGGAGAGTTCGATCCTCCACCTCAAGATATTATCATTCTTGATCTTGCCCCGCTGTGTATTTTCAAACCTGAAGGCTACCGATCATTGGTCGGTGACGAGGGTAAACCTCCTACCAGTGAGGTAGTGCCTCCAGTGCCGCACAGCTTCCATGATGGCTTGGGTTTCTTTTTCGACCAAGGAGTGTCGAATTTCGGAGGCGTTGAGGGTACGTGAGAAAAATGCTACTGACCTGCCCACCTGGTTAAGGGTGGCAGCGAGGACGACCTCTGATGCGTCACTCTCCACCTGGAAGGTGACTGACTCGTCCACCGCGCGCATCACGGCTTCGGCAATATCTGCCTTGATGCTGTTGAAGGCCTGGCGGGCCTCGGCCGTCAGTGGGAAGATGGTGGCCTTGATTAGTGGGCGGGCTTTGTCTGCATAGTTGGGGACCCACTAGGCGTAATAGGAAAAGAACCCAAGGCACCTTTTCAGGGTCTTGGGGCAGTGGGGAAGGGGATGTTGTAGGAGGGGTGCATCCAGTCGGGGTTGGGTCCTCAAAGTCCGTTTTCCACGACGTAGCCAAGAATGGCGTCTGGTTGTGTGAAAATGCATTTCTGCTTGTTATATGTGAGGTTAAGGGTTTGGGCGGTTTGGAAAAACCTCTGGAGGTTGGCGTCGTGGTACTTCTGGTCGTGGCCGCAGATGGTGACGTTGTCCAAGTATGGAAATGTGGTCCGCAAACTGTACTGGCCCACCATTCGGTCCATCATTCTTTGGAAGACCAAGACCCCATTTGTGTCACCGAAGGGGACCCGGAGGAAGTGGAAGAGGTGGACGTCTGCCTCAAAGACCGTGTAGTGGCGGTCCTCTGGGCGCATGGGGAGCTGGTGGTATGCAGACTTCAGATCCACCGTGGAGAACACTCGGTAGTGTGCGATCTGGTTAACCATGTCTGCGATCCGGAGGAGGGGGTACGCAATGAGGTGAGTGTACCGGTTTATGGTCTGGCTGTAGTCTATAACCATCCGGTTCTTTTCCCCGGTTCTGACGACCACCACCTGAGCTCTCCAGGGGCTATTGCTGGCCTCGATGATCCCCTCCCGCAAGAGTCGCTGGACCTCGGACCGGATGGAAGTCCTGTCCTGTATGCTGTACCACCTGCTTCTGGTGGCGACTGGCTTACAGTTGGCGGTGAGATTTGAGAAGAGTGGGGGAGGGTCGACTTTCTGGGTCGCGAGGCTACATACGGTGAGTGGGGTTAGGGGCCCGCCGAACTTCAGAGTTAGGCTCCTGAGGTTTCACTAGAAGTCCAGTCCCAACATGAGAGGAGCGCAGAGGTCGGGGAGTACATGTAACTTAAAATCGGCGTACTCAGCGCCCTATATTGCAAGGGTTGCGGTAGTGCACCCCCAGATCTGCACCGAGTGTGACCCAGAAGCGAGGGAGATTGTTTGATGTGCAGGGAAGATTGGGAGCGAGTAGCGCCTTACCATGTCTGAATGAATGAAGCTCTCCATGTCCCGGAGTCAAGCAGGCAAGGCGTTACGTGTACATTGGCGGACCTTCATCATGGAGCTCCGGAGGTGTTTGGGTCATGACTGGTCAAGGGTGACCGCGCTGAGTTGCGGTGGTCCCAAGATGGCGGCCCCTGTTGGTCGCACGTGTCGGGCGGCGAGGAAGATGGCGTCCAGGATGGCGACCCCCATGAGTCGCATGTGGCGGGCCGCATGGGCGACGATGGCCAAGATGGCGGACCCCATGAGTCGCACGTGTTGTGTGGGCTTGAAGATGGCTGCCCCTACGGACAACACGAGGCCGATGACGCGTCCGGGAGGGGAGCGGAGCCAGCAGGCATGCAGCCACATTGCAGGGTCTGCGGGCCTGTGAGCCTGAGAGTCAGGCCTGTCATTTTGAGGATTTGGACCTGGCCAGGCAAACTTTAGCGAAATGTCCCTTTTTACCGCAGTCTCTGCAATTTGCGTTCCGAGCCGGGAAACGCTGCCTGGGGTGCAGATGCTGGCCGCAGAAATAGCAGGGTAGACCCCCCCGTGTTGGGCGGGCAGCCGCGCGGCACAGGCCTGGGTACTCTCTGGTTGAGGGCCCACGAGGGGGCCGCGTGATCAGACGGGAACGTGTTGAGGCTTTGGAACGCTACTTCTAGGGGGGAGGCTAGCTTTACCATCTCTTCCAGGTCGAGTAGGCACTATCTCACGTAGTTGGACCTTACTCCAGCCACATAGGCGTCCCAAACGGCGAGGTCCATATGTTGCGTGGCCGTAACGGCCTGGTAGTTGCAACTTCGCGCAAGGACTTTGAGGTCACGTAGGTACTCCTCCGGCGAGTACCCGGGGCATTGGCAGCGAGTATTGAGGAGATGCCACGCGTACACCTCGTTCACTGGCCTAACGTGTAGGCGCTTCAGTATCGCGAGGGCATATGCATATGTGGAGGCTTCCTTGAGTTGTACAGAGATTCGATGACTCACCTGGGCGTGGAGGAGGCTCAGCTTCTGATCGTCGCAGACGGAAGGCAAGGAGGAGGCGGCGAGGTAGGCCTCAAAACAGCGGAGCCAGTGTGAAAAAATCCCTTTGGCCTCCACAGCTTGTGGGTCGAGTTCCAGTCAGTCAGGTTTGAGGGCTGATTCCATCGTGGTATTGTAGTCGATTAAATTGATGCGACCATCAATTCACGCAAAACAGAGAGTGGATGTAAACTGTGGCTTTAATTGACTCGAACAGTACCTGCCTGCGACTGCTCTGCTACTGAGAGCCCCTACAGGGCAGCTGCTCTTTATACCTCCCTTCAAGGGGTGGAGCCAGGGGCAGAGCCCACAAGGGCACCAACATGATACATTCCATGTAATATCGTACAATGGTCCATAGGCGGAGCCCACATGGGCAACAGCGTGACACAGTAACATACATGGTGAATGGTTAATACAAAACGTTCACCACAGGACCCAAAGGGGGAGGCCGGCTATGGCCCAAGGTGTACAGGCATTGCTGGTCTTTCGAACAGTGTGTGCCGCAGAAAACTCTGTTTCAATGAGGAGACGATGCGGCAACGGTGCCATGTTCTCGGCATGGGCAGCACGGTAGCACTGTCGTTAGCACAGTTGCTTCAGAGCTCCAGGGTCCCAGGTTCGATTCCCGGCTGGGTCACTGTCTGTGCGGAGTCTGCACGTTCTTCCCCTGTCTGCGTGGGTTTCCTTCGGGTGCTCCTGTTTCCTCCCACAGTCCAAAGATGTGCGAGTTAGATGGATTGGCCATGCTAAATTGCCCTTAGTGTTCAAAAAAATGTTAAGTGGGGGATACTGGGTTACGGGGATAGGGTAGGGTGCTCTTTGTAAGAGCCCGTACAGACTGCACTGTAAATTCTATGATCTATGATCTTGCAGACATAGCACCACGTGGAGTAGGAGGATACCCGCCCTTGGTGGCCGTCAAGGTCACTGCATCCCTGACGTCTGCACCTCAGGATCACTCCCGGGCTCATGGAACATAGAACATACAGTGCAGAAGGAGGCCATTTGGCCCATCGAGTCTGCACCGACCCACTTAAGCCCTCTCTTCCACCCTATCCCCGTAACCCAATAACCCCTCCGAACATTTTTGGTCACCAAGGGCAATTTATCATGGGCAATCCACCTAACCTGCACGTCTCTGGACTGTGAGAGGAAACAGGAACACCCGGAGGAAACCCACGCAGACACGGGGAGAACGTGCAGACTCCGCACAGACAGTGGCCCAGCAGGGAATCGAACCTGAGACCCTGGCGCTGTGAAGCCACAGTGCTAGCCACTTGTGCTGCCGTGCTGCCCAGATTTAAACTAATTTGAAAAAGAAGCAAATGTAATGCGAGAAAAAAAACACACAGCGAGTAGTTTAGGTCTGGAATGCACTGCCTGGAAGTGTGGTGGACGCAGGTTCAATCGAGGCATTCAAGAGCGCAGACTCCGCACAAACTGTGACCGTGGGTAATCGAACCTGTGACCCTGGCGCTGTGAAGCCACAGTGCGATCCACTTGTGCTACCGTGCAGCTCACAGTGGGCGCGAGCGGGGACTTGCATGACATCCCACAAGCTACAGCCCACAAGTCAATCCGTTAAGTCACTAATGCCCTGTTTGCCCTGCATCCCTCAGACTTCGCCTTCCCCTTGTACCCATTCCCCATACCCTTCCCCTACTCCCATCCCACCCTCACAGGGTCTGTGTAACTGCAGTCCAGGGTGATAGGAGTGTGCACTGTCAATGGGTCGCTATGGTGGACAGAGGGTTGATGATAACCCATAGAGAGCTGAGTGCTGGTACTCGTCAATTGATGCCATAGTCTGACCCCTGACTGTCTGCTGAGTGCTCGCCATTCCCAACACCTGAACATGGTGTGCTGGGTGAGCTGGGAGGGCAGGTGGGGAAGAGGTATCCAGGACCTCCATGTCTGGGGAGCTGAACACGGGACTGGTGCTCAACTCGCATTGCGAAAGAAAGTTTCATATTGATTGAGGTCAACTTTTTCAAAGCAATACACCGTGCTGAATTAACAGTTTCTGAGAGTAAGGGCGGGATTCTTCTTTGCCTGACTCCAAAATTGTATTAGGCGATCGGGCGGAGAATCACCGTTGATGACTGAATCAGGTCCGGTGCCATTTTCCGGATGCTCAGCCCACTCCAAATCGGCGTCATCGAGGCGCGTGGCACATGCCGCTGGGACAGCGTCAGCGCATCGCTTTGAGGCGCTCCCCTGATGCCCCACTCCCGATGGGCCGAGTTCCCGACCGCGCGGGTCGCGTGTGGTCTGAGCTTTCGGAAACCCGGCGTGGCCGCGCTGGACACTGTCGGGCGGTTCCCGTGCTGCTGGCAGGGGCAGCTTCAGCGAGGGCTGGGGGGGGGGGGGGGGTTCTGGTAGGGAGTGTCCAAGGGGTGGTGAGGGGGTGTCCAGGGGGGCACTATTTGGCCGGCTGTGCCCGCGCGCAGCTGTCGCCAGGTTGAACGGTGCAACCACTGCAGATTGTCGCCATGTGCATACGCAGCCACGGACCCATCAATTCTCCGGCTATTTATGTCGGGAACGCTGGGAGTTTTACATTGCGAGGCTGCTAGCCCCCCACTTGGTGGAACATCGGTGCAGGGGCGGCACCGACTTTTTCATTGTAATTCTAGATACTTCCTCCGGACATACCCTCAAATTCGCCAATCACATAGCCAACGTAGAATCCATGGACTTTCAGGATAGAAAAACCGGCACCAAACCTGCACCAATTTTGCTCCTATTAATGGGTTAGCACCGGCACCACGTGTAACACAATCAGTTTTCATGCAAAACAGTGCCGGATTCGCCGGGTCCCTGATTGACACCCAGGAGGCTGACAAGCTGCAGCCGCACATAAACGATTCTCCCCACAACACACACCATCCCAACCAACAAGATGGCTATATGGAGAGCGGCACCAAAGTTCATGGACACAGAACTGGAGACCCTTCTGGATGCGGTGGAGGAGAGGCGGATGACCCTGTACCCTAGCCCGGGAAGCAGGTTGCCAGGCACCGCCATCCGTCGTGCCTGGGCGCGGGTGGCAGAATTGGTGAGCCCTGTGGACAACGTTGCCCGCACCGGCATGCATTGCTGGAACAAACTGCACAACCTCCTCATGGTGGCCAGGGTGAGTAGGCAGCACTGTGATCCCTGGCATTAGCCCCGCCTCCCCACACACCCCTAACCCACCCCCTCCTCCTGAGGGAAGGCCAAATTCCCACCATTCCCCACATGCCAGCACCCATACCAACTGCCAACAGCCTGGAGGAACGGGGATGTCGCCAAGGTGGAGTGCAGCCACGAGTGAGAAAGTGAGACCACGCTTAGTTGCGGTCTCCATGGCACATGTGCCTTGCCCGGGCATTACTGCCTCCACTGGATGTGCGTCAACAACTGTGTGAGACTCACCAGAATGTGCCCCGGAAGCATGTCCACTACGGTCACCTACCGAGGTGTGTGTCTCTGTGCTAGTCAAAGGAATAACAGCTATGCTGCGTTTACGCTGGTGTCCTCAGAGCTGCCCTCCGAGGTGATCTCACGGGAGGCAGAGAGTGGGGGGAGGTGGGGACCACACTGGATATGCCGGCACCATTGGATGAGAATCCTGTGGGAGAATGGACATGTGGTCAGTGGGAGGGATGGGTCAATCTGTATGGCATTAACAACTGACATGTGACAGATCAACTGGGTGGAGGCCGGTGGAACCTCACCCCTGCACCACGTGCCACCCTCTACGTCGGTGACAGATCTGTCATCGGCCATCCCCATGACTTCCAGTGCCCATTCCTCGAAGGGGGTGAGGACAGTGATGTCCAGCACGCCGCTGCCCTTCTGGGCCCTCTCTGTCTATTGTGGGCCAACTTCTCCTACGGGTACACAGAGGAGGCATCATAAGCCGCACGTGTCGTTCACCACGGGGCATATGCAGTGGAGAATGGAAGTATTCATGGTCCCAGCAAAATGGGCCGGCAGGACCATCATTTGTGGCGTGAAGCTCATTGGGCCTCGTTAAATGGACCAATTAACGTTTTATAGTGGTGCCGGTCTCGCCAGTCCGAGCGTCAAGAAGCTGGCGCCAGTTCCCGCTTGCTACCAGACGTAGAAACCATTTGGTTAAATCGTGCCCTTCATGTTGCCTTTATGGTGAGCCCAGTTCAAGTTTGGCTTACTTAAAGTAATGCTTTTACAGCAGTTTAACCAGCACATTGAACCCTGTGGATGTGGTGTATTTTCAGAGGATATTGGCTATATCTGGGTCGTTAACAAAAATTGATCCTTGTGTTTTATCTTCAGAAGGGTTGAAGCTGTTATTAATGAATGCAAGGCTTCAATTTTTATGGCCAAACACAATAAATTCCAGAATGTGATTGCTAAATTCTAATAGAAAATCCTTGAAATGCAATGAAAAGAAAATAAATAATACTTATCCAGTCTCCATGAAGCAAAGGGATTAGTGAAAGGCCTTCCCTTAGGGCTGATTTTCAGTTAATATCCTTTTGTTTGAGAACTGCTTTATTGCAGTTATTTGTCAGTTTTTGAGCGTTTTGTACTTTGGCATGTATGGATTTATTTGGAATCAGATGAAATTCTAGATAAGAAAAACTTAGAAGCCTGGCATTCAACCAGTGCTCAAGCCTTCCAGAAATTACTTTTTTATTACATGGAGGTTGAATTGATATACAGGGTTAGTATGTCAGTGACCAAGATGGGTTGCGAAGCATGTTTCCAGCATCTCCTACTGGGTGCAAATGAGCATAATGCTGTATAATAATCCATGGTTCCTAACACTGGGAAGGTGTGACCTGGATCGCCAAGAGTTAGAACACTTTCAGGAATTACCACTTCATGGAATGAATCCTGAATACCCAGAATTTGCCTAAGAAATGTGTGATCGTCACACCATTATTTTTTTCCCAAAAAAGGGCTTTACTTTCAAAAGATAGGAAAATGTCAACAAAACACAGCTCACCCGAAATGACGGTCACTCCAATATCCAAATCAGAAACAGAATTCATTTCCATCCCATTTGCCTGGATAATCTCAAATAGATAAACATATAAGAATTAAGATTAATGGAACAGAAGAAATAGGAGTTGGCAGACCATTCAGCCCTGCGAGCCCGCTCTACCAGTCAATAAGTTTATGGCTAACCTTCAATTTCAACACTGGAGGAGGCCATTTGTCCAATTGCATCTGAACCTGCTCCTTAACAAGCATTGTTATTTTGTGCTGTTGACCTACCTCTTTCCCGCACGCCTGCGAATTGCTTCTCTTCAAATAATCATCAAATGCGCTCTTGAATGCCTCGATTGAACCTGCATCCACCACACTTCCAGGCAGTGTATTCCAGACCTAAACTACTCGCTGTGTGTTTTTTTTATCGCATTACATTTGCTTCTTTTTTCAAATTAGTTTAAATCTGGGCAGCACGGTAGCACAAGTGGCTAGCACTGTGGCTTCACAGCGCAGGGTCCCAGGTTCGATTCCCCGCTGGGTCACTGTCTGTGCGGGTCTGCACGTTCTCCCCGTGTCTGCGTGGGTTTCCTCCGGGTGCTCCGGTTTCCTCTCACAGTCCAAAGACGTGCAGGTTAGGTGGATTGCCCATGATAAATTGTCCTTGGTGACCAAAAAGGTTAGGAGGGGTTATTGGGTTATGGGGATTGGGTGGAAGTGAGGGCTTAAGTGGGTCGGTGCAGACTTGGTGGGCCTAGTGGTCTCCTTCTGCACTGTATGTTCTATGTTCTATCTGTGCCCTCTCGTTCTTGATCCGTTTCAAAGTAGCAACCGTTTCTCCCTTACTGCTTAGCTGTCTGATTCCGACCTCAGAGATGAGCTTGGTCTATGTCATCCTTCCCCACAGACAATGAACTGGCCTGTGTCAGTCCCCCACAACCATTGACCTAGGTCAGTGTAAATCCCACCCCCACCGCCAATGAACTGGGTCTAAGTGATTCCCACCACAGCCGGTGAGCTGGGTCTGAATACTTTTCCCCATAGCCAATCAGCGGGTCTGTCATTTCCCTCACAGTCAATGAGCTGGGTGTGTGTGACTCCTCCACAGCCCTTGAGCTGAGTATGTGTAATCCCTCCACAGCCGATGAGCTGGGTATGTGTAATTCTCCCCAGAGCCGATGAACTGGTCGTGAGTGATTTACACAAAAATTCACACAATCTCAAGCAGAATCTCCCATAGACACTGAGAGAGAGACACAGACAGGAATGCATAATCAGATAAAGACAGACACACACCCACATCCCACAAACTGCTGCTGTTTCCCCTCCCGGCCGCCAGTGGCCGCTATAACTGTCCCTGCTCCCAAGTATCACCACTTGCCCACCTCCCGGCTTGGGCACTGCTCGTTGGTGGAACATCCGGAGCTTGTCGGAGGGGGCGGCCGCCATACTGCAGTGATGTCACCGCTATCCCCCCCCCCCCCCCCCCCCCCTCAATCGTGTTTTTAAATATATTTTAATTCCAAAGAAGGTTTTTCAATATTACAAAATAACACTGTGTTGGTCGACAAATGTATACAGAAACAATACAGAAGTAACACATTGTAATCAATATCAACCTTACGGGCCCCCACCTCTTACCCCTATAATTCAAAGCAAAGAAAAACTCCGATTACAGCCTGATAAAACCCCACTCTTTTTTTTAAAATGTTTTTTATTGAGTTTTCATATTTTATATCCAACAAGTTACAAATTATTAGAAAAGAAAACATGCAAAAATTAACATGTATATTTACAGGTAAGCATCTTCATAATAACAACTGTGGCCGCCCCCTTTAGCCGGCATACATAGAACATAGAACAGTACAACACAGAACAGGCCCTTCGGCCCTCAATGTTGTGCCGAGCCATGATCACCCTACTCAAACCCACGTATCCACCCTATACCCGTAACCCAACAACCCCCCCCTTAACCTTACTTTTATTAGGACACTACGGGCAATTTAGCATGGCCAATCCACCTAACCCGCACATCTTTGGACTGTGGGAGGAAACCGGAGCACCCAAAGGAAACCCACGCACACAGGGGGAGGACGTGCAGACTCCACACAGACAGCGACCCAGCCGGGAATTGAACCTGGGACCCTGGAGCTGTGAAGCATTTATGCTAACCACCATGCTACCCTGCTGCCCCTATTTGACATTCCCCAATATGGCCGAGGCACATGTTTATAGGCATTTATTTACAGTTTGGTTTTGGGCCTTAGCTTGCCATCAAACCCCCATAACGAACCCGTAGCCGCCCCCCCCCCCCCCCCCCCCCAACCCCAGCTACCTTCCCCCGCTTCCCATCCATTTTCCCTGATTCTTGGCCACCCGACTATTCTTCCTTTTGTTCGTTGGCCACAAACAGATCCCGGAACAATTGCATGAATGGCTCCCACGTTCTGTGGAAGCCGTCGTCTGACCCTCGGATAGCGAATTTGATTTTCTCCATTTGGAGAGATTCCGAGAGGTCGGACAGCCAGTCTGCAGCTCTGGGCGGTGCTGCTGACCGCCAGCCAAACAGGATTCTACGGTGGCCCATCAGGGAGGCAAAGGCAAGGGCGTCCGCCCTCCTCCCCAGGAATAGATCTGGCTGGTCTGAAACCCCGAAGACCGCCACAATCGGGCATGGCTCCACCCTCACCCCCACCACTTTGGACATAGCCTCGAAGAAGGCTGTCCAGTACTCCACAAGTTTGGGGCAAGACCAGAACATGTGGGCGTGGTTGGCCGGGTCTCTTTGGCACCGTTCACATCTGTCCTCCACCTCCGGGAAGAACCTACTCATACGGTTTCTCGTTAAGTGGGCTCTATGTACCACTTTTAGTTGCGTCAGGCTGAGCCTTGCGCACATGGAGGTGGAGTTGACCCTATGCAGTGCTTCACTCCAGAGTCCCCATCCTATCTCAATCCCCAGGTCATCCTCCCATTTCATTCTTGTTGTGTCCAGTACGGTGTCGTCCCTTTCTACCAGTCGGTCATACATGTCGGTCATACATGTCGCTACAGTTTCCTTTCTCTAGGATACTTGCGTCCAGTAGGTCTTCTAAAACCCCACTCCTAACAGCTGATTGATGACCAATTCTCTGAAAAAGGAAATGAATAGCTGCCATCTCGAGTAGAACCCATCAACCGAGTCTCCAATGGTCTACCTGACCTTTTCAAGATAGAGGAAATCCATTAGATCCCCCGGCCATGACGAGGCGCTGGGTGGAGTGGGAGAACTCTATCCCAGCAGAACTCACCTCTGGGCTATCAGCGTGGCGAAAGAGAGTACATCTGCCTTTGTCCCCGTCTGCAGCACCGGTAAGTCCGAGACCCCAAAAATGGCCACCAACGGGAAGGCTCCATTTCAGTACCAAGAATCCCTGACGTGGTGTTAAAAAAGGAGACCCAAAAGCCAGCAAGTTTCGGACAGGACCGGAATATTTGGGAATGATTCGCCGGACCCGGAGAACACCAGACACACCTATCTTCCGCCCCCCGAGAAAAACAACACACAAACTAGTCCTAGTCAGGTGCACCCTGTGCACCACCTTGAACGGAATCAAGCTGAGCCTAGCACAAGAGGTGGTCGAGCTGGCCCTGTACAGAGCTTCACCTCACCCACCCCTCCTCAAAAACCAGACCCAGCTCTCCCTCTCACTTCCTCCTCACCTCATCCAGTGGAGCATGCTCTGCAGACAGAATCTGACCGTTGATATCTGAAATCTTACCCCCATCCATCAGCAAGAGATAGGGGGCGGGATTCTCTAATAATGGGCCTATGTCCTCACGCCAGCGTGAAAAGCGGCACCGACCACTCCGGCGTCAACGCTCCCCGTAAGTGAGGAATTCTCTCCTTCCTAGGGGGCTAGGTTGGCGCCTGAGTGAGTTCCCGAGAATCCCGCCCCGGATCTTATTCATGAGAGAGGACGAAGGTGCAAACGGAAACAACAAGATCTCCTTATGCAGGAAATCGCGCACCTGTAGATACCTAAAAATGTAGACCTCGAGAGTTGGAATTCTTCCACCAGCTCCTCAAAACCAATAGACCTGCCTTCCACAAATATGTCACTGAACTTCTCCAGCCCTTCCCTCCCCCAGGACCCAAGCTGCGAGTCCAAATCCGCAGGCCCATAGCGGGGATTCCCACAGATAGGAGCCAACAATGATATGTAGCCGAGCCTAAAATGTTGCCTGAAGTGTCTCCAAATCCTCAGTAGCCACCATCACTGGACCTGAGGTACATTTTGCAGGAGAAAAAAGAAGTGAGGCAGTTACCAGGCCCGCCAGCTGGAACCATGACAAGAGCTTGCCTCCATCTGATCCATATCGAATTTGGATCCTTAAACCACTGCAGCACCTTTTCAATATTGGTAGCCCAATAATAGAACAACAAATTTGGTAACTCTAAGCCCCCTGATTGTGTTTCTCTCGGCAGGAATGTCCTGTAAATCCTCAGGGTCCTTCCCGTCCAAATGAAAGAGGTAATCAATTTATCCATTTTCACAAAGAATAATTTGGGAAGAAAGATAGGGAGACATTGGAAAAGAAACAAAAAAGTCAGAAGGACGTTAATTTTATGTGGTGATATAACCACTGTAGTTATGTGTACTTGCAGCCCACAGGGAGCTTGTGTATAAATATGCGTGTGAGTCACTCAGACCTTTAGTCTATAGTTGCAGATGGAGGGACAGCATCGTACAACCCGTCCTACCCCTCTATTGTACTAGTCTCTCGGCTTTGAGTATAATTGTTAGCGCGACAATTTATTGTTGTACGATTTCCCATTCACCATGGACATCAGAATCAAGCCTGACCGTCTGCAGCTGGATCCGCAGTCGCCTCACGCCAGAAAAGACTTTGTTCACTGGCTCGCAGTCTTCGAGGCCTACATCTCTTCAGCGGACCCTCCCCCGACGGAGGCTCAGAAAAAGCAACTCCTGTACTCCAGACTTAGCTCCTGTGTCTTTCCGCTAATTCGAGATGCGACTGACTACACCACAGCGATGTAACTGCTCAAGGAGAACTATGCACAGTCGGCGAACACCCTGTTTGTGAGGCATCAACTCTCTACTCGCGTCCAGCATCCGGGTTAGTCGATTGAGGACTTCTGGAGGGCCCTTATACCTCTGGTACGAGACTGTGACTGCCGGGCCCTCACAGCCACGGAACATTCTAATTTACTCATGCGCGATGCCTTCGTTACAGGCATTGCATCGGACCCCATCCGGCAACGACTGCTGGAAGGGGCCGCCCCCGACCTCGCGGCCGCAAAGGCACTGACGATTTCCATGACGGCCGCCTCCCGTAGTGCGCAAACTTACTCCGCTAGCCACTCGGCCCACCCGTCCTACCCCTCGTGGACCCCGCAAACGGCCCCCCAGGCTCACCCGTCCTACCCCTCATGGACCCCGCAAACGGCACCCCCAGCAGCCGCCTCCGCGCACTATGCCTGCGCTACCCACCGCACCGCACCCCCTGGGGGTCCCCACTGTTACTTCTGTGTTCAACAGAAGCAGCCAGCGCTGCCCGGCCCGCACCGCGACCTGCAAAGCTTGTGGCAAGAAAGGCCACTTTGCAGCGGTGTGTCAGTCCCGGACGGTCGCCGCTATCGCGCCCCCGGTCCCCTCGCCTCAGCCGCTCGCTCAATGGGCCCCGCCGTCCGCTTCCCCCAACCCCACGTGCGATCAGTGGGCGCCGCCATCTTTCACCGCCCCCACCACGTGCGCTCCATGGGCACCGCCATCTTCATCCACCACCGCCATGTGCGTTCCATGGGTGCCGCCATTTTGTTCCGACCCCACAACGTGCGCTCCATGGGCGCCGCCATTTTACCCACAGGTACTGCAGATGCCGCCATCTTGTCTCCAGATGCCGCCATTTTGTCCTCTCCCCGGGACGGGGCCACGGGACACAGGTCGCTACCGCTCCTCGTCGGACTCATCTGACTCAACCGCCGATCGACAGCTGCTCGCCTCCGTTACGCTTGACCAGTCCCGTCCTCGTAACCTGGCACCCTCTTCCACATCGGTGCTGATCAACGGCCACATGACCTCCTGCCTCATCGACTCCGGGAGCACCGAGAGCTTTGTCCACCCGGACACAGTAAGGCTCTATTCCCTTGCGGTCCATCCCGCCAACCGGCAGATCTCTCTCGCCTCCGGGTCCCACTCTGTCCCGATCCGGGGTTTCTGCCTGGTTAAACTTACTGTACAGGGCGTGGAATTCGACCGTTTCTGTCTGTACATTCTCCCCAACCTCTGCGCGTCACTCTTACTAGGCCTGGATTTCCAGTGCAATCTCCAGAGCCAGACGGTACAGCACCCAGGACAAGGCCTTCATCAGGTCCGAAGTCCAGCGGCTGCTTCGGGAGGGTATCATCGAGGCCAGCAACAGCCCTTGGAGAGCACAGGTGGTAGTGGTTAAGACCGGGGAGAAGCACAGGATGGTCATGGACTACAGCCAGACCATCAACCGGTACACGCATCTCGACACGTACCCCCTCCCCCGCATTTCTGAGATGGTCACTCGGATTGCACAGTACCGGGTCTTCTCTACTATTGACCTGAAATCCGCCTACCACCAGCTCCCCATCCGTAAATCGTACCGTCCCTACACTGCCTTCGAGACAGACGGTCGTCTGTACCAATTTCTTAGGGTTCCCTTCGGCGTCACGAATGGAGTCTCGGTATTTCAGCGAGAAATGGACCGAATGGTTGACCGGTACGGACTGCAGGCCACCTTCCCGTACCTCGACAATGTCACCATCTGCGGCCATGATCAGCAGGACCATGATGTCAACCTTTATAAATTCCTCCACACCGCATCTCTCCTTAATCTCACGTACAACAAGGAGAAATGCGTGTTCCGCACAGACCGCTTAGCCATCCTCGGCTATGTAGTCCAAAACGGACGACTGGGGCCCGATCCCGACCGCATGCGCCCCCTCATGGAGCGCCCCTTCCCCCACTGCCCCAAGGCTCTCAAATGCTGCCTGGGGTTCTTTTCTTTCTACGCCCAGTGGGTCCCACAATACGCGGACAAGGCCCGCCCACTTATCCAGTCCACACATTTTCCCCTCTCGGCCGAGGCACGACAGGCCTTCGCCCGCATTCGATCTGACATAGCCAGGGCGGGGATGCACGCAGTAGACGAGACACTACCTTTCCAAGTAGAGAGCGATGCTTCAGATGTCGCACTTGCCGCCACGCTGAATCAGGCAGGCAGACCCCTGGCATTCTTTTCACGCACCCTCCACGCCTCCGAAATTCGGCATTCCTCTGTTGAAAAGGAGGCCCAGGCAATCGTTGAAGCGGTGCGGCAGGAGATTCACTCTCCTCACTGACCAACGGTCGGTAGCCTTCATGTTCAACAACACGGGCAGCACGGTAGCATGGTGGTTAGCATAAATGCTTCACAGCTCCAGGGTCCCAGGTTTGGTTCCCGGCTGGGTCACTGTCTGTGCGGAGTCTGCACGTCCTCCCCGTGTGTGCGTGGGTTTCCTCCGGGTGCTCCGGTTTCCTCCCACAGTCCAAAGATGTGCGGGTTAGGTGGATTGGCCAGGCTAAATTGCCCTTAGTGTCCTAAAAAAATAAGGTTAATGGGGGTTGTTGGGTTACTGGTATAGGTATACGTGGGCTTGAGTAGGGTGATCATTGCTCGGCACAACACCGAGGGCCGAAGGGCCTGTTCTGTGCTGTACTGTTCTAATTCTAACACGCAGCGGGGCAAGATCAAGAATGACAAAATCTTGCGGCGGAGAATCGAGCTCTCCACCTTTAACTACGAGATCTTGTATCGCCCCGGCAAGCTCAACGAGCCCCCAGACGCCCTCTCCCAAGGTACATGTGCCAGCGTACAAGTGAACCAGCTCCGTTGCCTTGCACGAGAGCCTTTGCCATCCGGGGGTCACTCGGTTGTACCATCTAATCAAAGCCCGCAATCTGCCCTACTCCGTCGAGGAAGTACGGACAGTCACCAGAGACTGCCAGATCTGTGCCGAGTGCAAGACGCACTTCTACCGGCCAGATCGCGCGCGCCTGGTAAAAGCGTCCCACCCCTTTGAACGCCTCAGCGTGGACTTCAAAGGGCCCCTTCCCTCCACCGACCGCAACACCTACATCCTTAGTGTGGTCGATGAATTTTCTAGGTTCCCATTCGCCATCCCATGCCCGGATATGACGTCTGCCACCGTCATCAAGGCCCTGGACTCCATTTTTGCCCTGTTCGGTTTCCCCAACTACATCCACAGCGACAGGGGATCCTCGTTCATGAGCGATGAGCTGCGTCATTTCCTGCTCAGCAGGGGTATCGCCTCCAGCAGGACGACCAGCTACAACCCCCGGGAAAACGGACAGGTAGAGAGGGAGAATGGGACGGTATGGAGGGCCGTCCAGCTGGCCCTACGGTCCAGAAACCTCCCAGCCGCTCACTGGCAGCAGGTCCTCCCTGACGCGCTCCATTCCATTCAGTCGCTACTGTGCACCGCAACTAACAGTACACCCCATGAACGTGTTTTTGCCTTCCCTAGGAAGTCCACATCCGGGGTGTCGCTCCCGACGTGGCTCACGACTCCGGGCCCAGTCCTTCTCCGTAGGCATGTATGGCAGCACAAGGCGGAACCCCTGGTGGACAAAGTACGCCTCCTCCACGCCAACCGTCAGTATGCCTACGTGGAGTTCCCCGACGGCCGCCAGGACACAGTTTCGCTCCGGGACCTGGCTCTCTCAGGTGCCGATCCCATGCCCACGCCCCTTTCTCCCCCCGCGCCAACCCCGGCGCCCCCTTATTCACCCCCACCAGGTCCATCCCTCATCCCCCTGCCCACCCTGGAGGACACGGAAGATTTTGGCTCGCTCTCGGAGTCATCCCGCCAGCAGCCAGCACCAACACCGCCAACACCTGCACCATCGTTGCCATCACCGCCTGTGCCGACGTTGCCACCACAGCTACGTCAATCACAGCGGAACATTCGACCACCGATTCGGCTCAACCTGTAACCTGCTAACCGGATGGACTCTTGATTTTCCTTGTTTGGACCCTCTTGTAAATAGCATCCTTTGTATTAGAGTTATATGTCACCCCGCCGGCCTCATTTTTTTTACAGGGGGTGAATGTGGTGATATAACCACTGTAGTTATGCGTACTTGCAGTAGGGGGGTGTATGCCTGTACCTGTAATACAGGTTCCTCCGGTAAGCCCCTGCCGGCTAGCTCCGCCCACAGGGAGCTTGTGTATAAATATGCGTGTGAGTCACTTAGACCTTTAGTCTACAGTTGCAGATGGAGGGACAGCATCGTACAACAATAAAGCCTCTATTGTACTAGTCTCTTGGCTTTGAGTATAATTGTTAGCGCTACATTTTAACCGTCTGAATTCTGCCCGCCAAGGACAAGTGGAGGTTATCCCACCGCGGCAAACCTGCTCTGACCTCATTCTTCAGCCTAGCAAAATTAAGTTTATGAAGAAAGGCCCAGTCCTGGGCCACCCTGATTCCCAGTTAACGAAAGCTAGATCTGACAAGGCGAAAAGGCAACATCCCCAGATCAGCTCCCCTCGCCGGGGGATTCATCGGAAAACATTCGCTATTGTCCAGACTTACCTTGTACCTCGAAAAGGAGCCGGAACATCTCAATTGTGTTGTTATCTCATCCATTGTGGAGAATGGATCCATGACATAAAGAAGCAGTTCATCTGCTCACAGGGATAATCTATGCTCCTTCCCTCCCCTCTCTCCCCCCCTTAATCTCACGGAAGACCTCAACACGGTAGCCAATGGCTCAATTGCCAATGCAAACAGAAGCGGAGACAGAGGGCATCCCTGCTTTGTTCTCCTACCCAACTGAAAATGGCCTAAGTTCAAGGTATTTGTACAGTTGGTCCTGGTGGGAGCCCTTTACAACAAACAGATCCAAGATATGGGGCTGGATTCACCATTTTACAGGCTAAGTGCCGACACCGGCGTGGGAACTGAGGGGCGGGATTCTCCAACCCCCCGCATGGTCGGAGAATCACCTGGGGGGGGGGGGGGGGAGGAGCGGTGAGTGAATCCCGCCCCGTCGCTCCGACGCTGGCTGCTAAATTCTCTGATGCCGGATTTTGGGCGGGGCGGGGATCACGCCACACCGGTCAGGGGGCCGTTGGCAGTGGCCGCCCCGGAGATTCTCCGGGCCCCGATGGGCCAAGCGGCCGCCCATTTTCGACCAGTCCCGCCAGCGTGGATTAGACAAGGTTCATAGTGGCGAGACCTGGCTTTGAGGCGGCTTGTGCAGTCCTCGGGGGGGGGGGGGGGGGGAGGCGCGAGGGGATCCGGCCCCATGGGGGCCCCCACGGTTGCCTGACCCACAATCGGGGCCCACTTATCTACGGGCGGGGCTGTGCCATGGGGGCACTCTTTCCCTCCGCGCCGTACTGTGTAAGGCTCCGCAATGGCCAGCTCGGAGAAGAAACCTCCTGCGCATGCGCAAGAAACACGGCAGCGGTTCTGCTGTTTCCCGTCAGCAGGGCCGGCTCAAAGCACCAGCAACTCGGGCAGTCGCCCGGGGCGCCATGTGCTAGGGGGCGCCAGAGACTCGGATCCCACGCATGCGCAGTTGGGCCGGTGCCAACAAGCGCATGCGCGGTGGCCGCACTCCCCCAGGGCGGTCCCCCCCCTCTGTCCGCCCCGCCCCCTCGGTCCGCTCCCCCCCCCCGCCTCGGGTCCGCCCCCCCGCTCGGTCCGCACCCCCCCGCCCCCCCCTTGGGTCCCCCCCGGGTCCCGCCCCCCCCTCTCGGCCCCGCCCCCCCCCCCTCTCAGCCCCCCCGCCTCTCGGCCCCCCCCTCTCGGCCCCGCCCCCCCTCTCGGCCCCGCCCCTCCCCCTCTCGGCCCCGCCCCTCCCCCTCTCGGCCCCCCCCCCCCAAAGGCGCCGAAGTTCAGCTTGCCCGGGGCGCCAGCAACCCTAGGGCCGGCGCTGCCCGTCAGAGCTGGGTTTTGAGTCGAATTTCTCATGTCTCTAGTGAAAATTAGCCCTTGGTGTTGGGCATGGCACGTGATGCAGGGAGTCCCAAAATGAGGAAATATTAACATGGAAAATTAACATTCTTTGCATCTCCCAGCAGTTACAGAGGACTAGTGGTAGCAGGTGGAATCCACTCACAAATATAGAGTGTGTGATATGGTCAATATTGTAAGGGCAACAAAGAGTCCACACCGAGTAGGTTGAATTAAAAACTTACTACACTTGATTTGATTTGATTTAATGTCACATTTCCCTAAGTATAGTGAAAAGTATTTTTCTGCGACTGAGGGAACGTACACAGTACGTACACAGGAGAGAAAAAAAGAATAATCAACAGAGAACATTGACAAATGGTACATTGACAAACAGTGATTGGTTGCAATGCGGAAGAAGGAGCCAAACAAAGCAAATACATGAACAAGAGCAGCATAGGGCGTTGTGAATAGTTTTCTTACAGGGAACAGTTCAACCTGAGGGGGAGTCATTGAAGAGTTTTGTAGCTGTGGGGAAGAAGCTCTTCCTACGTCTGGATGTGCAGGTCTTCAGACCTCTGTACCTTTTGGCTGATGGAAGGGTCTGGAAAAAGGCAATGCCTGGGTGGGAGGGGTTTCTGATAATGCTGTCTGCGTTCTTGAGGCAGCGGGAGGTGCAGACAGAATCAATGTGGGGGTGGCAAACTTGTGTGATGCGTTGGGCTGAGTTCACCACACTCTGCAGATTTTTGCCATCTTGGGACGAGCAGTTGCCATACCAGGCTGTGATGCAGCCGGATAGAATACTCTCTATGGTACATCTGTAGAAGTTTGTGAGAGTTGATGCAGATATGCCGAATTTCTTTAGTTTCCGTAGGAAGTAGAGACCTTGTTGGGCTTTCTTGACTGTTGCATCAACGTGAGTGGACCAGGACAGACTGTTGGTGATGGTGACCCCCAGGAACTTAAAGCTATCGACCATCTCCACTTCGAAGCCACTGATGCAGTGGGTGTCAGGCTACCTTCCTGAAGTCGATGATCAGTTCCTTGGTCTTTCCGACATTTAGAGAGAGATTGTTTTCGGTACACCATGCAACCAAGTGATCTACCTCCCTTCTGTAGTCTGATTTGTCGTTTTAGATACGGCCCACCACAGTCGTCTCATCCGTAAACATATAGATTGAGTTGGAGTTAAATCTTGCCACACAGTCATGTGTGTATAGGGAGTACAGTAGAGGATTGACCACACATCCTTACGGGGCCCCGGTGCTGAGGACTATTGTGGAGGAGGTGCTGTTGCCTATCCTGACAGATTGTGGTCTGTGGTGAGGAAGTCAAGTATCTAGCTGTACAGGGAGGTGTCAAGTCCAAGATTGCAGAGTTTGGTTATAAGTCTTGTCAGTATAATGGTGTTGAAGGCGGAGCTGTAGTTTATGAACAGCAGTCTCACGCAGGTGTCCTTGTTGTCGACATGTTCAAGTGTTGATTGTAGAGCCAGGGAGATAGCATCTGCTGTGGACTGGTTGCGGTGATAGGCGAACTGTAATGGGTTGACACCATTGATCCGTCTCATGACTAGCTGCTCGAAACATTTCATGATAACAGATGTCAAGGCCACCGGTCGGTAGTCGTTGAGGCAGGCTACCTTGTTCTTCTTTGGTACTGATATTATGGTGGTCTTCTTGAAGGAGGTGGGTACCTAGGAGCGGAGGAGTGAGGTGGTGAAGATATCTGCAAATACACTCGCCAGCTGGTCTGCATAGGCTGAGTACTCGCCCAGGGGCTCCGTCGGGGCCCGTCGCTGTCCGCGGATTCACTTTCAAGAAGGCAGCTCTTACCTCTGAGGCTGTAATAATGGGTATGGGTGTATCCAGGGCTGTTGGGGCGGGTGGCACTGATGTATTGGCTGACTGTTCAAAGCGGGCATAGAACGTGTTCAGTTCATCGGGGAGGGATGCTCCAGCCCCAAATATTCTGCCTGGCTTTGCTTTGTAGCCTGTGATCTTGTGTAAGCCCTGCCATAGACTTTGTGGGTTTGTATCGTTGGTCTGGGACTCTAGTTTGATGCAGTATTGTCTTTATTTTACAATAACTGTTATTTCCAGCTCCAGTAGTTCCCTACTAGGTCTTCTCTAGTTGAGGCCTAACTGGCCGACTGTTTATATAAAGCCATGTATTGTTAAGGGTACCCTGCCTCCTTATCAGGCGAGCTTCTATTCTGCATGATCCCTGGGGTACTTAATCATCCTTACCTGTAAGACCCGTCCGGGTTATCATAGTCAACATTATAAAAAGCAGGGTTATTATATCCAGTGCTTTCTGTTGACAATTAAGTCTAATATGGAATCTAAAGTGCAATGGTTATCTTAATAGACAAACCAATGAAGACTGAGTTATTGAGTTAATCAGCTTTACTTTCAAAGACATATGCCCAATTAGTATTTCATGCATAAATATCTATTCAACATTCACAAGTGCATTCTAAAATATACCATTTATTCTCAATGATTGTAAAATAAAAGTCATACTTGACACTTTTGCAGTCCTCCTAAACGTTAAAAAAAACACTTTAAGTCGCAGATTGCTGCTTGGATTAGAGCAATTGGCCAGTGATGTCAAGGACACAACTTCCATAAATCTATTGTTAATATCATCCGGGCTGGTGCAGCATCACTGAGAGAAAATTATCAACTCAATTTGCAACGGCTAAATTGAAACTAGCTATCCTAAAGATTTTGTGCTTTATGGGTGCATCAAACATTACGGCGCGATTCTCCGCTGCCCACGACGGGTCGGAGAATAGCGGGAGGGCCTTCCAGACATTTTTTTACGGCGAACAGCGATTCTCCCCTGGCCAATGGGCCGAGTTCCCAGGCCTTTACGGCTGTTTTCACGAACGCAAACACATCTGCTCTCACCGTTCGTGAAAACGGCTGCAAAGTGCCGTCCCGGACAACCATGGCACCGATTGGCACGGCCGTGGTGCGGCCGTGCCAAGGGTGGCATGGGCCCGCGATCGGTGGGCACTGATCGCGGGCAGCGGGTCCGATACCCGTGCACTCTTTGTTCCTCCGCCGCCCCGCAGGATCAGTCCGCGGGGCGGCTGAGAGGCATGACGGCCCGCGCATGCGCGGGTTTGACGCATATGCGTGATGACTCCAACCCGCGCATGTGCGGGTGACGTCATCGTGCGCGTCAGCCGGCTTGATGCTTGGCGCGCGGGCTTAGCGACGGTCGCTAAGCCCGCGATGCCGTGCTTCACGGGGCCGCGCTGCTAGCCCCGCCCGGGGGGGGAGAATCGGGTCCCGGGAGGGGGCGCGGAGGCTGCCGTGTTCACGGCAGCCTTTACGACTCTCCGCATTTGCGGAGAATCGCGCCCTACATCTTCCACTCATTCACAATAGATGGTCTAAAATAAACGAATAACAAAAATACAATGGATATGTATTAATTAACATAAATAATCACATGAATTAGTTTCCTATTAATACCAGTAAAGTGTGGTATTCAATAAATAAACTTTAACTATAGTCATGTGAGGCAGCACGGTGGCACAATGGTTGACATTGCTGCCTCACGGCGCCGAAGTCCCGGTTCGATCTCGACCATGGGTCACTATCTGTGTGGAGTTTGCACATTCTCCCCGTGTTTGCATGGGTTTCACCCCACAACCCAAAGATGTGCAGGGTAGGTGGGTTGGCCATGCTAAATTGCCCCTTAATTGGAAGAAATGAATTGGGTACTCTAAATTTATTTTTTTAAATAAGTCATAAGATTTATAAGTGTGAATTTACTAGTGCTATATTAGATTTTCCCTTTTCACTGTTTCCCCCTCTTTGAGCACATTCCTCACAACTTTAGCAGAGTGCCATTCGCTTGCTTTTGTAGTGCCCTCTCTTGGTGGATTAATGTCATTGAAACAGTCACTTTGAACAGCAGTTCATATTTATCTGGAATATTTGCAGGAGTCTTCACCCATGGAAACAAGAGAACAGACACAGAAATAAGTGGGAGGAGTGGCAGCAGTGCCTATAAGGTTGACTGATGCACTGAATTTTGACAGACCTCATCCCACATTCTGCAGGAGTCACCACGTGGCAACCCATGGTTAATTGATTTCCCCTCCCAAACCAGAACATCTGCTTTGCCTAACTTATTGCTGTCCTGTTACTTTGCTTTCTGATAAATTGTTTGAATTTTCCCTTTGCCTTTTGGTTTTCTTGTATCTTGCACTTTATCTTCTTTTATACCTCATCATTATTTTTATGTTTTGTAAATTGTCTGTTTTTCATCATTTTTCTGTTTTCTCATTTTTTTTCCCCATCTGTTTTATATTATTTTTGTTAGCTTTGAGTCTCATTCTCGCCATATAATTTTTTTTTGTTTGCTAATTTAACTTGCGTTAATTGAGTGAATTGTTTTACGCGTTGTATTTTATTGAGGTTATTTGTAATATTTCTAGTTTACACTTTTTGTGTTTGTACTTGTACTGCACATTTAAAAAATGTTACATTTATCCTGTTTGGGGAGGAGGTATGTATGATATTTAGTTATTGCTTTAACTGTGAATTTGTGTTGTTTTTCAAATACTGAAGTAAAAGAGGTGACACCCCAGAACCCAAAGATATGCAGTGTAGGTGGACTGGCCACACTAAATTCCCCCTTAATTGGAAAAAAATAATTGGGTACTCTAAATTTATTTTAGTTTTATATGTTCTGATTACTATCATTTTTCTAATTGACTATCTTAAATTAGTTTGGTGGTGGATAAATGATAAAGGACATTAGGAAAACCTTCCTGCAGGATCATGAGATCTTTTAGACCATAAGACATAGGAGCAGAATTAGGCCATACATTCTATCAAGTCTGCTCCGCAGCCAGGCCACAGATTAATGACTCATCTGAAAGATGATATGCTTGACAGTATATAGAACCCCTACAGTGCATAAAGAAGCCATTCAGCCCATCGAGACCAATCCTCCAAAAGAGCACTCTACCTGGGTCCGCTCACTCACCCGATCCTTCCAACCCCACGCATTGATCATGGCCAATCCACCTAACCTGCACATCTTTGAATTGTGGGAGGAAACTGGAGCACCCGGAGGAAACCCGCGCAGACACAGGCAAAACATGCAAACTTCACACAGACAGTAATCCAAGGCAGGAATGGATCCCGGGTGTCTAGCGCTGTGATACAGCAGTGCTAACCATTGTGCTACCGCGCCACCGCCGTGCTCCCTCAGTATTAAATAGATGTGTCAGCCCAGATTTAGTTCTCAGATCTCATTTGCAGGACTTGGACCCAGGATAGAAATGCAAGTTTTATTTTTGTCCTGTCTTCTTGTTGCTTCTGAAATCTTTGCACAATTCTCAATCAGGCTATCTACTGACCCAGGCTGTGTGGTGACAGTGTCCCACATGTATTTCCAGGTAAGTGAAGTAAACCTTGCAGAAGGTGTTGACATCTTAACAAGATGCGTAAGTTGGTGATCACCTTATCCCTTCTTTCATATAGTATCACTGAAAACAGGGCATATGTGAAGGTATCAGTGGAATGGTCAGGTGGGCAGAAAAGTGGCCAGTGAAATTCAACCCATAGAAGTGTGAGGCGATGCTTTTAAGGAGGTCAAACAAGGCAAGGGATTACACAATTAATGGGAGAATACTGGGGGCTTGATTCTCCACAGCCCCGCACCGTAATCGTGTTCGGCGCAGTGGTGGAGAATCCAATTTCACGCCGAAATTGGGCCCGGCGCCAGTCTGGCGATTCTCCGGGACCCGAGAATCGGGGTGATCGCGATGTACGCCGCGCGGCTGGGGTCCCATTGACAGAGGCCCGCCCAGCGATCCTCCGCTCTGGACCGGCCGAGTTCCCAATGGCATGGAACTAACCTGCTATTGCCGGTCGGGATGCTCACATGGCGGCTGCGGGCTCAGTCCACGGCCGCCCTGGTGGAGGATGGGGGGATCGGACACTGGGGAGAGCCTTATAGGCGGCCCAGGTTAATATCCACGTGGTCAGATCCTCGGGCACGCAGCCAATCGGGGGGTGTCTAATTTTTCTCTCTGCCTCCACGGTCAGAGTCTGCCATGGCGCTCGGCGCGGCCTCTGGAGGCTGCCGTTGTGCACATGCGCACATGACTCAAAACCGGAAGTGTGGAGGCCCGTATCTGCAGCTAAAGCTGCGTGAATTTCTCTGGGTCACTGCTAGGCCCCTGCAGGACATTGAATTAAACATAGAACAGTACAGCAGAGTACAGGCCCTTTGGACCACGATGTTGTGCCGACCATTTAACCTAACCTAAGATCAACCTTGTCCTTCAATTTACTGCTGTCCAAGAGTCACTTAATTGTCCCTAAAGACGCTGACTCCACCACCTCTGCTGGCAGTGCATTCCACACACCCACCACTCTCTGTGCAAAGAACCTACCCCTGACACCTCCGCTGTACCTTCCTCCAATCACCCTAAAATTATGTCCCCTCATGACAGCCATTTCCGCCCTGGGGAAAGGTCTCTGGCTATCCACTCTATCCATGCCTCTCATCACCTTGTACACCTCTATCAAGTCCCCTCTCTGCCTTCTTCGCTCCAGTGAGAAAAGCCCTAGCTCCCTCAACCTTTCTTCATAAGACATGCTCTCAAGTCCAGGCAGCATCCTGGTAAATCTCCTCTGCACCCTTTCCTATTATGAGGCGACCAGAACTGGACACAATATTCAAAGTGTGGTCTAACCAGGGTTTTATAAAGCTGCAGCAAAACTTCACAGCTCTTAAACTCAATCCCACTTTTAATGAAAGCCAACACACCATACGCCTTCTTAGCAAACCTATCAACCTTTAGCACAGTGGGCTAAACAGCTGGCTTGTAATGCAGAACAAGGCAGCAGCATGGGTTCAATTCCCATTCTGGCCTCCCCGAACAAGCGCCGGAATGTGGCAACTAGGGGCTTTTCACAGTAACTCTATTGAAGCTTACTTGTGATAATAAGCAATTATTATTATTAACCTGGGTGGCAATTTTGAGGGATCTATGTACATGAACCCCAAGATCCTTCTATTCCTCCACACTTCCAAGAATCCTGCCTTTAACCCTGTATTCAGCATTCAAATTCGACCTCCCAGAATGAATCACTTCAGATTAATCTAGATTGAACTCCAACTGCCACTTCTCAGCCCAGCTCTACATCCTGTCAATGTCCTGTTGTAACCTGCAACAGCCCTCGACACTATCTACAACTCCACCAACCTTTGTGTGATTGGGAAACTTACTAACCCACCCTTCCACTTCCTCATCCAAGTTATTTATAAAAACCACAAAGAGTAGAGGTCCCAGAATAGATGCCTGCGGGACACCACTGGTCACCGACATCCAGGCGGAATATTTTCCATCCACTACCACTCACTGTCTTCTTTCAGCCAGCCAATTCTGTATCCAGACAGCCAGATTTCGCTGTATTCCATGCCCCCTGACTTTCTGAATGAGCCTACCTTGGGGAACCTTATCAAATACCTTACTGAAATCCATATACACCACATCCACTGCCTGACCTTCATCAATGTGTCTCGTCACATCCTCAAAGAATTCAATGAGTCTTGTGAGGCATGACCTGCCCCTCACAAAGCCATGCTGACTATCTTTAATCAAACTATGTTTTTCTAAATAATCATAAATCCTATCTCTCAGAATCCTTTCCAATATTTTGCTCACCACAGACGTAAGACTGACTGGTCTGTAATTCCCAGTGATTTCCCTATTCCCTTACTTGAACAGGAGAACAACATTCGCCTCCCTCCAATCATCCGGTACTACTCCAGTGGAGAGTGAGGACGCAAAGATCATTGCCAATGGCACAGCAATCTCGTCCCTTGCTTCCTGTAGTAACCTTGGATATATTCCATCAGACTCAGGGGACTTATCTATCCTGATGCTTTTCAAAATTTCCAACACATCCTCCTTCCTAATATCAACCTGTTCAAGTTTATTTACCTTGTTCACGTTGTTCTCCTGAGTAACAATATCCCTCTTTCCAGTGAATACTGAAGCAAAATACAGTAGTCCCCCTTTATAACGCGGGTGTTGGGGTCCAAGACAGCCACCCGCGTTGCATCCGAGCCGCGGATATCCACGATGGGGGTTAATTTTAGAATACAGGGCTACAGAGGGGAGGGGTGATGTGAGACCATGCTGGTCTTGCAGAGGCCCATATGACCTCCTCCTGTGTTCTCTGCTCTCTCCCTCCAATCAGCCGGCAGTGTCAATTTCAGCGGCCGGCTCACTTTGATCCGGAGAGGGAAGCTGCTCTCTCACTGAAACAATCAGCCGGCCGCTGAAGTTGACACTGCCGGCTGCTCTCTCCCTCCAATCAGAAACATTAAAACTTAAAATTTCAGCGGCCGGCTGATTGTTTCAGTGAGAGAGCAGCTTCCCTCTCCGGATCAAAGTGAGCCGGCTGCTGAAATTGACACTGCGGGCTGCTCTCTCCCTCCAATCAGCCGGCAGTGTCAATTTCAGCGGCCGGCTCACTTTGATCCGGAGAGGGAAGCTGACAGTTGGGGTCCATAAGTCCCCCCCCCCCCCCCCCCCCCGCCGTATATCGCGTATTGCGGAGCGCGGTATAACGGGGGACTACTGTATTCATTTAGGACCTCCCCTATCTCCTCAGATTGTAGGCACAAGTTCCCTCCACTATCCCTGATCGGCCCTACTTTCACCCTGATCATCCTCCTAAGTCCATTTTTGAGTTCCTTCCTAGTTATCTTGTAACCCTCTAGAGCCGTGTCAGATCCTTGCTTCCTCAACCCTACGTAAGCTTCCTTCTTCCTCTTGACTAGAAGCTCCACTTCTCTTGTCATCCAAGGTTCCTTCACCTTACAATTCCTTCCTCGTCTCAGTGGGACAAAACTATTCAGCACTCGCAGCAAGTGCTCCTTAAACAACCCCCACATTACTGTTATGCATTTCCCCAAGAACATCTGTTCCCACTTTATGCTCCTCAGCTGCTGTCTAATAGCAGTATAATTTCCCCTCCCCCAATTAAATACCTTCCCATACTGTCTGCTCCTATCCCTCTCCATGACTATGGTAAATGTCAAGGAGTTGTGGTAACTGTCACCGAAATGCTCTCCCAGAGACACATCTGACACCTGGCCTGGTTCGTTGCCAAGCACCTAATCTAATATGGCCTCCCCCCTAGTCGGCCTATCTACATATTGAGTCAGTAATCCTTCCTGTACACACCTGATAAAATCTGCTCCATCCAAACCATTTGCACTAAGGAGGTTCCAGTCAATATTAGGGAAGTTGATGTCATCCACGACAACAACTGTTACTTCTGCACCTTTCCAAGATCTGCCGCCCAATCTGATCTTCATCTCTCTGATGCTATTGGAGGGCCTATAGAAAACTCCCAATAAAGTGACTGCTCCTTTCTTATTTCTGACTTCCATCCATACTGACTCAGTCGACAAACCCTCCTCGACCACCACCTTTTCTGCAACTGTAATGCACTCCCTAATTAACAGAGCCGCTCCCCCTCCTCTTTTACCTCCCCCCCCCCCCCCCATTCTTCTGAAACACCTAAACCTTGGAACATCTAACAACCAATCCTTCCCCTGTGAAATCCATGTCTCTGCAATGGCCACAACACCGTAGTTCCAAGTACTGATCCATGCTCTAAGTTCATCTCCCTTATTCCTGACACTCCTTGCATTGAAACAGACACACTTTAACCCATTCCACTGAGTGCAACTTTGCCCTATCAATTATCTATCCTTCCTCACAGACTCACTGCATACTATTTCTGCCTGTTCAACAGCTACCCTATCCTCTGATCCATAGCTCTGGTTCCCATTCCCCTGCCAAACTAGTTTAAATCCTCCCGAAGAGCTGCAGCAAACCCCCCATCCAGAATATTGGTGCCCCTCCAGTTCAGGTGCTATCATGTACAGGTCTTACCTTCCCCAGAAGGTATCCCGATGATCCACATATCTGAAGCCTTCCCTCCTGCACCAGCCCTGTAGCCACATGTTCAGCTGCACTCACTCTCTGTTCCTTGCCTCACTTGCATGTGGCACCGGTAGCAATCCTGAGATTACTACTCTGCTTGTCTTGTTCTTCAGCTTCCAACATAACTCCCTAAAATCACTTTTTAGATCCTCATCCCTTTTCTTAGCTATGTCATTGGCGCCTGTGTGCACCACGACTTCTGGTTGCTCACCCTCCCCTTAAGAACCCTGTTGACTTGATCCAAGACATCCCTGACCCTGGCACCCGGGAAGCAACATACCTCCCGGGAGACTCGTTCGCGACCATAGAATCTCCTATCCGTTCCCCTAACCATTGATCTCCTGTCACTGTTGATTTCTATTCTCCCCCTTCCCTTCTGAACCACAGAGCCAGGTCAGAGACCTGGCCACTAGGGCCTTCCCCTGGTAGGTCATTCCCTCCCAACAGCATCCAAAACGGTATGCTTGTTTTGAAGGGGAACAGCCACGGCGGATCCCTGCACTGTCTGCCCGTTCTCTTTCCTTCCCCTGACTATAACCCAGCTACTCTTGTCCTGCACCTTGGGTGTGGCTACCTCCCTGTAACTCCTCTCTATCACCCGCTCTGCCTCCCAGATGATCCGTAGTTCATCCAGCTCCAGTTCCTAACGCGGTCTCTGAGGAGTTGGGTGCACTTTCCGCAGGTGTAGTCAGTGGGGACACCAGTGGTATCCCTCACCATCCACATTCTACAGGAGGAACATGCAACTCCCCTAGCCTCCATCTCACAAAGACAGCTTGCTGTCCCCAAAAAAACCCAAAAACAAACAACTCTTACCTTACAGAATGTAGTTGCCCTGTGAACCAACTGGAACTCCGCCCTCTGACTCTGCTCCCCGTCAGCTGCACTCTGTGTAAACTCATGGCTCCTTTCACGCTCTTGTTCTAACCCAAACAGCATATTTTAAGTTAATTTACTAAATAAAAGCAATAAAAGAAAGACTAGACTTTAGATAAAATTAGCTGTACTTTTGTGCCGGAATCTCCAGAGTAAAACTCCAGTGTTTTTTCACCGGCATGGGGACATAGTCCCATTATGGGAGAATCCAGCCCTGGGGTTTCAGTGGAAGTGAGGAACATAAGAACTAGGAGCAGGAGTAGGCCATCTGGCCCCTCGAGCCTGCTCCACCATTCAATGAGATCATGGCTGATCTTTTGTGGACTCAGCTCCACTTTCCGGCCCGAACACCATAACCCTTAATCCCTTTATTCTTCAAAAAAACTATCTATCTTTATCTTAAAAACATTTAATGAAGGAGCCTCAACTGCTTCACTGAGCAAGGAATTCCATAGATTCACAACCCTTTGGGTGAAGAAGTTCCTCCTAAACTCAGACCTAAATCTACTTCCCCTTATTTTGAGGCTATGCCCCCTAGTTCTGCTTTCACCCGCCAGTGGAAACAACCTGCCCGCTTCTATCCTATCTATTCCCTTCATAATTTACTGTTTCTATAAGATCCCCCCTCATCCTTCTAAATTCCAACGAGTACAGTCCCAGTCTACTCAACCTCTCCTCATAACCCCTTTAGCTCTGGGATTAACTTAGTGAATCTCCTCTGCACACCCTCCAGTGCCAGAACGTCCTTTCTCAAGTAAGGAGACAAAAACTGAACACAATACTCCAGGTGTGGCCTCACTAACACCGTATACAATTGCAGCATAATATCCCGAGTCTTAAACTCCATCCCTCTAGCAATGAAGGACAAAATTCCATTCGCCTTCTTAATCACATGTTGCACCTGTAAACCAACTTTCTGTGACTCATGCACTAGCACACCCAGGTCTCTCTGCACAGCAGCATGCTTTAATATTTTATAATTTAAATAATAATCCCGTTTGCTGTTATTCCTACCAAAATGGATAACCTCACATTTGTCAACATTGTATTCCATCTGCCAGACCCTAGCCCATTCACTTAACCTATCCAAATCCCGCTGCAGACTTCCAGTATCCTCTGCACTTTTCGCTTTACCACTCATCTTAGTGTTATCTGCAAACTTGGACACATTGCCCTTGGTCCCCAACTCCAAATCATCTATGTAAATTGTGAACAATTGTGGGCCCAACACGGATTGAAGTGAATGCCCACAGATCCTTAAAGGTGCAGGGCATGTTAATAAGGTGGTTGAGAATTCATAAGAATCCTTTCCTTTATTAGCAGAGATATAGAATATAAGAGCAGGGAGGTTATGCTGGAACTCTATATACCATTGGTTAGTGCACAACGTAAGTACTGTGTGCCATCCTGGTCATCACATTACAAAAAGGATATAATTGTATTTGAGAGAGTACAGTGGAAATTTATGAAGGTTTGGTCAGGACTGGAAAATTGCAGTTCTGAGGAAAGATTGGAGAAGTTGGAGTTTTTCCCCTTGGGACAGAGGAGGCTGAGGGGAGACTTGATTGAATGTACAGAATTGTGAGAGACCTGGATACAGTGGATGCAAAGGGCCTATTTTTGTTTGCAGAGAGGTCAGTGACTAGGGGGGTCTCGATTTAAAGTGATTGGTAAGAAAGATTGTAGGGTAGTAAGCTTCTGAACTCATTTTCTGAAGGGTAGTAGAGGCAGAAAGCCTCAACTCATTTAAAAGCATCTAGATATACACCTCTTGTACCTTAACCTGTAGGGCTATGGACTAAATGCTGAAAAGTGGGGTTAGGCTGGATGGCTTGTACTCTAGTTGGCATGGACACGATGGACTAGGTAGCACCTTTCTGTGTTGTAAACATTCTATGTTTGGGATTGGAATGCTTCTGATTCTGCTTGATAGCTAGTCAGGCATTCCTATACCTTGATTTGTCATTAGTCTCCATGTTTCAGTTGGAAATAGGCATCTTTGCCTGTACTAATAATCTTCAAACCGACCCATGTTCACCTTTGCCTATACTTTTTGGTGAGTAGGTGCAGAACACATTTCATGTAAGTCGAATTACCTGATGTTCTTTCTTCTTGGTCTAATTCCTCAAAATATCTCAGATAGGCCCACTCTACTCGGACAATTCAGTGGTGCCAGCAATGATGAAGATAAACTATTCAGAAATGTCTGAAATCCACTTCCCTTAGTTCTTTGTATTTTACTCATGTTACATATCACCGACTAGCAACACTCAATAATTATTTCCCGTGGTATGATTTATTTAGCTGCAGCAGGAAATGTTGTGCAGGACAGACACATTCCTATTAATGAAACAGTTGGGTCAATTTTCAATTATCCTATCACCCTGGGACAGAATTCCAGTGGAATAGATCTGTTACTTTCCATTATTAGTCACCCAGTTTACATTGCAATTAGGATGGTGGACTACAGCAAATAGAAATCTAATGTGCCAAAAGGGTAATTATGTGATTTTTTAACTGGAGTAAGAGTTTGCTAATTCATTGCCCTTTGCTTTGACACTCAAATTTCTGAATTAAATTTGAAGAACCATCAGCCTAATACTGATGAAAAAATATAATTTCTGTAGAAACTGGTATTTGGGTGAAAAGTAACAAACCCACACAAAATTCACATTTATGTGTTTGTCCAAGTATACAAGTGTGTTAGCAACTTACGTATCCTATGCCTCAGAATGTTTCAAACTGTTAGCGGTATGTGATGGGAGTGAGTAACTCTGCAGAATCTATTTATTCATTGTATAATTGCATTCAAATTCTCTTCCCACATCTAGTTTTGTACTAAGGCAGACTTTTATCTCTTTTCAATGCTAGTAATTATGGAATTGGTCGCTTGGCGGCACGGTAGCACAGTGGTTAGCACTGTCGCTTGTCAGGCCCGGGTCCCAGGTTCGATTCCCGGTTTGGGTCACAATCTGTGCGGAGTTTGCACGTTCTCCCAGTGTCTGCATGGGTTTCTTCCAGGTGCTCCGGTTTCCTCCCACAAGTCCCGAAAGACGTATTTGTTAGGTAATTTGGACATTCTGAATTCTCCCTCTGTGTACCCGAACATGGCGCCAGAATGTGGCGCCTAGGGGCTTTTCACAGTAACTTCATTGCAGTGTTAATGTAAGCCTACCTGTGACAATAAAGATTTTTTTTTTTAAATGAATCTGTCTCCAGAAGCTTACAGCTTGGGGATGCAGCTCCATATTAAGCATGGCTGACCAGGAGTGTCTCCTGCTCTTACTGCCAGCCATTGGCGAGTTGGAAGGATTTGTAAGTTGATACTCAGCCTGTTTGGCCACATAATGAATGCACCTTCCTTGACCAACAAGTCTTAAGGTGGGACTCAAACCTGGAGCTCTCATTCAGAGGCAGGGACGCTACCCACTGTGCCACAAGACCTCCATTCATTGTGTAAAGTAACGTACAATCAAATGTTCAGCAAATTTTACTTTCACAAATATAACCTTTTATGAATTGTACTTTTTATATTACAGAGGATACTGACAGGAAATATGGATGGCCTTCCAACACCAGTACTACCAGGTATATGCTTATTAAATGCAATGTCAACTAAGATTTTGCAATCAAATGGAAGTTTGAAAATTGATCTGAAATCTACACACCTGGTAGAAACTATGTGGATGGGCACTCAAGATCCCCAAGAGCATTTACTGCTGAGAGCTATGATTTCCATTTATTTCACTGAGCAGTTGGTGTAGATACCATGCAATTTCTCTTCGATACAACTAGCTGCTATAGTCTGACAAAAAAACTCATTATAGTACCCCAGTTATCTCTTTACAACTTAGTCTTTGTTAGTTTATCATGTCAATTAATCAACCATAACAGCCATTGTTGTAATTTGCAAGATACTCCTGGATGAAGAAGGCCATTCATAGAACATAGAACCTAGAACATACAGTGCAGAAGGATGCCATTCAGCCCATCAAGTCTGCACCAACCCACTTAAGCCCTCACTTCCACCTCATTCCCATAACCTAATAACCCCTCCTAACCTTTTCTGGTCACGAAGGGCAATTTATCATGGCCAATACACCTAACCTGCATGTCTTTGGACTGTGGGAGGAAACCAGAGCACCCTGAAGAAACCCACGCAGACACAAGGAGAACGTGCAGTCTCCGCACAGACAGTGACCCAGCAGGGAATTGAACCTGGGACCCTGGAGCTGTGAAACCACATTGCTAATCACTTGTGCTACCATGCTGCCCCAACAATTCAGAATGAACCTGAAGATCCCTCATTGTAGTTCAGTCTATTCTTAAGTGTTTCCATGATTTTCACCTCCACCAATATTCTTAATAAATCAGAGAATCCATTCAATGGATTAAATGCTCTTTGTGTGAAGAAAACTGATTTCAATTGTAAATTTGTCTTTTACAAATTGAAACATGTCTACTCTGGTAAACCTGGAAGATTGCTATGAATTAAAATACATTTTCCGCACTATTTACAGTTTCCAGACATATATAAGATTATCCATCGGACATGTCCTTTGAAGGCTCAAGGACCCAAAATTCCCAAGTCTTTTCTTGAAATTGAGATTTCTAAACTAAAAACCATCCTTGTGACTCTGCTTTGAATTTCTTCCAATGTTTGAATGACCGCCTTAGGTCTTAGTGGCCAAGACAGTATACATTGCTCAAGGTGTAGTCTGATAAAAATCACTGCACAGTTTGAACCTGATTTCCTTATTTGTAGCTCTGGCTATATGACTAGTCTAGTGGCTATATTTCTTGCTGCTGTAACTTGTTTGATCACTGTAAGCATCTCCTCTCTTAAGACACCTGCAAGCTTTGTTTGCAGCCTAGTTCATAGAATGTACACCATTTGTACCTCTGTCATTCATTTTTACTTCCTAATGTAAAAGCTTCAAATTCTTGGAATTAAATTTTCCTCCTTTATTTGCACACATTTTTTGCAGCTCATTCTGTAACTGGAGTTGCCAACCTCAGTTGCATTATCTTCTGGGAAATTGAGTACCTGAGACCAAGTCATTGATGTAAATTGGCAATGGTAGTAACACTAATCTCTAGAGCAACCCACCAGCAACTTGCAACTTGACAGAACTCTCCTAACCAATGTTTTATGCCCTTCACTCAATGTTATGTCCATAACCAAGATTTACGCTCTCGAGTTCAGAGCATTAATAATAGCCTTTTGTGTGCAGCTTTGTCAAATGCTGTGTTGAAATCTAGTGAAGATTACCACAATCTACTTGGAATGTCACTGACTCTGAAATAAACCAACAACATGGTCAGAGAGGATTGTCCTCTCTGGAGTCCACATTAACAATGCCAATTAAGTTATTATTGTACAGATAATCTTCATTTTACACCTATAACTAATCCTATAATTTTACAAAGGTTTGAAATCTCAGTCTCATCCCTTTTGAATACAGGTATCATGTTGATCTATTTCCAATCTGCAATGTCCAGGAACTTCTTCATACTGTTTGTCAACGTCACCTCTTCTTAATGACCTTTTAGTACTTGGAATAAACATAGTGTGCCCCTATGAATTTATTGCTTTTCAGCCTTTTTAGTTATCCAGAACATCCATCTCTATTACATCAAAGACACAATGTGGCCTGGATTAACTCTGATTTGGAAAGGACTGGGTCCTCATATCTTTCCTCGTGAATAGTTGAAAGGAAAGTAATCATTCAGAATATTTATTGTCCAGCGGTCATATTTTAATTCAAGCCAGTTTGCCTCTTTTATGATTCTCTTCCCTAATTGGCAGCACTCAATTGAAATATTGGAAGAACATCTTGCAGATGTATTTTCAGGGTTTTTCTTTACTCCTCTAATCACCCTTTTAACTTGTTTCTGTGTGACCATAAGAACTAGGAGCAGGAGTAGGCCATCATGGGCAGCACGGTAGCATTGTGGATAGCACAACTGCTTCACAGCTCCAGGATCCCAGGTTCGATTCCGGCTCGGGTCACTGTCTGTGCAGAGTGCACATCCTCTCCGTGTGTGCGTGGGTTTCCTCCGGGTGCTCCGGTTTCCTCCCACAGTACAAAGATGTGCAGGTTAGGTGGATTGGCCATGATAAATTGCCCTTAGTGTCCAAAATTGCCCTTAGTGTTGGGTGGGGTTACTGGGTTATGGGGATAGGGTGATGGTGTTGACCTTGGGTAGGGTGCTCTTTCCAAGAGCCGATGCAGATTCAATGGGCCGAATGGCCTCCTTCTGCACTGTAAATTCTATAAATTCTATCTGGCCCCTCGGGCCTGCTCCGCCATTCAATGAGATCATGGCTGATCTTTTGTGGACTCAGCTCCACTTTCCGGCCTGAACACAGTAACCCTTAATCACTTTATTCTTCAAAACACTATCTATCTCTATCTTAAAAACATTTAACGAAGGAGCCTCAACTGCTTCACTGGGCAAGGAATTCCATAGATTCACAACTGTTTGGGTGAAGAAGTTCCTCCTCAACTCAGCCTTAAATCTACTTCCCCTTATTTTGAGGCTATGCCCCCTAGTTCTGCTTTCACCCACCAGTGGAAACAACCTGCCCGCATCTATCCTATCTATTCCCTTCATAATTTTATAAGTTTCTATATGATCCTCCCTCATCCTTCTAAATTCCAACGAGTACAGTCCCAGTCTACTCAACCTCGCCTCATAATCCAACCCCTTCAGATTCAACCTAGTGAATCTCCTCTGCACACCCTCCAGTGCCAGTACGTCCTTTCTCAGGTAAGGAGACCAAAACTGAACACAATACTCCAGGTGTGGCCTCACTAACACCTTATACAATTTCAGCATAACCTCCCTAGTCTTAAACTCCATCCCTCTAGCAATGAAGGACAAAATTCCATTTGCCTTCTTAATCACCTGTTGCACCTGTAAACCAACTTTTTGTGACTCATCCACGAGCACACCCAAGCCTCTCTGCACAGCAGCATGTTTTAATATTTTATCATTTAAATAACAATACCTTTTGCTGTTATTCCTACCAAAATGGATAACCTCACATTTGTCAACATTGTATTCCATCTGCCGGGCCCTAGCCCATTCACTTAACCTATCCAAATCCCTCTGCAGATTTCCGGTATCCTCTGCACGTTTTGCTTTACTACTCATCTTAGTGTCGTCTGCAAACTTGGACACATTGCCCTTGGTCCCCAACTCCAAATCATCTATGTAAATTGTTAACAGTTGTGGGCCCAACACGGAACCCTGAAGGACACCACTAGCTACTGATTGCCAACTAGAGAAACACACATTAATTCTCACTCTTTGCTTTCTATTAATTAACCAATCATCTATCCATGCTATTACTTTACCCATAATGCCATGCATCTTTATCTTATGCAGCAACCTTTTGTGTAGCACCTTGTCAAAGGCTTTCTGGAAATCCAGATATACCACATCCATTAGCTCCCCAGTTTCTACCACACTGGGAATGTCCTCAAAAAATTCCATTAAATTAGTTCGGCACACGTCAGCACGGTGGCCAAGTGGTTAGCACAACCGCCTCATGGTGCTGAGGTCCCAGGTTCGATTCCGGCTCTGGGTCACTGTCTGTGTGGAGTTTGCACATTCTCCCCGTGTCTGCGTGGGTTTCGCCCCCACAACCCAAAAATGTGCAGAGTAGGTGGATTGGCCACGCTAAATTGCCCCTTAATTGGAAAAAATAATTGAGTAATCTAAATTTAAAAAAAAAAAAATTAGTTCGGCACGACCTGCCTTTTATGAACCCATGCTGCATCTGCCCAATGGGACAATTTCCATCCAGATGCCTCGCTATTTCTTCCTTGATGATAGATTCCAGCATCTTCCCTACTACCGAAGTTAAGCTCACTGGCCTATAATTACGCTTTCTGCCTACCTCCTTTTTTAAACAGTGGTGTCACGTTTGCCAATTTCCAATCCGCCGGGACCACTCCAGAGTCTAGTGAATTTTGGTAAATTATTAGTGCATTTGCAATTTCCCTAGCCATCTCTTTTAGCACTCTGGGATGCATTCCATCAGGGCCAGGAGACTTGTCTACCTTTAGCCCCATTAGCTTGACCCATCACTACCTCCTTAGTGATAGCAATCATTTCAAGGTCCTCACCTGTCATAGCCTCATTTCTATCAGTCACTGGCATGTTATTTGTGTCTTCCACTGTGAAGACCGGTCCAAAAAACCTGTTCAGTTCCTCAGCCATTTCTTCATGTCCCATTATTAAATCTCCCTTCTCATCCTCGAAAGGACCAATATTTACCTTAGCCACTCTTTTTTGTTTTATATATTTGTAGAAACTTTTACTATCTTTTTATATTCTGAGCAAGTTTACTCTCATGATCTATTTTACTCTTCTTTATAGCTTTTTTAGTAGCTCTCTGTTGCCCGCTAAAGATTTCCCAGTCCTCTAGTCTCCCACTAATCTTTGCCACTTTGCCTGCTTTTTTCTTCAATTTCATACACTCCCTTATTTCCTTAGATATTCATGGTCGATTTTCCCTCTTTCTACCGTCCTTCCTTTTTGTTGGTATAAACCTTTGCTGAGCACTGTGAAAAATCGCTTGGAAGGTTCTCCACTGTTCCTCAACTGTTTCACCAGAAAGTGTTTGCTTCCAGTCTACCTTAGCTAGTTCTTCTCTCATCCCCTTGTAATCTGCTTTGTTTAAGCACAAAAGTTTGATTTTACCTTCTCACCCTCCATCTGTATTTTAAATTCCACCATATTGTGATCGCTCCTTCCGAGAGGATCCCTAACTGTGAGATCATTAATCAATCCTGTCTCATTACACAGGACCAGATCTAGGACCGCTTGTTCCCTCATAGGTTCCATTACATACTTTTCTAGCCATGGTGTGGAGATGCTGGTGTTGGACTGGGGTGAGCACAGTAAGAAGTCTTACAACACCAGGTTAAAGTCCAACAGGTTTGTGTCAAACACGAGCTTTCGGAGCGCAGCTCCTTCCTCTGGTGTTTGAAACAAACCTGTTCGACTTTAACCTGGTGTTGTAAGACTTCTTACTGTGCTCACCCCAGTCCAACGCCGGCATCTCCACATCATGGCTACCATCGACACCGCAAACTGCCGGCTCAAAGTGGAGAGGATCTCCAGGACACCGCAAACTGTCGCGCATATAGACACTGGCATTCAGTTTCTACAAAGATGCAAAAAAGCAGAGATTCACCTGAGGAAGGAGCAGTGCTCCAAAAGCTCGTGTTTGAAACAAACCTGTTGGACTTTAACCTGGTGTTGTAAGACTTCTTACTATACATTTCTAGGAAACTATCGCGGATACATTCTATAAACTCCTCCTCAAAGCTGCCTTGACCGACGTGCATAAACCAATCGACATGTAGATTAAATTACCCCTGACAACTGCTGTACCATTTCTATATGCATCAGTTATTTCTTTGTTTATTGCCTGCCCCACCATAACGTCACTATTTGGTAGCCGATAGACTACTCCTATCAGTGACTTTTTCGCGTTACTATTCCTGATTTCCACCCAAATGGATTCAACCTTATCCTCCATAGCACCGATGTCATCCCTTACTATTGCCCGGATGTCATCCTTGAATAACAGAGCTACATCACCTCCCTTACCATCCACTCTGTCCTTCCGAATAGTTTGATACCCTCGGATAGTTAACTCCCAGTCTTGACCATCCTTTAACCATGTTTCAGTAATGGCCACTAAATCATAGTCATTCACGATGATTTGCGCCATCAACTCATTTACCATATTCTGAATACTACGAGCATTCAAGTAAAGTACACTTATGTTGGCTTTTATACATCTGTTCTGAATCTTAAATCCTCGATCAGTAACCTTTCCTAAGTTATATTTCCTCTTAACTTTTCTCCTCATTTTCCTTGTCGTTGAACCCATGTCTTCATGTAACAACCTGCCGCGTCGCTTACCATTTACTCCTTTTAGTTTTATTCCTTTTAGTATTACTGGGCCTATTCACTGAGCTCCCCTCAGTCACTGTACCTTGTACTGTCACCCTTTTTGATTTTTGACTATGGCTTCTCTGCCTTACACTTTCCCCCTTACTGCCTTTTGTTTCTGTCCCTGTTTTACTATCTTCCGACTTCCTAAATTGCTTCCCATCCCCCTGCCACATTAGTTTAAACGCTCCCCAACAGCTCTAGCAAATAACGCCCCCCCCCCCCCCCAATCCCCCGCAGGACATCGGTTCCAGTCCTGCCCAGGTGCAGACAGTCCGGTTTGTACTGGTCCCACCTCCCCCAGAACCGGTTCCAATGCCCCAGGAATTTGAATCCCTCCCTCTTGCACCATCTCTCGAGCCACGCATTCACCCTATCTATTCTGACTTTCCTACTCTGACTAGCTCGCGGCACTAGTAGCCAACCTGAGATTCCTACCTTTGAGGTCCTACTTTTTAGTTTAACTCCTAACTCCCTGAATTCAACTTGTAGGACCTTGTCCCGTTTTGTACCTATATCGTTGGTGCCTATGTGCACCACGACAGCTGGCTGTTCACCCTCCTCCCCCAGAATGTCCTGCAGCCGCTCCGAGCCATCCTTGACCCTTGCACCAGGGAGGCAACATACCATCTTGGAGTCTCGATTGCGTCTGCAGAACCTCCTGTCTATTCCCGTTACGATTGAGTCCCCTATCACTATAGCCCTGCCACTCTTCTTCCTGCCCTGCTGCGCAGCAGTGCCAGCCACGGTGCCATGAACCTGGCTGCTGCTGCCTTCCCCTAGTGAGCCATCTCACTCAACATTATCCAAAGCGGTATATCTGTTTTGCAGGGAGATGACTGTAGGAGACACCTGCACTGCCTTCCTACTCTTGCTCTGTCTTTTGATCACCCATTTTCTAACTCCCTCAGTAACTTTCACCTCTGGTGTGACCAACTCGCTAAACGTGCTATCCACTACGCCCTCAGCATCGCGGATAGCATATTTACTCACTAATCCCCTTCCCTTTTCTTCCTGCAAAATTTTAGGCATGTTTTTAAAATTTTATGCATAATTTGTTTATTAATCCACTGTCACTCATTCCTATGCAATCTGAATTTATCAGGCATGCTCAACACTCTTGAGGGTGAATTTCCACAATTTGCCGATCCAGTGTAATATTGGCAGAAATGTTGTCAAAACCCCAGAAACAGACACCAAGGATGATGGTGAACAGAAAGTACTGGGTGTTGCCAGCATAGATACAGGGTGACTCCATAACAAGGAATGCTTTTGCTAATAATTTGCGTTTGATGGAAAATAAGGGGTCCAAATATGAAATCTTGAAGTAGCAATGTGGAACCAGAGGGGAAGCTGGACTGCGGTGATTCAAGAAGGTGGCTCACTACCACTTTCTTGAGGGTGTTTAGGGAAAGTGAAAAAATGCTGATCCTCATATCCCATGAAATAAATTTTTAAATGCTGGTGCAGGAAATGTGCTGGCCATTTTGGGACAGATAGTAGTGGAGTCAAACAAAATCAGTAAGATGGAGCAATGTGGGCAGTGTTAATGAAGTAATTCAGAGACAAGAGATGGCGGAGAAGAATGAACCAAGTTGATTACAGTAGAGTCAGTAAGGAAGACCATGAAGAATAGTACACAATGGATCAGATTTTCGCAAAGTCGGGACGGCTCCACAGATCATTAAAAATGGTGGGTAGGACACTGCTCCCATTTTTCACAGGTCCAACTTGCGCTGGCAGGAAGGAAAGAGGCAGGGTGTGATTCACACAGATGGAAAACCTGAACTTACTAGGGCCAATTGATCTTAGTGCTGAGTTCAAAAAGACCCCCAAATTGACTGTTCCAAGGACCTTAACCTACAGTGTGAAGTTCTTAATTGATGGAGTAGATGTAAACACACTTGAAGGGATAGAATTCTGTTAAGTGTCATGATCTGATTTTTAAACATTATCCACTCTTTAAACATGAAAAAGGGGCTGAAGCTCTCAGTGGCCGTCTTTGATCGACAGGTCATCTGGTATAGGTTACTAAAAAATTACCATCTGGTTATCAAGTGTCAATAAAGTTCTTTGTTGACATTCCTCCATGAGCTATTACTCTGTCAATATAGATGCTGGGCTGAGTTTCAAAAGCTACAATTATCTAAGCAGGGGATGCTGGTTTCACAGTTTGATAGTTTGAGATGGTATTCAACAATTAGTTGCCGATGATGTGGGATCTGAATTGAAGTTTGTTTTTATAAGCGATTAATCACTTGTAGTGATTTAAAAGTTTTGAATCGGCTTGTTGAATGGGAGTTTTTCACTATGAAGTGTATCTGTACATTAGTTTGCTAAACGTTTATTGTTTTCATACCCACATGGCTCCTGAGATCTGTCCATAGTGGATACTGAGTGAGCAACTTTGGAGGAGTATGGTGTGGTGTGGTGCATGAATTGGCATGGAAGTGGCATGGGGATGTGAGGGGCGTAGTATTGGGGGTGGGTTGTGAGAGCTGAGGCTAGAGGGCCTAACAGCATCTAAAACAACAGGGACAAAGTTCCAGAGGACTGAGGCAGGCTTTCTAACCAGCTGACATCTGCACTCAGCCAAATCCGTAACCATCTTGTACTGCTTCTAGGGTTTATAGGCCGGCTCTATCTTGCCCTTGCCACCCTGGAGCGAAGATTCAGTCAAATGGGGCCCCGCAAACCAAGATGGGTCTGCTAAGTCGGGAAATTTTCCAACTCAAGCTATCCACCTCGGCAGCAAAAATCGAACCCCATGAACAAAATGAGAAAGCAGTCATTCTACCAGGGCACTCAGTGTCATTGATGTGGATAAGGTGGGAATTGGATTGAAGATATGTGACAGGTGGATATGAAGCTGACTCAATATGGACCAAGAATTCAATGTGGAACCAGTTGCCTCGTAGGACTTAACCATCTGCAAACCTATGAAAGCCTGAAACATTTTTGTGGCAGAATGTGTGCCTTTTAAAAAAAAAAATTATTTGAGAGATGATGACGCCACTGGGCATTTTCTGCCAATCCTAATTGCCTTTGCGAACATGGCAGTGAGCTGTCTTCTTGAATCATGTGGTGTAGGTAGACCTGTGGTGCTGTTAGGGAGGGACTTCCAGGATTTTGACCCAGTGACAGTTAAGGAACAGTGATATATTTTCAAATCAGGGTGGTGAGTGGCTTGAAAGGGAACTTTCAGTTGCCGGTGTTTTAAGGGAGTTGCACTGTATTTGCAAAATTCAGATTGGTTTTAGAAAATCCAACATTTAGTTGATTCCATCAAAAATTACAGTATCCAAATGTAGGTGGCAATGCTACTGCTGGTCATTTTAAAACACACTACAGTTCACTTGCATGAATGCTGACAGTGAAACTGTACATGCAACCAGTACAACGATGGGCTGAATGGCCTCCTTCTGCACTGTAAATTCTATGATTCTATGATGAGGGACTGTCTGAACTTTGCGAAAATTATTATTATTTATCTAAATGACAATGAGCAAAAGAGCTCAAAAGTTTGGGATAGTAAATCCAGAAAAATGTCATTCTAACATATACAAGTTATGTTTAGTGTCATTAACTCATATTTCTCCATTACTATTATTAATATTCTCAATTAGCTGTACATGGTGATAGGAATTCTAAGACTGTGTGTTACTCATTTAACAAATTAAACATCAGTGTGATAACTTGCTGGTGTCTTAAAAGAACAGAACGAAAGGAGTTAGGTTGCAGCAATTTTGTATCATGTTTTTAATTACTGAAGTGGGATATTGTGATCTGGGAATATTATAAATCTCTGATTCCATTCTTCATTTACATTCTCGACAACTGTAGTACATCGAGAAACTGATTTTATGATTTGTTGTCAAAACTATGGTTGCGAACCAGAATGTGGTGTGGAGATGTACCAGATTTGGAGAGAAAATTTACATACCGAATGGAAACATAATTTAAAAAAATACATTTTTGTGACATCAACAAACATTTGCTGTTCCTTTACAGGTGCATCAGAATTGCACAGCACCAATGGATCCAGAACCCTAAGTATTTAGAAATACATACTCCTGTGTTCTTGACTAAAATTCAATGTTATCTGTTTTGACAGAAGTAAAACAATTTCAGGACCTCCCATGTGCCAAATTGAGTGGAAAAATCCAGTATTGAGGTTTTGTTCCCTGCCCCCACTGCTCTTTCATTGCCCTGCACAATTGGGTGACAGTGGGGAGCTAAACCCACAAGCCACTTTGACTTCCGCCCCGACTACCACTAACCCAAGGGATGGCCAGGGAAGAGTTGCCATAGTTCTTGAGGCAATGCCTGGAGGCATTTTGAACTCCTTTTTGGTGGGGGAATACCCACTATTGAGCATTTCTCCTCAGCCTCAATCCTCAAAGCTTGAACTGATTTTATGCCTCAGCCCTTTGGAGCAAACCTTCAGCTCTCTTCTGTTAGTTTAAAATTCCTTCAATCGCTTCAGTTGCTTGAATGGATGTCCCACTGCCACTTTGGGATATCCCTCTTCCCTAGATTGAAGTGGAATCCTTTACCTGGTTGGGTTTTTACCTTGAATAAAATGAATGAGGCGCAACCCTGGGAATTGGGTGGAGTGGAGGGTTCAAGCCAGCAGGCACTTTGTCTCGTAGAGATGAAAGGAAATTCAGAACTGTCGTGCCCGCAGGATTGATGATGGGAGGCACGGAAGCTGACAAACTAAAGGAGCTTTATTAATGAGATGTATTTGTTACAGGCTGCTTCTCCCTGGGGTAAGAGTAAGATGGGGAAGGTGGCTCAACCATGGCTAACAAGGGAAATCAGGGATAGTGTGGAAGCTTGCACTTGAAAATAAGAGGCATATAAATTAAAAATTCAGCAGGAGGACAAAGGGTTTAAATCGGAAACGGAAAACAGAATACGAAAGTAAGCTTGCAGGAAACATAAAAATTGGCTGCAACATCTTCTTTAGATAAGTGAAGAGAAAAAGATTGATGAAGACAAATGTAGGTCCCTTACAGTTAGAATCAGGTAAATTCATCATGGCCATAAAGAGATGGTAGACCAGTTGAACAATTACTTTGGATCTGTCTTCACAAAGGAGGACACAAATAACCTTTCGGAAATACTAGGGGACAAAGGGTTTAGCATGAAAAAGGAACTGAAGGAAATTTTATTGGAGAAATTGATGGGATTAAAACTTGATACGTCCCCAGGGCCTGATGCTCTGCATCCCAGAGTACATAAGGAAGTGGCCCTAGATATAGTGGATGCATGATGATCATTTTAAAGCATTCTATAGACTCTGGAAGAGTTCCAATGGATTTGAGGGTAGCTAATGTAACCCCACTTTTTAAAAAGGAGTGAGAGAGAAAATGGGAAATTATAGATCAGTTAGCCTGACATCGGTGGTAGGGAAAATGCTGGAGTCAATTATTAAGGATGAAGTAACTGAGCATTTGGAAAGTGGGGACCGAATCGATCCAAGTCAGCATGGATTCACTGAAGGGAAATCATGCTTGACAAATCTGGAACTTTTTGAAGATGTGACCAGTAGAGTAGACAAGGGTGAAACAGTGGATGTTGTGTGTGGACTTTCAAAATGCTTTTGACAAGGTCCCACTCAAGAGATTAGTGAGCAAAATTAAAGCTCATGGTATTGGGGGCAATGTACTGACCTGGATAAAACTGGTTGGCGGACAGGAAGCAGACAGAGGAAATAAACGGGTCCTTTTCAGAGTGGCAGGCAGTGACTAGCGGGGTGCCACAGGGTTCAGTGCTGGGACCCCAGCTATTCACAATATACATTAACAATTTGGATGAAGACATTGCATGCAATATCTCCAAATTTACAGACCACACTAAGCTGGGTGGCAGTGTGTGCTGTGAGGAGGATGCAAAGAGGATGCAGGGTGACTTGGACAGGCTGGCTGAATGGGCAAATATTTGGAAAATGGAATATAATATGCGTAAATGTGAGGTTATCCACTTTGGTGGCAAAAACAGGAAGGCAGATTATTATCTGAACAGTGGCAGTTTAGGAAAAGGGAACGTGCAACAAGACCTGGGTGTCATAGTGAAACAGTCACTGAAGGTTGGCATGCAGGTACAATAGACGGTGAAAGGCAAGGGGACGGAGTCTCTGACCCCGGACTGGTTCGGAGAATCGCCAGGCCAGGTGCGATTCACATAACGCCGCCCCGCCGCCGGTTGGCGGCGCCGGTCCCCAGCGATTCTCTGCGCGGGATGGGCTGAGTGGCTGCCGGCGCCGTTCACATGTGGTCGTACCCGGTGGGACCTCGCCGTCCATCATGCGGGGGCACGGCCTGGTGGGGGGGAGGGGGGGTCCAACCCCGGGGAGCTCCACCGTGGCCTGGCCCGCGATCGGAGCCTACCGATTGGTGGGCCGGCTTCTCCTGGTGTGTCCTCTCTTACTCCGTGCCGGGACTCTGTTACTCTACGCCATGTCGCGTCGGGGCCGGCGTGGAGAAGGAAATGAGCGTGCATGTACATGTTTGCGCTGGTCGCAGCGCGCACGTGCAGACCCGTAGCGCCCGTTTAACACCGGTATCGACAGCTGGCATCAACACTTAGCCTCAGGATCAGAGAATCCTGCTCACGATATTTTGCTTTTGTACGGCGCAGACTTACTTTGTTGTATACCATCCCCTTTCAAGCAACTTTCAAATTCTTGAGAGACAAACTGTGATCCGGAAACACTCACTAATTGCTCAGGAAATCCAAATCTTCAAAATACTTTTTACCTCACAATCATTTTCTCTGATGCAGTTGGTTTCAATATGCAACTTCTGGCCACTTTGAATGAGCATTGAATGTGACTAGGAACATGTGTCCTTCAAAAGGTCCTGCATAGTCGATGTGCACCCATTGCCAAGCCTCTTCTGGCCATTTCCAAGGATACAGCAGCTTTGAGGGTGGCAGGTTTTGCACCTTTACACAGGAAGAACGCATTATAGCCTTCTCTTTTTCTGCACCTAATCCAGGCTACCAAAAATAGCTCCTCGCTATCTCTTTCATTCTCACAATTCCACAATGCTCCTTGTGTAATTTGTCCATCACACTTCTTCTCAATGGTGGTGGAGTGGCTACTCTGAGTCCCCAAAGACCCCGTGGGCGCGATTCTCCCAAAGGGAGACAAAGTCCTGACGCCGGAGTGAAAATCGGAGTGTTTCACTCCGGCCTCGGAGCCCGCTCCCAGCCCCATATTCTCTCGCCCCCGGGGTACTAGGAGCGGGGTCGCGTCAATTATGCGCGCTGGACCTTGGCGCCGCATAGAAAGCGGCGCCGCGTAAATGACGCGGCCGGCATCACATAAATGACGTCACCCGCGCATGCGCGGTTGCCGTCCTCCCCGAGGCCGCCCCGCAAGAAGATGACAGATGGCTCCTGCGGGGCAGTGGAGGAAAGGAGGTACTCCTTTAGAGAGGCCGGCCCGCCGATCGGTGGACCCCAATCGCAGGCTAGACCGCATCGGAGGCCCCTCCCCGGTTAAGGAACCCCCCCACAGCGTTCCCGCACAGTTCCCACCGGCAGTGACCAGGTGTGGATGGCGCCGGCGGGGACCTGTCGTGTCGTAGCGGCCGCTCGGCCCATCCGGGCCGGAGAATCGCTGCAAACAGCGAGCGGCGATTCTCCAAGTGGCCTGGCACGTTTCTCGTGGCGCTGGTTTGGGGGGGGTGGGGGCGGCATGGCGCGACTCGCACGGCGGCCCAGCGATTCTCCCACCTGGTGTGGGGGTGGGGAGAATGCCGCCCCCTAACTTTACAGATAATTCTGTAAAGGGCGGGGGGGTCCGGGGGTGGGATCCGACTCCCGGGGGGAGCCTCCACGATGGCCAGGTTCGTGATCAGGGGCTATCGATCGGCGGGCGTGCGATCCGGTGGGGGGGGGGGGGGGGATCTGTGGTAGTCACCACTAGTAGTATTACATGTATTACGGTAAGACCCGTATAGTAGAGGTACATGGTTAAATCCCTGCCTGCTGGCTCCGCACAGTAGGCGGCGTATAAATGCTCGCCGGTGCTGCAGCCATTCTGATTCCAGCTACAGGAGGCACAACATCTTTTCTCAATAAAGCATCGATTATTCCACTTCTCTTGTCTTTGTGGTAATTGATAGAGCATCAATTTATTGAGCAAAGATTTTTTAAAACGATGGATCTTCGCATCTAACCTGACCGCCTGCAGCTAAGCCCTCAAGCAGCCAACGCTACATCCGCTTTTGACCACTGGCTAGCCTGCTTCGAAAGCTACCTCCGAACATCTGCTGAGGAACACTCGGACTCGCAGAAGCTCCAAGTGCTTTATTCACGGGTGAGCCCTGACATTTTTCCTCTCATCCGGGATGCGCCCACTCACTCCGAAGCGATGGAGCTCCTGAAGGGACATTACGTTCGACCAGTCAATCAAGTATATGCCAGGCACCTCCTGGCCATGAGACAGCAACTCCTCGGTGAGTCTCTGGATGATTTCTGGCATGCCCTGCTCATCCTGGGGAGGAACTGTGACTGCCAGGCAGTTTCAGCAGTCCAGCACACAGAACTTTTAAATAGAGACCCTTACGTTACGGGCATGAAGTTTGCGTACGTCCGCCAGCGGCTACTGTAAGGGGGTACGCTCAATCTTGCAGGAACTAGGCAGCTCGCTAACCCATTAGAATTGGCCTCCCGTAATGTCTAGTCATACGCCCCCGACCGCGCGGCTCCCTCGTGGGAATCGTGGGCCCCACCACCTACCGACTCCTGCTCACCGCAAGCCTGTGTCGCGCGGCAGCCAGCCAACCCTAGGGGGCCCAAGTGCTATTCTTGCGGGCAGAACAAACACCCCCGGCAGCGCTGCCCGACTTGCAACGAATGTGGGAAGAAGGGACACTTTGTTTCTGTTTGCCAGGCACGGTCGGTCGCCGCCATTTCCAGGCCGGCGTTCCTACACCCCCCCCCCCCCCAGGGGCGCTGCCATTTTCCTCTTCGCAAGCCACGTGCGGCCCGTCAGCGCCGCCATCTTCAGCGCCATTTTGGGCGGTGCCTCAGAACCCCTGCTCTTCTGGCCGTTCATCGGCGGCCGCTACCTCTACCATCACTGACCAGCCCGGGACCTCCCAGCATCTGCTGCAGCTCGCCCCGATCACCCTGGATCAGTCCCGGCCCCGCAACCTTGCGACCGCGACGACAACGGTGAAGATCGATGGGCACGAGATAACCTGCCTTTTTGACTCTGGGAGCACAGACAGCTTCATCCACCCCACTACGGTAAGGCGCTGATTCCTCGCAGTACACCCCATCACCCAGAAAATTTCCCTGGCCTCCGGATCCCATTCCGTGGAAATCCGTGGAAACTGCATCGCGACCCTCACCGTCCAAGGCGGACAGTTTAGCAACTTCCGGCTCTACGCTCTCTCCCACCTCTGCGTTGCCCTGTTACTCGGCCTGGACTTCCAGTGCCATCTCCAAAGCTTAACCTTAAAATTCGGCAGACCCCTACCCCCCTCACCGTATGCGACCTCACGACCCTTATTGCTCAATGTTCTGGTGGCAAAAACAATGGGTTTCTCTTCGCCTGACAACATGATGTGGGTTACCAGTGCTCCAACACTACATCACACGCTAACTATAGGTGTAGGTTTGGATCGAAAGGTGTCAGGACTTCAGATTTGATCCTCCTTTGTCACACGAACGTGTTGTGCACTGATCTGACCAATTTTGGTTCTTGTTTTGGCACAGCAGGATATGCAACAGTTTTTAAATGGTTGCCAAATTTGGAACAAATCTTCTGTTGTGATTCAACAATCCTAAAAAGGATCACAACTGATTAACATTGTTAGATGTGGTACTTTTGCAATAGCCTTGACCTTCAAAGGAATTTTGTCAAGGCCTGTAGCATCCATCACGTGTCCCAAATATTCGACTGAGGACTGGAAGAATTTGCACTTGTCCTTGCGCACTCTCAATCCGTTGTCCTCCAATCTTTGAAGAGTGGCCTCTAGATTCCAAAAATGTTCTTCTTCATCTTTACCAGTAACCAGAATGTCATCAGAGTAACACTGGACTTCGCTTAGTCCTGGGTTTTTCAAAATACGGGCCATGACCTGCAGGTGGGTTGCTGTCACGTTTCGAGAGGGTCATGGAGAGATTGGTCGCGGTGTTCCTGCAGTAGTCCTGATCCTGGGAGAAGCGCCCAATGGCCATTGATGGTGTTTTTATTGAGAAGGGTAGCCGTTGCTGCCTTTTAAATAAGAAGGAAAAGAGATTGTGTGTAGTCTTCCAGCCAGAAGGCACCAGTGAGAAGATCACGCACCCTGCATGTACACTTGACGTCAAGCACCCTGTATGTACATGCTTTTGACACCAAACCACAACGAAAGCTTCTTCCATTTTTTAGCTGCTGGCAAGCAAGGCAAGAGGATTGTGAAGATTTTCGTACAAGTACGAGAAGGCCAGAGACACAAGTAGGCAGTGTATCTACTGGACAGATTCCTGCAACTGAATCTGCTGGAGAGAGCTGCCCAGGAGAGACCACGGTAGTACAGAGTGGTGCTAGTGTTACCTCTATACAGAGCTCCAAGACTTCTGGGTAACAGCCTACAAAGAAGAAACTTAACTCGAGAACAAAGCAGTATAAAGATGATTCCTTGAGGTATAGTTTTGTCAATTGTGCCAATGCAGACAAGGATACAAAGCTCATGTGTGTCATATGCAGGAAAGTCATGGCAAATTAGAGGAGAAGCTTCAGATTTTGAAAGAGAAGAGGTGGGTGGAAAAACTTCTTCTGAGTTTGATGCCCCAGAGTCAGTTATTAACTTATAGCTGACTCCAAATGAAAAGACTGTGCTGTACCTGACCTGTGACAGCCCCGGAGTGGCCTCCTTCTGCCTGTAAGTTCTATGATTCTATGATCTTCTGCTATTTTGTTTGCTTGCAATAGTCAAACTGTATAAGAGCTCCATCATTCTGCATTTTCGTTGAAAGGTCCCATGGCGGCACAAACTCCCACCATTTTCTCCATAATGGAGGTTCCCCTGGCTGGATTCTCCGATTTTGCGGCTATGTCCAAAATGTTGGTGGCGCCCCTGCACCGATGCTCCGCCTGGTGGGGGGGGGGCGAGCAGTCGTGCCACGTAAATCCCCCAAACTTTAGCTGCCGTTATGAGCGCGGAATAGCCTGGTCCGTGGCCACGCATGGTGGCGGCCTGCAGCAGCCATGCCGTACAACATGGCGCCAGCCATGCACGGACCTGGCCTGCCAGATAGTGCCCACCAGTAACCCCCATACCACCCCCGGACCATCCCTCACCAGTCTCACCAGCCGCCACCGAAAACCCCTCTGGCCAGCAAAACGGCTCCCCCCTCCCAACTTGTGACATCTTGAGGCCGTCCCAACGGAGTGTGGCATACTCCTCGAGTTTGCTGTTTTTGAGGGGGCGGAGCGTCCGATAAATGGCACCGCTCCAATTTCATCGTAAAAACGGATTCTCTGGCTGATCACCGAACGCGATTTCGCCGTCGGCAAATGGAGAATCCCACCCCTGTCATAATATACACCAGTATATCATGGTGCAGAAACACACTGATGGACACACACAGGGACCAATCTGCATGTACAAACACCGCAGCCAATCACCAGTTAGAATACACACACTATAAAGGCAGAGGGCACCATGGTTCCCGCTCATTCTGGGTGCTGCCTCTGAGTGTAACAAGGACTCATCCAACGTGTGTTAGTTAGTTAGAAGTAGTTAATAAAATTGAGTTGAACCTTCATCAGTGTTGGAAGTGTCTGTTCATCTCTCAAGTCTACACTAGCCAACACTTCAGCCCCCTGTATGCACACTTTGCAACATGTTTTCAGCAGCCATCTTGCTTTTTCCTTTGAAAACAAGGCACAAACTGAGCTTCAGCCTATTTTCTCAGACACCCCCAGCCCTGTATTTGCTTCTGTAATTGCTCTTTAATCATTTTGCAGGGCGATCAATACTCACGTCCACTGAGCATGTTCTGTCCAGAGTACGTGGAGAGCTTATCTTCTAAGTCCTTTTTCCCCACTTTTCTGACGATTCTTTCCTCCTGCCCAGTGGCTAGCAAGTGCTGTTCGACCTCCTCGTCGGCAGTTACTGTGTTATGTCCACAGGATTGACGCTAGGAGACACAGAGGCTGACAAGCTAAAGAAGCTTTATTAAAGAGGTGTGTTAAGTACAGACTGATTCTTACACTGCACGGTTACCTGTGCTAGTGATCTAGGGGCAGCACGGTAGTATAGTGGTTAGCACAATTGCTTCACAGCTCCAGGGTCCCAGGTTCAATTCCCGGCTTGGGTCACTGTGCGGAGTCCGCATGCTCTCCACATGTCTGCATGGGTTTCCTCCGGGTGCTCCGGTTTCCTCCCATAGTCCAAAGATGTGCAGGTTAAGTGGATTGGCCGTGCTAAATTGCCCTTAGTGTTGGGTGGAGTTACTGGGTTATGGGGATAGGGGGGAGGTGTGGGCTTGGGTAGGGCGCTCTTTCCAAGAGCTGGTGAAGATTCGATGGGCCGAATGACCTCCTTCTGCACTGTAAATTCTATGATCTATGATCAACTATGATCTGTGACACCACGTCCAATGACGTCATGCATATATCATTATACAGTGCTCAGTGCTGCTTCAGTACTGCTTCAGAGAAATGAATATAATTACATAACAAGAACAATAGATCGCCTTGTATTGATTACTTCCATTTCTGAAAGGTATTTCCATGGAGAAATGCTCCTTGTCTTTCATAGCTCCCATAATAATGATTCACAGAATTTTAACATTCCCAATAATAGAACTGTGCACATTTTCACTCATTACCTAAATAGTTGAGTTATGACTTAAGTGCTAATTATCAAAGTAGTTAATGTTTCATCTCATGAAAAAAGCACACCAGGCTTATTATATTTGAATTTTACATATTAAAGATGGAGTATTTGCCAGAAGTGACAACTGCCTATATAATTTACCTTCATACTATGTGAGGCTGAATTTTGAGGACCTGGCGAAATCAGAAGCTGCCTCTGATACCCCTCTACAGCCATGAGGGAAAGTGGGCACAGTGGGTGCTGAGGGTTGGAGACCACAAGGGCACTTTGAGATGGAAGCGCCCTCAGAAACCTTGTAAATTGTACAAGATATATATTCTAACCGCAGCCACCAGGCCATCATTGCAGAGAGGGATCGTCTCCAGGGGATGGCCTGTAGCTGTGGCTATTCTCTTTGTAACCCTGGTGAATCCATACTGGGCTTCTCCACAGGGTGTGCCTCTGCACCCCCGCCACCATCCCCCCAGCATGCTGCTAGGAATAACTCACCTGCCATCTGGAAAGTTCGAATAGCTTACAAAGAATGCCTCAATTGGCACTTTAACTGGCTGCTCTCCCCAAAAGCAGCCTCTCTGAACATAGGCTGGAGGTGGAAACCTACTGGCAGTTTGGCATTCCAGCCAAACAAGCTAGCAACCCTCTTCCAAACTCACCACACTGTTGGGATGAAACATCCACCTGTGGTATTTACAGAAGCATTAAAATATAGTGGGCTGGATTCTCCGCAGCCTGCCACCGGTAACGGAGGTCCCGATGTGGTGGAAAATCCAGCATCAGGGAAACAATTGGGATTGGCGCCTGTTTCCAGTGCTTCGGTCCTCTGCTGGCGGCGGCATCGAGGTTCGCCCCCCCCACGCCAGCTGGAGGATGCAAGTGAATCAGAATAGCCTATTTGCATCTTATTAACAGGCTGCACACTGGGTTCCCCATGTTCCCGTGATTCTCCAGCCCTCTGGGCCAGGTTTCACGCAGGCGTGAATTGGCGAGCGTGGCCCTAGCACAGTGGACCTTGGTATTTATGATTGGTGACCCCAAAGTCCATTGGAGGGCCCCTCCCCACAATGCAAACCCTGCCCACCCGCACCCACCAGACCCCCACCCATCAGAGAATCCCCACTAGAGACCTGATATGAGGCGGTTCTCTAATACGGGGTGTGTTCTCTGAAGTCTCTGATATAGGGGCTGTTTTATATGGGGGGTCTCTGGTGAGGGGTCTCTGATATGGGGGGTTTCTGGTGGGAGAGGTCACTTGTGAGGGTCTGATGTGGGTCTCTGGCGGGGGTGGTTGGGTGACCCTCATGCGAATGTACTGAAGGGGGCGGGGGGGGATGTGACCCACCATTTGGGGGGGTGGAAGCATCTACTTGTCAGCGGCGGAGGGGGGAAAGATTTCCATTGCAGGGGGGAGGGGGACCAGCCGACAAACCTCGCTATTGGGCATCTGCTCAAATAGCGGGGTTCGTGATGGAATCCCTCGCGATGCCCACCATGCATATATTGGCATTGCAAAGGACAGTGAATCATTCCAAGCTTCACTCCTGGCAGCAACACAAACAAGAGGTAATTCATCACCGGCGGCAGAACATAGGGCGCGATACTCCGAAAAGGAGACAGAGTGTTCACGCCATCGTGAACACCGTCGCGTTTCACAATGGCGCAAAACGGGCGCAGGGACTACCGATTCTGGCCCCCACAGGGGGGCCAGCATGGCGCTGGAGCGGTTCACGCTGCTTCAGCCTCCCTTCCCAGCGCCAAATGGGCACCGTACCAACTCGCGCAGGGGACTTCTTCAGCGTGCCGGCTCCGACGCAACATGGGCGTGGGGGTTCAGGAGCCGGCCGCGCAACAAAGTAGGCCCGGGGGGAGAGGCCGGCCCGCCGATTGGTGGGCCCCGATCGCGGGTCAGACCCTATCGGAGGCCCCCCCCCCCGCGTGGAGCCCCCATTCTCCCCCCCCACCCCGCCCCCAACACGCCACCCCCGACCCTTTACGCAGAGTTCCCGCCGGCAGCGACCAGGTGTGGATGGCGCCAGCGGAACTCTGCTTTTTCCATGCGGCGGCTCGTCCCATCCAGGCCGGAGAATCGGCGGCCCCGCCACGTACAGCGGCCCACGGCCGACGCCGCGTCAAACGCGCCAGCACAAATGTGGTGCGGAGAATCGTGCACCGGCATTGGGGCGGCGTAGCGTGGCGCGGTTACACCGATTCTCTGGCCCGGCGTGGGGCGCGGAGAATTGCGCCAATAGACTCCCAAATGGAGAACCCTAACCAGTACTTTCACAGCCAGTGCATAGACCTTTTAAATTGGGGGGCCAAGTTAAAATCAACATGGTGTACAGACACAACTGCGATCAATGATCAGCTTTAGTGCTTCTTTCACTGCAGTTGGGAAGTTGAAAGGAAAGCACAGTTTACACATTTGGCCGAGAAGTTTAACCATTTTTAGCTTTGCTTTGTCTAAAGCCTTTTCAGATAATTTTCTCAGCAGATTTATTTATAGCGCCAAGTGAGCAATTATTTATAGTTTAAAGCGCCAAGTGAGCAACCTTTGCCCATTTATGTTATGAATGGTCCAGTAATGGGACAAAAAATATAGGCTTCTGGCTTGAAGAGCCTTTCCTTCCATCTGGTCTTTATTGAAACAGGCAGCCAACCTACCAACTGATTCACCCTCCTGCTGATATCATTAGATATGCAGAACCGCACTCTGTACCAAAATCAACCCCTCATTATCCTGCAGACGTTTTAGGATACCATATGCTATTTCCCGGGAGAGGCAAAGCACTCACCCGTGGCACTGAATATATTAAACAGCTGATTAAAGAGGCACTTACCTGCTTCTTCGTCCCCTGTGAGTTTTTCAAACCTGCCACAGTGCACTTTTGCGACTCTAACAAACAATTCTGAAACCAAATATCTATCATAAATATAGTCTACATTTTGGCAAAAGGCATATATGTCATCAGAAAAGTTTTTTAATTTATCTAAGGTCTTGGCTAAGGTTAAGCAACGCCACAATTTTACTTCAAAGTTCCAAATCATTTTCTTTATAAAGTGAAAAATAATAAAAGTATTTTTAAAAAGGTTTTCTTTCTTTTCTTTACAGTCGGTATTCTACTCCATCAATTGAAAATAGACCAAGTATTTGGGGTGAAAGTCCACCAAAATTTGTAACCAAACCGACACGACTGATTGTCAAAGAAGGGCAGAATGGCAAATTTTCTTGTAAGATAACAGGCCGGCCTCATCCTCGAGTAATTTGGTTAAAGGTAAGGCAAACTTGGCCTCCAATGTTGCACAACACTGCTTCTAAGCAACCCAACACATTGTTAAACTGAATAATATTTTGAAAAGTTCTTTACATTTCTTGTGTCATCGTTTCGCAATCTCTTTATTCCTGAAGTTGCCAACAGTCCTTTAACTTTTTACATATTTTCTGTCTGACTTAACTTATTTGCTGACTTCTTAGATTTTAAATTGGTCTTTGTTAATTAATTCTTTTGTTATTAGAAATTTCCATTGGATGAATTTTATTGATTTCCTTCATAATTTTGAAAACTTAAATTAATGCATCAACACAATTAATTCAAGGAAATCCAGCTTCCATAACCATTCTAAACCAGAATCATATTGTTTGCCTCCATACTATCTTGAGGGCAGTAATACCATTGCAATGATCAGATGAGCAACACTGTACAGAGAACTCTTTATAGCAACAATGCCTTGATTGGTTCTTTTTAACTGAAGCCCATTGATTTATTCATGATTTATTCCATATAACTCTGAAATTGTGTTCCTGATCATCATTTGGGCTGTTCACCACTGTTCCAGTTTGCAGCTTCTCCCTCATGTGATTCCTTCTGAGCATATTATTTATTTTACACTTAGCTATGAAGATCTGCAACTGCCAATTGCCTTAAAGATTGAAATTCTCCTTCTTCAACAACTTTACCCATTCTATTTATTTCGCTGAAGAATTTTTTAATACTTTCTATTCCTTTTAAAGATGTAGGGCAGGATTCTCCGCCCCACCACGCCACATTTCTGCCCCGACCCGCCGGTGGGATTCTCCGTTATGCCGGCTGGTCAATGGGGTTTCCCATGTTGAGGCAGGACCACGCCGTCGGGGAAACCCCCAGGCGCCGGAAAAACAGAGCATCCCGCCGGCGGAGAATCCTGCCCGTAAAATTCAAATCAAACCTATCTGTCTAATATTACATCCGATATTATATACACCAGAACTGCATGTTACACCATTATGTGGAATTCTTCCAAGTCAATGCCGATGGGTTTGATGGCTGACGGGCGGGGGGCAGAATTCGACGAATGGCTCAAAAATTGGTTTCACGTCAATGGGAAAATACAGCTGGCGTCCGCCATGGCAGATCGGGAAACCCGCTGGAGGCCAGCATGAAACTCATTTGCATCCCGCAAATGGATGCAGATGAAGATCCGACCACCCACTGCTGCGGCATGGCAGCGCAAAACAAGTTTGGAATGTCTTTCAGAGCAGGAAATCTGCTGTCCTTACCCGTCTGGCCTACATGTGAGTCCCGACCAACACAGCAATGTGGTTAAGTCTTAACTACCCCCAACCCACTAAAATGGCCTCAGTTCAAGGGCAATTAGGGATGGGCAACAAATGCTGGCACAACCAGAGATGCCCACTTCCCAAGAATGAATTTTTTAAAAACATCGTAGTGTGCAGATGTCAGGACTCATATCAGTAATGCGTAGGCTGCCTCTGGAGTTCAGGAAGGTGGCCAATGACAACCCCAGATCACCATAGCAGTGGATGGAGGGAGCATCTGCAGGTAGACTTTCTAGATATGGGGCTGGATTCCCCATTTGGGAGACTAAGCGCTGACGCCGGTGTGGGAACAGTGGCGTTTTACACCTGAAAAAACGGCACAAAACCTCCACCGATCCTCCGTCTGGTAGGGGGCCAGCAGGTAGGCAGCATAGAGTCCCTGGCTCTAGCTGCGGATATGAACGGAGAATTGCCGGGTCCGTGGCCGCACATGCGCATGGTCGGCGGCCTGCAGCGGCCAGGCCATGCAGCACGGTGCCGGCCGCACATGGATCCGGCCTACCAAATAGTGACCCCCTTGGCCAGGCTTGCCATCCCCAGACCACCCCCCACCAGTGCCCCCAGCCCCTGTCAAAGACCCCCTTCCCACGGATTCCCCCTCCCCCCCCCAGACTGTGGTGGAGCTGGGATTAGTCCGCAGCTGCCTTGTCAGATTCCCGGAAAAAACATACCACACGCACGCCACGTCGTTAGGAACTCGGCCCGGCCCATTGGAGGCGGAGCATTGGGGGAGGGCCTCAGGTAATGTCCTGAGGCCGTCCTGATGTCGTTAGGCGTATTCTGCGAGTACGCCATTTTGGAGGGGGCGAGTATCACAAAAGCGGCGCCGCCCCTTATTTCAGTGCCAATGGGGATTCTCCGGCTGATCGTCGAAAGCGATTTTAGCTTCGGAGACCGGAGAATGCCGCCCATAGTGTCCCAGAGGAGACCCATCCTGCAGCCTCAGAATGTTCCTGGAGATCCATCTTCTTTTTCAGAAGCCCCATCTTCCAATCTCAGAAGACTCTCAGAGATCCATCTTCATTTTCTCGAGGTTCAACCTTCTTTCTTCAATAGTGGGTCAGTGATGTTGGACGCCTTTTCAATATGGCACCCAGACATGAATGCAGGCTACACATCATCCAGGCCTCCCCGCAATGGAATACGGTGTAAAACACCTGGGTGCATAATTAATTAGGTTTGGGATGGAATGTTTGCCGTGTTTTCCCACCCGCCTATGCAGCGGGAAACAACCCACGTTCCTGCCCCTGCCACAGGACTTAGTCTCCGATGGGAAAATTCCAGCCTCCATTTCTAATTAGATGCAGAATTTAAGCCCAGATTTCTGCTCCCAAATTGGTACCTCTGGGCTGGATTCGGCCAAAAAGGGACTATGTTCCCACGCCGGCGTAAAAATGCTGGAGTTTTACTCCAGAGATTCCTGTAAAAAGGTACAGATAATTCAGTGCCCTGCAGGGGGCTAGCAGGGACCCGGAGTAAATCTCACAGCTTTAGCTGCGGATACGCCCCCCCCCGCACATCTAGTTTGGAATCCGTGCATGCGCACGGAGGCGTGCTCCATGGCGGACTCGGACCCCGTAGCCAGACGCAAAAATTAGATCCCCCCCCCTTATCGGCTGCGCACCCGAGCATCTAACCACGCACAAGCACTCCCCTCCCCCCCCCCCCCCCCCCACCCCCACCCACCCCAGGTGTCTGATCTCCCACCCCCCACCAGGGCGGGTCGCAGACTGAGTCCGCAGCCACTACGCCAGCATCCTGACCGTCAATAGCAGGTTAGTTCCATGCCGTCGGGAACTCGACCGGTCGGGAGCGGAGGATCGCTGGGCGGGCATCTGTCAACTGGGACCCCAGCCACGCGGCGTACACCGCGATCACACCGATTCTCGGGTCCCAGAGAATCGTCGGACCAGCGCTGGGCCAGATTTCAGCGTGAATGTGGATTCCCCACCCCAGGCGCCGAACACGAATCCGGCGTGGGTCTGCGGAGAATCCAGCCCTCTATTCGTGAAATCTCCTGGCTTGCTGGCCTCAGGATCTGGCCACAGGATCCTCTTTCATCTTGTTCCATGATTTCAGACTCTGTTGCCAAGGGGTGACATGAATCTAATATTTGTCCAAAGTCCAACTGTTGTGTACAATGTGACAAGCTCCCAAAGAGTTAATGTTACAGGACAGCGGGGCTGCCTAGTGTAGATTAGGTTTCAGGCTGTGCATCTGACCAATTTCCTAGAAGCAATAAAAGATAGTTTCACATCCCACTGATTGCACTTATTGTTCCTTAGACAAGTCTATTCATTTGAACTCAGCAGGGGTTATTGCCATGTTCTACTGGTGGATTTGATTGGTTGGGTGTCGGCTGATTAAACGCTGACACCCGTCAGGCTGTTTAAAAACAAGAGAACTGTGAAAACTGAGGAGCAGTCAGGCACCAACGGGCTACAATGGAATAATGAAGAGGAGGTGGTATTATTCAATCAATCAAGGCGACTGACTGGGTGGCATAGTGATTTCAAGCTGGATTTTGCAGTTAGCTGCAAACAAGTGGTACAAGCTGTTCACCACATTTGCACTTCCCGATATACTTTCTCTGTATTTTTAACCGGAGGATCCTGCCTGTCAGTGTCTGGACGTGGGTGAACAGGGCAAGCAATGGTGTATTTCTACCAAACCTTCAATCTGATTGGTTAAAATGAGTAGAGCAGAAATGTCAGTTTGAATATTGGATTCATATCAACTCAGGTACAGAAAACGAAATAGAGAGAGGAAAAAAAAGATTGGATTAAGAGAGAGATAGGTAAAAGTGACGGAATGAAAAAGAAAAACAAGTTTTGTTTTTTTTTAATATTTTAAAATCTTCAATCAAGTCTGAAGGTTAAATTTCAATGCCAGAGTGGTTGTTTGGAATAATTGAGACTTACCACATTGCTAAATGGACCTCCTATTGGTTGTCCAGATCTCAACACTTGTAGCACAGTACTGTGCATCTGCACATCTTGTTGACACTCTGTTAAATGTAACAATGTGCATCATAACTGGAACTCTCCCCTGGCTTGTCCTCGCAAACATCATCCCCATGCATCCACAAACTGATAAAAACCCACAAACTGGTTGAAAACATTATGCTGCACCTCACTTAACTGTTCAACCCACCTACTGCCCACTTTGGATCTCGGCACCTCATACGGAGCACCCTTCCTGAGCATGATCCGACAGCAGACACCCACTAATACAAGTAATGGGAAACATGGGAGGTCACGAACAGAACTATGTGACAAGCCCAACCTGTCAAATTTCAGGCTTTTTTAAAAAATAATTTTTATTGGAATTTTTTGAAAAATATATATCAACAAAACAATCAGAACAATAACAATAATAATAATAAACACCCCCCGGCACCCGTAACAACGCATATAACAAACCCCCCCCACCCCCCCAACCCCAATAAACAACAAAATAAATTAACAATAAGCAAATTAACTTAAACACTATCCCCCTAAGACCCCCCCTCCCCCCAGGTTGCTGCTGCTGCTGACATAGTACCTTATCGTTGAGCCAGAAAGTCGAGGAAAGGCTGCCACCTCCTTAAGAACCCTTGTACCGACCCCCTCAGGGCGAACGTGACCCTCTCCACCTTAATGAAACCCGCCATGTCCTTAATCCAGGTCTCCACACTCGGAGGTCTCGCATCTTTCCACTGCAGCAAGATCCTCCGCCGGGCTACTAGGGACGCAAAAGCCAAGACATCGGCCTCTTTCGCCTCCTGCACTCCCGGCTCCACCCCAACCCCAAATATCGCGAGTCCCCAGCCTGGCTTGACCCTGGATCCCACCACCCTCGACACCGTCCTCGCCACCCCCTTCCAGAACGCCTCCAGTGCCGGGCATGCCCAGAATATATGGGCATGGTTCGCTGGACTCCCCGAACACCTGACGCACCTGTCTTCGCCCCCAAAGAACCTACTCATCCTAGATCCGGACATGTGGGCCCGGTGCAGCACCATGAACTGGATGAGACTAAGCCTCGCACATGAAGAGGAGGAGTTCACCCTCTCCAGGGCCTCCGCCCATGTCCCCTCCTCAATCTGCTCCCCCAGCTCCACTTCCCACTTAGCCTTCAGCTCCTCTACCGACGCCTCCTCCACCTCCTGCATCACCTGGTAGATGTCAGACACCTTCCCATCCCCGACCCACACCCTCGAAAGCACCCTATCCCTTACCCCCCGCGGGGGCAGCAAAGGGAACCCCTCCACCTGTTGCCTAGCAAACGCCTTGACCTGAAGGTACCTGAACATATTCCCCGAGGGGAGCTCAAACTTCTCCTCCAGTTCACCAAGGCTCACGAATCTCCCGTCAATAAACAGGTCTCCCAACTTCCTAATTCCCGCCCTGTGCCACCCCAGGAACCCGCCATCCATGTTCCCTGGGACAAACCGGTGGTTCCCCCGCAGCGGGGCCTCCACCGAGCCCCCCACTTTCCCCCTGTGTCGCCTCCACTGCCCCCAAATTTTGAGGGTAGCCGCCACCACCGGGCTCGTAGTGTACCTCGTTGGAGGGAGCGGCAGCGGCACCGTTACCAGTGCCTTCAGGCTCGTGCCTCCACAGGACGCCATCTCCATCCGTTTCCATGCTGCCCCCTCCCCATCCATTACCCACTTACGTACCATCGAGACGTTAGCCGCCCAATAGTACCCAGAGAGGTTGGGCAGCGCCAGCCCCCCTCTATCCCTGCCCCGCTCCAAAAAGACCCTCCTTACCCTCGGAGTCCCGTGCGCCCAAACAAATCCCAGAATGCTGCTGCTCACCCTCCTAAAAAAGGCCCTCGGAACGAAAATGGGGAGGCACTGAAACAAAAACAAAAACCTCGGGAGCACCGTTATTTTAACAGACTGTACTCTACCTGCCAACGACAACGGCAGCATGTCCCACCTTTTAAATTCCTCCTCCATCTGCCGAGTCCCCCAGGTACCTAAAACTCCTCACTACCCTCTTTAGCGGGAGCCTACCAATCCCCTCCTCCTGATCTCCCGGGTGTACGACAAACAGATCACTCTTGCCCAGGTTCAATTTATATCCCGAGAAACTCCCGAACTCAGCAAGAATCTCCATCACCTCCGGCATTGCCCCCACCGGGTCTGCTACATACAACAACAAATCGTCCGCATACAGCGACACTCAGTGCTCCTCCCCACCTTGCACCAAACCCCTCTACCTCCTCGATTCCCTGAGAGCCATGGCAAGAGGCTCAATTGCCAGCGCAAAAAGCAAAGGGGACAGGGGCACCCCTGCCTCGTCCCACGGTGGAGCCTGAAGTACTCGGACCTCCTCCCATTTGTCGCTATGCTCGCCATCGGGGCCTCGTACAGCAACCTCACCCATTTAATAAACCCCATCCCAAACCCGAACCTCTCCAACACCTCCCACAAGTACTTCCACTCAACCCTGTCAAAGGCCTTCTCCGCATCCAATACCACCACAATCTCCACCTCTCCTTCTGCTGCCGGCATCATTATCACACGTAGCAGCCTTCGCACGTTAGTGTTCAGCTGCCTCCCCTTCACAAAACCCGTCTGATCTTCATGTACCACCCCCGGCACCCAGTCCTCTATTCTAGTGGCCAAGATCTTCGCCAGCAACTTGGCGTCTACATTCAGCAGGGAAATCGGCCTGTATGATCCACAGTGCAAGGGGTCCTTATCACGCTTCAGGATCAGGGAGATTAGCGCCCGAGACATCGTCGGGGGCAGAACACCCCCCTCCCATGCCTCGTTGAAGGTCCTAACCAACAGGGGGCCCAGCAGGTCCGCATATTTCTTATAAAATTCAACCAGGAACCCATCTGGTCCCGGCGCCTTCCCCGACTGCATGTGGCCAATCCCACTGACCAGCTCCTCCAACTCGATCGGCGCCCCCAGTCCCTCCAGCTGCTCCTCCTGCACCCTTGGAAATCGGAGCCTGTCCAAAAAACTCTCCATTCCCCCTCCCACCGCCGGCGGCACCGACCAGTACAGTTCCCTATAGAAGTCCCTAAAGACCTCATTAACCTCTGCCCCCTGCTGCACCACATTCCCATCTCTATCCTTCACTCCACCAATCTCCCTAGCCGCGTCCCGCTTACGAAGCTGGTGCGCCAGCATCCTGCTCGCCTTCGCTCCATACTCATAGACCGCTCCCTGCGCCTTCCTCCACTGTGTCTCCGCCTTTCTGGTGGTCAATAAATCAAACTTGGCCTGCAAACTACGCCGCTCCCCCAGCAATCCCTCCTCCGGGGCCTCCGCGTACCTCCTATCCACACTCAACAGCTCCTCCACCAGTCTCTCCCTCTCCCTCCTCTCCCCCCTCTCCCTATGGGCTCGGATGGAGATCAGCTCCCCCTTAATCACTGCCTTCAGAGCCTCCCACACCATCCCCACCTGGACCTCCCCAGTATCATTGACCTCAAGGTACCTCTCGATACATCCCCGAACCCTCCTACACACCTCCTCATCAGCCAACAACCCCACGTCCAGACACCAAAGCGGGCGCTGGTCCCGCACCTCCCCCATCTCCAGATCCACCCAATGCGGAGCATGGTCTGAAATCGCAATAGCCGAATACTCGGCCTCCTCCACCCTCGGGACCAGTCCCCTGCTCAAAACAAAGAAATCAATGCGGGAATAAACCCTGTGCACATGGGAGAAAAAAGAGTACTCCCGAGCCTCGGCCTCCCGAACCTCCAGGGATCCACTCCTCACATCTGGACCATAAACCCCCTCAACACCTTGGCCGCCGCCGGCCTCCTGCCTGTCCTTGAACTAGAACGATCCAGTAGGGGATCCAGCACCGTATTGAAGTCCCCCCCCCATGATCAAGCCCCCCACCTCCAGGCCAGGAATGCGGCCCAACATACGCCTCATGAAACCAGCATCATCCCAATTTGGGACGTACACATTAACCAACACCACCCTCTCCCCCTGCAGCTTACCGCTCACCATCACATATCTGCCGCCACTATCAGCCACAACCTCAGACGCCTCAAACGCCACCCTCTTCCCCACCAGGATCGCCAGCCCCCGGTTCTTCGAGTCGAGCCCTGAGTGGAAAACCTGCCCCACCCACCCCTTCCTCAGATGGACCTGGTCTGCCACCTTCAGGTGGGTCTCCTGGAGCATGGCCACGTCCGCCTTCAGCCCCTTCAGATGCGAAAACACCCGGGCCCGCTTAACCGGCCCATTCAACCCCCTCACGTTCCACGTAATTAGCCGGATCAGGGGGCACCCCGCCCTCCTCCCCCATCGACTAGCCATAGCCCATCGACTGCTCGCCCCTGGCCATCACCCATTCGGCCCGTTTCCCACGGCGATAGAACCTCTCCCCGACCCCCCCCCCCGCACCAACTCCTCCCTGGCCAATCCAGCAGCAACCCGGTATTCCCCCCCCTCCCCCAGGCTAGGACCCCTCCTAGCCGCGACTCTCCCTCCACTGTACTCCCGTGAGCCAGCTGACTTCTGCTGACCCCGGCAGCTCCCGCTCTAACTCCGACCCCTCCCGATATGAGGTCCCCCCTCCTCCCCGCATCAGCTCCTGGGCACCGCTTCAGCACGGGAAACCTGGTCTAATAACCACGCCCCTCACCACCAGCTCCACCCCCTCGTCCCGCAGCGCGAGAAACCAGAGAAAAGCCCGCGCTTTCACACTGCCCCACCCCACCAACGCAGCTCCCAAACCGCAGTCCCAACCCAACCACCATCTCCGTACAAACAAAGACACAGATCAACCACAAACCCCAGTACCCCCCTTAGAACACAAAACCATAACCCACATCGTCCGAAAGCAAGAGAAAAAACAGAAATAATCAGAATAACCCGCTACAGCATAAACAATGATATATGAATAGAAAAACTCCCACAGTCCCCAACCTCTAGTTCGAGTCCAGCTTTTCAGCCTGCACAAAGGCCCACGCTTCCTCCGGGGACTCAAAGTAGTGATGCCGGTCCTTGTAGGTGACCCACAGGCGTGCAGGCGGCAACATGCCGAACTTCACCTGCTTTCCATGGAGCACCGCCTTTGTCCGGTTGAACCCGGCTCTCCGCTTGGCCACCTCCGCACTCCAGTCCTGGTAGATACGCACTACCGAATTCTCCCACTTACTACTCCTCACCTTCTTGGCCCATCGCAGCACACACTCCCGGTCACTGAATCGATGGAACCGCACCAGCACCGCCCGCGGGGGTTCATTCGCCTTAGGCCGCCTGGCCAGTACTCTGTGGGCCCCCTCCAGCTCCAGGGGCAGATGGAAGGATCCTGCCCCCACCAGCGAGTGCAACATCACGGCCACATAGGCCGGCAGGTCCGACCCCTCCAGCCCCTCCTCGAGGCCCAGGATCCGCAGGTTCTTCCTCCGTGACCGAAGCTCCATCTCCTTGAACCGATCTTGCCACTTTTTATGAAGCGCCTCGTGTATCTCCACCTTCCCCACGAGAGCCGAAACCTCCTCTTCGCGCTCAGAGGCCTGCTGCTGCAACTCAAGTATCGTTGCACCCTGGGTTGTCTGGGTCTCCAGCAGCTTACTCGTCGTCACCTTCAGGGATTCCAACAACTCCCCTTTCAGCTCCGTAAAATAGCGCCGAAGGGCCGCTTGCTGCTCCTCAGCCCACTGCCTCCACTCCTCAGGGGCTCCACCGGCCGCCATTTTGTCCACCTCCCCCCGCTTTTCCAGGGGAGCTGCTGCCGTTTTTCTTCTCGCCCCACTTCGAGTCCGCACCATAAATCCCGGGGTGTTTTGCTCCAGACCCCTTTATCCACAGGGAATCGTCGAATCAGCGCCGTTTGGGCCCCTTAAAAGAGCCCACAAGTCCTTTTAAAGCGGGAGCTGCCGAACGTGCGGCTTAGCTCCGCTTAGCCGCAACCGGAAGTCCCCAAATTTCAGGCTTTGAGCTACCATGGCAAGAATGGTCCTTGCTAAACAGCTACAGGACAGGCTAAGGCCCATGTGTAGCCAACATCCACTGTTGGGGCCTCAGTACAAACCCCTTATGTACTTGTGGAAGGACACAAACAATGCTGCACATTGTTATAAATTTGGAGTACCCAATTCATTTTTCTTTCTAATGAAGGGGCAATTTAGCGTGGCCAATCCACCTACCCTGCACCTCTTTGGGTTGTGGGAGCGAAATCACACAATGTGCAAACTCCACACGGACAGTGACCCAGAGCCAGGATCGAACCTGGGACCTCGGCGCCGTGAGGCAGCAGTGCTAACCACTGCGCCACAGTGCTGCCCAAATTACTCAGGTGTGCCTAGCAAACCCCTCAGTTCAAGGGAAATTAGTGATGGACAATAAATGCTGGCCAGCCAGCGACATCCACATCCCATGACTGAATTAAAACAAACACCTTAAACTCAGAAAATGAGAAGGATATCATATGGCTTTGGTGTTTTATATTCACTAAGTAAAATAAAAATTGGCCCTCCAACTTCCGGAGCGCACTCTCCATCTTTTATTGGACTGCAAGCTCACCCGCTGGCCATTAATTGGCCAATTTGGGGGAAATCACAGCCGAGTAACTGCTCCCCACACAGTGTAGGTTTCGACTCCCCATTTGAGCCCAACACCCGCATCCTGAAGCCCATGGGGAAAATCCTCTGCCAGCTATCACAGTACAACTTGATGTTACTGCTAGATGTGAGAATCTTAGCAAGCTCTCTCCAGGCATATCTGGTGCCATCATGTTTGTGGATCTTCCTGCCATTGGCTGGAAACAGAACTTTTCTTCCACCCTCACCTGATAATTTTCAGGACAGCTTAAAGGTAACTGTGGGATTTATTCATGACACGTGTTTCAGCAGCTGTTTCCTGCTCTACTCCAGAAGAAACATCAGCTAAGAAAAGAATGCAACCTCACTTCAGGAAGTACATTCCCACTTTAAATAGCAACAAAGACAAGAGGGAGACGTGTCTCAATCAACCAGAGTTGATTGGAAAGGGAGCCGAGCAGGGAAGACACTGGAACAGCAATGGCAGGAATTTTTGAGGGTTATTCGGGAGGCACAACAGAAATTCATCCCAGGGAGGAGGAAACATGCTTAGGGGAGGATGAGACATTCATGGCTGACAAGGGAAGACAAGGACAGCATAAAAGCAAGAGAAAAAGCATACAAAGTGGCAAGGATTAGTGGGGAGCCAAAGGATTGGGAAGCCTTTAAAAGCGAGCTTGGACAACTAAAAAAACAATAAGGGGGGGGAGAAGATGAAATATGAATGTAAACTAGCTAGTAAAGACGATAGGAAGAATTTTTTCAATATATAAAAGGTAAGAGAGAGACAAAAATAGACATTGGACCACTGGAAAGTGAAGCTGGAGAAGTAATAATAGGAAACAAAGAAATGGCAGAGGAACTGAATAGTTACTTTGCATCAGTCCTCACGGTGGAAGACACCAGTGGGATGCCAGAGCTCCAGGAGAATCAGGGGGCAGAGGTGAGTGCACTGGCCATCACTAAGGAGAAGGTTCTGGGGAAACTGAAAGGGCTGAAGGTGGATAGGTCACCTGGACCAGATGGACTGCACCCCAGGGTTCTGAAGGAGACAGCTGAGGAGATTGTGGAGGCATTGGTGGTGATCTTTCAGGAATCACGGGAGGCAGGGAGGGTCCCAGAGGACTGGAAAGTGGCTAATGTGACACTGTTGTTTACGAAGGGAGGGAGGCCGAAGACGGGAAATTATAGGCCGGTTAGCCTGACTTCAATCATTGGCAAGATTTCAGAGTCTATTATTAAAGATAAGATTGCGGAATACTTGGAAATGCACGGTAAAAAAGGACTGCTTTGCAAAGCACGGCTTTGGTCAAGGGGAGGTCATGTCTGACAAATCTGTTACAGTTCTTTCAGGAGGTAACAAGAAAGTTAGACAAAGGAGAACCAGTGGACGTGATTTAGTTAGATTTCCAGAAGGCTTTTGATAAGGTGCCGCATAGGAGACTGTTAAATAGGCTAAAAACCCATGGTGTTAAGGGTAAAATCTTGACATGGGTAGAGGATTGGCTGACTGGCAGAAGGCAGGGAGTAGGGATAAAGGGGTCTTTTTCAGCCGGTGACTAGTGGTGTGCCTCAGGGGTCGGTGCTGGGACCACAACTTTTTACAATATACATTAATGATTTGGAAGAAGGGACTGAAGGCACTGTTGCTAAGTTTGCAAATGATACAAATATATGTAGAGGGACAGGTAGCATTGAGGAAGCAGGGGGCCTGCAGAAGGACTTGGACAGGCTAGGAGAGTGGGAAAAGAAATGGCAGATGGAATACAATGAGGAAAAGTGTGAGGTTATGCACTTTGGAAGGAGGAATGGAGGCATAGACTATTTTCTAAATGGGAAAATGCTTTAGAAATCAGGGGTGGGATTCTCCCCTACCTGGCGGGGCGGGGGGGGTCCCGGCGGGATGGAGTGGCATGAACCACTCCGGCGTCGGGCCGCCCCAAAGATGCGGAAATCTCCGCACCTTTAGGGGCCAAGCCCTAACATTGAGGGGCTAGGCCCGCGCCGGAGTGGTTGGCGCAATGAAGCCTACTCGTGACAATAAGCGATTTTCATTTCATTTCATGTCAGTCTCAGCTGAGTTTTAAAAAAAATTTAGCGTATCCAATTCATTTTTTCTAATTAAGAGGCAATTTAACATGGCCAATCCATCTTACCTGCACATCTTTGGGTTGTGGGGGTGAAACCCACGCAGACATGGGGAGATTGTGCAAACTCCACACGGACAGTGACCCAGGGCCAGGATCGAACCTGGAACCTCGGCGCCGTGAGGCAGCAGGGCTCACCCACTGCGCCAACATGCTGCCCTCGTCTCGCCTCAGTTGATAACTATCGTCTGAGTCATGAGGTTCCAGATTCAAGTCCCATTCCAGGCCTTGAACACAAAAATCAAGGCCGACATTCCAATGCAGAATTAAGGGAGTGTTACGCTGTTGGAAGTACCATCATTGAGACGGGATGTTGTACCCAGGCCTCATCTGTCTGTTCGGATGAATGTAAAAGATACCATGGTAATATTTCATAGATGAGCCAGGGGAATTATCCCTGGTGTCCTGGCCAATATTTATCACTCAGTAAAAAGCACAAAAACAAATGATCTGGCCGTTATTGTAACCTGGTTGCTGTTTTGTTTCTTGCTTTACAACAGTCCTTTGTCTGAAGAGCATTTCGAGAAATCCTTCATCCAGGGAATTTCTTTCTTTCTCATGCATATCCTTTTCTATACATTTGAAATCCTAGTTGATTCTGGTCAAATGTTGACATTGTGAAATTTACAAAAGTCAATTAAAAGAAGAAAGCCTGAGGTGGTGGAGCACTTTTGTTCAAATAGTTTCTCAATTTATTTGGAGGAAAACATAAAATCATAGAATTTATAGTGCAGAAGGAGGCCATTCGGCCAATCAAGTCTACACTGGACCCTGAAAGAGCATCCTACTTAAGCCCACACCTCCACCCTATCCCTTAACCCAGTAACCCCACTTAACCTTTGGACATTAAGGGGCAATTTAGCGTGGCCAATCCACCTAACCTGCACATTTTTGGACTATGGGAGGAAACCAGATCACCCGGAGGAAACCCACGCAGCCAGGGGGAGAAAGTGCATTTTCCACAGACAGTGACCGAGGCCGTAATTGAACCCGGGTCCCTGGGTAAACACTGTTAGATTTTAAGCACCAATTTTCTGAGATCGAAGAAAGCCAGGAAAGTTCAAGAGTTAATGTCAACAATGTCTCAGTTAAAAACAACAGGACAAGCCGTGTGCTGGACTCTGTACCCTATGATGCTTATGTTATTCTGAAGTTGTGGACCTAAGTTTTTTCAATGGAACCATTTTCAGATCAAGGACACTCCAAGTAGGAGATGTCATGTAACAACCTAGCAGGGACTTTGTGTATCTCTTTGAAATTCAAACTCTGAAAATTCATGGGCGCGATTCTCCGCCCCCCACGACGGGTCGGAGAATAGCGGGAGGGCCTTCTTTACATTTTTCCCGGCCTCCCGCTATTCTCCCCCTCCCACGGCCGCCCCTCGACACGAATCGCTGCTCGCCGTTTTTTTACTATTTTCTCCCCTATCCGATGGGCCGATTTCCCAGGCCTTTACGGCCGTTTTCACGAATTTAAACACACCTGCTATCACAGTTCGTGAAAACGGCCGCAAAGTGCCGTTCTGCACAATCATGCCACCGATTGGCACGGCCGCACCACGGCCGTGCCAAGGGTGGCATGGGCCCGCGATCGGTGGGCACCGATCGCAGGCAGCGGGTCCGATTCCCGTGCACTCTTTGTCCCTCCGCCGCCCCGCACGATCAGGTTTGACGCATATGCGCGATGACGTCATCCGCGCATGCGCGGGTTGGAGCCGTCCAACCCGCGCATGCGCGGTTGACGTCATCGTGCGCGTCAGCCGCCGTGAGTCTTGGCGGCCGGGTTTAGCGAACGTTCGCTAAGCCCGCGCTGCCGTTCTTCCCGGGGCCGCGATGCTAGCCCCGACCAGGGGGGTGAATCGGGTCCCGGGAGGGGGCGCGGAGGCTGCCTTGAAACACGGCCGGTTTCACGGCAGCCTTTACGACTCTCCGCATTTGCAGAAAATCGCGCCCCATGTTTTGTTTAAAGTGAAACGAAATTCTTGTGAATTTCCTTTTCACTTTTTGAATAAAATGTACTTTCCGAACAAGTCCTTCACATTTAACTCATCAAAGTACAGTAGAGACTCATGCGTGCAATTCAAGACTATGGGCTGGATTCTCCAAAAATGGGGCTATGTCCCCATGCCAACGTAAAATATAGAACATAGAACATATAGTGCAGAAGGAGGCCATTTGGCCCATCGAGTCTGCACCAACCCACTTAAGCCCTCACTTTCCCCCTATCCCAATAACCCCTCCTTTGGTCATTCAGGGCAATTTAGCATGGCCAATCCACATAACCTGCACGTCTTTGGACTGTGGGAGGAAACCGGAGCACCCGGAGGAAACCCACGCAGATACGGGGAGAACGTGGAGACTGCGCACAGACAGTGACCCAGTGGGGAATCGAACCTGGGACCCTGGCGCTGTGAAGCCACAGTGTTATCCACTTGTGCTACCATGCTGCCATTTCACGCCAGACTTTCCTTGAAAATATCAAGAGCTATTCACCTACCTGCAGGGGGCTGGCAAGGCGCGGAGTGCTTGTCGCAGCTTTTGTTGTGCGAACGGGCCTCCACACTTTCGGTTCCGCGTCCGCACATGTTAACGGCGGCGGCCTCCAGTGGTCGCGTCGAACGCGATGGCGGACTCAGCCGCCAGACTTGGACCAACAAAGAAGGTCCAAACGATCTGCCTCGTGCCGCTCCATCTACCCGGCCGCCCATAAGGCCCCCCCCCCGGTACTTGATGCCCCTGTCCCCCACCAGGGCGGCCACGGACTGAATCCACAGCCGCCGTGCGAAGGTCCCGACCGGCCAGACGTGGTTAGAACCACGCCGTCGGGAATTGGGCCAGTCAGGACTGGAGCATCGCTTGGAGGGCCTCTGCCAATGGCCCTCCAGCCGCACCGCGTAAAGCGGGAGCGCCGCTGGCCCGATACGGGCACAAAAGTGGATTCTCCGCCCCCACACAAAACGCGATTTCGGCAAGGAGCCGCGGAGAATCTAGCCCTATCTCTTTCCAATTCACCCCTGCTTTATAGAAATTTTAATCCAAGCAAAACATACCTGTTTAAGTGAGCAGTGTAGCAGGATTTGGTTTCAACTTGCCTGTGTTATGTCTTTTGAGCTGGAAGAAATAAATGTGTTTCTGGAAAATGTAGAATGGAGACTGGTGTGCAAGGCTGATTTTATATTTTAATTCATATTTAATTGCTTTAAATATCTTTGTGTAAACCCTTGCTTTCACAATGCATATTTCACTGGTTGTTTGGATGACCCCACAACTATGCTCAGTTTACAGAAGGCAGATTTTCCAGCAGTTTTTCAAGTGCAAGTTTTGTGCAAGTTTTTCTCATCCCTAGGAATTGTGCTTCATGAGAAATCTGATGAATAAATTGAGGGCAGTTGACTTTACTAGATTTTTGTTTTTTTTAATAAATTTTGAGTACCCAATTCAGTTTTTTTTCAATTGAGGGGCAATTTAGTGTGGCCAATTCACCTACTCTGCACATCTTTTTGAGGTTGTGGGGGCGAAACACACGCAAACATGGGGAGAATGTGCTCCACACGAACAGTGACCCAGAGCCGGGATCGAACCTGGGACCTCGGCGCCGTGAGGCAACAGGGCTAATCCACTGTGCCATCGTGCTGCCCCAAGAGTGAGAAAGATTTAGAATACACTTATGCAGCAAACATTAGCAAGTAAGGAGGCCTTTCTCGTAGAAGAGGAAGTACCAGTAGCACATTAGTGCAAATTAGGGTGACACAGACATGCGCGTTTATTGGTATATTCAACTGTACCAAATGTTCCTTGTGGATTAAGGCTTTTATTGGCTGAAACAAAAATCTTTTCTCCAATTAGTTACAAGTAAATTATTCCCATCGTTACTGTGTCTAGTGGAGCATTGATCATCTGAAATTCAGAGAGAGGACGGTAGGAATGATTATGTCCACAGAATAAATGACAACCCAGCGGAACACATTGCAGACAACTCTGAGCAAGTGACCGCGGAAGTTGTTAGGGAGCAAATAAATTCATCCCTTGACTATTAGTTTTCTTTGATGAGAAGTCTATCTGAAGAACAGGCTTGTCGCATGGCAACACCACTGAGACTGTGAATAGTACAAATGAAGACTTGCTGATTATGAAGTATTGAAGTAAGGACAAACGTCCGCAGTTGGACAGTTACAAGAGTTAACATGCTGTTTGCCGAGAATTTTTAAAAATTGCTTTCAGAAAACATCAATGACTATTTGGTTAATAACATAAAATTCTTCTTTTCCCCAGAGTGATACAGAGCTGCAACAAAGTGATCATTTCAACATGTTTGAGAAGTCTGGGATTCACTGTTTGGAAATCCGAGCTGTTCAGGCAGAGGATGCTGGAAACTATGTGTGTTTATTGATGAATAATTCTGGAAAAGCAATGGCAACTGTCGAGCTTATACTTCAAAGTATGAATGCCATTTTGGCCTATTTTTCAGAAATTTGTCTTTCCTGACTCTTCATAAATCATTCATGTATTTAGTCATCTCATAACATTGATGTTTTAACTGGAGGAAAACAGATCACAATCCACCACTATTAATTTTGAGATTACAAAAGTGCACTGATCAAATGCTGATCAAAATAAAGTGGCTTCCAATTCCTTTTAACTTTTAAATCTCTATCAGGCTTTATATTGTCATTGAATAATTTGATTTAGGCCTGTCTTTTGAGCCTGCATGATCTGTAACCACATTCCACATCTGGAGGCAATATAGAGAATTATTTTCTTTCTTTCAATTCTGGGTTTAGAACTCTAAACGTCCTAATGCATGATCTGTACAAAGCAATCATTGCAATGCTACTTTCTTTACCTCAGGAAAATGAAAATGAACAGAATACTGGGCTGGATTCTTTCAGCTGGGGCCAGGCCGGAGAATCCCCACGGCCGGCGCAAAGCACGCCACACCGCCCCAACGCCGGCACGCAATTCTCCGCAGAGCGGTGAATTGGTGGCATTGGCGCTGGTGCGGTGCCGGTCAGGGGCCGCTCTATGCGGCCCCCCGCCAATTCTCAGCCCGGGATGGGCCGAACGTCCGTCGTAAAAAAGCCAAGTCCCGCCGGTGCCGTCCGCACCTGCTCTCAGCTGGCGGGAAGGCGGCGTGGAAGCGTCGGAGGGAAACCTGTGAGGGGGAGGGGGATCCGACCCGGGATGGGGGCCTCCAATGTGGCCTGGCCCGCGATCGGCACCAACCGATCGGTGGGCTGGCCTCTCTGGCTGGGGGCCTCCTTTCTTCCGCGCCAGTCCCTGTAGCCCTGCGTCGTGTTGCATCAGGGCCAGCGCGTTGATGGGAGCCACTGTGCATGCGCGGGTTGGTGCCGGAGCCACTGCGCATGCATGACCCCGCGGTACCCAGTTGACGCCGGGTTCATCAGCTGGAGCGGAGTGAATCGCTCCAGTGCCGTGCTAGACCCCGGTAGAGGCCAGAATTGCTGATCCTGAGGCCGTGTTGACACTGGCGAGAAACACAACTGCGTTTCCGACAGCGTCAACACTTAGCCTCAGGATCACAGAATCCTGCCCTCAGTTCCTGCATAAATACTAAGTGCTCCTTTTTGCAGCCCCACTATACATTCCAAAAGAGGAGGTGCTTTTTAGATCTTTCTACTCTTGGCACTTTGAACCAGCATTATCCATTGCTGTTACTCCCAGTCTACCATTACTTCCCCTTGAAAACATCCATAATTTCATCTCATTCTTAAAAAAGATGACGCTTTTTCAATTTACAGCTGCAGCCATATTGACCTTACGTTAATACTTTCCAAGATTATAGCATTCTTTCACTCTCTGTGACCTTTGAACTGCCCTGCAATTTTCGAGCTTATACTTTTGATTCTTGTTCTCATCTGGACAATTGTTATCTCGAAAATTGTAATAGAAACACCAGGCATGTATAGACAATGGGCGCGATTCTCTGCAAATGCGGCGAGTCGTAAAGGCTCCCGTGAAACTGGCCGTGTTTCACGGCAGCCTCCGCGCCCCCTCCCGGGACCCATTTCTCCCCCCCGGGCGGGGCTAGCAGCGCGGCCCCGTGAAGCACGGCATCGCGGGCTTAGCGACCGTCGCTAAGCCCGCGCGCCAAGCGTCACGGCGGCTGACGCGCACGATGACGTCAGCCGCGCATGTGCGGGTTGGACGGCTCCAACCCGCGCATACGCGGATGACGTCATCGCGCAGATGCGTCAAACCCGCGCATGCGCGGGCCGTCATGCCCCTCAGCCGCCCCACGGACTGATCCTGCGGGGCGGCGGAGAAACAACTAGTGCGTGGGTATCGGACCCGCTGCCCACGATCGGTGCCCACCGATCGCAGGCCCATGCCACCCTTGGCACGGCCGTGGTGCGGCCGTGCCAATTGGTGCCATGGTTGTCCGGGACGGCACTTTGCGGCCGTTTTCACGAACGGTGAGAGCAGGTGTGATTGCGTTCGTGAAAACGGCCGTAAAGGCCTGGGAACTTGGCCCATCGGCCTGTGGAGATTCGTGTCGTGGGGCGGCCGTGGGGGGAGGGGGAGAATAGCGGGAGGGCAGGAAAAATGTCGGGAAGGCCCTCCCGCTATTCTCCGACCCGTCGTGGGCAGCGGAGAATCGCGCCCAATAAACATTAGAGCTGAAGGGGAAGTCTATGGGTTGAATTCTCCCAACATTGTTGAATCAGGTGAGAATAGCAGTGTGAAACTCATTGGCATCACAGATGCCTTTTCCCACCTGATTAAACAGCACGCTGTGCAATTTCAGAGTTCTGGCGAAGATCATACAGCCATTTCATCTTTCTGGCATGAACCTGATTACATTCCGGCAGGGAAGGGGGAAGATCTCAAACTGGGCCCAGAAATCTTTGCCCTAAATTCAGTTCACTAAACTGTGAAAACATTTCAGCTCTCTAAATATAAACTTGTGAAACAGAAAAGGGCACGCATGGCAGATGGCTGGATAATAATCCAATGAAAGCCAGGCTAAATAGGGAAGGTTTGGAGAGGCAGTGGAAAAAGAAATAAGAGCAGCAAAGAGACAGCGTGAGAAGAGACTGACAGCCAACTTAAAAGGGAATCCAACAGTCTTCTATAAACATATAACAAGTGAAAGAGTGGGAAAAGGAGAAGTGGACCACTTACAAACCAAAAAAGGGATTTACATATGGAGGCAGCGGGGCATGGCTGAGTTCTTAAATAATTACTTTGCATCTGTCTTTACCAGGGAAGAAGATGTTGCCAAAGTCATATTGGATGAGGAATTAGTTTGGGCAGGGGATAGTCTGAAAAATTATAATTAGGAGGTGGTAAAAAGGCTGGCTGCACAGATACATTGGATACTGAGGGAAGGGTGGAAATTGGAGAGACACCGGTCATAATATTCCAATTTCTCCTCAGATACGCTGCTGGTGCCAGACCACTGGAGAATTGAAAATGTTACACGCTTGTTCAGAAAAATAGTGTGAGGATAAAGCCAGTTGTTAAAGATCAGTCATTATTATTTAGAAATTATAATCCAAGACAAAATTAGCAGTCGCTTGGACAAATGTGGATTAATTAACAAAATCGAGCTTGGATTTCTTAAAGGAAATTGTGCTTAATTAATTTTCCGATGAAGCAACAGTGAAGGGTAGTAAGGGTAATACAGTTGATGTGGTGTACTTGGATGCATTGGATACTGAGGGAAGGAACAATTGACAAAGTTCCACAGAACAAGTCTATCAGCAAAATTAAAGCCCATGGCATAAAAGGGACAGTTGGAGCATAGATATGAGGTTGGCTTAGTGACAACAAATTGACAGTAGTAGTGATGGTTGTTTTTTAGACTGGAGAAAGGCATAAATGGGGTACTCCAGGGTTTGGTGTCAGAAACTCTACTTTTCTTGATTTATGTTAATGACCTACGGCTGGATTTTTGCCACTGAAATGGGTAGCTCTGGTCACAGAATCACAGAATAATACATTGCAGAAGAGGCCCTTCGGCCCATCAAATCTACACCGTCGCATGAAAGACATCTGACCTGCCTGCCTGATCCCATTTGCCAACACTTGGCCCATAGCCTTGAATGTTAACAGAACATAGCCTTGAATGTTAACAGAACATAGCCTTGAATGTGGGGAAACTTCCCAACTGGTAGACATGCCTCGATATATAGGGCCCCATGAGATTAAATTTTCAGTCTGGGGGTGCAGGGAAAGGATTGAGTGGGGCGTGCAAACCCTAGGCTGAAAGCAGTTCCTCGGTGGCTACAGTGGCCAAGATGGGTTGGCTGTAAGACCTGTCCCAGTTCTCTGCAATTCTGTCCTAGTTGTTTTTGATGCTGTTATCCCTCTAACTCTCAGCCCCTCATTCCCCACCACAAGCCAACCGACTCTCCATGGCTCCTCCATGCCAACTCATGACGTCCACTAACTTCCAATGCCCCAACATATTCCCTATACCCCCTCAATACCTACTCACCTAGTATACATCATGGGCTGACCAAAGGAGCCATGAGAAGGTAAAGAAAAGAATAAACTTCTAACAGTCTGTATGGTTCTCACTCATACCCACTTGATACTCAAAATCTCTCATTCATAAAATCTCTTCAAAGCTTTTAAATCTCCTAAAGTGGTCAATTTCTTAAAAAAAACAAAATGAAAATGACAATGGAAAAACAAACACCACCTTTCAGACCATAAGACCGTAATCATGGCTGATATTTTCTCATCCCCATTCTCCTGCCTTCTCCCCCTAACCCATGATCCCCTTATTAATCAAGAACCTATCTATCTCTGTATTAAAGACACTCAGTGATTTGGCCTCCATAGCCTTCTGCGGCAAAGAGTTCCACAGATTCACTACCCTCTGGCGGAAGAAATTTCTCCTCATCTCTGTTTTGAAGGATCGTCCCTTTAGTCTGAGATGGTGTCCTCTGGTTCTGGTTTTTCTTACAAGTTCTTCATTACAGGGATCATTCTTGTGAACCTTCACTGGACCCTATCCAAGGCCAGTACATCCTTCCTTAGATACGGGGCCCAAACTTCTCACAATACTCCCAATGGGTTCTGACCAGAGCTTTATACAGCCGCAGAAGTACATCCCTGGTCTTGAATTCTAGCCCTCTTGACATGAATGCTAACATTGCCTTCTTAAATGTCGACTGAACCTGCACGTTAACCTGAAGAGAATCGTGAACAAGGCCTCCCAAGTCCCTTTGTGCTTCTAATTTCCAAAGCATTTCCCGATTTAGAACATAGTCTACACCTAAATTCCTCCTTCCAAAGTGCATAAGCTCACACTTTTCCACATTGTATTTCATTTGCCACTTCATTGCCCAAATCCTTCTGCAGCCCCGCCAGCTTCCTCAATACTACTTGTCCCTCTACAGGTCTTTGTATCATCTGCAAACTTAGCAACACTGCCTTCAGTTTCTTCTTCCAGATCATTAATGCATATTGTAAAAGTTGTGGTCCAAGCACAAACCCCTGAGGCACACCACTAGTCATCGGCTGCCATCCTGAAAAATACCCCTTTATCCTCACTTTCTGCCTTCTGCCAGTCAGCCAATTCTCTATACATGCCAGGATCTCACCATGGGCTCTTAACTTATTTAATAGTCTCCTATGCGGCACCTTGTCAAAGGCCTTCTGGAAATCTAAATAAATCATTTCAACTGGTCCTCCTTTGTCTAACTTCCTTGTTACCTCCTCAAAGAACTCTAACAGATTTGTCAGACATGACCTTCCTTTGACAATGCCGTGCTGACTCAGTCCTATTTTACCATGCACTTCTAAGTACTTTGCGATCTCATCTTTAATAACAGACTCTAAAATCTTACCAATGACTGAAGTCAGGCTAACCAGCCTATAATTTTCGCTTTCTGCCCCTCTCCCTTTTTAAACAGCAGTGTCACATTAGCCACTTTCCAGTCCTCTGCCTCCAGTGATTCCTAAAGATCACCACCAATAGGGCAGCACGGTGGCCTAGTGGTTAGCACAGCTGCCTCACGGCGCTGAGGTCCCAGGTTCGATCCCGGCTCTGGGTCACTGTCCGTGTGGAGTTTGCACATTCTCCCCGTGTCTGCGTGGGTTTCGCCCCCACAACTCAAAAATGTGCAGAGTAGGTGGATTGGCCATGCTAAATTGCCCCTTAATTAGAAAAAATAATTGGGTACTCTAAATTTTTTTTTTTAAAAGATCACCACCAATGCCTCCCCAATTTCCTCAGCTATCTCTTTTAGGACCCTGGGGTGTAGACCATCCGGTCCAGCTGACTTATCCACCTTCAGACCTTTCAGTTTTGAGAAACCTTCTCCTTAGTGATGGCCACTGCACTCATCTCTGCCCCGATTCTCCTGGAGCTCTGGCATCCCACTGGTGTCTTCCACCATGAAGACTGATACAAAGTAACTATTCAGATCCTCTGCCATTTCTTTGTTTCCTATTATTTCTTCTCCAGCCACGTTTTCCAGTGGTCAACGTCTATTTCTGCCTCTCTCTTACCTTTTATATACTGAAAGAAACTCTTCCTACCTTCTTTTATATTACTAGCTAGCTTTCACTCATATTTCACCTTTTGTCCCCTTATTGCTTTTTTAGAGTCCTATGCTCACTTTTAAATGCTTCCCAGCCCTCTGGCTTCCCACTAATTCTTGCCACTTTGTATGCTTTTTCTTTTGCTTTTGCTTTTATGCTGGCCTTGACTTCCCTCGTCAACCATGGATGCCTTGTCCTCCCCTTAGCATGTTTCTTCCTCCTTGAGATGAATTACTGTTGTGCCTCCAGAATAACCCTCAAAAACTCCTGCCATTGCTGTTCCACTGTCTTCCCTGCTCGGCTCCTTTTCCATAAGACCATAAGACCATAAGACATAGGAGTGGAAGTAAGGCCATTCGGCCCATCGAGTCCACTCCGCCATTCAATCATGGCTGATGGGCATTTCAACTCCACCTCCCAGCATTCTCCCCATAGCCCTTAATTCCTCGCGACATCAAGAATTTATCTATCTCTGCCTTGAAGCCATTTAGCGTCCCGGCCTCCACTGCACTCTGCGGCAATGAATTCCACAGGCCCACCACTCTCTGGCTGAAGAAATGTCTCCGCATTTCTGTTTTGAATTTACCCCCTCTAATTCTAAGGCTGTGCCCACGGGTCCTCAACTCCTCGCCTAACGGAAACAGTTTCTTTGCGTCCATCCTTTCTAAGCCATGTATTATCTTGTAAGTTTCTATTAGATCTCCCCTTAACCTTCTGAACTCCAATGAATACAATCCCAGGAACGCCAGCCGTTCCTCATATGCTAGACCCGCCATTCCAGGGATCATCCGTGTGAATCTCCGCTGGACACGCTCCAGTGCCAGTATGTCCTTCCTGAGATGTGGGGCCCAAAACTGGACACAGTACTCCAAATGGGGCCTAACCAGAGCCTTATAAAGGCTCAGTAGCACATCGCTGCTTTTATATTCCAACCCTCTTGAGATAAATGACAACATAGCATTCGCTTTCTTAATCACGGATTCAACCTGCATGTTTACCTTTAGGGAATCCTCGACTAGCACTCCCAGATCCCTTTGTACTTTGGCATTATGAATTTTCTCACCGTTTAGAAAGTAGTCTATGCTTGGATTCTTTTTTCCAAAGTGCAAGACCTCACATTTTCTCACGTTGAAATGCATCAGCCATTTCCTGCACCACTCTCCCAAACTGTCTAGATCCTTCTGCAGCCTCCCCACTTCCTCAGCACTACCTGCCTGACCACCTAACTTCGTATCATCAGCAAACTTCGCTAGAATGCCCCCAGTCCCTTCATCCAGATCATTAATATATATGGTGAACAGCTGCGGCCCCAACACTGAACCCTGTGGGACACCGCTGGTCACCGGCTGCCATTCCGAAAAAGAACCTTTTATCCCAACTCTCTGCCTTCTGTCAGACAGCCAATCCTCAACCCATGCCAGTAGCTCACCTCGAACACCATGGGCCCTCACCTTACTCAGCAGCCTCCTGTGTGGCACCTTATCAAAGGCCTTTTGGAAATCCAGATAGACCACATCCACTGGGTTTCCCTGGTCTAACCTACTTGTCACCTCCTCAAAGAATTCTAACAGGTTCGTCAGGCACGACCTCCCCTTACTAAATCCATGTTGACTTGTTCTAATCCGACCCTGCTCTTCCAAGAAATTAGAAATCTCATCCTTAACGATCGATTCTAGAATTTTACCAACAACCGAGGTTAGGCTAATTGGCCTATAATTTTCCATCTTTTGTCTTGATCCTTTCTTGAACAAGGGGGTTACAACAGCGATCTTCCAATCGTCCGGGACTTTCCCTGACTCCAGTGATTTTTGAAAGATCTCAACCAACGCTTCCGCTATTTCTTCAGCCACCTCCCTCAGAACTCTAGGATGTAGCCCATCGGGGCCAGGAGATTTGTCAATTTTAAGACCTTTTAGCTTTTTTAGCACCATCTCTTTTGTAATGGCAACCATACTCAACTCAGCCCCCTGACCCTTTATAATTTTTGGGATATTACTAACGTCTTCCACTGTGAAGACAGACGCAAAGTACTTATTAAGTTCTCCAGCCATTTCCTCATCTCCCATCACTAGCCTTCCAGAATCAGTTTGAATTGGCCCAATGTCTACTTTGGCCTGACGTTTGTTTCTTATGTATTGAAAGAAACTTTTACTATCATTTCTTATATTACTGGCTAGCCTGCCTTCATATTTGATCCTCTCCTTCCTTATTTGTCTCTTTGTTAACCTCTGTTTGTTTTTGTAGCCTTCCCAATCTTCTGATTTCCCGGTGCTTTTGGCCACTTTATAGGATCTCTCTTTTTCTTTGATACATTTCCTGACCTCCTTTGTCAGCCATGGCTGTATAATCCCTCCCTGGATAATCTTTCTTTTCTTGGGGATGAACCTCTGTACAGTGTCCTCAATTATGCATACAAACTCCTGCCATTTTTGCTCTACTGTCTTCCCTGCTAGGGTCTGCTTCCAGTTGATTTTCACCAGTTCCTCTCTCATGCCCTCGTAATTACCGTTATTTAACTGTAACACCATTACATCCGATTTTGCCTTCTCTCTTTCAAACTGCAGACTGAACTCAACCATATTATGATCTCTGCTTCCTAAGTGTTCCCTTACTTTAAGATCTTTAATAAAGTCTGGTTCATTACATAGCACTAGGTCCAGAATAGCCTGCTCCCTTGTGGGCTCCATGACAAGCTGTTCCAAAAAGCCATCTTGTAAGCATTCCATGAATTCCTTTTCTTTGGATCCACTGGCTACATTATTTACCCAATCCACCTGCATATTGAAGTCCCCCATGATCACTGTGACCTTGCCTTTCTGACATGCCTTTTCTATTTCCCGGTACATGTTGCGCCCCTGGTCCTGACCACTGTTAGGCGGTCTGTACATAACTCCCATTATGGTTTTTTTGCCTTTGTGGTTCCTCAATTCTACCCACACAGACTCCACATCATCCGACCCTATGTCGTTTAGTGCCATAGATTTAATTTTGTTCTTAACTAACAAGGCAACCCCACCCCCTCGGCCCACCTCCCTGTCTTTTCGATAGGTTGTATATCCTTGGATGTTTAACTGCCAGTCCTGAACCCCCTGCAGCCATGTCTCTGTGATGCCTACCACATCATAATCATTCACGATGATCTGTGCCATTAGTTCATCTACTTTGTTACAAATGCTACGAGCATTCAGGTAAAGTGCCTTAATGTTAACTTTCTTATCAGTACAGATATTGGAAGTCCTAAGATGTCCAAAGTTATCCTTCCTTTTTGTTGCATTCCTAGTCTGCCTCAAGCTTAAATCCACCTGCCTACATGTTATCCTCCTGCGTATCTTGCCATTTAACTCCCTGCTCCCTGTCGCTTTCACTTACCCTTCCCCCCAACTCAAATCAACTCTGACCAGTTCCTCCCTCATGTCTTTGTAATTACCCTTATTTAATTGTAATTTTGTTACATCTGACTCCAGCTTCTCCCTCTCAAACTGCAGGGTAAATTCTATCATATTGTGGTCACTGCCCCCTAAGGGCTCCTTCACGTTAGATCCCTAATCAAGTCTGCCTCATTACACATCACCAAATCCAGAATTGCCTGTTCCCTAGTGGGCTCTACCACAAGCTGCTCCAAAACAAATCTCTTAAACATTCCACAAATTCCTTTTCTTGGGATCCACTACCAACCTGATTTTCCCAGTCCACCTGGGAATAATCCAGGATTATTGTGATTTTGCCTTTTTTACATGCTTTCTCTATCTCCAGATTTATTTTCTGCCCTACATCCTGCATTTTCAGACCCCCGCATCAAAGACTGTCAATAACACTGTGAATTCAGAATGCCCAGTGGAGAAAATTGTGGCTTTTGAAACTTGGTTGAGCATTCATAATAACATACTGATATCCCTTGGGGAACAAAAGAGTTTATTGAATCTTCATGACCAGATGATGCTGTTTCTTTCCAAACTACACCCAGTGGCTACACCCTACACCCTCTGCTCAGCAGAGGGGTTTTTTAACTGTCTTTAACATTTAACATATGCCTTTTTTTAATGTTTAAAGAGGGGAAGACTTTTTAAAAATCCAGATAATGTCACTTCAACAGACCTAATCTGCCTTTCAAGAGCATTTGTGTCGACACCATCAATATGTCACTCCCACACTGTGGGTTAAGATTTTTGCAACAACCAAAATGGGACTTGTTAGTACTCAGCACAAAGTTCAAATGGTCCTCGTTAGTTTGGGCTTCCCTCCCGTGGAGCTGTCAGAAATGTTGGGGTGGGAGAGGACTTTGCTATGCACCAAAATTCAGCCCCTAGACTTGGAAGTGTTGTCATGTGTGAGGAGAACAGCATTAGATGTCAAGAGGATAGACAGAGGCTGGTGGATGGGAGGGGGGGGGGGGGGGGAGAGAGAGAGAGAGAGAGAGAGAGAGATAGAGAGAGAGAGAGAGACAGGGGGTGGAGGGGGGGGGGGGTGGTAGAAAAAGATACATCAGGGTGAATGTGCAGAAATCATTGAAATGGGATGAGGAAAAGCTTTTTATGCTGTGATTGGAATGCGCTGCCTGAGACTGTGGCAGAGGCAGACTCAATCGTAGCTTTGAAAACAGAATTCAATAATTATATGAAGGGAGAACATTTGTACGGCTCCAGGGAAAAAACAATGGAGTGCCACTGACTGAGTAGCTCTTGCAATAAGTCAGTGTGAACACGATGGGCTGAATGGACTTCTGTGTTGCTTACCATTGTATCACTTCAAGCTCATTGCCGTAAAAATCTAAACTATGACTCTCACTGTTTTAAGAAGTTTCAGGTGTTATCTCGCACAACATTGATGGGTGCATCTAATTGCAGTGGACATAACTGCAATGAATGAGGCTTTCCTTGGTGGATTAAGTACAAGACCTCACTAGTATAACTTTCTCCATGTTGGTCCACCCATTTCATTTGCCATGTACTCCACTTTATTTTGAATCTTCTGCTTTAGTATGTTTCCTTCGCAGTATCACCCACTATAGAAAAAGAAGCTGCACATTTCAGATTTCTCATTACAAGAATCAGTCAGAATGCCAGAGCCTCATGTCAGATGTCACCCACAGATATTTGCATTTTTGTAAAACTGATTCCGATCAAATTTAAATGAATATTTATTTATAAACCTTACAGTGAGACAGAACTATCAGTTTGTTTCAAACAATTGACGTTCAAGTGACTTTTCCATTTCTTTTCTTTTTCAGGTATGGGTTCAACACCTGAAATGTAAGTATACGCTTCAAGCAACATTGCAACTCCCATATATAACACATCTGTAAACCTGTTTGTTTCTTTACATTTCTTTGTATGGTATCAGTCTGTTAAACCATGGGTGAAACGATCAATGGAATAACAAGATTTTGTGTTCATTAATAGTGCATCAGTACAGCAAGGAAACAATGGAGCCAAAACTCTTGAACCTCTGGAAACTAAACAGACAACGACAAATGGTGTCCGATTGGAAAAAGAGAGGGCATGCACAGTCACCATTCAACCCAAGGAAAGTTTAAAGGTGGTGAAACATACTGTAGCAGCCTCTGAGAAACAGAAACCAGAGATTGAACAGAGACTAGAAAAGTCAATTGAAGAAAACAAGTCTCATTCAGAACCAAAGACGGAAATAAAAAAAGTCACGCTCCAACAAAAAGCGCTAAATGCTGTAACGCTTCAAGAATCAAAAGTAGAAATAAAGAAAATGCTAATACAACACAAAGCCCACACTACTACTACAGGCCCCAGCCAACACAAAACCCAAATTACTTCAACAGCATCCACCCTACAGATACCCCAAACTACAACATCCCCAAATCTACTGAAAACTCAAGCAACAACATTCCCAACCCTACAGAAAAGCCAAACCGCACAAACCCCAAACCTACAGAAAAGCCAAACTGCACAAACCCTAAATCTACAGAAAATGCAAGTTACAACATCCACAGCCCTACACAAAACCCAAACTGCTGCAACAAGCCACATCCTACAGAAAACCCAAAGTACTCCAATAGCCCCCTCCCAACAGAGAGGCAATAGCATTGCCATAGCCCCCTCCAAACAGAAACTTCAAAGCATTACAACAGGCCCCAACCAACAGAAAACACAAAGTTTAACAAGCCAAAACCACCAGAAATCCAAGAGTACTCTGATGCTTCAGTCACACAAGATGGAAGAACAGCCAATCATTGAAAGAAAAGATGTTTCAGGAAGGCAGACAGAAGACTGTAAGAAGGTTATTCCACATTCACAGACAGGGACTGGGAAACTGCAAGAGGAAAGCAGAAAGATTACAGAACACAAATCTGCAACCAGAGGATCACCCCCGGACTTCCTTACTTATCCTCAAAACCAGGCAGTGGCAGAGGGTGAAGAGGTCAAGTTCAGATGTAAAAGTAAGTGAGCAAAGGAAAATATCATGGGCAGCATTCTTTGTTGGCTGACACCGAAATTGCGAAACACGATTGGGTGGAGAGTAGATTCTGAGGCTAAAATCATATTGCGCCCTGATTTGACGCCAAATTGCAATTCTCCGGCACTTCAATAGCGGCGTTGGTGCAGTCCAGATCGTACATATAGTAATCACCGTTTGCATGTCATTAAGGGGCCCGACCCGGTATTCTCCAGGGCCTCTGCGATGCTCTGCCTCAGATGGGCCGAGTTCCTGAGGGCACGGTTTACTTGTGCTTTTAAAAATTATGAAACCGGCATCAGTGTCCAACATCACCATAGTTTGCTGACAGTTGTGCCACTGACCGGGAGCCTTCTGCCAGGGCCGGGGGGAGTATTGGGTGGTGGCCGAGAGGTGGCCGTGGGGTCAGGGTGGAAGGGTGCAGAACACCATTGCTGAAGCTGGAAAAGCAGCCACAGTTGCTGAATCAATCCAGGTTCAGCGCCAGTTTTGCTGTCGTGAAAGTCCACGGATTCTGCGTCCGCCTTAACACTTCGGGCGGGATTCTCTGATTGTCGACGCTGACATTGCATTCGACAGTGGCCGGAGAATCCCTTTGGACGCTGAAATCGAGGGGGCAGCACCTTTGTCGGATGTTCCACTCCCTCCAAAACGGTGGTGGGTGGGGGGACTGGTGGGGGGTGGTCCCGGGGTGGCGAGGGGGGTTACAGAGGGGCAGTATCTGGCAGGCCGGGTCTGCGGGCGGCCAGCGCCATGCTGTACCGTGCGACTGCCGCAGGTCATCGGCGTGCACATGCGCGGCCACGGACCTAGCAATTCTCCATCCGTATCGCTAGGGAAAGCCGGGGGTTTAACGTGGCGCGGCTGCTAGCCCCTCCGGCATTTACGACAGCGTCAACACTTAGTCCCAGGATCAGAGAATCCCGCCCAGAGGATTTTCATGACTGCGTCATTGGGCCCCTAGGTGGAGCTATTCAACGGCCCACAAGGGGCTAGCATGGGCAGAACCATGGGTCCATCATTGATGCGACGCCACGGCTCCAGTTAAAAATCCTCCCGCACCACACACAGCCGTCGCAGGCAAGATGGCAGTGAGCTAGAGACCCTCCCGGATGCCATGGAGCAGAAGAGGCTCATAATATACCCTGGGCTAGGCCACAGAACAGCAGGCCCCATTGTTCGCCATGTGTGGGCAGAGGTGGCCGACGCCGTCAGCGCCGTCGGGGCGGTGGCCTGGACAGCTGACCAGTGCCGAAAGAAGCTGCACAACCTCCTCAGGGCAGCCAGGGTGAGTATCCAGCGCTGTGCCCCTGGCACCAACTTCCCTACCCCCCCCCCCGCACAAATGTGACCCCCCACATGGGGACGGTCGGACCCCCACCCTGACACACATGGCTGCACCCACCCATGCCATCTGCCCGAGACTACCCAAGACACCAAGACCCAGGGGACAGAAACACAGGGGACAGACACACAGCACACCATGACCCAGGGGACAAACAACAGGGGACAGACACACAGCACACCACGACCCAGGGGACAAACACACGGGACAGACAGACAGCACACCACGACCCAGGGTACAAACACACAGGACAACATGACTCAGGGCACAGAAACACAGGGGACAGACACAGCACACCACGACCCAGGGGACAAAATCACAGGGGACAGACACTCAGCACACCACGACTCAGGAGACCCCGGACTTCGGGTCCGATGGGGACATAGGCTTCCCGGCACTGCTGTCTCCTGCATCATCCACCATCTCAGAGACTAGCACCTCGGTTGTGCAATTTAGTGGAGAGGCTTCTGGAATACTCACTGGTGAGCACAACACAGTCGTTCCGGTACAGCAGGTGGAGGTAGGAGCAGCCGAGGGCTGGATGGTCGGAGGCCTGCCCGGCCCCAGCAACCAGCTGCCACCCAGATGGGTCCCGGGCCGCTGGAAGATCTAGTCCCACCCATAGTTTAGGTGCAGTCAGAGACCCAGGGTCCAGAGGAGGTGATCACAGCCAGCTTCCAGCACCTGCATGGAAATTCAGGGCAACCGTCACCTTGACGTCGACCGGTGGCGGGTGTGCTCCCCCACTCACACGCGGTGCCAGATGTGCCATCATGTGGCAGATGTGTCCGATAGTCTCCCGGCTCATCCGCAGTCTCCTCCTGCATGCCCGGTCCGGGACTTCCTGGAAGGATGCAGGGCCTCATCAGGCGACTCCGCCCCATCAGTGCCCCGTTCCTGGCGTCCGTCCCTGCTGCCAGGGCCACAGTTTAATGGCACTGCCCTCACTGGGGATTGCCGTGGTTGTGGCCCTAGGTGATCCCTCCAGTGGGTGTCGGCGGGTGAGTGGGGTGGCCAGGGGGGGGTGATGGCACCCATCCATACGGTCGTTAACCCTTCGTTCACCCAGCGCCCAGGGTGGCTGGCCAACAAGATGGCTGCCTTAATGGGCTTCGGTGTCCATTCCGGGAGCCCGCATACCCCGCACAGCAACCCCTACCTCCTCCTTGGTCGCCTCAGCCAGCACGCCGGCTTCCCAAATTTTAGGTGGTTAGAACAACGCCATCGGAAACTCGGCCCATCTGGGCCGTTGAATCTGAGGCCTTGGAGCATCGGTCGTCGGAGCACTTGAGGCAATTCTCCGGGCTGCGCGGTGGGCGCGCGATTCCGTCGAGTTAGGGGGTTGGGAGAATTGAGATTCAGCAAGAAACTGGCGTCACAGCTAATTTCGGCGTCGGACCCGATTCTCCGGCCGATCGCATTTCGTGATTTTGGCGCGATGTCTCGGAGAATCTAGCCCAGGGAATCCGCCCCACTTGTTTTTGTGGCATATCGTATTCCATGTCTTTATTACCACAACTGTGAACATTTGTAGTCATGATCCTGATGTAATTTAGTAAAACTCTCTTTCTATTGAGATCTGCATTCTAATCACAATTACCCCAGTTTTTAAAAAATATTCCCATTGTATATTTTTGAGGTCAACAATTAAAAGATAGGGCAGCACGGTGGGCTAGTGGTTAGCACAACCGCCTCACGGCGCTGAGGTCCTAGGTTCGATCCCGGCTCTGGGTCACTGTCCGTGTGGAGTTTGCACATTCTCCCCGTGTCTGCATGGGTTTCGCCCCCACAACCCAAAATTGTGCAGAGTAGGTGGATTGGCCACGCTAAATTGCCCCTTAATTGGAAAAAATAATTGGGTAATCTAAATTTTAAAAAAAAACAATTAAAAGATATATTTTTAATATATTTTTATATAGGCCAGGCCCTATCTGCAATTGTTAACTTTATAACAACTTTATATAAATTAACAGGCAAAGAAGCTCATTTCTGAGCCATGTTTGTGCATAGGGAAATAGATCTAAAATTAGTTTAATAGATATTGATGTTCTTATCCTATACTTTAATTTACAGAAATAATTTTGTTAAAGAGTACATAAAACAGTTACCCATAGACTTTTTTTCAGTTATGTACACCTTCACACGTGCTTTAAATTAACGACTCAAAAAAATGAACATTCTTGAACGGTCTGATTTTTGTTCAACTGAATATGCAGAAAGCAGTGAAAATGCTTTGATACAAGCAGCAGAATGGAATAAGTTTAATAATGCTCAAAACGTATTTTACATTGAAATTATTTTTAAAGCCAACACTTGTTGGCTTGAAAATTGGGTTATTATCACCCATATTTGGAGTGTTATTGCCCTGAGAGCTCTAAAATCGCATCTGTACACATTTTTGGGGCGAATCATAGTGAATGCTATATTGATGCAGGTGTCAACAGGTGCAGTAACATTATTCAGTGTGCAATGCTGATTCAATCGATTGAAGGCATTTTAGAGATCAAGGCTCCAGCAAATGCCTTCTCTTAACCTGGCATGGTGGCACAGCGGCTAGCACTGCTGCCTCACAGTGCCAGGGACCGGGTTGAATTCCAGCCTTGGGTGACTGTCTGTGTGGAGTTTTCATGTTCTCCCCATGTCTGCGTGGGTTTCCTCCGGGTGCTTCGGTTTCCTCCCACATTCCATAGATGTGCAGGTTAGGTGGGGTTACATGGATAGGGTGGGGAGTGGGCCTGGGTTGGGTGCTCTTTCGGAGGGTCGATATAGACGTGATGGGGCGAAAGGTCTCCTTCTGCACCCGGGATTCTATGGATTAACCTTAAATAGCTGAACACATGTCCGGTACTCTGAAGGACCCCATAACAGTGTTATTTAAAGTGAACATCAACTATGTACAATTTGTTTCTGGTTGATTTCATCTTGTTGTTGCCATGATTGTAGAAGTGTTTGGCATTTTCCATATTTATTTAAAGTTGCGAACCTCTGGTTGGAGCTGTGTGACAGGTACTGAAGAACTTCAGAGTTTTTCACAAAGTAGTTGTTTCCGTACATGGATGCATTAACAGGCATTCCCTGGCAATACAACATTGGTCACAGAGAATGAGGGCGTAACCAGCAAGGTGGAGTTCTTTGAGGGTGTAACCAGCACAGTGGATAATGGTGAACCTGTGGGGGTGATATATCTAGACATCCAAAGGCGTTTGACAAGTTGGAGCTCAAAAGCTGAGCCAGAAGGTGAGGTTGCAAGGGATTGGGGGTAGAGTACTAGATTGGATTGAGAATTGTCAAAAAGCAGAGGGTCGGGATAAATGGATTCTTCTCTGGCTAGCAAACTATAACTAGTGGGGTGCCGCAGGGGTCAGTCCTTGGACCTCAACTGTTCACAATCTATATAAATGATCTGCGAGCAGAGTGTAAAATAGAAAAATGTGCGAATGATACTAAAATAGCTGGGAAAGCAGGGACAGAGTGAAACATAGCAAAATTTGCGGATGATACTAAAGTAGGTGTGAAAGCAGGCAGTGGAGAGAAGATAAAAATGTTACAGATGGATGTAGATAGGCTGGGAGATTGGGCCAATTGGCCGAAAAATAAAAAGGCAAATTATTATCTAACTGGAAAACAGATTCAAAATGCGTCTGGACAGAAGGAGCTGGGTGTCTTTGTTCATGAATCTCAGAAAGTCAGTATGCAGGTACAGCATGTAATTAAAAAGGCAAATGGAATGGTAGTGTTTAGTGCAAAAGGTTTTGAGTATAAAAGTAGAGAAGTGTTGTTGCAATTAAAGAGGGTGTTGGTGATATCCCATCTGGATATTGTGTCCAGTTTTAGTCTCTTTGTTAAGGAAAGATGTGGTGGCATTGGAGGCAGTTCAGTGGAGATTCACCAGATTAATTCTGGGGATGACAAATTTGACGTATGGGGAAAGTTTAAATAGTTTGAGCACATACTAACTGGCGTTTAGAAGGATGAGAGGGAATCTGAACGAAGTATATAAGATACTAAAAGGAATTGATAAAGTAAACGTAGACCAAATGCTCCCCTTGTAAGGCAATCTAGGTCACAGATATAGGTTGAGAGGTGGTAGATTTAGAACTGACATGAGGAGGAATTACTTCTCGCAGAGGGTGGTGAATTTGTGGAACTCGCTGCCCCATAGTGCGGTACAATCTGAGTCATTAAAGGGTTTCAAGAAGGAGATAGATACATTTCTGATCAAATAAACGGGTTAAAGGGATATGGGAAACATGGAAGGATGTGGATTTGAGACCAGGAAGAGATCAGCAATGAGCTGATTGAATGGCGGAGCAGGCAGAAAGAGCTGAATTGCTTCCTTCTGCTCTTAATTCCTGTGTTCCTATGAAGACAGGTCACAGAAAGCAAAGGGAAGAGAAGGAGGTGGTTGAAGGGCTTTCAGCGGAAGGCCATATGGCTCTGGGTGATTAGGGAGCAATTTTCCTAAACATCAGCCAGGAACAATGCGAAAGATATTTGTGTTTCAGTAAAGATGTCCACACTGAAATCTGCCAACTGCTGCAGACACAACTGCAACCTCAGAACAGGGTCAGAGGCTATCTAAGTGGCTGTCGCAATAAACTCCTATGCATTTGGCTCATTCTAGGCTGGAGCTGCAGACATTTGCAATAGTTCACACTTTGCCTCCATTGTTGCATAAGAGAGATGACTTCGTTTCTCTTTCCAATGAGAGCTAACTCTATTTTATTCTTTCTTGCCAGAGACAAGTCAGCAGTATGAGTTGATGGGTTTGTTCAGATTGTAAACTTCTCTGTGGTGTAGGGTACCATTGAATGATTAAACATCTCTCTGTGGATGCCACATGTGAATTCTACCCTATCCAGGAATTCCACTCCCTCAATGTCCAGCTGATGTGTGATTGTACTCAGTGAATCATGCAGACGAAAGCCCAGTACCTTGGCAACAATCATGATGCCGTCATTCTGTGGCAATACATTGTGCCTGATGTGTTTGAACTGCCACGGCAAACCAAAGGGAGACAAGAGTTATCCTCTGACTGTATGGTTGACACCTGTCCTAATGTTCCTTGCAGTGTAGTATCCCAATAGCTGCAGCATGGCTGGTAGAAGGCTACTGACTGTAGATGTTCCTGGAGGGTGACTCTGTACAGTGCTGAGAATAGAAGGCATAGCTGCTGACTGCACCATCTCAGCATGGGTGGCAGCAATCTGGGCTGGCTGGCTGATGGGCAATATCAAGAGTACTGGCAGGGTGACAGTGATGAGAGGGCAACTGCAGCCTCCCTGCAGAAGACAGCTGGTTTCTATTCCATGCATCCCATGTCACTCCCTGGGCAATGCCTTAGTAATCCCAGTTAGCTGCTTGAGCACAGACTGCTGGACTGCTGCGAGGTCCTGCAAGCCCTTTTGCATGTTAACCTACAACCCTGCTGGCAACATTCAATCGTATGACCATTTTCTAAGTTTCCTCTGCAGCACTCAGACATTAGATGGCCACAGTAGTGGAAGGTGCAACATTGGTAATTCGATGCTGCAGCATGGTTGACCCCATATTTGTGCACATAGAATTGACCAGCACTTACACAGTGGAAACAATGAGCTCAAGGTTCTGTGTAACACCTTGTGCCAAGTTGAAGCTGAATGTCTCTATGCACCTTGACATTGACTGAAGGCTTTCCAAAAGGCTTTGCAATGTCCCAAGTACTTTATTCTACATACTCATTCACATTATGTTGTGGGCTACCCCATTACAGTCCTCTGTGCCAGAGCCCATATGCGACTTTGCCCTGGCTACACCTTGCATCCTGGTATCTCACCACCTGCAGATTCTACCTCGAAGCTAACCTTTAAATTAGGCACATTGTCAGTATCTGAATGACAGTTGCGAGCGTGAAATCAAATTATGGTGCTGTTTCTGCATCATCACTATCTTCTCAGAATTCTTCCACTGGCCTGACCAGGTTGCATTTCTTGGTTATCCAAAAGGGGAAAGACACAAGAGTAAGGTCACGGTATGGGGAGGGTTGCTTATAACAACTGCAGCTTTAATGGAAAGAGATTATGGGACGAGGAGGAACTGGTACGTGAGAAGAAGGATTAGGTATGAGCATAACGTCATCTTTGATAGTTTCAACCGCACACACACAGTCCCAGTAATAACCAGCACTGTCTCCTCTATGAGTGATGTGGAGATGCCGCGTTGGACTGGGGTGAGCACAGTAAGAAGTCTTACAACACCAGGTTAAAATTGGACTTTAACCTGGTGTTGTAAGACTTCTTACTGTCCTCTATGAGTGTCAGGATATGCAGGCGCATTTTCGAGGCCAAATAGCCACCAGATGAAAAGAACATCCGGTATAATTATTAAGGCGCATTTATTATTAGAATTAGAAGTTAAAGTGTCTTGCAATTTCATATGCCATTGTGATTTTTGATATAAGCTTGTGTTGACAGTTGCAGGAAGTCCAAAACCAGAAGTAAAATGGGCGAAGAATGGAGTTTCCCTGAAAGGAAAAGGAGGTGTTGAAATGTATGAAAAGGATGGGATTCAATATCTTGGCCTTCATAATGTAAATATGGCAGATAATGGTTCCTATAGCTGCACAGCGACAAACCACAGAGGCCAGTTTTCTAGGACCTGGACACTAAGTGTAAAAGGTAAGTTGCATAGTTCCATAGAGTTATTTCACATATTGTTCATTTTAAAACGCTATTAATAGCGCATTAAATATTAGGATTATGTTTATGTGATTGTAGCACTGGAATAACAACAGCAAAAAGATCATGACGGCAAGCAGCTTCCACATTGTCCTAAAACTTCAATTGTTTGACAAATGTATGCTTAGTTCAGAATGAAGTGTGCCACCCCTACCTAGTCTTGCAACATAGGGTGGAATCGTCCCATAATTTGTCAGAGTAGCAGTTTCAGCAGGAAAACCGGCATGTAGCTCTCCAGCTGCACAGCCGAATTTTCTCTCCAGATTCTCTGGCACTCGGTGCACAGAGAATCGGGGGGGGGGGTTTCCACCGTCACTCTAGTAGGACAGGGTGGGGCCTCATAGGGCAGAGATTAGGGCGCCATCCTTAAAGGACGCACCGAATTTCACTACAAATAAACTCCCCCCCCCAACCGTCACAGACATGTGGTCCCCTCTCACAAGCATCGGAGCAACCCTCTCCCTCCACCACAAGGGTGTCAGGGCACCGCCCTCCCATCCTAACCTCCTACAAGCATCAGGCAAGGAAACTGTAGGCCAACACCAGATGGTTGGAGAGTTTGGTTGTCAGGATTGTCTTACAAGATGCTGTAATTAAGGCATTTGGCCCAATGCACCAGAGCTAGCTGCTGCCCTAGAAAAGCTGTTCCAATACAAGTATGATATTGGCATGGAGCTGACAATGTTGGAGATAACTCAGGTACACCTTATCCACAAAAAGGTGAATAAAGGGTATAGAGATTTGTTTCAAAATCTGGATTTCCACGGAGGAAGAGCACCCTAGGTCACATATACATCACCTTGCGTGTTTCCCGTAGAAAATAGGAGCAGGCGTAGGTCATTCGGCCCATCGAGCCTGCTCCATCATTCAACATGATCATGGCTGATCCCCTATCTCAATGCCACACTCCTACACATTCCCCAAACCCCTTGACACTTTTAGTGTTGAGAAATCTATCTATTTCATTCTTAAATACATTTAATAACTTGGCCTCCACAGAAAATAGCTGACCCCATATCCTGAGTACACGATCCCTTGTTCTAGACAGGCCTCAGCCAACGGAAACATTATTCCTGCATCCAGTCTTCACAACCCTGTCAGAAATGTATCTGTTTCAATGAGATCCCCTCTTATTCTTCTAAATTCTAGTGAATAACAAGAGTGGCCCATGGGTGAGGATGCTTAATTGGACGAGGGTCATTTACATCCAAATTTGACAGGAACTGGAGAATTTAGATTGGGTGCAGCTATTTGAGGGCAAATCTACATCTGTCATGTGGGAGGCAATTAAAGGCCAGTTGATTGAAGTGCAGGACAGGCATGAATGAAGGATAGAAATGGCAGGATTCAGGAACCATAAGACATAGGACCAGAATTAGGCCAACTCGACCTATCGAATCTGCTCCGGCATTCAGTCATGGCTGATATTTTCTCATCCGCATTCTCCTGCCTTCTCCCCATAACCTCTGATCCCCTTATTAATTATGAACCTATCTATCTCTGTCTTAAAGACACTCAGTGAATTGGCCTCCATAGCCTTCTGCGGCAAAGAGTTTCACAGATTTACCACCCTCTGGCTAAGAAATTCCTCCTCATCCCTGTTTTAAAGGATCGTCCCTTTAGTCTGAGATGGTGTCCTCTGGTTCTAGTTTTACCTACAAGTGGAAACATCCTCTCCACGTCCACTGTATCCGGGATGACATGGGAAATTGTAAGCTTACTCAAAGGGAAAAAGGAAGCAAACAATAGGTCCAAGCATCTAAAAACTAATGAAGCACTTGAGGAGTACAGTGAAAGTAAGAAGGAACTTGAACGTGGAACTAGGAGGGCTAAAGGGGGCCAATAAATGTCTTTAGCAAACATGGTGAAGGAGAAACCCAAGGCTTTTTATGCATATATTATGAGTAAGAGGGCAGCAAGAGAAAGTAGGCCCACTTAAGGACAATGGAGGGACGTTATCGGTGGAACCACAGGAAGTGGGTGAAATTCTTAATGAGTACTTTGTATCGGTATTCACCAGGGAGATGGACATGACTGATGTTGAGGTCAGAGATAGGTATGTGAACCCTCATGAAAATGCCAATATATCGAGGAAGTATTGTGTATTCTAAATTGCATTAAGGTAGACAAGTCACGGGGCCGGGTGAGGTATATCCCAGGTTACTGCAGGAGGCAAGGGTAGAAGTAGCTGGGCCCTTAACAGATATCTTTGCATCCTCTTTGACCACAGGCGAGGTTCCAGAACACTGGAGAATAGCCAATATTATTCCCTTGTTTAAGAAAGGAAGCAGGGACAATCCAGTAAATGATAGGCCGGTGAGCTTGACATCAGTGGTGGGGAAACTTTTGGAAAAGATACTGAGGATACAGGATATATGCACCTTTGGAGGAAAATGGACTAGTTGGCGACAGGCTGCAAAGTTTTGTATGGGGAAGGTCATGTCTGACAAACTTGATTGAGTTATTTGAAGAAGTGCCAAAGAAAATTGATGAGGGGAAGGCTGTGGATGTAGTTTATATGGGCTTTACTAAGGCATTTTACAAGGTTCCCCATGGCAGACTGGAACAAAAACAAAAATCACGTGGGATTCAGAGTGGGCTGGCTAGATGGATACAGAACTGGCTTGGTTATAAAAGACAGACAGAGAGTAGTGGTGGAAGGGTGTTTTTCTGAATGAAGATCAGTGGTGTTCCACAGGGATCAGTGCTGGGTCTTCTGTTGTTTGTATAAATGACCTGAAGGAAAATATGGATAGTCTGTCAGTACGATTGTGGATGACATGAAGATTGGCGGAGTTGCTGATAGTAGCGAGGATTGTGAGAGGATACAACAGGATATAGATAGAGGCTTGGGCACACAAACGGCAGATGGAGTTTAATCCAGACAAATGCAAGGTGATGCATTTTGGATAATCAAATCTAGGTATGAACTATACTGTAAATGGCAGAACCCTTCGAAACATTAACATACAGAGGGATCTGGGCATGGAGGTTCACAGTTCCCTAAAAGTGGCAACAAAGGTGGCCAAGGTGATTAAGAAGGCACATGGCATGCTTGCATTCATTATCCGGGGGCATTGAGTACAAGAGTTGGGAGGCCGCATTTGGAGTATTGCGTGCAGTTCTGGTCACCACATTATCAGGAGGACATAGAAGCTTTGGAGAGAACGCAAAGCAGGTTCACCAGGATGTTGCCTAGTCTCGAGGAGGGATTGAATAAACTGGGATTGTTTTTACTGGAAAAACGGAGGCTGAGGGGAGACCTGATAGAGGTCTACAAAATTATGAGAGGCTTAGACAGGGTGAATAGTCAAAGCGGTGGATGCCCGGGAAACGCTACCAGAGGTTGTGGTGGAAGCAGGCGCATGAGCAAATTTAAGAGGAGTCTGGATGGATACATGGTTAGGTGGATTGGCCATGCTAAATTGCCCGTAGTGTAAGGTTAATGGGGGGATTGTTGGGTTACGGGTATACGGGTTACGTGGGTTTAAGTAGGGTGATCATTGCTCGGCACAACATCGAGGGCCGAAGGGCCTGTTCTGTGCTGTACTGTTCTATGTTCTATGAATCGGGAGGAAATAGACGCATACGGACCTGAGGGCAGAAGGTTTTTTTTTGGCTAGGGCATCATGATCAGCACAGGTTTTGAGGGCCGAAGGGCCTGTTCCTGTGCTGTACTTTTCTTTGTTCTTAATACGGGCCGTGTCGACCCAAACTCTCCTCAGGAATCAATCTGGTCAACCTTTTTTTAGGTAAGGAGGTCAAAACTGCACACAACACCCCACGCGTGGTCTGACCAAGACCCTGTACAGCTGCAGTAAGACATTCGGCTCCTGTACTCAAATCCTCTAGTAATGAAGGTCATGTAACATTTGCCTTTCTCACTGTTTGCTGCACTTGCTTGCATGTTTTCAGTGATTGGTGTACTAGGACACCCAAGTTCCCTTTGTGCATCAACATTTCCCAATCTATTGCCATTAATACAATACTCTGCCATTCTGTTTCTTCGACCAAACTGGATAAATTCACACTTATCCGCATTAACCAGCATTGCTTTCAACAGTCTCTCTATGTTCAATTTATTTTGTGACTACCAGCAGCAGCCAGGAACATAGACACAGAATGCTGATGTTATCTAAGACATGTAACAACATAGGCTCTGACAGAATAAAGCTTTGGCGGCCAGAAACAATGGTTCCACTGTCTAGTTTGCTCCAAACGAGACCTTCAGTGCAACCTAGAGTGTCAAAACCCATAAGTGCTTGCTGCACATTCATAATATTGCCACACAAAAGGCAGTTGCTTATCGAGAAGATATTTGCCTGAATGATCCATCACTGCCCAGAGCATCAACAATTCCTTCTTCCATCTGACTCAAGGCAGTGTATTTAGAAGGTCCATATGGATTACCATTAGTCTCCGTATCTATTGTTGCCCCTTGATATATTTTCCTGTGCCCTTTGCAGTGGGACCAGGATAAAAATTGTCGCTCTAGAAAACTGCTACCTCTCCTGTCCCTGTCCTTGTGCCTGAATACTAGTGCTAAAAGGACTGAAGTTAATTTCAATCAATATTCTACACAAATTTCAACGGTCATCAATGTTGCTAGTGTATGTGTTTTTGTGAATCAATACTTGCATGTGGCACTGTTACTCGTGCTCTAATGATCTCCACTTCAGTCAGAACATAGGTCTTTCAGGATCATTAAAAATGAAGAAGTCTTACAACACCAGGTTACAGTCCAACAGGTTTACATCAAATCACTAGCTTTCGGAGCACAGCTCCTTCCTCAGGTGAAGGAAGCTGCGCTCTGAATGCTAGTGATTCGAAACAAACCTGTTAGACTTTAACCTGGTGTTGTAAGACTTCTTACTGTGCCCACCCCAGTCCAGCGCCATCATCTCCACATCATAATAAAAATTAAGTTTGTGTTAAAAATGAATTATTGTGGTCATTTTTAAATTGTTTGAGAATATTAATGGAAATAAGCATGCAACACAGTATTTATTAACTATTATTCTAATTTTTTCATAAGCCCGGCTACACCAGCGAAGAGCTAGTCTGTTAATTTTAATGTGTGAGTTCTGTGAATAACTTCCCTCATTACAGTTCAGACAGTCAAAAATATAAGCATAGTAATTCCTGATTGTCATGTTTCCTGACGAATACTTTATGTGTTCACATGACACTCCTTTTTGCACCTAACTCCATATGGAGGAGTTTAGGGTGTCCTAAACTCAGTCCTAAATCTACTTCCCCTTATTTCCCCTTATTTTGAGGCTATGCCCCCTAGTTCTGCTTTCACCCACCAGTGGAAACAACCTGCCCACATCGATCCTATCTATTCCCTTCATAATTCTATATGTTTCTATAAGATACCCCCTCATCCTGCTAAATTCCAACGAGTACAGTCCCAGTCTACTCAACCTCTCCTCATAATCCAACCCCTTCAGATCTGGGATTAACCTCGCGAATCTCCTCTGCACACCCTCCAGTGCCAGTACGTCCTTTCTCAGGTAAGGAGACCAAAACTGAACACAATACTCCAGGTGTGGCCTCACTAACACCTTATACAATTGCAGCATAACTTCCCTAGTCTTAAACTCCATCCCTCTAGCAATGAAGTCCAAAATTCCATTTGCCTTCTTAATAACCTGTTGCACCTGTAAACCAACTTTTTGCGACTCATGCACTAGCACACCCAGGTCTCTCTGCACAGCAGCATGTTTTAATATTTCGCCATTTAAATAATAATCCCTTTTGCTGTTATTCCTACCAAAATAGATAACCTCACATTTGTCAACATTGTATTCCATCTGCCAGACACCAGCCCATTCACTTAACCTATCAACCTATTAGGGGCAGCACGGTAGCATTGTGGTTAGCACAATTGCTTCACAGCTCCAGGGTCCCAGGTTCGATTCCCGGTTTGGGTCACTGTCTGTGCGGAGTCTGCACGTTCTCCCCGTGTGTGCGTGGGTTTCCTCTGGGTGCTCCGGTTTCCTCCCACAGTCCAAAGATGTGCAGGTTAGGTGGACTGGCCATGCTAAATTGCCCTTAGTGTCCAAAATTACCCTCAGTGTTGGGTGGGGTTACTGGGTTATGGGGATAGGGTGGGGTTGTGGGCTTGGGTAGGGTGCTCTTTCCAAGAGCTGGTGCAGACTCGATGGGCCGAATGGCCTCCTTCTGCACTATAAATTCTATGAATTCTATCCAAATCACTCTGCAGACTTCCAGTATCCTCTGCACTTTTTGCTTTACCACTCATCTTAGTGTCGTCTGCAAACTTGGACACATTGCCTTTGGTCCCCAACTCCAAATCATCTATGTAAATTGTGAACAATTGTGGGCCCAACATTGATCCCTGAGGGACACAACTAGCTACTGATTGCCAACCAGAGAAACACCCAACACCAGAGAAACATGAGTCTTTTTAAAATATATGGGTTAATGCTTCTGCTAAAAACAGTAAGTTTCTGACAAATGCATTAAATGTAGCCCATTTATATCCCATGTTGTGCATGTGATCCTTCATTACATGTTTTTAAGGTAAAGATAGATAGTTTTTTGAAGAATAAAGGGATTAAGGGTTATGGTGTTCGGGCCGGAAAGTGGAGCTGAGTCCACAAAAGATCAGCCATGATCTAATTGAATGGCGGAGCAGGCTCGAGGGGCCAGATGGCCTACTCCTGCTCCTAGTTCTTATGTTCTTATGTTGTAACTTCTGCGTATTAGTTGTAATATCTGAATTTTACGTTCAAGAGATTGTTAACTAATTGAAATGAAATAACTTGGCCACTACTTGCCAAGCACTACAAGTGATCCCTACAGTAACATTTTACTTAAATGAGAATTTCTATTCCATATGAATTCCAGTGTGAGGGCTATATTACTCATCTGGAGCATGCACATTAAAAGAATTTAGTTATGCAGTATTGATGGATTATTTCTGATTAATCAATTTAAGGTTCTCAGGAAGAGGAGGTGCCACCATTTTTCACAACTGTACTGAAGGAATGCAAAGTGAGCGAGGGTCAGGATTTTGTTCTGCAGTGCTCTCTGGATGGCAAACCTCAGCCTCAGATTACATGGCTTGTGAATGGTAAGGAAAACATCTCCACAGGAACTGATTCAAAGAGGTAGTTTGGTTAACATTCAAGCATTCGTCATTCAATAAAAACATCTCTCATGCCAATTTCTGGGACTAAAGTTTAAATTTGAAACGCAAATGGATAGCTTGAGATCTTTGAAATTCCTTAGAAGGATGCAGCCAGATTTCTGTGACTCAATGAAGTCATTGAAATGTCTGCACATGTATCAGACACTGTCACAACAAACAGGGAAATAATACTCAATTGATATTCAAACATTATAGGCAAAATTTTCCCATATTTTTTCAAAGTGGCAATCCAGGTGAGAAAGCTGGTGAATCCCGACGGTGACAAAATTAACTGGACAGTCAGACTGTCTGACAGAACTTTTTTTGCTGTGTAATTCATGCCGTGCTCCTGGCGACTTGCCTCTGATTCGCTCACCCCAGGAAAATGTAATCTGTGCAATTAGTGAGTGGGGCGCTCCTTTTAAAAGCCTGCCCTGCACTTGGTCCAAATCCAGTCGGGGGAGTGGGGGTGGCTGCCAGAAAGACAGCACAACGTTTAAAGGAGGGAGCACTCATCAAACCTCTGAATGGTGTCGGCTAGGGCTTCAACTGCATGGTGCAGGCACTGGTATGAATCCAGGAGTGTCAGCACCAGAAGTTGGTGGGGCTTCTGGATATCACTCCACCTGCTGCTCCATCCCATAATGGAGTCCAGGAGCGCAGGAGCACCCTAAAGGAAGAGGATCAGCAGGAGCGCAGCCCAGGGCCTTCCACATAAGAGACTCTTGGAGTGTCCAGCCCATTTGACACCCCCCTCCATATGGGCGGTACACCTCCAGTCTCGCACACTCAGACGGGCCGCACTGCAACACCAGTGCAGCCTGAAAGTAAGTCCAGGCTCCCCAGGGGATATCCGGCACGGTAATCTCAGGCAACAGAACATGGATGTCAGCAGGCTGCCTCAACCTCAGCTGTGAATCCTGGGGGTAGACCTCGACATGATAGGAGGGTGAGGAAGAGTAAGAAACGATATGCACCTAGTGGGCGCACGGGTAACATAAGCATTAGTGGAGATAAGTCGCCATTGTACTATCGCGCTTGTATTAAAATAATAATAATTATTACTATTACAGGCATTAGTGGAAATAAGTCACCATTGTAATATTGCGCTTGTATTAAAAATCACTTTGTTCACGCACACAGATTCCCCACGATGTCTACCAGTATTCTTTAGTTATAATGATGCCAAGGACTGTATACATGTTGAGAGTCTGTCCACCTCTTGAGGAGGTGTAGAAAAACACCCTGAACTCGGAGGAGGCAGTTGCAGCTGAGATGTGCCACTCAGACTCTATTCGTGCCTAGATCACCCCATTCAGTGACAGGTCACATTCAGCACTCTCAGGCAGGAGTCAGACATTTTGTGGAGGATAAGAGGAACATCGCTCTGTCCTCACTGCAAGTCATCATCATTTTCCTGTAGTATCCGGCCAATCACTTTAGCTTCTTCCCATATACGTAACCACCATCATGATGACTCTCGCAGGTACCACAGCAGTGAGAGGATGTCAGACCCCATTGTGGGAGAGGTCTTCACACCCTAGTCCTGGTCATCACCAAACTAAGAGCCTCTGAGGACTCACATAGCCCTGTGCCACATGAGAACCCTGGCCATCACCCGAGGTTCTTCCTTCTCCTCCACCGCGGATTGCTCCCTGCCGATCTCATTGACATCCTCTTCATCCGAGGAGATGTGGCACTGATTCACCGCCTCTTGTTTGTAATTTGATTTGTAAAGTGATTTTTAATAGAAGCGCAATATTACAATCCATCGCGCTGGTTGTTCCACTGCAGTGCCAGATTGTACAAAGTGCAGAAGACCACTATGATGCAGGACACCCTCTGGGAGCTGTAATGCAGGGCTCACCCCCCTGACCTGTCCAGGCACTGGAACCGCATCTTGAGAAGTCCAATTGCCTACCCGACCAGCGCGTCTATTGACACATGAGCCTTGTTGTAGCACGTCTCAGTGGATGTTCAGGCATCCACAGTGGCATGATCAACCACCTCCTGGGTGGGTACTCATTGACGCTTAGGAGCCATCCCTCCAGCCATTGCTCTTCCTCAAAAATGGCTGGCATCTGCGAGCGTTCCAAGGTGTAACTATCATGGATGTTCCCTGAGAAATGGGTGCACTCCTTGAGCATGATGCTCATCGCATGTTCACAGTTGATCTGGACATTGAAGGGGTGGTGTCCCTTGTGGTTCACTAATGGCGTCCCATGTTGCCATGGGGAGTGCAGAGCCACGTGGGTGCAGTTGATGCTACCGTGCATCTGGTGTATGCCTGTTATGCGGACAAAGTCCATGGCTCTGGCATCATGCTCAACTAGTGCTGGTTCAAGTTCATGTGCATGTGGGCTCTCACGAATAGCACATCTGTGACCTCCCATAAACACTTCTGTGTGACTGACTGAGATATGTGCAGCCCTGTGCACCTGGGCAGCCCTGAAACAAACCACTGGCAGAAAGGTTCAGAGCAGCAGTGACTTTCAGGGCAACAGGCAATTGGTGACATCCCAGTCCATGTGGTGCCAACACTTCCTGGAACAGGTGGTTCACCAACCCCTGGGACAGATGCAGTCTTCTCTGGCACTAGACCTCTGAAATTTGGAGGTAGGAAGTTCCACAGCAGAATATCTGTGGCTGGTAGTATCTCCTCTGAGGCTCCGCCATCAGTGATCCTGAGCCCAGAATATTAGTGGGCCCTGCTTCCCCTCTTCTGCAGGACACTGGTCCTGGCCATGTGCAGCGGCACGTCGATGTCACAGCTGCTCGATTGCAATCAAATGAATTACCAGCTCGGCTGGCTCCATGATTCGCCTGAATAAAAAACTGAAAGGAACAGAGCAAAATTAGTGATGAGGAGTTCTGACAATGCCCTGACCCACAGCCCACTCAAAATCTGGGCTATCCACGCATGTGCATCCCCCTTTGCGAGCACCTTTCCAATCCACCTCCCTCTGCTGTCACACAATCACCTCTTCCCCACAGTTGCCCCTCTTAACTCCACCTGAATGAAGCACTTCGACCCTTGAGACCCTCAGCGGGCCAGGTGACTCCCCCAAGGGTTAGAATTGAATGCATTCAATGGACCTGCGTTCTAACCTTATGCGGGAAATGAGACACTGCCACCAGTCATCTCCTGAACAGGATAACTGATGAGTGACTTTACTGTAACACCTTGCATTGGGGGCCACATCTGTGTCACCCTTCTGTTATGGAGATGTGAGCATTAGAGTTCAATGCTTGGGGGCTAAGCTTCCAAAGGGTTAACAATTGGGCGCCAATCAGTGGCACACTGATACATTGCAATACCGACTAAATTGGCACAATTTAGTTATCAAAGAAGGGTCAGGGAGCTGATTAGGCAACTGGCTTGCCCTTGGTACAGGTAAGGCACACCTGATGCATGTGAAGTTAGCAATTTGCAGTAGATTGCATCCTTCGTGAGCACCCTCATTCCCCCAACTCTTAAAGACCGCGGATTAAACAAGCCTTCTAATTTGAACAGCCAGTCACCCATACATAATCCTTGACAGTCTAACCTCCATAACCAGTGACCTTGATCTTCCAGAGATCTCATGGCCTTTGGCTTCAAAATGCAGCCTGAGTATGGGGATTCATTCTGACAGCACCTGTCCTTCCCCTGTGTGAGGGCTTTCAGCCCCCATTAGGCTGGAAACCACTCCTTGTCAGAGTCCGCCATTCTGCCATGTCGCCTGGCTTCTCACAGGACCCCACCTAGGGAGCTCACAGTCACTCCTGTTCTTGTGGTGATATGCATCACTGTAAATACACAAGGGGTTAATGTAAATACATGGAGACTAGCTAGACACTAGAGGGAGCACCAGAGACATCACACACATACTCCACCAATAGATCAGTTAGATGGGACATGACCAATGGGCATTCACGATACACACTGAGGTGACACTACCACAGGAGGGCATTACACCAACTCATATATAAAGGACACCACATACATGATCTGCCTCTTTCCAGTGGAGACAGTCAGTGAGTAGAGACACAGGGTTGATTTGATATCTCTCCCACCACGTGGATAGTAGCAGTCTGGTTAGTAAGTCTGAGTAGCTATAGTAGGATAGACAGTACTGTCAAACCCAAGTTATAGAAGTGTATATAGTTTAATAAACGTGTTTAAATTATCTCCACGTCTGATCCTTCCTTTGTCAAGTGCACCACAAGGAAGCCGCTTATGCCACACTTAGAGCATAAGACAGTTCTCACCCTGTGGATTCACCTGCTCCCACCCACTGCCCCTGCGGAAGGGCGATCCCTCAGCGGTGCTACCACCACAAGCATAGCATGGGGGACACTGGTAGCACTGCATGCAAATCAACCGCCGAACCCCTTTAAACCCAGAGGCTCAAAGCCATGAAGGGCCCTGTAGGCTGGGAGCGACCCCACCCCCTGAATTGCTGAGGCTGAACCCCCCACGCCTTGAGGTGCACTTAGCTGGGTCCCCGGCATCCTCTGCAGTGGCCTCTCTGCAATTGGCACCTTGAAGGGTGATGGCAACCTGAGCACTCACCTCTGATATCCCCTTCGGAGGTGAGATCGGCAGCTTGTCGCTTTTATACAGTTGTAAATTGATAAATATTCTGTGAGGAGGGACGACCTGACTGGAGTGCTCGCTATTAAGATGCTAATGGATTTAAATGAGACTCCCAACCTTCCGTGATGGATTCTTGTCACGCAACCAGCGAGGGCCTGGAAAATCAGAAAACACAATCTCATCAGCGAGAATCAAGTTTCCAATTTTTGCCATAATTTGCGCTCAAGTCGCTGTTCTCTCTAATAGCTTACCCGGCCGAAATCGTCCCCTACATTTTAGAACAACTGCAACATTGCACTAATATTAGTCACATAAAAGTGCTTAAATATAAGTTGATTAAATATAAAGTAGTGTTCTTGTGAAATCTAAGTTGTTTGTGAAAGTATCAATTGGTTGTTACGCTCCCAGTTGATGTTATAACAGGATGGAAAGATCCCAGAATGGAAACCTGCTTCAAAAGACCATGGGCTGGATTCTCTGTTTCAGTAGCTAAGTGCTGCGCCAGCTGAGCATGTGTGGTCTTTTACGACCAGAAAATCTGCATGAAACCCTCACCGATTCCGGGACAGATTAGGGGCTAGCACCGGCGCCGCCAGAAACTCCCGGCTCTGTACCGGAAATGGCCAGAGACCAGGCACCCTGGTCATGCACGCGCATGGCTGACAACCTGCAGCAGTCACGCCATACAACCTGTCGCCGGCCGTGCGCGGACCGTCCCGCCATCAGCAGCCCCACAGCCGACACCCTGGCCAGCGGCACAGATCCCAGCTGAATGTGGCGCCACTGGACACAATCCGCAGCCGCTACACAAAGTTCCCGCACGGCTGAGACCAGACGTGCCCCGCACCATCGGGAACACGGCCCATCAGGGGCAGAGCATCACAGGAGAGCCGGCCGATGACCCGCAAACGCCATTGCAATGGCACACAGCACGCAACACGATGACACTATTTAAGGAGGGGCGGAGCATGGCTGACCCGCGGCAAACCGGCGCTGGCCGGCTGGCGTCGGGGTTAGCCGAAAGGCCTTTGCCGGTTCGCGCATGCACCGGTGCATCAGCTGCCGCTGACATCAGCACCGGCGCATGCGCGGTAGGGGGATTCTCTTTCGCCTCCGCCATGGTGGAGGCTGTGACGGCGGCAGAAGAAAAAGAGTGCCCCCACGGCACTGGTCCGCCTGCCGATCGGTGGGCCCCGATCGTGGGCCTGGCCACGTGGGGGCATCCCCCCGGGGTCCGATCGCCCCGTGCCCCCCTCCAGGACCCCAGGGGCCCGCTCGCGCCCCCAATCCCATCGCCACCAGAGGTGGTTGAAACCACGGCGGCGGGATTGGCCTCTTAGCGGCGGGACTTCGGCCCATCGCGGGCCGGAGAATCACCGCAGGGAGCTCGCCAATCAGCGCGGAGGGCACGCCGATCATCGCGGCGCGATTCCCACCCCCGCCAATTCCCAGGTGGCGGAGAATTCCGGTCACGGCGGGGGCGAGATTTACGCCAGCCCCGGGCGATTCTCCGACGGGGGCTCTGCGGGGGTTCGGAGAATTTCGCCCAAGACCTCTCCACTTGTTTTCTTAACCATTACTACATGGTACGGCATTTCTTCTAGCAAAGCTGAATGAGATGTTCCCTCTCTAGTTTTCCAAACCAACTTCTTCTAGCACAGCTATGAGAGCGGTCTTCCCTCTCGCTGCCTATCTTCAACTACAATCAAATCAGTTAAACTAAAACTTAAATGCTTCCCTGCCTTACAAGGTCCCAGGTGCTAAGCATTAATTTATTATTCACACCATAGCACTGTCTAAGCACAATAGAAATATAGTTGGAACTTAACACATACAAACACCTTTGTCCAGCATGAAACAAAATCTATAGGTTTTACCCTTCCAGGAACAGAAACATTAAATTAAACCCACTTGAAACTATAACCTATTTCTAATGTTTACCAATACAAATATAAATCCCTTTAAACTACCTTTTCTTTCCTAACATGGTAATCTAATCACTTGTCTTCCTTTTTGATAGCTGTGGAGTTATTTGTTCGAGTAGGGCAGCACGGTAGCATTGTGGATAGCACAAATGCTTCACAGCCCCAGGGTCCCAGGTTCGATTCCGGATTGGGTCACTGTCTGTGCGGAGTCTGCATAACCTCCCCGTGTGTGCGTGGGTTTCCTCTGGGTGCTCCAGTTTCCTCCCACAGTCCAAAGATGTGCAGGTTAGGTGGATTGGCCATGATAAATTGCCCTTAGTGTCCAAAATTGCCCTTAGTGTTGGGTGGGGTTACTGGGTTATGGGGATAGGGTGGAGGTGTTGACCTTGGGTCGGGTGCTCTTTCCAAGAGCCGGTGCAGACTCGATGGGCCGAATGGCCTCCTTCTGCACTTTAAATTGTGTGTGAATAAGATGTTTATTTCTCACAAATTACAGAACAAGTATGAGTGCTTAACCTTTAAAATATCTGAATTGAATGGTTTCTATAATGTGCATTTCAAAGTAACAAGTCATCATATATTTTATGTATGAACCATTCATACAACACATTTGTAATTGTGCTGAAATCCATGATCTTAAGCTGGCGAATTAGCAAAGAAATAAAGGACAGTTGTGACATTAATTAAGTCCAGCTACATTCTGAACACCACTATCTTGAGCTTTGCTTTGAGATTTTCATCAGTACTCCTTTGATCGGGATTTCCTTAGAGGAACTTCAACTGGAATTTAAAGATTTCTTCCACTTTATTTTCTTGGTTTTAAAAATAATGCACCATATGCTCTAATTTAAAATCCTTACCTACAATAGATGTATAATTGTGAACTTTGTAAAAAGTGTTCACATTTACTGCAGAATTCAATCTATTCTTTTTGGTGTAGTTCTAAAACAATGCCAGAAGGAGTCTCCAAACTATCGCGATACTGGGTCCTTTAGAGATGCTTTCACAGTAATATCACAGTTGGCTTCCGTTTCACCTCATGGGTTTATAATAATGTGCCACGTTGCAGTTCAATGAGAACTTGGGGTGACTTTATTTCGAAAAGTTTTTATCTAATTATTCAAGTTGTTCCTTCTTTTCTTCCTGCACAAGACAAAAGGAGCATTTTTGAATTCATAATGAAATTCAGCATGTAACAATGTTAATCACAGCACTTGACTTTAAATTTTCAACATTTCAGCCATGTTTATACTTCGGAGACTTTGTTTAGTGCCTTTTTTGGCTGATTATAATAAAACTCTTGTTGAACATACTGCATTCTATCTAAATTTCCTGTCACATGTACGAGTATTTCTAATCAATTTTGCTCAGTCAGAGGATATGCTCTTTTATGAGGACAGGAACATCACCCCATGTAACACAGAATTCGTAATTCTATTATTGAAGTGTAAGTATGGTGTTTCCTTTAGGCCACAAGGTCTCTTTTGCTGTGCCTCCATGTGGACAATTAGAGACTAGAGACAATAGAGATTATTATTATTAATTTCTTGAGCAGATCATGTGATCAATTAAAGGTCGAAATAGATAAGTCGGAAATTATTTTCCCCCCCTTTTAAATGTGACTTTTGAAACCAGTTAGAAACTTTTATTCCTCAGAAAGTATCTTTGTAAATTAAAAGTGATCGGCATGAAGCACAACATAGTGTTCCAGAAGTTTTATGACGATATAGGGCGGGATCTACCAGTTGTGTTGCTCCCGAAAAGCAGCACAGTGTGGCACAACTTGATTGATAGATGCCAGGAGATCCCACTCCCGGGATCTACCCGCCACAGGCTGCAAGATCTAACGCGATCTTGCGCGACGTCGCAACATGAATCCTGCCCAATGTGAGTGGGATCACTTTCTGGCAAATCTGCATATTAGACTGAGACAGCGAGTCTCACTCCAATATTTGTTCCCGAGATCTAACCAAGGCATGGGATCTAACTCCTTTGCCTTGGAGACCTTGGGTAAGTGGCATTCAGTGCTGGTCTCCACAAATGGGGACCAGATGTAAGCGCACTTGTGGAGTCTCCCAGGAAATTAGAGGCTCTAGGTGAATGCCCTCTGGGCAGGTTGATACCCTGGCACTGCTGGTGCCACCTGGACATGCATGCAGTGCCATGTGGGTGGCATCCTGGCACTTCCAATGTCAATTGACAGCGGCACTTTCAGGTGCCAGGCTGGCGCTGCCAAGGTGCCAAGCTGGCATTTTTTGCGTGGAGGTGATCACGCCACGGCGTGCCCTGCGCTGGTACAGGGAGGCCTGGGGAGCCCTTGTAGTCAGTTGGGTTTTGGGGGTCATGTCGGGCGCTTGAGAGATCAGGTGCCATTTAAAAATGATGTCCTAGGGCGGGATTCTCCGACCCCCCGACGGGTCGGAGGATCGCAGGGTGTCGGCGTGAATCCCCGCCGGCCGCTGAATTCTCCAACCCTCCAAAAGTTGGCGAGGCGTGAGTTGCGCCGCCCGCCTCGGAGAATGGCGGTGACCGGCGCGACTCAATGGGCCCCGGGGCTGCCCGAAGTCTCTGGCGTGGATCACACTAGGTTCCTTACTGGCGGGACCTGGTGGCGTGGGCGGGCTCCGGGGTCCTGGGGGATTGCCCCCACGGTGGCCTGGCCCGCGACCGGGGCCCACTGATCCGTGGGTGGGCCTGTGCCATGGGGGCACTCTTTGACTACACGTCGGCCATGTCAGCCTCCGCGATGGCCGACGCGTAGGTGACCCGTGCGCATGCACGGGGATGATGTCAGCAGCCGCTGACGCACCCACGCATGCGCGGACTCTCGCCGGCAGGCGGAGTCCCTTCGGCCCCGGCTGGCGTGGCGCCAAAGGCCTTCCACGCCAGCCGAAGGGCGCAAACCACTCCAGCACCAGCCTAGCCCCTGAAGGTGCGGAGGATTCTGCACCTTTGGGGCGGGCCAACGCCGGAGTGGTTCAGGCCACTCCGTCCCGCCGGGACCCCCCGCCCTGCTGGGTACGGGAGAATCCCGCCCCTGATCCCTCATTGCACTGAGGAGTTGCGGTGAGTGGAACTAAGTGCTGAAGTCCCCTATCTACCCGCATGGCCGAATACCAGGAAACACCTGGCTAATCTTGCATGCCAGGGGACTTTGTCGCACCCATATTGTTATAAATTAAATATTTCTCAAGAGAATGTAAGAAACGGGGGAATCTAGGGATTAACATGTACACATTTTGAAGATGGTGATAAGTTGAGAAAGCTGCAAAAAACATAGAGGATCCTTGGCTTAATTAATAGAGGCATGAAGTACAAAAGAATGAAAATTATGGGCCAAAATTGTATCTTGCACGAATAGATGTGCAGCCAATCCGAAAGCGCATAAAATAATGCGAGAAGATGTTGGGCACATGTCCTGGCGTCATCGCATATTTGCACAATATTTTGGTTAGCGTGCGTGAGTCAGAAATGCTCCCATCGACAATCAAGAAGCCTATTTAAATTAAATAAACAGTAGTTGACTGGGATTTTAAGTTGCCCATCTGCCATTACAGTTAGCAGGCATCTGATTGGCCAGGTGACGTTTACATTTTGGCTGCAGCCAGCAGCTGTCCCCCTGAGGGGGCATATTGGACGCGCCATCCTGCACCCTACCTTTTCCCAGCTCCTGCCCCCCACCCCCACCCCCCCCCCCCCCCCCCCCCCGCCCCACCCACCCTCCCCAGCTTTTCACAGAGCATGTTTCGTGCTGCATGGCCATTAATTAGTCAGCCAGTGTAACATTGCGTTAACAACGCAATCTCAAGCGGAAGCAGATTTCACAACCTTGTGCTGCCGAACTGCTTCCGATTCCGCACACCAAATCAGAAAGGATTCAAAGGCTTTCGAGAGGCTGCAGAGGAGATGTAACAAAATGGCACCAGGGATGGGGACCTCAGTTGTGGAGATTGGAGAAGTTCACCTTAGAGCAATAGCTAAGAGACGATTCAATAGAGGGCTTCACGTTTCCGAGGAATTTTTTTGACAGAGTAGATTGGGAAAAGCTGGCAAGAGGGTCAGTAATTAAACAGAGTTCGATGGCAAAGAAACCAGAGAGGAATCAAGGAGATTTCCCTTCTTGCTCAGCAGGATGCTGTGATTTGCATTGCATGAAAAGGCGATGGACGTAAATTCAATAGTAAAGGGCAGCACGGTAGCACAGTGGTTAGCACAATTGCTTCACAGCTCCAGGGTCTCAGGTTCGATTCCGGCTTGGGTCACTGTCTGTGCGGAGTCTGCACATCCTCCCCGTGTGTGCGTGGGTTTCCTCCGGGTGCTCCGGTTTCCTCCCACAGTCACAAAGATGTGCAGGTTAGGTGGATTGGCCATGATAAATTGCCCTTAGTGTCCAAAATTGCCCTTAGTGTTGGGTGGGGTTACTGGGTTATGGGGATAGGGTGGAGGTGTTGACCTTGGGTAGGGTGCTCTTTCCAAGAGCCGGTGCAGACTCGATGGGCCGAATGGCCTCCTTCTGCACTGTAAATTCTATGATCTATGAACTTTGAGAAGGGAATTGGATAAATATTTTAAGAAGGAAACATTTTTAGGGCTAGTGATAAAGAGCATGAAAATGGGACAACGAGTTCAGAAACTGGTACATGCATAATGGATCCAGTCACCTCCTTCCGTGCCGAGATCCACTGTCCCTAAATAGCCAGACGGCTTTCTGACACCCAATGCTGGATGTGTAGAAATGTCCTCCATTGAAGCATTGGGAAGGTGGAAGCCATTGTGAGGGTTCTCCAGTCCCAACTGCAACAGGTTCTTTTGGCCCTGTCAAAGTAAATGGACCTTTGGCTAGCTCACTGCATCCAACCGACGCAGGGAAACCTGCAACGGTGGGGCCAGAAAATACCGCCCATTGTCTTTGGTTCCTCCCCCATGCCTGACTTCACTCTTACTCAACTCATTGCTGCTGATTCCCTCATTCATGCTTTTTTCACCTCTCAACTTGACCATTCCATTGCCCATCTGGCCAGCCTCACACGTTCTACACTCTATAACCTGAGGTCACTAAAATGCTGATATCCGTCTCCCAACTCTAAGTCCTGAAATAATTTAAGAGAATACTTCCCAACTCCCCATCCCCTTCCCATGGCACCTACCCTTGCAACACGTGCCTCTTTAACTCCCCCTTCTCAGCATTCAAGGCCACAAAACTCCTTCCATGTTAAACAGTGTTCCACTTGCACCTCCTTCAATTTGATCTTTTCTATTTGCTGCTCCCAATATGGTTTCCTCTGTATTGGAGAGATAAAATGCAGACTGGGACAAAAACAGAGTCCTGTTTTAGGCACGTTTAGCAGGGTGTTTCTCGGTGCTGAATATCCCGCTGTTCAACGGCATTTGCCTTTTTGTTGGCCTCGACGGGGAACGCCCATCAAAAACTGCATTTATATCATTTCCTGCGCTGATGAGCTCAGCTCGCCAGTTCAGGAAGACAATTTGCGGTTAGAGACACCATTTGTTAAGGTCGTCCAAATCTTTTGGTCCCCTTCAGGGGTCGCACAGCGCCCTACGGACCCCTCACTACTGCACCTAACTTACCTCTTACGGGGTCCGCGAGTCCCCCCCTCACCCCATCTCTTATGGACAAGGCAGCCCAGTCCTGACCACTAGCACAGGCAATCTGGAACCCAGGCCAGTTGGTCAACCTGGCAGTGCCAAGGTCCCAGGCTGGCCGCCAATGTACACAGATGCCAGTGGGTGTGCCAGGGTGCCATCCTCCCCAGAAGCTAACCACTCTGTGGATCTCTAAAGACCTCAGAGACCACCCTGTTGCCATTATGCCTGGTCCACATTTGTTGTGTTCAACAAGATCGGTAAATCACACCCTGGGCAACTGCTTTGCGGAACACCATCACTTCCTGTGACCCCAAACTTCCTGTTGCTTGCCATTTTAATTCAGCATCTTCCCTGTCTAGGCCAACAAAGAGCTCCAGTGAAGTCCAACAAAAGCTGGAGGAGCAACATCTCATCTTCCGACTAGGCATCTTACAGGCCTCAGGACTCAACGTACAGTTCAAAGAACTTTACACTGTGAACTTTCTCCTCCATCTTAAACCTTTTTTTAAATATCCCAAGCATTTTATCTCAATGCAAAACCCTCCCTTCTCCCCAATATCGGGCCATCTAGCTCTTGTTCTTAAGTTTGCTTCATCTTTGTTGCAATCTCTCCCAGCTACAGTATAATATCCAACACATTTTCCCTCTCTTTTAGTTCTGACGAAGAGTCAAACGGACTCGAAACATTAACTCTGTTTTCTCTCCCTATGGAAGCTGCCAGACCTGCTGAGTTTTTTCAGAATTCTCTGTTCTTGTTTCAGACTCCAGCATCCTCAGCATTTTCTAATATTATTGTTCATTCTAAGTTCTGTTTGACTGTCAGCCCTGCGTTCGCTGCTCTGCACTGGCTTCTGGTGAAGCAACACTTCAATTTTAAAATTCTCAACCTTGTTTTCCAATTCCTCTGAGACCTTGTTGCTTCCCTATCGCTGTCATCTCCTCCAGCCCTGCAACCCTTCCAGATCTCCTCCTTCAACTCCGACCCCTTGAACATCAATCCTCATTTTAATTGCTACTTTGAATTGGTGGTGTGGCATCAGTTGCTATGTCCATAAACTCTCAAAATCTATCCCTAAACCTCACTATCTCCCTTTCTTTCTTTAGGCACTCCTCAAAACCTCCCTTTTTGCCATCTGCCCTGTGATATCTCCTTATGTGGCTGTGTGTCAAATGCTGTCTGCCAGCACTCCTGTGAAGTGCCTCGGGGTACTTTACTATGCTAAAGATACTACATAAATACAAGTTGTTGTTCTTGTTCCATGAATCAGTGATTTGTATAAGTTGAACGTAGGATTTCCATAAGTTGAACCCTGCAGTCAAATTCTTATGAAGTCTCGGAAAGCAAAAATCCACTTTTAAACACCGTTTCCAGCATTTTTACTTTTGACACCGTGCGCACAGCTTGCAAGTGTTGTCTTTGGAATTTGATACAAGTGTAATAAAGCTCATGATGTTAATTCAGCTGTGTAAACTAGTCTCCAATCACTGAATAATTGATCGGAACTGTAGACAATGTAAACAAAATGGTACAATTATAACATAACACGGAGACATGGGGTGCTGGTCACAAGCACAATTCTTTAAAGGCAGTAAGACAAGTTGATTGAGCAATTTTAAAAAACAAATGGAATCTTTGGCTTTATTTGCTGACGGTATAGAATGCAAAAGCAAGGAAGTCATGCAAAATCTTCAGAGGTTACCAGTACCAATTCTCTTCCCAAACCTCGGCACTGAGGCAGGTCTGGCAGTATCAGAGCTGAAGAAGAGTCATACGGACTCAAATTGTTAACTCTCTTTATCTCTCCACAGATGCTGAGTCTTTCCAACATTTTCTGTTTTTATTTCAGATTTCCAGCATCTGCAGTATTTTCCTTTTATTTTAAGGTTAAGGTGTAGTTTAATAGAGATCGTCCAAATTATGAGTGCTTTTGAACTGTTTTACTAGCTGGAACGTCAGTAATCAGAGGTCTGGGGCGGAGGGGGGGTCGGAGAATCGCCCGGGGCCGGCGTCAATCCCGCCCCCGCCGTGTCCCGAATTCTCCGCCCCCCGCGATCAATTCCCGCATCAATCCCACCCGCGCCGCGCCAGTCGGCGGGCCCCCCGCGGCGATTCTCCGGCCCGCGATGGGCCGAAGTCCTGCCACTGACAGGCCTCTCCTGCCGGCGGGAATCAAAACACCTACCCGACCGGCGGGATTGGCGGTGCGGGCGGGCTCCGGGGTCCTGGGGGGGGGGCACGGGGTGATCTGACCCCGGGGGGTGCCCCCACAGTGGCCTGGCCCACGATAGGGGCCCACCGATCGGCGGGCGGGCCTGTGCCGTGGAGCACTCTTTTACTTCCATCTTCGCCATGGCCTTCACCATGGCGGAGGGGGAAGAGACCTCCTCCCCTGCGCATGCGCCGGTATGACGTCAGCAGCCGCTGACGCTCCGGCGCATGCGCGGATTTATGCCGGCCGGCGAAGTCCTTTCGGCCACGGCTGGCGTGGAGCCAAAGGCCATTTACGCCAGCCGGCGGAGTGGGAACCACTCCGGCACGGGCCTAGCCCCTCAATGTGAGGGCTTGGCCCCTAAACCGCACCTTTGGGGCGGCCCGACGCTGGAGTGGTTCACGCCACTCCATCACACCGGGACCCCCCACCCCGCCGGGTACGGGAGAATCCCGGCCCTGGTGATTGATTAAAAAAAGCCAGGAGGGGGATGTAAATTTTGTGTATCCAGCAAGGTGGTACAATCTGGAATACATGGCTTCATAGAAAAAGAACAGTACAGCACAGAACAGGCCCTTCGGCCCTCGATGTTGTGCCGATCCATGATCACCCTACTCAAACCCATGTATCCACCCTATACCCGTAACCCAACAACGCTCCCCCTTAACCTTACTTTTTAGGACACTACGGGCAATTTAGCATGGCCAATCCACCTAACCCGCACATCTTTGGACTGTGGGAGGAAACCGGAGCACCCGGAGGAAACCCACGCACACACGGGGAGGACGTGCAGACTCCGCACAGACAGTGACCCAGCCGGGAATCGAACCTGGACCCTGGAGCTGTGAAGCATTTATGCTAACCACCATGCTTCGAGTGGAACATTTTGATAAATCCTTAGAAAAATCGTTTGCAGGGCTACAGAGAAAAAGCAGGAGAATGAGTCTACTTGGTAACACTTTCAGAGAGCTTGGATGGGCACAATGGTTTGAACGGCCTCCTTCTGTAAATTATAATTATAGGATTCTGTATTGGTGAGTTAACCAGACGATTTCTGTCACTTATCAGCTGCCTTAACTTGTCTTCAGCCATTGGATAATGAACTGCAGGGCAGCACGGTGGCGCAGTGGGTTAGCCCTGCTGCCTCACGGCACCGAGATCCCAGGTTCAATCCCAGCTCTGGGTCACTGTGTGGACTTTGCACATTCTCCCCGTGTTTGCATGGGTTTCACCCCCACAACCCAAAGATGTGCAGGCTAGGTGGATTGGCCATGCTAAATTTTGCCCCTTAATTGGAAAAAATGAATTGGGTTCTCTAAATTTATATTAAAAAAAACAAATAATGGACTGCAACGAGAGGCAATCTGAACAAAATGGTACAATTATAAAAGAGAGACCTAAGTGGTTCATAACAACAAATCTTCAAAGGTGATATGAGAATTTGATATGAGAAGCTGTTGTAAAAGGGATTATTGGCGTTATGGATAAGACCATTTTTTGTTACGAGAGTCAGGAAAACTTGCGACTGCAAATCCGACTCGGGAGAATGTATCCCAGATATTCAGATTTCTTTTCCGGGCAGGGCAGTTGGGGGTGGCAGTGGAGTGGTGGGTGTTAGCACGAGTCAGGTCCACCGCCTTTGGAAACAGTGTGGAGTCAACCATAGGGGCTGCCAGATGCGGAAGCGTGGGCCCACGCCGATGCTCCGGGACTTGGTCCCAGCTATGAAAAATATGATAAAACCCAAAGCAGCCCTTAGCCCCAACCCCCACCCCCCCCCCCCCCCAACACACTCCCCATATTGGATCAATGCCAATTCATGCCATCTCATGCCTTCCCCCCCCCCCCCCCCCCCCCCCCCCTCCTCATGTCCCCTCATATCGTCCATGCCAAATCATGCCTTACTTGGCTTGGTGTCAATTTTTGTTTTACGATGCTCCTGAGAAGCACCTTGTGATGTTTTACCACACTGAAAGGCACTCTATAAATATAAGTTATTGTTATTGTTACATCCACCTCCTGACAACTTTTTCTGAGGCATCCAAAAACGAAATCAGAGCCTGATTTACATTTTTAGAGAGAATGCTGCTGGATATAGATAGGTGTCCTTACCACATGAAATTTCAAATATTCAGTTGGTGCATTGTGGCAGGGTGCCAGTGGGTAAGGCCTCCTTTCCATACTGACTACACCTGCCTGGTTTTCACTGAGTGAGGGATGGGGGTGTTAAAGTTCACCCCACAAAGTTTGTGGAGAAAAGAGAAGGTGACCATTTGGTATGAATTATTACCCCGATGCAGGGCAAAAGATAAATTAAGAATATAAAAATGAAAGTGGAAAGAGGGCATAGCAGCATAAAAATCTGTGGACCAAACACCTTTTCCAAGTCTACAACAGCAAAAGAATAGAAGGAAGTTAAAATCTAAAAAGTCTATAAGGGCTTGAAGATGAACAAGAGATAGTTAATGTGTTAAATCACAATTCAATTGAGGAAGTTATGTCAGGAGATTGTCAAAAATATGCCCTCTAATATGTGTGCTTCAGCAGATTTATCCAGGTGAAAGATTAATAGAAGGGGCAAACAACAATATATTCCCGAGGATGGATAACTATCCGCCAAGATTTTCCCATTGCTGGAATCAAACATTTTCATGACCATGCTTAAACAATGCCAAACAGCAAAAAAAAAGAAAGTTGGTTGCTTTAACCAAATAAGTTAACTTCAAATGTTGAGAGGACAGAGAACTGTTGTACAGTGTATTGGTGGGGCTCCACTGGAAAACTACAGATAGCTCTGGTTACTGTGATGTGAGGGGGCCATGCACACTCCAGAAACAGTGTGAACGAGATAAGAGAATCGCAAGCTGCTAAAATCTCCCCATTGGGAATCTAATTTTTTCTTGTTATTCCAGGGATTTCAACTCTATGCGATTCTATTTTGACATCCGTATATCAATCTATGTATGAAGAAGAGTTCCTTGATACAAATATGCCTTTTAGGATTTGAGTAGGGTGAGATAATTTTCAGGATTTACCATGACATTTACTATCCTGCATACCTCTGTACTATAACTCAAATCTGAAAGCTTAGCTTCCTTTAGTTGTGAAAGCAGATAGTAAGCTCGTGAGTCTTCGCTTCAATGCTTGAATTTCTACTTGTGTCTCAATGACCAGGACTGAACTCAGTCTTAGTTTGAACATCATTTTCACTGCTTTTTAGTCTCCTGTTTCTTAGCATTCTATTTGTTTTGCTGTTTGTTTCTCTGCATAGGCTAGGCAAGTTTTGCATCAAGATTGTTCCATCCTGAGCTATTTTAGCACCATTGATGGAGCATGTGTTTTTCTTTCCAAGATGCAGTGCCTTGCCCTGGTCTGCATTAACTTGCATCTGCAGCTCCTCTAGCCACTTATAGGTTTATCCAACTTTCTCGTTTCTAAGCTCTTACAGCTAGGGAAGTCTATGAAGAACAAAACAAACAAGGAGTCTTCTGCTTTGAAATGTGATGTCTCATAAGAGATGTAACAAAGTTGGTACTGTCATAAATGCTGGAACAATAGGACAAAAGGGCACTGGACAGAGTTTGTGAAAGGCTAAGTTGATACAGATGTCAGGAAGCGTTCCCATATTGGGAGAGTGTGATCAGCAGCTGCAATGGGTTGCCAGCAAGGTTTTTTGAGGCCAACACATTGAAGTTATTTAACATACAGATGCTGTAACAGGAAGCTGGTCCAGTTAGTATTCTCAAAGGATGAGAACAGAAGTTTACCTTGCAATTTTGAGATTTGAACGATCAACAGCTCATTTTCACCCCTCAGTTTCATTGGTAACAGTGAACTAAATATTGCCCATCAATGTTTACTTTGCCCTCAACACTCATATCACATTTCAATGTTTTCTTCATGAATGATCAGGTTCTAGTACATTTGTGGATGACAGAGCTCTAGCTTCACTTCAGTTAGCATCGTAAGAAGGCAGGGGTAGAAATGTGGAGGAAAATTTTGAAAGATAAAAAGCCTTGATGTTAATTTGTAAGTGATGTGGAGTGGGGAGGGGGTGAAAGCAATTTTAACTCCCACAATTAATTTCCACTAAGCTGATGGGCCACCTTGTCGAAATCAAGAAGGCTGCCAACAGAATGCACATACTTTGTGCTGAGACTCCCAAGTCCTGTTTAAAGCAAAGATACAACTTTTAGAGCAAGATTCCATTGCTTGTTTGGATTTTTCCATGACCAACTGGAGATATGTGTTACGCACAAATGAGTCAAGGGGCTGTTCTTGGGGTTTTTGATGTCGCCCTTTGGAGGATGAGAGAAAAAGCAGGCAGCATACCCATGGCCAATATGAAGCAGGCCTGGTTAGAGAGTCACAAGACAAGACTGCAGCACCGCTATCTCTTACTTCCAACAAGCTCACTTTACTTTCCTGTCTTCACGCTGCACACAGGCACCAGTCTCTTCTCACATACTATTACTGATGTAACCAACAATTCCTCCCTGCACTACTTCCATAGTTCATATTCTGCTCACTTGCCTTCACATTGACCACCTCCCCATCCAGATTCCAACTTGCTTCTTCGCCACCTCCCAATATGTGCACCATGCGCACAAGCTTTATGTATTTTCACTTATCGTTACAACAGTGCATGAAACAAAGAAGACACCCAAAACTGTGGAAATGATTCACCAACTTCATCACTCTCACCCAAGTAAAGCAAGAGGCCCTGAGAATCAATGATCATTATAGCAGCTTCTGAGTTTGCATTGTCAATATGGCATTAATATTGAAATGTTATAAATGTCGGAATGTGATATAATGCAGGCTTGAAGTAATTCTGAAAGATGCAAGAAAGACTGGTATATGATAAGGCTTTGTCAAAGTTTGCAGGGCAGAGGTGAGAGGAATTGAGTAGAATTAGCTGATCCTTCACATCCCTTGATGCAAGGTGGTGAATTGGCCCTCTTTATTCCCCTTCCTTAACTTTTCCCTGGTCTTTGTCATTGTATAAGGTACTATTCTTGCTGCCATGCCTCCTCCACATTCTGGTCTCTTTGTGTGATAAGGTTGGGTAGAACAGCACACCACTGAAAGGTAGAGACTTTTCATGGGGCAAATTGCAGAGAACCTCTAGATCAACCAATGAACATGAACCCCTGTTTCAGTGTTCCAGTGATATGCTCAATAACTATTCTGATGCCCCCCTGTGTTGTTTAGGCAAGGTGGGGCTGTAGAGGGGTGTTATTAGCCATATCTGTATGGTATATGTTTTGCCACGGAGCTGCCATATTGTCACGTTCCTGGCAGAGTCAAATCTTATGGGGTTGAAGGAGGATAAATGTGATAGGATAAGTATCTGGTACCTGGCATAAACTTGCATGATCCTGTTCCCCTGATCAGACCTAGACATTAACTTAGGAATACCCTTTCCATTATCATAGACTGCCACCTGGGGTTCTGCTGCATGTGTTTGATCATTGGCACACAACTCTGAGGAGAATATAACAACTGTTGTATACCTTTCCTGAATACCTTTATGTTGCCAATTAAGTTAATTGGGGAAGACAACATACAGGTCAGTCCTGACTAACAAGGCATCAGTGGCCTCTTTAGTGCATTTCTGTGCTGTAGATTTGGAGTTGTGGCTGATGTCTCCTGTAGCAGACTGGACAGAGCCAGTGGTTTGGCGACTCTGACTGTCACTGGCAAAGGATGGTATCCCTTTACCAGCAGGCAGGAGGTCCTGCAGCAGGATGCTTCATTGATCTGTGATAATCTGCCCAGATACTGGTAGCCTCCTGCTACACTGCTCTTCAGACAGTTAAAGAAAGTCACTCTTGGCCAAAATACAGCTGTACTGAGTATGGTCTTTCATGAGGAAATCCCCTCCATTTGCTATCTTCACATTGGCTCACCAGTTGTTGCCATTGGGCAGTAAGACTGCTGCTGCTGCTCTGTTGCCTCCAATTGTTCCCTGACTCAAATGAAACAAAGAATATATATTTTTTAATTAATTCATGGGATGTGGACATCACTGGCTGGGTCATCATTTATTGCCCATCCCTAATTGCTATTGAACTGAGTGCTGGGCTATTGCAGAGGGCAGGTAAGAGTCAACCACATTGCTGTGGATCTGGAGTCACATGGAGGCCTGACCAGGTAAGGATGGCAGATTTCCCTCCCTAAAGGACATTAGTGAACCAGATGGGTTTTTACAACAATATTTTCATGGTCATCATTGGACTTTAATTCCAGATTTTTACTAAATTCAAACTTCACCATCTGCCGTGGTGGGATTTGAACCCAGGTGCCCAGAGTATTACCCTGGGTCTCTGGATTACTAGTCCAATGGCAATACCACTACGCCCCCCCCCCCATTTACAGAGGGTGATAAAGTGATACAAAGCATGCTGATGTTAGCTGCGAGGGTATCCCAACTTGGAACACTGGTTCATGGGAGTGTATAGTTTTGTTTCTGGAATGGTGTGAGGAGACAAGTGAAACCCCAGTGAGAATAAACAGCCGAGTCATCATGTAACAATTATTAAAGACGATTTATTAAAGCAAAGGAAAGATAAATATTCATGAACAGGATTACTCTGTGACGGGGCTTTTCACAGTAACTTAATTGAAGCCTACTTGTGACAATAAGCGATTATTATTATTATGAATTACTAAACACACGCACAGTTTATGTAGAACATAGCACCTGTTCCAAAATATATCTACAATCCCTGAACTCCTTAAGAGTCACCTGTTTCCCCAAACAACATCCAAATTAAATAAATCTAGAAGTTAAAACCACCTTATAATTACCACAAAATACAGGGATGGTAATAAAGTCCTGAAAATGTCTTGTTCTGGTCCAGCGAATATACTTAAACTGCCTTTATGAAGGTTTTCTGCACTGTGCTCAGTGGCTGTTAGCTGGAAACTGGCTTTTCTATTTCTGTATGCGAGGTGTTAACTGGCCTGCTTTGCCTCTGAAGGTATGGCCGATTATACCTTTGCTCCACTTTGATTGCGCCTTCTGCACATTTGGCTGTCTACTCCTATTAAATTCCTTGACTCCAGATATTATCATATGTATACCTATTGATCTTCCCAATCATCGAGGTAAACTGTTTCAACTCATAATCTATTGACATCTGGGCCGGGATTCTCCCCTACCCGGTGGGGCGGGGGGTCCCGGCGTGATGGAGTGGTGTGAACCACTCCGGCGTTGGGCCACCTCAAAGGTGCAGAAGTCTCCGCAACTTTAGGGGCCAAGCCCTAACATTAAGGGGCTATGCCCGCGCCACAGTGGTTGGCGCTACACCAGCTGGCGGGAATGGCCTTTGGCGTCACGCCAGCCGGGGCCGAAGGGACTTTGGTGGCCGGCGGAAGTCCGCGCATGCGCCGGAGCGTCAGCGGCTGCTGATGTAATCCCCGCGCATGTGCAGGGGAGGGGGGCACTTCCGCCTCCGCCATGGTGAAGACTATGGCGAAGCCGGAAGGAAAAGAGTGCCCCCACGGCACAGACCCGCCCGCCAATTGGTGGGCCCCGATCGCGGGCCAGGCCACCGTGGGGGCACCCTCCGGCGCCAGACCCCCCCCCCCAGGGCCCCGGAGCCCACCCGCCTGGTCCCGCCGGTAAGGTAGGTGGTTTGATCCACGCCGACGGGAGAGTCATGACAGCGGCGGGACTTTGACCCATCGCGGGCCAGAGAATCGGGGGGGGGGGGGTGGGCGCCGGCTGGCGCGGCGCGATTCCCACCCCCGCCGAATCTCCAGTGCCGGAGACTTCGGGACACGGCGGGGACGGGATTGACGCCGGCCCCCGGCGATTCTCTGACCCGGCGGGGAGTCGGAGAATCCCGCCCTAGATTTTTATCTAAACTGCCTTCTAATCTTGTTATTGGGAGAGATGTATAGAACATAGAACAGTACAGCACAGAACAGGCCCTTCGGCCCTCGATGTTGTGCCGAGCAAAGATCACTCTACTCAAACCCACGTATCCACCCTATACCCGTAACCCAACAACCCCCCCCCCCCCCCAACCTTACTTTTAAGCACACTACGGGTAATTTAGCATGGCCAATCCACCTAACCCGCACATCTTTGGACTGTGGGAGGAAACCGGAGCACCCGGAGGAAACCCACGCACACACGGGGAGGACGTGCAGGCTCCGCACAGACAGTGACCCAGCCGGGAACCGAAACTGGGACCCTGGAGCTGTGAAGCATTTATGCTAACCACCATGCTACCGTGCTGCCTTATCTCATCTGTTTTTTTGAATACTGGCTACTTCTATCTCTAGGCAGATTTCTGCCTGTTGCTGAGCAGGTCATATCCTATTATATTTAATTAAATTCAATTTACTGCAGTTGCTGATTAAAGTTAATTAAAACAAGTGTGAAAGAAGCAAACTGCAATACTGGAAACACCAAACCAGAGAAAAAATGATTATGTGATCCACTGTCTGTCCCAGGCACTTTCAGTGGCTGTTGGATGCCAGCCCCAGACAGTTTTATTAACGGGTCAGGTAGATGGGACTTTCTCCAGCTCCACCCTGCCAGCGTTACCGTGTGGGTCATACCTCTACTTTGTTTGCACCAAGTGCTGCACAATGTGGCGAAAAAAGCTGACTGCGTAACTGCACGTCAGTTTTCTCGCTCAACCAGCAGTCGGTGCAAAAATTAGAAAATTACGCCTCAAGGCTTTGTGTTGTGGATGAACGTGAATGGACAGGTTTTGCTGTCAAAGTAACAGTGAGATTAATGGCGCTCACCTTGCTGCAGGGCCTCCTGCCAGCCCTAGGGTATATTATAGCCCACTATATTTTAATATCCATTTACGGGATGTGAGCATCACTGGTTAGGCCAGCATTTATTGCCCATCTCTAGTTGTCCCTCAGAAGGCAGTAGTGAGTTGCCTTCTTGAACCGCTGCAGTCCCAAGGTGTAGGTACACCCACTGTGCTGTTAGGAGGGAGTTCCAGAATTTTGCCCCAGTGACAGTGAAGGAGCTGCGATATATTTCCAAGTCAGGGTGGTGAGTGACTTGGAAAGGAATCTCCAGGTGGTGTGGTCCCCAGGTATCTGCTCTTGTCCTTCTTGAAGGTAGTGGTCATGGGTGTAGAAGGTAATGTCTAAGGAACCTTGGTGAGTTATTGTAGTGCATCTTATAGATGGTACACACGGCTGCTGCTATCTCAAAGCAGATTCCTACCTGTTCGTCAGTGGCTGAGGCATTGAATGTTTGTGCAAGGGGTGTAATCAAGTGCGTTGCTTTGTCCTGGATGGTGTCGAGCTTCTTGAGTGTTGTTGGAGCTGCACTGATCCAGGCAAGTGGAGAGTACTCCATTACTTTCCTGACATGTGCCTTGTAGATGGTGGACAGGCTTTGGGAGGGTCAGGAGGTGAGTTACTCGACGCAAGATTCCTAGCCTTTGACCTGCACTGGTAGCCACAGTATTAATATGATTAGTCCTGTTCAGTTTCTGATCAATGGTAACCCTAGGATGAAATGAAATGAACTGAAATGGAATGAAATAAAAATCGCTTATTGTCACGAGTGGGTTTCAATTAAGTTACTGTGAAAAGCCCCTAGTTGCCACATTCCGGCACCTGTCCAGGGAGGCTGGTATGGGAATCGAACCGTGCTGCTGGCCTGCTTGGTCTGCTTTAAAAGCCAGCGATTAGCCCTGTGAGCTAAACCAGCCCCAGATGTCAACTAGATGTTGATTGTGTGGGATTTAGTGATGGTTAAATCCTGTCTTGTAGGAGATGGTCATTGTCTTGAACTTGTGTGGCACGAATATAGCTTGCCACTTGTCAGCCTAAGCCTGGATATTGTCCAGGTCTTGCTGCATTTGAACATGAACTGCTTCATTACCGGATGAGTCGTGAATGGTGCTGAACATTGTGTAGTCATCCTCAAACATCCCCATTTCTGACCTTATGATGGAAGGGAGGTGATTGATAAAGCAGCTAAAGATGGTTGGGCCCAGGGCACTACCCTGAGGAATGTCTGCAGTGATGTCCTGGATTCCTCCACAGAAAACAGGTGAGGAACCCCTCCGTAAATCTAGTAAGAAGTCTTACATCACCAGGTTAAAGTCCAACATGTTTGTTTCAAACACAAGCTTTCGGCGCACTGCTCCTTCCTCAGGTGAATGAAGAGGTATGTTCCAGAAACATATATATAGACAAATTCAAAGATGCCAGACAATGCTTAGAATGCGAGCATTTTCAGGTAATTCAGTCTTTACAGATCCAGAGATAGGGGTAACCCCAGGTTAAAGAGGTGTAAATTGTCTCAAGCCAGGACAGTTGGTAGGATTTTGCAAGCCCAGGCCAGATGGTGGGGGGTGAATGTAATGCGACATGAATCCCAGGTCCTGGTTGAGGCAGCACTCGTGTGCGGAACTTGGCTAGAAGTTTCTGCTCGGCGATTCTGCGTTGTCGCGCATCCTGAAGGCCGTCTTGGAGAAGGCTTACCTGGAGATCAGAGGCTGAATGCCCTTGATTGCTGAAGCGTTCCCCAACTGGAAGGGAACATTCCTGTCCGGTGATTGTCGCACGATGTCCGTTCATCCGTTGTCGCAGCGTCTGTATGGTCTCGCCAATGTACCACGCTTCAGGACATCCTTTCCTGCAGCGTATGAGGTAGACAACGTTGGCCGAGTTGCACGAGTATGTACCGCGTACTTGGTGGTGGTGTTCTCACGTTTAATGGTGGTATCCATGTCGATGATCTGGCACATCTTGCAGAGATTACCATAGCAGGGTTGTGTGGTGTCGTGGCGCTGTTCTGGAGGCTGGGTAGTTTGCTGCAAACAATGGTTTGTTTGAGGTTGCGCGGTTGTGTGAAGGCAAGTAGTGGGGGTCTGGGGATGACCTTGGAAAGATGTTCATCTTAATCGATGACGTGTTGAAGGCTGTGAAGAAGATGTCATAGTTTCCCCACCCCGGGAAAGTAGTGGACGACGAAGGGTACTCTGGTGGTTGTGTCCCATGTTTGTCTTCTGAGAGGTCAGTGCGGTTTTTTGCTGTGGCGCGTTGGAACTGTCGATCGATGAGTCGAGCGCCATATCCCGTTCGTACGAGGGCATCTTTCAGCGTCTGTAGGTGTCTGTTAAGCTCCTCCTCGTCTGAGCAAATCCTGTGTATACGGAGGGCTTGTCCATAGGGGATGGCTTCTTTAATGTGTTTGGGGTGGAAGCTGGAGAAGTGGAGCATTGTGAGGTTATCCGTGGGCTTGCGATAAAGCGAAGTGCTGAGGTGACCGTCCTTGATGGAGATGAGTGTGTCCAAGAATGTAACTGATTTTGGAGAGTAGTCCACGGTGAGTCTGATGGTGGGATGGAACTTATTGATGTCATCGTGTAGTCGTTTCAGTGATTCTTCGCCGTGGGTCCAAAGGAAAAATATGTCATCGATGTATCTGGTGTATAACATCGGTTGAAGGTCCTGTGATGTGAGGAGGTCTTGTTCAAACTTGTGCATGAAGATGTTGGCATATTGAGGTGCGAATTTGGTCCCCATGGCTGTTCCGTGCGTCTGGATGAAGAATTTGTTGTCGAAGGTGAGGACGTTGTGATCCGGAATGAAGCGGATGAGTTGCAGAATTGTGTCTGGAGATTGGCAGTTGTAGGTGTTGAGTACTGAGGGGCAATGCCGTCATCATGGGGGATGTTGGTGTCGAGTGCCGAGACGTCCATTGTGACGAGGAATGTTCGTGGTTCAACTGGTCCATGGGTGCTAAGTTTCTGTAGGAAGTCCGTCGTGTCACGACAGAAGCTGGGTCCTTGTACGATGGATTTCAAGATGCCCTCGATGTAGCCAGAGAGGTTCTCACATAAGAACATAAGAACATAAGAACTAGGAGCAGGAGTAGGCCATCTGGCCCCTCGAGCCTGCTCCGCCATTCAATTAGATCATGGCTGATCTTTTGTGGACTCAGCTCCACTTTCCGGCCCGAACACCATAACCCTTAATCCCTTTATTCTTCAAAAAACTATCTATCTTTACCTTAAAAACATGTAATGAAGGAGCCTCAACTGCTTCACTGGGCAAGGAATTCCATAGATTCACAACCCTTTGGGTGAAGAAGTCCCTCCTAAACTCAGTCCTAAATCTACTTCCCCTTATTTTGAGGCTATGCCCCCTAGTTCTGCTGTCACCCGCCAGTGGAAACAACCTTCCCGCATCTATCCTATCTATTCCCTTCATAATTTTAAATGTTTCTATAAGATCCCCCCTCATCCTTCTAAATTCCAACGAGTACAGTCCCAGTCTACTCAACCTCTCCTCATAATCCAACCCCTTCAGCTCTGGGATTAACCTAGTGAATCTCCTCTGCACACCCTCCAGCGCCAGTACGTCCTTTCTCAAGTAAGGAGACCAAAACTGAACACAATACTCCAGGTGTGGCCGCACTAACACCTTATACAATTGCAACATAACCTCCCTAGTCTTAAACTCCATCCCTCTAGCAATGAAGGACAAAATTCCATTTGCCTTCTTAATCACCTGTTGCACTTGTAAACCAACCTTCTGTGACTCATGCACTAGCACACCCAAGTCTCTCTGAACAGCGGCATGCTTTAATATTTTATCATTTAAATAATAATCCCGTTTGCTGTTATTCCTACCAAAATGGATAACCTCACATTTGTCAACATTGTATTCCATCTGCCAGACCCGAGCCCATTCACTTAACCTATCCAAATCCCTCTGCAGACTTCCAGTATCCTCTGCACTTTTCGCTTTACCACTCATCTTAGTGTCATCTGCAAACTTGGACACATTGCCCTTGGTCCCCAACTCCAAATCATCAATGTAAATTGTGAACAATTGTGGGCCCAACACGGATCCCTGAGGGACACCACTAGCTACTGATTGCCAACCAGAGAAACACCCATTTATCCCAACTCTTTGCTTTCTATTAATTAACCAATCCTCTATCCATGCTACTACTTTACCCTTAATGCCATGCATCTTTATCTTATGCAGCAACCTTTTGTGTGGCACCTTGTCAAAGGCTTTCTGGAAATCCAGATATACCACATCCATCGGCTCCCCGTTATCTACTGCACTGGTAATGTCCTCAAAAAATTCCACTAAATTAGTTAGGCATGACCTGCCTTTAACGAACCCATGCTGCGTCTGCCCAATGGGACAATTTCTATCCAGATGCCTCGCAATTTCTTCCTTGATGATAGATTCCAGCATCTTCCCTATTACCGAAGTTAAACTCACTGGCCTATAATTTCCTGCTTTCTTCCTACCTCCTTTTTTAAACAGTGGCGTCACGTTTGCTAATTTCCAATCCACCGGGACCACCCCAGAGTCTAGTGAATTTTGGTAAATTATCACTAGTGCATCTGCAATTTCCCTAGCCATCTCTTTTAGCACTCTGGGATGCATTCCATCAGGGCCAGGGGACTTGTCTACCTTTAGCCCCATTAGCTTGCCCATCACTCCCTCCTTAGTGATAACAATCCTCTCAAGGTCCCCACCTGTCATAGCCTCATTTCTATCAGTCGCTGGCATGTTATTTGTGTCTTCCACTGTGAAGACCGACCCAAAAAACCTGTTCAGTTCCTCAGCCATTTCCTCATTTCCCATTATTAAAACTCCCTTCTCATCCTCTAAAGGACCAATATTTACCTTAGCCACTCTTTTTTGTCTTATATATTTGTAAAAACTTTTACTGTCTGTTTTTATATTCTGAGCAAGTTTACTCTCATACTCTATCTTACTCTTCTTTATAGCTTTTTTAGTAGCTTTCTGTTGCCCCCTAAAGATTTCCCAGTCCTCTAATCTCCCAGCAATCTTTGCCACTTTATATGCTTTTTCCTTCAATTTGATACTCTCCCTTATTTCCTTAGATATCCACGGTTGATTTTCCCTCTTTCTACCGTCCTTCCTTTTTGTTGGTATAAACCTTTGCTGAGCACTGTGAAAAATCGCTTGGAAGGTTCTCCACTGTTCCTCAACTGTTCCACCATAAAGTCTTAGCTCCCAGTCTACCTTAGCTAGTTCTTCTCTCATCCCCTTGTAATCTCCTTTGTTTAAACACAAAACATTAGTATTTGATTTTACTTTCTCACCCTCCATCTGTATTTTAAATTCCACCATATTGTGATCGCTCCTTCCAAGAGGATCCCTAACTATGAGATCATGAATCAACCCTGTCTCATTACACAGGACAAGATCTAGGACCGCTTGTTCCCTCGTAGGTTCCATTACATACTGTTCTAGGAAACTATCGCGGATACATTCTATAAACTCCTCCTCAAGGTTGCCTTGACCGACCTGGTTAAACCAATGGACATGTAGATTAAAATCCCCCATGATAACTGCTGTACCATTTCTACATGCATCAGTTATTTCTTTGTTTATTGCCTGCCCCACCATCTCGTTACTATTTGGTGGCCGATAGACTACTCCCATCAGTGACTTTTTCGCCTTACTATTCCTGATTTCCACCCAAATGGATTCAACCTTATCCTCCATAGCACCGATGTCATCCCTTACTATTGCCCGGATGTCATCCTTAAATAACAGAGCAACACCAATTCCCTTACCATCCACTCTATCCTTCCGAATAGTTTGATACCCTCGGATATTTAACTCCCAGTCGTGACCATCCTTTAACCATGTTTCAGTAATGGCCACTAAATCATAGTCATTTACGATGATTTGTGCCACCAACTCATTTACTTTATTCCGAATACTACGAGCATTCAGGTAAAGTACACTTATGTTGGTTTTTTTACCTCTGTTTTGAATCTTAACATCTCCAGTTTTATTCCTTTTGTTATTACTGGGCCTATTCACTGTGCTCCCCTCAGTCACTGTACCTTGTACTGTCGCCCTTATGGATTTCTGACTATGTCTTCTCTGCCTTGCACTTTTCCCCTTACTTCCTTTTGCTTCTGTCCCTGTTTTACTACCTTCCAACTTCCTGCATCGGTTCCCATCCCCCTGACACATTAGTTTAAACCCTCCCCAACAGCTCTAGAAAACACCCCCCCTAGGACATCGGTTCCAGTCCTGCCCAAGTGCAGACCGTCCAGTTTGTACTGGTCCCACCTCCCCCAGAACCGGTCCCAATGCCCCAGGAATTTGAATCCCTCCCTCTTGCACCATCTCTCGAGCCACGCATTCATCCTATCTATCCTGACATTCCTACTCTGACCAGCTCGTGGCACTGGTAGCAATCCTGAGATTACTACCTTTGAGGTCCTACTTTTTAGTTTAACTCCTAACTCCCTGAATTCCGCTTGTAGGACCTCATCCCGTTTTTTACCTATATCGTTGGTGCCTATGTGCACCACGACAGCTGGCTGTTCACCCTCCTCCCCCCCAGAATGTCCTGCAGCCGCTCCGAGACATCCTTGACCCTTGCACCAGGGAGGCAACATACCATCCTGGAGTCTCGATTGCGTCCACAGAACCGCCTGTCTATTCCCCTTACGATCGAGTCCCCTATCACTATAGCCCTGCCATTTTTCTTCCTGCCCTGCTGTGCAGCAGAGCCAGCCACGGTGCCATGAACCTGGCTGCTGCTGCCTTCCCCTGGTGAGCCATCTTCCTCAACAGTATCCAAAGCGGTATATCTGTTTTGCAGGGAGATGACCGCAGGGGACACCTGCACTGCCTTCCTACTCTTGCTCTTTCTTTTGGTCACCCATTTTCTATCTCCCTCAGTAACCTTCACCTGCGGTGTGACCAACTCGCTAAACGTGCTATCCACGACCTCCTCAGCATCGCGGATGCTCCAAAGTGAGTCCATCCGCAGCTCCAGAGCCGTCAAGCGGTCTAACAAGAGCTGCAACTGAACACACTTCTTGCACGTGAAGGAGCCAGGGACAGTGGACGTGTCCCTGAGCTCCCACATCGCACACGAGGAGCATGACACGGGTCTGGGATCTCCTGCCATGTCTTAAACCCTTGGTAAACTTCAACAACTACAATTTTAAAATAAAATAAATAAATTAGACAATGAAAAGAAAAAGAGAGACTACTTACCAGTCACTTACCAGGGTTAAAGAGCACCTCCTCACACTCTGCACCGAATTACCTCACTGCACCAAATTACCAAGTTTCAATCCTCCACTCTGTATGAGTTTCACTCCGGATGAGTCTCCTGGAAAGTGCTCGCTTACTGTGTGCGCAGTCTCTCTGTCTTTTATACAGACCTCAGCTAACCGATGACTCAAAAAAATACCTTAACTTCAAAGAGAAGAATACAATGTGCCCCTAAACAGGCCTCAACAGGCCTCAGGTGATTGCCAGATAACTGCCTCTCAGCAATTAGGGTGGGGGCAGCTTCAACCAATCAGACACTAAGCTCCACACTGCACTTTTAACTGAAAAACAGCAGAATTAGATTTTCCACTTACCTTTGCTGATTTACCTCACTGCACCAAATTACCAAGTTTCAATCCTCCACTCTGTATGAGTCTCACTCCGGATGAGTCTCCTGGAAAGTGCTCGCATAGGGTCCCATTGCCTCAAACGATAGGACGCCCTGGTGCGTTGGCCTTGTATATTTGCGGGAGGCAGTAGAGATCCCCAATGCATGGGATGAGAGCACGTAGTGTGCTCTGAAGGTCTGGATCCAAGGTCTTGATCAGTCTGTTGAGTTGGCGGATGTGTTCCTTGGTTGGATCTGCGGGTAACTGTCTGTAGTGTTCCTGGTTGTTGAGTTGTCGGTATACTTCTTTGCAGTAGTCCGTTCTGTTCAGTATGACGGTGGCCCCTCCTTTGTCTGCTGGTTTGATGACGATGTTGCGGTTGGTCTTGAGAGCGCGGATGGTATTGCGTTGTGCTTGAGTGACGTTCGGGGCTGTCTTGTGAATGCGACTGATGAATCTGGCATTGACACGACTCCTGACGGGTTGAGCATACATGTCGAGTCCAGGGAAGCGGCCTTCCGGAGGAGTCCAATTCGACTCTTTCCTCTTCGGTTGCCGTACAGCAGATCTCTCGGTCTGCTGTTCCGGTTCATTGGTGGTCTCCTTGGGTTCGCTGTCAGCCTCTTGGGGTCTCTGGAAGAATTCCCAGAGCCTCATTCGCCTGATGAATTCCTCCGTGTCTGCCACGAGACTGATGGGGTCCATTTTGGTGGTGGTGTAGAAACTGAGCCCTCTGCTGAGGACTTTGATTTTGTCTGGTTGAAGGGTGTAGTCCGACATGTTGACAATAGATTTCCCTGTATTGTTCTCTACTGTGGTACTGGGGGAGGCTTGGTTGCTGGTGGTGGTTATGCTGAGTTTCTCAAGCTTCCTGTTCTTGGTGTGCATATAGGTGGCATAGTATCACTGTCTCATCTGTTTGGTGATGTTCCGCAGCTGGTCTGCTGCGTCCTGAGTGCAAGTTGAGAATATGGCCTCTATCTTGGTTTCCAGGTTGCATCGTCTGCTGTAGAGCTGCATTCTCAGCATTGTCTGGCATCTTTGAATTTGTCTATATATATATGTTTCTGGAACATACCACTTCATTCACCTGAGGAAGGAGCAGTGCTCCGAAAGCTAGTGTTTGAAACAAACCTGTTGGACTTTAACCTGGTGTTTTAAGACTTCTTATTGTGCTCACCACAGTCCAACGCCGGCATCTCCACATCTCTGTAAATCTAGGAACTGGTTTCCTCGCTACCATCCCCTGGCTTGAATGACTGTAAGTATTGTGAAGCCTTTGAAATGGAGCAAGCCTTTCATTGAAGTGCTCAAATGGCCCTTGGAACAGGTGAATCAGACGCTTCACGCCTCAGGCACAATGTTTTTCACGTTAATTACACCATTTTTCTCGCCAAATATGACACTTTGTAATTTTTCAAAACATTCTGCCCTATTGTTGACTGGGCTAATTGTGAAACCTTGATTGTCGAAGGAGTTGGAGATATTGTTTTTTTTACTTCCTGTGAATATTTATAGAGGACTTGGTGATTGGTGGACTTGTGATGTGAATTTATTTTGTAGAAACACAGCAGCAGGAATAAGCCATTTAATCTCTTGAGCCTGCCCGACCATTCACATTTGACTGTGTATGTGGAGTGGCCAAGGTTGTTGCCAGTTTTACCCAGTTATAAAGGTGAGCGCTGACAGTCGAGCCATCACTAGTACAGAATAATCTGGCCCTTTGTGTTTTATACTAATATAAATACATCTGTTCTGTGCTCAAAAACTGTCCCTCCTATGGTTTACACACGCAATTTACAGTGCAGAAGGAGGCCATTCAGCCCATCGAGTCTGCACCGGCTCCTGGAAAGAGCACCCTACCCAAGGTCAACACCTCCACCCTATCCCCATAACCCAGTAACCCCACCCAACACTAAGGGCAATTTTGGACACTAAGGGCAATTTATCATGGCCAATCCACCTAACCTGCACATCTTTGGACTTTAGTTGTACTTCTTGTAGAATATGTCCAGTGTTATTTTTTAAATTTACTCTTCGTTCAAAGCAATATGAAGGTAATCTCATATTTAGTTGGCCCTAACTTCATTTGTCTCAGAGCAGTGTGATTGTTTGCCATACCAGGGATAAAAATGCAGATGACCCAGAAAAGGGATTTTCAGGGCCTATATAATTGACAGACTGACCTTACTCTACAAATAAAGTTATGTTCTGATATTTATTTTCAGAAATAATTTTAAACTTTGACCTGCTTTATAGTTCCTTAAATTCCATTTCTTTAGTCACTACCAGGAAGCTTTTCCCAAGTTCAGGTCACATGAAACAGTTTATTCTTAACAATAGAGCTTGCCAAAAGTAAATTGGACAGATCCGCTATTCAGTGCAAGAATATTTTTATAGTTCACAGCAGTTCACTTGGATGGATTGGTTGAACTCTTACAGGGCAGGCAGACATAACAAGTAGCAGATGGCCCTGTTTTCAGATACAAACAAGAATGCAAAAATATATTGCAACCACACAATGCGAGCACAATGCAATGATCATTTTAAAGATGGAAGTGTTAAAATTCAATTCTAGCAGTGGCGCAGAATGGGCAGTAGCAGAGGTCAGCAAAAAGGAAAATGAAGGAATCAAGGCAGTACTTCTGGCAAAATGATTTCCCAGTTCAAAGCATGTGACAGATATTGCAAAAACATGAGGACATAATTGGAAACTAATGCCATTAATATTCAGGCACCGATTTCTGGGGCATTCCAGATGATTTAATGAAAGTTATAAAATCATTACAGTGCAGAAGGAGGCCAGTAAGCCCATCAAGTCTGCACTGACCCAGGCCCACTCCCCCGACCTATCCCCGTAACCCCGCTTAACCTTTGTACACGGAGGGGCAATTTGGCAAGGCCAATCCACCTAACCTGCACATCTTGGATTGGGTTTGTTTATTGTCACGTGTACCGAGGTACAGAGAAAAGTATTTTTCTGCGAGCAGCTCAAACAGATCATTTAGTCCATGAAAATAAAATAAAAAGAAAATACATAATAGGGCAACACAAGGTACACAGTGTAAACACATGAACACCGACATCGGGTGAAGCATACAGGAGTGTAATATTAATCAGGTCAGTCCATAAGAAGGTCATTTAGGGGTCCTTGCTGTCTCATGTATATAATTAATGATTTGTACTTAAATGTGAGAGACATAATTGGGAAATTTGCAAAGGACACAAAAATTGCCTGTGTAGTTGATAGTTAAGAGGATTGCTATTGTCTCCAAAATTATATAAATGATGTGGTTGATTGTATGGAAAGGAATTCAATCGAGAGAAGTGTGAGAAAGTGCATTTGTGAAGGGTAGAAAAAGCTAGGGAAAACGTAATAAATGGGAGCATATAGAGAGGGGTTGAGGAAGTGAGAGACCTTGGAGTGCATGTCCACAGGTCCCTGAAGGTGGCGTGGCAGGCGGATAAGATGGTAAAAAAATTATATGAGGCATGATCCAATGGGCACATTGTGCCCAAAATGAAGCTCAACGTGGTGTAACGTGGACCATAAAAACTGGAAGACCCAGGGAGCGGGGTCTACCCAGCTCACAATGCCTCGCGAAATCCAATGCAATCTCACGAGACGTTGCGATGTAAATCCCACCCACAATGGGTGGGATCACTTGTTGGCAAATCTGCATATTAGAGCAAGGCTTCTCTAATATGCAAATTTCCGAGGTACCTGAGGCTTTGGGATTCATCCCCTTTGCCTCGGAGACCTTAAGTGAGCGCCATTCAGCACTGGTCTACACAAACAGGGACCAGATGGAGGGGCACTTGTGGGGGTCTCCCAGGTGATTGGATGCCCCTAGCATGCCCTTTGCGCAGGGTGGTGCCCTGGCACTGCCGGTGCTACCTGGGCACCCTATGCCAGGTTGGCATAGCCAAGATGCTAAGCTGGCATTCTGTGTGCACGATTGGGCCAGAAGTGCCCTGAACTGGGGAGTTTTGGCAAATCGAGCTGCCCTGTGTACAAAACGGAACTATGTGCCACAGGTTCCCCACTCAGGCCGCTTATACAATTGTCATAGGCCCCTTATACAATGCGAGTTTCCCCGCTGCTCCCCTCATAAGTCATTGGCCAGCACCTCCTTCTCACCTTGCTGAAGGTTGAGCCTTGCGCTGCAGTGCTGTGCATTTCATTGTAAGTCCTCCTCGGATCTGAAGGCTACAGACCAAGCGCTGCAAAGGAGAATTAAAATGAGTGGCTAGTTTCTTTTTTTGACCAACGCAAACATGATGGGCTGAATGGCTTATTTCAGTGCAGTAATGTTTCTAGGGCTCTATAAGCCCTTCATCCCAGGAAAGAGTTGTGTGAATCTTCTCTGAACTGCTTCTCAGGATACAATATCCTTTTCAAATAAAGAGACCAAGGCTACACAGCTATCCAGACGTGAGCCTGGTTTTTCACTGAGTTGGGATGACTCAACAGCCTTTTAAAACTGACAGGCAGGTCCCATTTCCCGAATTCTTGACTCCATTCCTAGGTTGTCTAATTTTTGGAAATGTCTTCAAAGGTTTTGGGCTCGTTTCTATCAAAAGCTCGCACCTGGAACTCCTGAGCTGGCCGGCTGGGTTGTGAGAATAGGCATGTTCTACTCCTTCCCAACTTTCATGCAGCCAGGCCAGATTTTCAAAGAGTCACGGTTCACGGCACCTTAGAAGACTGATGAACCCTATTGTATATGGTGGATGTTTTAAAAGGCAATTTCAAAAGGGCCTTGTCGTGCTCCCATGGCAACTCTGCCCTTCCACCCACCCCATGGCCCCTCACGCCCTCCATGAAAATTTATGCTCTTCCAGCCACCCACTAAAGCTCCTCATGCTGACAACATTAAATTAAAGTGACACAGTTAATGGTGAAAATTTTGAGGACAGGATGCATCATCTCAGCTTTTAGTCCATTGAGTATAGAAGATTCAGGATGAATGATCAAAGGATTTGATAGGGTAGCTGGACTAACACTTTGTAAAAATAGAGAGATACTTTTTTTCTCTCTGGTGGGAGAGTCCAGAACAAAGGTACATAATATTAAAATTACAGGGAGGCTGTTAGGGGTTGATGTCAGGAAGCATCTCTTCACGCAAAGCTTAGTGGAAATCTGCAATTCCCTCCTACTAAAAGCTGTTGAAGCTAAGTCAGTTGAACATTTCAAAACAGAACATTCTTTTAATCTGCAAAGGTTTTAAGGATTATGGAACTGAGGCAGTAAATGGAATCAAGGTGCTCATCTACTAGAATCCATTTGAGTGGTAGAACAGGTTTGAGGGGTTGAATGGCCTGCTCTTGTTTCCGTGCTGCTAGCTGCGGCTAGCGATTGACTGGACTATTTTAATTATGCTGGGTTCCTGGTGGTGGGAGCTTACTCAGCCAAGCCATTCAGTGTTTCAGTAGGGAATGTTTTATAAACAGAGGGGATTATAGACAAACAGCTCAGGAGAGAGATCAAAGCCATCCAGCACAGGCCTGCCTCATTAATCTAATGCAGACAGCCAGAGATAATACAACCTGAAGGGTGCTGGGAAATGTTCAACGAGAGAACAATGCACAAGCGTAGAGAGAGACGGGAAGGAGTCTCTCTCTCTCTCTCTCTCACCTTGTAAACAGTTTAATGGGGCACCATATCCTAAGAAAGTGTGTTGAAATACCCAGCAGGACTAGGATGCTCGGGAAGCAGAATGTCTCTAACTGCCAAAGGAGGAGAATGGGGCTGGTGAAACACCATATGTATGGGATAGGATTATAGTTCAATGAGACACCTGCATGGCTTTATTCAAAGATAATGTGTATTATGGCTTTAATGTCTCTCTGTTTAATACACAGATAAACCCATTCAGTATGCTCACTGCTCATTTGAAAATAATGTCGCAAAACTGTCCATACAAGATGCTTTGCCAGAAGATGATGCTATTTACACCTGTGTAGCAGAGAACACATGTGGAAGAATATCTTGCTGTGCTAAAGTGACAGTAAACGGTAAGACGATTTTTAAAAATTCACACGTTAAAAGATGTGGTCAAGATGATAATCTCATGAACTACTTTGCTGAAGCATTCCACAGGACTGTAAGACCATCATCCTATTCGTCAACCTCTTTCGTTATTTCAACCTAGCTTAAACATTGGTCCATCTTCCCTTACCCTTCAGCTCAAAAATCATTTGCCTTGCATGTTTCTGGAAGTTTGAGATGATTCCATTGCCAACCATGCATCAGGAACCTTGATGAATGATGGAACCAGCAAATTATGGTGATTCACAATTCAGGGGGTAACTCCACAAGTGGCAATATGATTTACACATTAATAAAATCATGAACATTAAACTTGTTATTTTGGCAGAAAATTCTGGTCTAAATTATCCACAAAGCTAGACTTTAGATATTGTGTGTAGTTTATGCTTGCAACCGAGTCAAATTTTGAATGTAAGTTATAATACTCTCCACCTTGAGCTCTTTAATTACTTGTGTTGAGAGTAGAGATAGTAACTCATTTACATGCTCTGATTTGGTCACAATTAAGTGGGTGAGTATTGTCTTCACATGTTAATGTATAAACGTTTTGACTTTCTTTTTGGAGAAAGGCCTTATTTTAATTGGTATTTCTGCAAGTTATGAATAGAAAAACTATAAACATAGTTCACAAGACATCACAAGGAAATAAATATGTCCTGCTACTGTATGGTACAACGTAATGCAGCTGAGTGGAGCCCACCCTTTTTTATTTAAGTTTTTTACAGGCTTTCTCTTAGTTTTCCTTGCTTACTCATTTATTTCAACATATAAGTATTTCCAGAAGTCCCTGCATTGCTCATAACCAACTAAGCTTTCTCCCACTTAGAATTTTGTACTCGTCTTTGTAAAGCTCACTGACTTACTGTACACCACAGTGTTGCTGTTTCTTTTCTACTTGGTCTTTTCTGTGGCTCTGTTCCAATTATGGCAATCAGTGAATTTGCCCTTTTTATGTTATCTATGTCCGAATGCTTAGAGTCGCCAGGTATCAAATGATACCACCAAAAGTTTCAACCGGCTGTCGATCAAAGAACCAAACACCTGTTAGTTAGTTCAAGGTCAAGGGTACTTTATTTACACACAATTAGTCATGCCCGTACCAGCCACCCCGGACAGGCGCCGGAATGTGGCGACTAGGGGCTTTTCACAGTAACTTCATTGAAGCCTACTCGTGACAATAAGCGATTTTCATTTCATTTTCATTTTTCATGCAACATAAACACTACTAGTTAACTACACCTATCAACTAAGACACCCTGCACTTAACTTCGGGCACCCGGCTTAGATCAGAAAACAGTGGCCGCTGTTCAATTCTGGATTTCTTGGGTTCAAAGGAGTAACTGCTGCTCAGCTGGGCTCATCCGTCTGGTAGCGGGCGTTGAACTTGGACTTGCTTCTGGTGTTGCTGCAATTGGCGATGACCATGACCGGGGTACCAAGGCCAAGAGAGAGCGAACATATGGCAAACTCTTCTTTTTATACTCGGGGGTTTTCGCACCCTTTTGGGCGGTCCTTACTAATTGGGTGATGCCTGATCACTCCGTTCAATTCCTTAGCCAATATGTGGATGGGGATCTCGATGGCTGGGCGTGTCCCAAGCGGTCACTGACCCCGTTGTTTATGCGTCCTCTGAACAAGGAGTGCCGCCGAAATGTCTAGGATATTTGTTCGAGTACCAGTCCTTTGTCTTGGTGAAGATGGGCCATCAAATGCTAATCGGCCCCATTAAAATGCTATTTGGACGGAGTTCCGATACCGTCTGGACTTTTTGCTGACAAATATGCATTTCAGGCTCTGGGCCTGCCTGAGTCTTGGCTTGTCCATTTTGCCCACTTGGCTTTGCGAGTTTCTCTGTACTTAGTTGGAAGTGGCCATCCCAGATGGCTACAAGTCTAAACTTTCAAAAACACCCCCCCCCCACTGATTGAAGTCAAAGTTCTAAACTTTTTATAGCGTAGATTTAAAAAAAACATTCTAACTCATTTTTAAAACTTATTTATAGTTGTAGTTTGTTGGCAGCCTCGTTCCACTTTAAATCTCTACTGAGGGTTCTCAGAATGCCAGCACTTTCCCATCCGATGTTTCAACCCTTTTATGTAGCCATTCTGTGTGTCCAGGTAGTGCCTTATTATTCCCAATGGCTCACTCGTTTCTTGTCTTTTACAGCAAAATAATCCACATCCTAAAAGATGCAACATTAAAAAATATATTTTCTCCAAAGCAATTAAATTTGATAATGAATGATTGAATGATACACCAAACTTAACCTAATGGTATGCTAAATTTGATCTAATAGCGATCATTATCTGATTGAGTTCAATGTTGTGTTCGAAAGGGAGAGACAAGAACTTGCACTGAGATTCTAGATTTAGATGAGGCTTTGAGACAGCAATTGCCAGCCAACGTTAATCTAAGCAAATCCGGTCACAGATAAATTCACAGAAAATCAAATCTATCCACTCGGAGCCATTAGGGTGAATTTTCCCAGCACCGCACAGACAGCTTTGGAGGCAGTTGTGAGATTGGTGCCAGTGGCTAGCACAATTTAATCGCCACCCCATTGAGCTGTCTCTGCAACATATTCCATGCTCTTTACCCAGAGGCAGGCTCTCAGCAGCGAAAGCTACCTGACTGGTCACGGCAGGTAACCAATTAGGGCACTTAATAGGGCAATTAGCTTCTATGGTAGAAATGGTTTGAAATCTTTACAACTGCACATGGGACCCCCACTGTATTAAAAGACTGGACGTGGAGCTGAGGCAGCTACAGAGTTGGGGGGCCAAGCCGCAAACTATGTGAGGCCTTTTATAATGTTGCCAGCATTATGTTGCAGTGCTCAGGTAAACAAAAGGCATGCTATTGCAACCTGTTCATGGAGACAAATATCTCCACCATTTTTGCTGCAATGCCAGCTGCTCCCCTCAGACTGAAGGGATCGCCCTGATTCAGCTGTCACTCCTTCTGCCTCCTAGCAATGGCCACATTGCGAAGGCAGCAAGCACTTGCTGCTAAATGAACAGTCTTCCTGATACTGAATCGGACTGGGTTCCCAGAGTAATTTTTTAATTGCCTACCTCTGGAATGATTGCATCTGATGTCTCACCACAGCCACTCCTGTTTCCGATTCTAGATTTGCCGTGTCGCGTCTTTTCGTCCGACGTCACTTCGTCCAACGACACTTCGTCCACGTCTTTTGGTCCAACGTCTTTTTGTCCGCCCGTCTTTTGGTCCAACGTCACTTCGTCCAATTATCCAATTACAAATTAACTCCGTATAAAACCATTTAATTGATAAAATGCAAGTACAATACAGCAAGTGAATTTAATTGCTAAAATGCAAGTAATTGATAAAATGCAAGTAAAATGCAAGTTGAAAAATGCAGTTAAAAAATCTAAAAATGCAGTTAAAAAATCTAAGAGTTTACTAATTACTTAAAATTCCCAAAATTACTTAAAATTGATGTAAATTGTAAGCAACATTCCTCAAGAAATCAATTTTTGTTGTAGAATCATATTGAACGACCAATCTTTTGAGGCGTTCAGTTATTTTCTTATATCGCGTACATGAAGTCGACTGATCTCCCCAAAGAATTTGAGCCTTTTTTCCTATTATGAACCCTTCCTCTTCCTTCAGAGTTTTGATTAACCTCCGGATATTCAAATGAGCTCCACCCGCCGAACGCTTTATCGCAGAATGAAACCCCTCAGCAGCATTATTTGTTATTTGCGAATTAAGAAAGAGAACGGTAATATCTATTCTTTAACGAGGCTCGTTAAAGGAAAGAGAACGATAATAACTATCCTTTAACGAGGCTCGTTAAAGGAAAGAGACCTTTAAAAATAAAAATCCTTTATTACATATTATACCTTGCTATGTGCATTAGAGAAGATTTCTATTTACAAAAAGTTATTGTGGGGAGTGGAGTGGAGTGCTACTAAGCAAGTTACAAAAAGTCAAGTCACAAAAAGTCTTTGACGAAAAAAATCATCGGACAAAAAGACGTTGGACCAAAAGACGGGCGGACAGAAAGACGTTGGACCAAAAGACGTGGACGAAGTGTCGTTGGACGAAGTGACGTCGGACGAAAAGACATAGCACCAGATTTGCGACAGATGTTGAGATCACCACCCACCCCCGGAAATTTCAGTCCATTGAGTTGGAGACACGCATATCCCTCCTTAAGGGAGGGGCAGAAGTTTCTGGACAGTTTACTTTAGTCACACATATAAGGGTACATGGTGTCAGAATGGTGTGATTGACAGGAGGGGAACTAAGCTGAGTTAGAGAAGATAAATCATTGGGAACTGAACCAAGTAAACAGGAACAGGTACGCTATAATTGTTAACTGTGAGAATAAAGATCTAGCCTGTCAGAAGGACAGCCAAAGTATGGTACTTTGCAGGAGGAGCTCCTCAAAGAGGGTAAGATGAGGACTGGTTGGGACCTGGGTCTTGACAGAAAGGGTAAATAGGGCAGTCATGAGGACTTTAAACGAATAAATTGGGAAGGAGAGGGCTCAAAAGGAAAGATTGTTGGGTTTATATTTTGATTTATTGTCACGCTTAACAACGTACAGTGGAAAGTATTGTTCTGTGTACAGTCCAGGTGGATTTTTACATACATGAAAAACATAGGACATCCGATAAATATACAATGTAAATACATAGATACAGACATCCAGTGAAGCATTTGGAGTATACTGCTACAACTGTAGAGAAGACGCATAGAGAGATTAGTTCAGTCCATAAGAGGGTCATTCAGGAGTTTGGTAACAGCGGGAAAGAAGCTGTTTTTGAACCTATTGGTGCGTATTCTCAGACTTTTGTATCTCCTGCCCAATAGAAGAGGTTGGAAGAGAGAATAACCCAGGTGGGAGGGGTCTTTTATTATGATACCCGCTGTCCCGCGGCAGTGGGACATGTAGGCAGAGTCAATGGATGGGAGGCGGATTTGTGTGATGGACAGGGCTGTTTATGACTCTGTAGTTTCTTACCATCATGGGTCTGGCAGTTGCCATACCAGGCTGTGATGCAGCCAGATGGAATGCTTTCTATGGTGCATCTGTAAAAATTGGTAAGAGACAGTGTGGACATGCTGAATTTCCTTAGTTTCCTCAGGAAGTATAAGCGCTGTTGTGCTTTCTTGGTCGTATCGCTGATTTAGGCAGACCAGGACAGGTTGTTGGTGATGTGCACACCTAGGAATTTAAAGCTGTCAACCATCTTCACTTCGGCACCATTCATGCTGACAGGGGTGTGTACGATGCTTCGCTTCCTAAAGGCGATGACCAGCTCCTTAGTTTTGCTGACATTGAGGAAGAGATTGTTGTCATTGCACCATGCTACTAGGTTCTCTAGTAATCTACTCATTGTTGTTTGAGATCCGACCCACTTTGGTTGTGGCATCAGCAAACCTGTAGATAGAGTTGGAGCCAAATTTTGCCATGTAGTCGTGTGCGTATAGGGAGTATAGTTGGGGGCTAAGTACGCAGCCTTGCGGGCCCCGGTATTGAGGAGTATAGTGGAGGCAGCGTTGTTGTTTATCCTTACTGACTGTGTTCTATGGGTCAGGAAGTTGAGGATCCAGCTGCAGAGGGAAGGGCCAAATCCTAGGTTTTGGAGTTTGAATATGAGCTTGGCTGGGATTATGGTGTTGAAGGCAGAGCTGTAGTCAATGAAGAAAATGAAAATGAAATGAAATGAAAAGAGGAGTCTGATGTAGGAGTCCTTGTTGTCACGATGCTCCAGGGATGAATGTAGGGCCAGGAAGATGGCATCTGCTGTGGACAGGTCGTGGTGGTATGCAAATTGCAGTGGATCAAGATATTCTGGAAGTATGGAGTTGATGTGTCCCAGGGTGATCATTGCTCGGCACAACATCGAGGGCCAAAGGGCGTGCTCTGTGCTGTACTGTTCTATGTTCTATAACAAACCTCTCGCAGCACTTCATAACGATAGATGTCAAGGCCACCAGACAGTAGTCATTGAGACACATTACCTGGTTTTCTTTGGCACTGGTATGATGGTGGTCTTCTGGAGGCAGTTGGGAACCTTGGAATAGTGTTGGCCCTTACAGGATCTGTGTGCACAACCAGTGAATCCATCAGACCCATTGCTTTCCATGGATTCAATTTCAAGAAAGCCGATCTGGCTTCTGAGGCTGTGACAATAGGTATGGGTGTGTCCGAGTTTGTTTGGACAGTTGACAGCGGTTTACTGGTTCCTTCGCGAAACGGGCGTAGAATGCATTGTGTTCATCAGGAAGGGTGCTCTGTTGCCGGAGATTCTACTCGGCTTTGCTTTGTCGCCCGTTATATTTTTTAAGTTTCAGGGCAGCACGGTGGCGCAGTGGTTAGCACCCTGCCTCACAGTGCTGAAGTCCCAGGTTCAATCCCGGTCCTGAGTCACTGTCCGTGTGGAGTTTGCAAATTCTCCCCGTGTTTGCATGGGTTTCGCTCCCACAACCCAAAAGATTTTATATGTAGGCCGGGGTTGCCTGTCTTAAACACCTCAGACCTGGACTTCAGCAGGGAGTGGATCTCCCAGTTAAATCATGATTTCCAGTTGGGGAACGCACCTATTACCTTCTTTGGCATGCAATCTTCGACTCACTTTCTGATGAAGTCTGTGACAGTAGTGGCATACTCATCTAGGTTGGCCACTGAGTTCTTGAATATGGACTAGTCCACTGACTCCAAGCAGTCGCATAGGAGCTCGTCCGTTGCCTCGGAGCAGCATTGCACAACCATCTCAACCAGATTCTCCCGCTTAAGTTTCTGCTTATATGCCAGGAAAAGGAGCATCGTCTTGTAGTCTGATTTTCGGAAGTCGGTCGGGGAATGGATCGGGAGGTGCCCTTGATGTTTGTGTAGTAGTGGTCAAGGATGTTGGGGCTCTTGGTGGGACAGATAATGTGTTGGTGGAATTTTGGCAGTACACTCTTGAGGTTGAAGTCCCTGGCCACGATGAACAAGACCTCCAGATGTTCTGTTTCACTGTTATTGTAAGAGGTGTACAATTCATCAAGCACCTTCTTCAATTCTGCCTGCAGTGGGATGTAGACTGCTGTGATGTTGACAGAAGTGAACTCCCATGGAAGGTAGTATGGGCGGCACTTCACAGTCAGCTTTTCCACATCCAGGGAGCAGTCATTCGACAAGATCGCTACGTCTGAGCACCAGGAGGAGTTGATGAGGAGACAAACTCCTCTACCCTTCGCCTTGCCAGATAATGCCGTGCAGTCAATCTGGTGAATTGAGAAGCCATCAAGTTGTATGGCACTGTCCAGTGAGGCAGACGTGAGCCATGTCTCTGTGAAACAGAGCACACAGCAGTCTCTCACTTCCCTCTGAGAGATAAGTCTAGATTTAAGCTCATCCAGCTTGTTTTCGATTGTTTGGATGTTTGCCAGGTGTATGCTGGAGAGAGGAGACTTGGAACTATATTGCTTTAGTCTCACCTACAGACTGGCACGTTTCCCTCGCTCCCTTGGGTCAGTGACTGCTTATGGGTGGTCCCGGGATCCGATGAGAGAGTTCTGACCTTGTGGAAGGTAAGTAGTGGAATTCTGGGGTCGCCGGGAGGGGCATATTCACGATTTGGTCGGGCCCCAGGGTTCTGCGCGGACTGGTCTACCTTTCGGTGTGTTCAGGTCCTCGCGTCGTTGTTTAGGGGGTGTTTAGCCTGGGACTGAGTCGCTGACAGGGTCTTCCTTGGTCAGGTTGGGCCTGGTCACATGGTTGGTTTCAGCATTGATTATCAGGTTGGGCTTTCCTGAGGTTGGGCCTCAATATGGGCCTGATCGGGCCTACTCGTCGATTCTCTTCTCCTCCTCAGGTCCCGTGGGCGGGGGCCAGGTCAGGCGTTCTGGGAGCCAGGTCAGGCATCCCGGGAGCCAGGTCGATTTCTAGGCAAGGTCGGGGTCAGGCCTCTGCATTGGGCCTCTTCCACTTCCAGGTCGAGGTCAGGGTCGGGTCACTGTCAAATCTTGCCGGGTCGGGTCGTGTCGGGTCATGTAGGTCAGTCCATGGACATCGGAAAATCTGCAGAGCTGTAAGTAAACATAAAAGAGCATGGTTATATCAAGACTAATTCTTCAGGAATTTTTAATTGATTGTCATCGAAGGTTATTTTTGTTCGGGGAGGACTTCAAAAGCATTCCCAATGCAGAAGCAGAGAATGACTGATGATAAATTCTTGATTTGCGAATTTAAATGTGACAATGTGGAATCCAGGGGTCAGATTTTCCCCTCGGTATTGAGAAATACAAGCCTGGCCTTTTTGTTGCTTCCAAAACGCACCTGCCTTGAGACCGACTTTGCCTGGGATTTTTGTGATTTCAGGCAAAGGGCGTGTTCCATATGCAGTTCCATATGCGAGTCACAATTGCATACAGCCTGGCATTCGGGGATGGAAAAAGTCAGGATAAAGGCAGGTATTTCCTATCCTCTGACGAATGAAACTGAAGTAAACAGCACAAAAATAACATATCTGCCACGAGACAGCCCTGCCACCTGACTAAAGTGACTCTTGCACTGTAAATAATGTCAGATGTGATGTAGGCAGAAACATTGGCCTGAATCATCCAAGCAGTGGCAATGGCAGGCAGATTGCTGCTGTGCTTATATTCCCCAACACAACACAGCCTCACATTACCAGGGCAGGGGGTAGTTAGTTAGGTCTGGTCGAGGGTTAATCAGGTGGTTGGAAGGGAATAGTTGGATGGTCGGCAGACTTAGTTGGGTTGGTGAGGTAGTCGGGGGGAGGGGGGCGGCGTCAGGAAGATTCGTTCGGTGGTTAGAAGGGGTTGTCAGGTGGTAGGCAGGCGGTTCAAATGGGATAGTCAGGTCGGGTTATGAGCGATGGTTGGGTCAAGTCCGGGAGTATTTGCGAGGTAAGGGTGGGTTACCGGGTGGTCAGGGGTGGGGGGAATGTTGATCGGGGGCCGGTTGTTTAGTTACCCAGGTGTTGGATTTGGTTTTAATCTGTCCAACGTTTCCTGGGTAACTATTCAGATAAATATCGCAGAATAGTCCAAAGTGTTGAATTATGGCCAGGAGCAGGAGGCATCTCGGAGAGCAGGGGAATTATCAATCAGATGTTTAAACTTCCCAAGAAATTTCCAGTCATTCGGGAGATTGAGGGCTGGTTTAGCTCAGTGGGCTAGAGAGCTGGTTTGTGCTGCAGAACAAGGCCAGCAGCGCGGGTTCAATTCTGTACCAGCTGTATACCCGAATGTGATGACTAGGGGCTTTTCACAGAAACTTCATTGCAGTATTAATGTAAGCCTCCTTGTGACAATAAAGATTATTAATTAGATTGGAAGACTTAGCCCATGGTTTTCCTGTGTGAGCTGGCCCTTTGAGTGCATTCCCTTAGTTAAAGCGAGAGGCAGTACGGTCTTGTGAAGGGGAGGTCGTGTCTCACTAACTTGATAGAATTTTTCGAGGCGGTCACAAAGATGATTGATGCAGGTAGGGCAGTGGATGTTGTCTATATGGACTTCAGTAAGGCCTTTGACAAGGTCCCTCATGGCAGACTGGTACAAAAGGCAAAGTCACTCCGGATCAGAGGTGAGCTGGCAAGATGGATACAGAACTGGCAAGGTCACAGAAGGCAGAGAGTAGCAATGGAAGGGTGCTTTTCTAATTGGAGGGCTGTGACTAGTGGTGTTCCACAGGGGTCAGTGCTGGCACCTTTGCTATTTGTAATATATATAAATGATTTGGAGGAAAATGTAACTGGTCTGGTTAGTAAGTTTGCGGACGACAGGTTGGTGGAATTGCAGACAGCGATGAGGACTGTCAGAGGATACGGCAGGATTTAGATAATTTGGAGACTGGGTGGAGAGATGACAGATGAAGTTTAATCCGGACAAATGTGTGGTCTAAATCAGGTAGGGAATATATAGTGAATGGTAGAACCCTCAAGAGTATTGACAGTCAGAGAGATCTAGGTGTACAGGTCCACAGATCACTGAAAGGGGCAACACAGGTGGAGAAGATAGTCAAAAAAGCATACAGCATGCTTGCCTTCATTGGCCGGGGCATTAAGTACAAAATTGGCGAGCCATGTTGCAGTTGTATAGAACCATAGTTAGGCCACACTTGGAGTATAGTGTTCAATTCTGGTCGCCACACTACCAGAGGATGTGGAGGCCTTAGAATGAAAATCGCTTATTATCACGAGTAGGCTTCAATTAAGTTACTGTGAAAAGCCCCTAGTCGCCACATTCCGGCGAGAGGGTGCAGAAGAGATTTACCAGGATGTTGCCTGGTATGGAGGGCATTAGCTATGAGGAGAGGCTAAATAAACCCATTTTGTTCTCACTGGAACGGAAGAGATTGAGGGCGACCTGATAGAGGTCTACAAAATTATGAGGGGCATAGACAGAGTGGATAGCCAGAGACTTTTTCCCAGGGTAGAGGGGTCAATTACTAGGAGGCATAGGTTTAAGGTGTGAGGGGCAAGGTTTAGAGGAGAGGTACGAGGCAAGTTTTTTTACACAGATGGTAGTGGGTGCCTGGAACTCGCTGCTGGAGGAGGTGGTGGAAGCAGGGACGATAGTGACGTTTAAGGGGCATCTTAACAAATACATGAATAGGATGGGAATAGAGGGATACGGACCCTGGAACTGTAGAAGATTATAGTTTAGACGGGCAGCATGGTCGGCGCAGGCTTGGAGGGCCGAAGGGCCTGTTCCTGTGCTGTACTTTTCTTTGTTCTTTTCTTTGCTCTTAAACCAACATGCACTGACATGCTCATTGTTCTGAGCCAATGTTGCCACCGACCCTACTCTTTCAAGAAACACTGTACAGTAGTTCAGAGTGATGCAAGTTACCGCAGCAGCACAATTCATCTGCTTACCCCCGTCAATCCAACACAGATCTTCAAACATCCATAACACCCATCTCAATGCATTCCCCTTCGGAGGACACAGCACAATGTGGACTATTATGCCTACCTCCTGCAGACCACAAATGCTCCTCATGCCCATTAAATCCCATGAAATCCAGACCAAGAAAAACCATGACACCCACACATGTTGAATCATGTACTTTCCCTTCCCCATTCCAGGATGACCCATGTCCAGAATCCTGGGATGGAGTAGCACCCAAATTCACTGAAAATCGCCTGGAGATCCTGTTGCAGTAGACGGAGGCCCACAGGGATGTGTTGTCCCCACATTAGGCTGAGGCTGCCTTCCAGAACCATCAGGGCAGCGGGCAGAAGATAGCTGAGCTGGTCAGCATCTCGGGCCAGCACTAGTGAAGCTGGATCCAGTATTGTATGTGTCCATATGCCAAGGCACAGCAAACAGTACACATGTGACTGAAGGGCTTTGAGGAAGATATATTTGAGACAGTTTGGACATCTGCCTCAATGTATCTTCTCTGTGGTTGAGTTTGTAGTTGGTGGGGGGCAGTGAGACACCACATTTTCAGGGGATTACTCTTATTATTCTTATCTTGAGAGGGGGGGTAGCTTGGCACAGTCAGAATATTAATTCTAGCCCAGATTCTATTAAGATAAACACATTGTGGCAACGACCAAAGTGGTGTTGGTACAGAGAAGTTGGACATTTGGAGAGCACAGTCTGTATAGGTGCCCTTATTGTTTCAAGCATAGAGTTGACCATACCCTGCACCTGGTTGAAGCTTGTAACGGAGGCAAATCCTGTTATCCTCTGTGCCTGCAATGCAATGTCTGTCTCGATTGAGAGGAACTGCCTCACTCGAGCAAAATAGGGCATTGGTAGCTTGATAGATGCACCTGTGTGCTTCTGACTGAAATTTAACGGAGATCAGCTGCAAAAGCTTGGAACAATCAGCTGGTGAGACAATGACAGGCTAAGTCACCTTCAAAGTCACTGAGAGAGTAGACCCCTGGCATCCCCTTGGCTGCAGTTCTTGTTGCAGAATGATACAAAGCTCAACCACCACTGATAGAGCCAGAGGCAGCCTCCTCCATCATTACCCCTCAGTCATGTTCAACATGACCATGCTCAGGTGAGTTACCCATCCCTTTATACCTGTCTGGATGGGCACTGCCTCATCATTCAATACCTCCTTGTGGGCATTTGGCACCTTGCTTCTTCCTGCGCTTTGACCTGTGCACGTGGAGAATGAGCCATTTCAACCTGCTGCAGCTACACCTTTGCTTCTATGTATGGAAGGTGGCCTGGACCTGCACCTATTACAAAATGACGATTTGTAAAGAGGAGACCTGGCTGCTGAGGGCTGCAATGGAAATCAGCTGCAATGACAGGCCTCCAGATGTGTTGGGTGTGGCCTGCAGAGACCCCTCCCGGGCAGAGAGTCCTTTGGCTTCTTTGCAGCGGGCAGAAGATAGCTGAGCTGGTCAGCATCTCGGGCCAGCACTAGTGAAGCTGGATCCAGTATTGTATGTGTCCATATGCCAAGGCACAGCAAACAGTACACATGTGACTGAAGGGCTTTGAGGAAGATACATTTGAGACAGCTTGGACATCTGCCTCAATGTATCTTCTCTGTGGTTGAGTTTGTAGTTGGTGGGGGGCAGTGAGATACCACATTTTCAGGGGATTAAAAGTTGAGAAAACCACTGGCAAGAAGTTGTCCAACTCCTACTGCACACTTCACAACCTGGCACAAGTGGCCACACCTCAAATGAGGACATTTTTTTTAAAAATGTTTATAAAATGTGCATGTGGCAATATGCATCTGCACATCAATGTGTATAGTTATCTATCCATGTATATAGTTATCGGTATGACTTCCAACCAGCAGGTGGCGATAGAGATCTGCTATGTTACACGAGAGATTCGGCAGTTGGTCATAAGTCGCACTAAAAGTAGCTCCAGGAGAATTCACTGAATTCAATTATTAGTCACCGTCTGTAATGTAGTTTGTTATCTTTTCACTTGTTCACCTTGTTAATAATCTATCTTACTAGTCAAAGACCTAGGGACGGGATTCTCCCGCAATTGGCGGGGCGGGCTGTACCGGCGCCAAAGAGTGGCGTGAACCACTCCGGCGTCGGGCCGCCCGGAAGGTGCGGAATCCTCCGTACGTCCGGGGGCTAGGCCGGCGCTGGAGTGGTTGGCGCCATGCCAACCAGCGCCGAAGGGCCTCCGCTGGCCGGCGCGAGTTGATGCATGCGCAGGAGCGCCAGTGTGTTCTGGCGCATGTGCAGAACCGCTGGCAGGATTCCTGCGCATGCGCAGAACTGCTGGCAGGATTCCTGCATATGCGCAGGGGGTTTCTTCTCCGGCCGGCACGGAGGGAAAGAGTGCCCCCACGGCACAGGCCCGCCCGCAGATCAGTGGGCCCCGATCGCGGGCCAGGCCACCGTGGGGGCCTCCCCCGGGGCCGGATCGCCTCACGTCCTCCCAAGGACTCCGCAAGGCACCCTCAAAGCCAGGTGCCGCCAATATGGACTTTGCTAATCCACGCCGGCGGGACAGTCTGAAAACGGGAGGCCGCTCGGCCCATCGGGGCACGGAGAATCGCCGGGTGGGGCCACTGCCAACGGCCCCTGACCAGCGCGGCGTGATGCCCGCCTCTGCCCAAAGACCGGCGCTGGAGAATTCGGCAGCCAGCGGCAGGGTGGATTCACGCCGTCCCCGGCAATTCTCCGACCCGGCGGGGGGTTGGAGAATCCCGCCCTAGATGTTCTGTGGAGGTCTTTACCACAGCCATAACACAGAAAATAACATGGTACCAAGAGTGTAGAACAATTGAAGATATGTCGGGACAAACGAAGAAGTAGGGTCAAAACTGACTGAAGAAGTAAAAAAGAAAATTCTTCCACCTACCTGGTAAACTACGGACAACGGGAATTCAATGCACAGAAAGACTGTGGAGTTAGAGGTGGAATGTCTGAAGGCACCTCACCAGCTTCAAGTCACTGGTAATGCCGATGAGAATTGGCGTGTTTTTAAGCAGTAGTTCAGAGTCTATGTTGCAGCTATTGGTCTGCAGGCACAGCCTGATGAGAGTCTTATTGCGTTTTGCTCACAGTAGTGGGTCCTCAAGCAATAGACATTTATAATATCTTTGCGTTTGACAGTGAAGCGGAAAGCAAAAGCTTTGATGAAGCAATTAAGTATTTTGATCGCTATTGTTCCCCAAAGAAGAGCGTTATGCCTTTCACACGTGTACCCAGAAGACGGGCGAATCCTTCGATAGTTTTCTAACCGACTTGCGGTTGAAGGCGCAGTCGTGCAATTTTAATACTTTAAAGTCGTCGATGATCCGCGATCAGATAGCGTTCCGGATATCAAATGACAGGGCACACAAGAGGCCATTAAGGGGAGATGAGCATCAACTGGAAAATGTCAATATTACTCATGCCTGCGAGCGAGCTGCACAGCAGATTAACGCGCTCAATCTGAAACATTTTGGCACCAATGTGGCAGAAGACACCAGCACCATAAGCACTGTGAAATAGACAAAGAAGAAACGTTGGTCTCAGTGCGGGCAGCCATTTTGAGCAGCCGACGGATCCACCATTTTGTAGCAGCAATGCGGCAATCGACATTTTCCAGGATAATGCCCCGCATTTGGAAAGGTGTGTTACAAGTGTGGCAGAACAAATCACTTTGCTAGGCGATGTCTCTCATGTCCAACAGTGGACCCAGCAGGTTCAGTCAACTTAATTAATGCGATATACATCGTCGACCTGGTTGCTGTGGACGTGATTTTGACTGAGGACACAAGTAGTCCGAACAGGCAAAATGGTAAATTCTTCCTCACCATTTGCAGCCATAGTGATGCAGAAGCAAATACCATAGAAAATTGAGGGACGTTTCCATTGATGGTTAATGGCATGCTAATCAAATGCAAGCTCAATACGAGAGCGAGAGTCAACATTATCACTTTGTCAGCGTTAAAAGGGCTAAAAACTAAACCGAAAATAGTTTGTCGATCAACACTACTGAAAGACTATATTGTCATCAGATCACAATGTGAGGAGCATGTGAGCTCGCAGTAAATGTCAAAGACAGAACATGTATGATTATATTTTCCATAGTGGAGACAGAACATGAATCTCTCATAGGAGGGGAAGCGTGTGAAGCGTTGGGCTCTTTTAAGTGGGTTTACAGTGCAGAAAGCATGGCACCCCACCAACATGCATCTGTAGAATCTGCCATACAGGACTTTCCGGAGATATTTCAAGGTTTTGGAACTCTGCCTTCACAGACCGCATCCAATTGAAGGAGAATGCAAAGCCAGTCGTACATGCACCGAGATGTGTACCTGCTCCATTGAAGGGCAAATTGAAGGCTGAGTTAGAATGATGGCTCTAGGAGTCATTAGATGCACAGAGGAACCTACAGACTGGGTTAACTCTATGGTGTGCGTATAAAAGTGGAATAATGACCTATGAATATGCATGGACCCCAAAGACCTGGACCCTCACATCAAGAGAGAGCCTGATTCCGAAGAGGGAGGAAATAACATGCAAGATGGCTGGAGCGACATGTTTCAGCAAGTTGGATGCGTCGCAAGGTTTCTGGCAGCTCAAACTGGACAAAGCAAGCACAAAGCTATGCATGTTTAACACATCGTTTGGGAGGCTATTGTTTCCTGAGAATGCCATTTGGCATAATCTCTGCACCAGAAATTTTTCATCGTGCCATGGAGCACATAGTTGAAGGGTTACCAGGCATCCGAGTCTATGTGGACGACATAATAATTTGGGGGTCCACATGCGATAAGCATGACAGAAGGCTTCTTAGGGTCTTCCTAAGGTAAAGAAAAATGATCTGAAGCTTAATAAAGCAAAGTGTCAAATTGAGGTTGACAGCATCACCTTCTTGGGGGATAGGCTCTCTGCAAAAGGTGTGCAGCTGAATAATGAGAAGATATAGACTATTTCGACAATGTCATGTCCCACAGATAAAAAAAGGCATCCTATGGATACTCGGGATGATCAACTTTGTTGACCAATCTATTCCCAACTTGGCATTTAAAATCTCTCCCCTCCGAGATATGATCAAAAAGGATGCGGGTTCCAATGGTCTCTCAGACATGAGTAGGACTGGCAAGCATTGTGCATCTCGTTGACTATAGTGCTAGTGTTTTTTGATGCTGCGAAAAAGACCAACATTTTAACTGATGCATCTAAGGATGGCCTGGTAGTGGTGTTACTGCAGCAGGATGCAGAAGACAGCTGGCTGCCTGTGGCATACGCATCCAGAGCAATGGCAGAGACGGAGCAAGGTATGCGCAAATTGAAAAGGATGCCTCGGGTTAGTCAATGGTTTGGACAAATTCTATGATTATGTGTGTGGCCTTCTTATGGAAACTGACCACAGGCCACTCGACTCAATTGTAGAGAAGAATTTGTGCCCGAGGATTCAGCACATGATAATGAAGCTCCAACACTACGACTTTGACCTCATCTACACACCAAGCAAGCATCTCATTGTCGCTGACACACTTTCTCAAGCCACGGGCATTAAACAGATATACCTGGTTGATCAGGATGTGCAAGTCCATGTTAATCTCATCACTGCATCTCTTCTGATCTCTGATGATAAGTCGCGCCTAATAAAGGAAGAAACAGCCTAATAAAGGAAGACTCAGTCCTACAGAAAGTAATAAAGTATCTCCATGAGGATAGATTTGAGTGAGGCAAATGGGCTTCTGCGACAGCACAGGATGGTGATTCCACATTCCTAGAGGCCACTCATTCTCAAGAAGCTCCCTGAAGGGCACCTGGGCATTGAGAAGTGCAAAGGCAGGGCCAGGGATACAGTTTATTGGCCAGGTGTCACCCAAGACATTGCAGGCATGGTTGACAACTGTGACACTTGTCAGAAGTTCCAGTGCAAGCAGAGCAAAGAGCCAGTGCACATGGGTGAAATCATCACAACTCCTTGGCAGAAGGTGGGCATGGATCTTTTTCACTTCAATGGAAAAGAATACCTCTTGGTCATTGACTACATCTCTAATTACCTGGAGGTAGCACTGTTAGCAAACTCGACAGCTCGGTGTATCATCTAACATGTCGAAGAGATTTTTGCCCAGCATGGCATTCCAAACACTGTTATGACTGACAATGGTCCCTTTAAAAACTATGAGTGAACTGAGTTCGCCCGTCATCATGACTTTAAGCACATTATCTCAAGTCCTTTATATCCTCAGTCAAAGGGGAAAGCAGAAAAGGGTGTGCACATTGTTAAACAGCTGCTGAAAAAAGCCATTGATAGGTAGGAAGACATGTATCTGGCACTTTAGAGCTATGGTTCTGCACCACTCATCAATAGGCTGTCATCAGTGAGCTACTGATGAATAAACAGCTATGAACGACCTGGCATCCATTGCAACTCACCCTGTGGATTCTTCAGAAAATGAGGCAGAAATGGTTCTACGATAGATCCACAAGGAAGCTCCAGCCACTGCATCCAGGTGACACAGTTAGACTGGAGGATGCCAATGGAACGGATAGTCAAAGCTTGCAAAGGTACTGCAACATCCAGGTCCACATTTGCTTCTCATCATCACTGAGGATTACTTAGTCTTTTGAAGAAACCGAAAAGTGCAGTTGAAAGTTCAACGTCTCTTCATTTTGAGTCCACCAGAAGAGTTCATATGTAATCCCAAAATGCTTAAAGAGGATACAGACTACTCATGACAGCCAGCAATAGAAGAAACATCTACAGCAATAAATACAGAGCAAGCAGGAACACCAACATAAATGAAGGTGGAACATGATCACCTATTCAGCCATTACTCAGGAGATCAATCAGATTACATCATAAACCAGACAGACTGAACTTGTAGTGAGCTGTGTACAGTTACATGTTTAAAGTTATCATGCATATCAAGTTCTGTAAAGCGTAGTTACATTTGTAAATGTTAACACTTCCAAAGGACGGGGGTGTAGTGGTATGCAATGTGTATAGTTATCTATCAATGTATATAGTTAGTGGTATGACCTCCAGCCAGCAGGTGGCAATAGAGATCTACCGTGTGCTTCGAGCGATTCAGCAGTTGGTAGTAAGTCATACTAGTGGACAGTCGCACGAGAAGTAGCTTCAGGAGAATTCACTGAATTCAATTATTAGTCGCCGTTTGTATTATAGTTCATTAGTTACCTTTCCACTTGTTCATCTTGTTAATAAACTATCTACTAGTCAAAGAATTAAATGTTCTGTGAAGATCTTTACCATGGCTATAAGGCAACAAGGAAACAAAAACCTGTCCCCAGCAATTGCTTTCACTTTCAGTGGAGTAATGATGGTGAAAGCTGACAGTTCCCCTGTCATTATATACTGCAGGACAGTATAAGTGGAAACAGAATTTGCTTCATTTTGGTTTATTTATGAAATCTGAACCATTCTGCAATTATGAGACATTCCAGCCTTTCATCAGTCACGACCAATAACTTGAATTCAAAATATTTTTCCTTTGGTCTCTTGTGCACACTTTGTTTGAACCAGGTCATGAACTTGGAACTGATATCTGGTTTTAAAAAAAGTAATAACCCAACCATCCAGTTTTCTGCAGTCTTCCTAAAATGTGGCATGTTATGGTTTGACCATTTGCAAACAATATATCCACCATACTTTCAAACATTTGATCCTCATTCCCGTGTTATTAAACTAATGATGATTGAATCGGCTACTTCAATTCAGGTACAGTCTTTGTCCAATAATAGTGCGTGTTAAGAGCAGATAAACCAGGCAGAGGACTTTACAAAAACCGGGTTTTCAGTGTTGCACGTGGTTTTCTACAATACTCACTGGTGAACCAACCTACCCTTTAATTATTTATTTGTCTTGCAAAGACGATTCGTTTTTATGCGTGGTCTCTTTAAATTTTTTCACTCGGCCACACACGTATGTCCTCTTAAAATGTGTTGACTTGCGCATGTCATGCACGGGCACCTTTGGGTTGCCATGCAGCTTAGAGAGAATATTACCTCGGGCACTTCAAGAAGAAGCTAGTGCTTCCTCTTCAGATTATTAGATGTTCATTTCCTGCCCACCAGATGGCAACAGCCCCTATTCCTTCCTACATATCAACAAATTACAGTCTTTGACCCATGACCTCTTACACCACATAGCCACTGTGCCCAATGCTGCAGATATTTGAATTTCTTGTTTCTAGATGTCTTCCTGTGCTACTCTGTACATGTGAGCAATAGGGACCAGAAAAGTATTGTAGGAGGGAGAAGCAGGCTCAGCCAAAATATCTGTTGCTACCTATAGTGAAAAATCTAAGATTCCAGAGCACTCAGTTATGTGAGAAATTGGCAGCAATGTATAATAAGTATTAAGATCAATGATTAATATCTAATGCTATTCCATGTGCCAGTTCGCAAAGCTTTGCTGTTATAAATTACAGATCACCACGAAGATTTTACAGGAAGAAAGCTGCAGTTTCATGGGTTCTGAGAAGAACTGGATAGTTTTCATCGAGTCATGCATTAAACTTTGAGCATAATGTTAAATGTCATCAGTTGTGCTAAAATATGACAGTAGCAGTTTAACCCAGAAACACATTACAAAGATTTAGTTCAGCCACCCACACTTGTTATTACCAGGATAGTGTTAATCGTTGAGTTTCAGATAAACAGAAGGGTTCGAATTTTTCAGTGTGACCTTTATTTTACCGTCATTGTTGAGGATTTATTCCAGTAACTGTGGAAAAAAAAAGCTCCAATCTTTCCGGTTACGTTTCAAGCATAAAGAGAAGTATTTAAATTTTTCACTGAATATGTCACTGAAAATCTGGTCCTACTTTGACCAGACGTTGGATCTAGTATTTACTTTTAACTCTATAACGGAAACGTCTACGAGGCAGCAGCTTCTCAATCACAGCACTTCATAAATTTCTGTGCCAAAATTATAAAAACACCAATTGCTCTGTTTATATTTTAACATATCTATTAATACTTCCCATCCTCATTGAAGACCCTTCATTACAGCTCTTCTTCTCTCCAGGCTGCTCAGGATCATCACTCAGAAAAAGACTGTCAGTCTGCAATCCAGGGTGGCTGATTTGAATTTAGCAACAAGTTATTATATTTAATAACCCTCATACTGCAACTCCTCCCACATCTTTATCCACTGTATTTTAAGTGATTACAGTTTATCTTAAGTCTTACATTGTCATTACTATAGTATATTTACATTATCAGTACTACACAATCACTGGCCCATCCGCTCTTCAAATCTTTGAATTCAAAGGTTTACGGTGGTCCGGAGCCCTTACAACCCTTCCGTATCACAGTCACATGACTCTCTGTGGAGTGTTGCTGCTGTTGTGATATCCTCTGTGGTGGAGAATGAACATTCCTGTGACTAGAATGAGGTTTTGTGGTATATTTGCCTCTGCGTTTTGCTGCTGGCCATGGCTGCTATTGGGTTCCAAAATCTTTTGTGACTTCAGCGGTGCCGGCTGGTTCCCTGGTGTGTGGTCTGTGCCCATACCCGGCGATTCTCATGCCCCCCCCCCCCCAGTCAGTGAACCGGGCGGCTATCAGTCTGTCCCGTGCCCGCTGGCCCAGCCGGTAACGGTGGGCAGCCTCCCCTCCATGTCCAGCCCGTCTGTCCAGACCATTGCCCCCATCCTCCTCATCTGGGGAGGACTGAACCTCGTCCTGCTGCTCCTCCACTTCCCCCTCCTCTGCCTCCGGCACATCGCCCCTCTGCTGGGCTATGTTGTGCAGGACGCAGCACACCACAATGATGTGGCCGACCCTATCTGGTGGGTACTGGAGGGCCCCTCCAGAGCGGTCCAGGCACCTGAAATGCATTTTGAGCAGCCCAAAGCAGCTCTCTATCACACCCCTGGTCGCTGCATGGACATCGTTGTAGCTGTTCTCCGCGTCACTCTGTGGCCTCCGTATAGGCGTCATCAGCCACGCCCGCAATGGGTAACCCCTGTCACCCAGCAAGCAGCTACTCAGCCGTGGGGTGCATCTCTTGAACATGCCGGGGATGTAAGACTGCCCCAATATGTATGAGTCATGTACGCTTCCCGGGTACTGGGCGCAGACGTGCAGAATCATCATGCGGTGGTCGCAGACCACCTGAATGTCCATGGAATAGGTCCCCTTCCTATTTGTGAACACGGCCCTGTTATCTGCAGGTGGCCGCACGGCGACGTGCATCCCATCGATCGTGCCCTGGACCATGGGAAACCCGGCCATGGCAGCGAAGCCCGCTGCCCGGGCATCCTGGCTGGCCCAGTCCACAGGGAACTGGATGCAGCAGTCTGTAATGGCATATAGGGCGTCTGTCACTGCACAGATGCACTGGTGCACCGATGCCTGCGAGATTCCGGACAGGTCCCCACTCAGCGCCTGGAATGACCCCGTGGCATAAAGTTCAGGGCCACTGTTCCCTTGACGGACACGGGGAGAGGGTGTCTTTCCCCAGTGCCACGCGGTGCCAGGTGTGCAATCAGGTGGCAGATGTGTGCCACGGTTTCCCGGCTCATCCAGAGTCTCCTCCTGCATGCCTGGTCCGTGAGGTCCTGGTACGACGAGCGGGTCCGGTACACGGGCACGGGGCCTCCTCGGGCGTCTCCGTCGCCATGGCACCACCACCTCCTCCTGCCCCACCTCGTCCTGTCAGGCGGGCGGGCGGCCGTCCAGTCTGGGCGGCTGCCACCTGCCCCTCTGCGGTATGCTCCTCTACGGCAGCCTGTGTCGCCTCCCAGGCACGCTCTTCCTCCTCTTCCTCCTCCCCCAGGGCAGCATGTAGAAGTGCGGCTGCCGCCACGGCAGCCAACATCGCTGGCTGATCAGCAAACGTAACGGCCTGCAGGGGGTGGGGGGGGATGACGACATGTCATCATTGTGCATACCCCCCCCCCCCCACCCCCCCCACCCCCACCCCCCGCAGCCAGGTGCCATGGGCTTCATGGGCACGACTGTCGGAGGCTGGCAACTGGCCAGACGGACGACCTCCCTCGTCCTCTCACCTCACCCCGGCACTTGACCTCTCCCCCCTACCCGGCATTCGCCGCCCCTCCCCGGCACACGCCCCCCCCCCCCCCCCCCCCCCCCCCCCCCCCCGCGGCACTCGCCCCTCCCTCCCCGGCACTCGTCCCCCTTCCCCGGCACTCGTCCCCCCTCCCCGGCACTCAACCTCTTCCCCCTCCACGGCACTCGCCCCTCCCTCCCCGGCACTCATCCCCCTTCCCCTGCACTCGCCCTCCCCCCCTCCCCGACACTCCTTACACCCCTCCACCCCCCCCCCAACAGACTGCGGCCACGCCGTCACTTCTCCTGTGGCCACCCCACGCCGTGACCTACCTCCACGCTGTCCGGCGTCAACCATCAGCACTGTTTGACGGCGTTATTTAAGGTGGTTTAATTTACACCGGCGTGACCCGTGGTCACGTTGGTGGGACTTCGGTCCATCCGGCCAGGAGAATTCGGGCAGCCCAAGGGTCCATAGCGTCGCGCCGGTCCCCGCCATTCTCCAAGGCGGGCGGCGCGATTCACGCCTCGGCGAATTTTGAGGGGTCGGAGAATTCGGAGGACGGCGGGGGCAGGATTCACACCGACCCCCGGCGATTCTCCGACCCAGCGGAGGGTCGGAGAATCCCGCCCAAGGACTTTGGAGAGGAAAAGAAATTGGAGATGGGGATGTAGATTACCAGCACATTGGGATGAAGAGTTGTTTTATTGAGGGGAGTGGTGATTATGGCAGATTTTAAGAAAAGAGGGACAGCACCTAAAGAGAGAGAACCATTTACAATTTTAGTTAACATGAGGATCAGGATGGGAAGATGGGTTCACAGTTTAGTGGGAAAAGGATCGACAGAGCTGGAGTTGGGACTCATGTATAAGATGAGCTCAGAGAGGTAATTGGGAAAGAAAAGAGAGAAACTAGAGAAATATTCAATTTCAGGGCTAGGAAATAACTTCAGGAGAACTTTGGTCCAGTGGACTGGTGGAAAGGAGGGACACAGCAGAGGCAGCTAATCAGATGGTCTTGATTCTCGTGACAAAGAAGTCCATAAGTTCCTCACACCAATTGTTGGAAATGAGGGTGGAGGGGACAGGGGTTTAAGAAGGCAGTTTTCAGATGACAACTTTGTACTTGCCATGGAGCTAATTGGAAGCCAGAGAAAAATGCTGTTAGCGAAGTGAACAGCACATCCTGCCAGCAAAAACACAATGGGTGCGATTCTCCGCTCCCACACCAGGTGGGAGAATCGCAGGAGGGCCGCTCTGGCACTCCCGTGATTCTTCCACCCCCCCCCCCCAAAATGGCGCGTCGCGTTTTGCGACACGCCGCTCAGAGAATCGCGGGCCGCCGTTTTCATGGCGACCGGCGATTCTCCGACCCGGATGGGCCGAGCGGCCGGCCGTTCCCGACCGGTTCACGCCGGCGGCAACCACACCTGGAGAATAGGGGGCCAGGAGCGGCCTCTGACGCCATCGTGAACCTCTCCGGGTTTCACGACGGCGTCGGGCCTTGCGGAGAATTCCGCCCAATGAATCTTCCTTTAAAAAACAATACTTTTCAAATTGTGTCTGTGTGTGACTTAGGTTTGTATATGTAAACATTCAAACCGATATTGAAGGAATATTTTAAACAAATACTACTCTCAAACTGAAAATCAATTAAAAAAAGTATTGAGAACATTAAACTGAAATATTTACCATAAAGATTAGCAGTTTGAATATTCAAGCTTCTAGACACTGACCTAGTCTTCTGTATATGAGTTCCTTAGGAGTTAAATCTTTATGCTCACCACATAAAATTTATTATCCAAGCTGCCAAGACTGCATTCAAATACCATATATGGTAAACATCAACTGCTGAGTAAGGGTGTTCTTGGGTCTTTCTAACATGGCCTCTCCAGTAATAAAATAATGTTTCCATTGAATTGTCAGCTGGTCCCATTGTTCCATAGGCAAATGTTTTAAAATGAGAATGTGTTTGAAATCCAAACACTGAAATAACTTACCATAAGTGCTTGCTGTTTAACCCAAATAAGATTTGATTTCCGCGGGCTTCAACAATTGAAACTAACAGGATCTCCTCATGATATTTCTGCTGTGTTGCAAGAGTTTGCTAAAGGCTTTCGACTAACTCTATTTCAGATTGAACTGAAAATGCCATCAGTGAATAGCATAAGTTGCAGTGTAGTCTCTATTATCATGCTGAACTATTTGACACCTATGTTTTCATTTTTCAAATAAACATTTTTGCAATGCCTTGTTGGCAGCGACGGGAGTTGTCCCTCGATTCCAGGATGAGTGTACTCAGAGTCACGGGTTTTTGTCATGAGTCTTCACGTGATTGAAAAGACCAGTTCTCAACTGGCAAATCTTTGTGCACATGGGGCAGGACATTCCATGAGGTGGTAGGATCCAGAGTGCAGGTTTTGCTTCCTTTTCTTCCCTTCTCTGCCTAGAATCTGCCGTAAAGCATCAAAGCATTTTAATCAAAGCTTGATGGACAGCATATTGCCATTTTGAATGATTGGTATGGTGCGCCTCCCAGTCACTAATGTCAATGCTGATGTGCTTCAAGGAGAGCTTCAGCATGCCTTTGAGATGTTTCTTTGTGTTCACTTGTCAAAGGAGGAAATACCTGTGCTGGTGAACTGAGTGTTTTTAGATTTCTTGAACCCACTGTAAGTATCATGTAGTTCTGATTCAGGTATAGTACACTTAGGTGGAGATCTAAACTCCATTTTAACCTGCTGAAAATTCTTAAAGCTGGAAATTGATTTGCATAAACAAAGAGACCTGCACTGCTTACCGAGTGTGGGCACATTGCCAGCCACTTCCAGCATAGCCCATGTGACAGAACGGGCAGAAGGAAGGTGCACACAAGTGTCTCTGCTGCACATGCTGGAACAGCTTGAACCATGGCCAATCTGACATTACACAGCAGAATTAGCTAATGCAATTGAATACTTCATTGACGAAAGCATAGCCCACAAATTCATACATCACTCACCAAAAATCAGATGGCAGCTGCAAGAGAGGATCTGGACCTACTTCAATGGCCTGTCCACAAATTGGTGGCTTCTCCTTCAGTCTGGTTGGCGAGAGCTCTGGACTGGGTTCCTGGAGGTATTTGCTGCCAGTTTAAAATTACAGCCAAGGAGGAGACCCAGGTGTGGGAGCAGATTTTTCATTGCTCCGTGGTCGACAAATGATTTGGTAATGGAATGGAAAAGGCAGGGAACAAGCTCTGCGAGGAGGGAGAGAGATAGAAAAGAAACAGGAACAGGAGAGCAGAGATATCCTGGACCCTATGTAACTGAATGCAACATCAAACAGAGGATTTGGGTTCCACTTTCACTTCAAAACCTTCCCCATCCCAACCTGAAGCCATCAATCACCACCCTTCCATTTATCTCATACTCCCCATTACAGTGTCTCTTGGCCAACATCCAGCAATACAAGACACCAACGGCATACTTCAATAAGCAACTTTATGCAACAACACATCCAGTTATACAAAAACAGTGAACTAATCAACCCTATGCATTGAAAGTGTCTTGTGGGTACCTTGACCTGATCTCGTGCCATTCCAGTGACTGCAGTAAGGGCTTGGTGGAAAGCTGCTGACCTTGAATGGGGACAGCAGATGGCCTTGAAACATTGGCTTCAGACTGCCCCACTCAGTGTGTGCAGCCAGGGCATAGCAGAGTGGCAGTGGCGGGAGCTTGAATACAGTCAAGCTGAAAGAGGACAACAGGTTAGCATTTCACAGTTGTGGTACCTCAGCTATCCTAATAATCTGCCGAATGACATATTTCTGAACTGCAAAGAGAGCCTGCATGCCCGTTTGAGCATGAAGATCTCCAGCCAAGATCGCAGTGGTCTAAACCTGCATGGCAGCAGACATGGATCCGTCTGGGCTTCTACTGCACCACTGAGATATGTGAGGATTCCAATTGTACTGCAGAGAAAGCAGAGACAGCAACATCATGGGTTGTTTGACAATGCGTTTGTGGAGTTCATCATCACTTTCAGATGGGCTCCAAGCTTAGAGTGATACCCCTTGCCAAGCTGGAGCCAAACTACTCCATGCTCCTCATGTAGCATGAGATTCAAGCACATGGACTAAACAAAGGTACAAAAACATGGATCCTTTATTCCACTGGAATCAAATCTTCATACATTCATGAAAAAGCTTAACACAGAGGGACAGACTAACTACAAATGACATCCACCAAGATGCTGTCCAGAGCTTAATTCCTGATCTCTATACAGTTGGGGAGAAAGGTATAATTGTGGAACACCTGCTGTGAATTTTCTGTGATCAGGTGTGCCAGATTACATTGTCTTCCAGAAACTAGGGCAATCTCAGATTCAAGAGTACTCTCCAGGTCGTCTGCTATGGTCTCCAGTAGCTGTATGCTTGCCCCAATTCTCCTTCCCAGTTTTCTAGCCACTGTATGGAACTCCTGGCATGCCCTTGCCTCATACCACTGAGAACCTATAAGTCCGGGGCTTCTGCTCCTGCTTCCTTCCTTTCCTCATGGCATCTGGTGGTTCCCCGCTCTCCCCTCAAAAACCAACCTGCCAATGACACTGCTTGATGCACTCCCCCACCAACGTCCCCTGCTGATGGAAGTCCCATTACACGAGACAATGAGAGGAGGTTGTCTAGCAGGCCTGCCATCAGCATTCACCTGTATGTGGCCCCACTGGGTTCATCATTGATGAGATGAGGCAAGACTTAGGATGCATAGGATGGGTAAGGAAACTGCAGGGGATGGGCACAATTGAAATGTGGCGCTCGTTCAAGGAACAGCTACTGCAAGTCCTTGATGAGTATGTACCTGTTAGGCAGGGAGGAAGTGGTCGAGCAAGGGAACCGTGGTTTACTAAAGTAGTTGAATCACTTGTCAAGAGGAAGAAGGAGGCTTATATAAAGATGTGATGTGAAGGTTCAGTTAGGGCGTTCGAGAGTTACAAGTTAGCTAGGAAGGACCTAAAGAGGCAGCTAAGAAGAACCAGGAGGGGACATGAGAAGTCTTTGGCAGGTAGGATCAAGGATAACCCTAAAGCTTTCTGTAGGTATGTCAGGAATAAAAGAATGACTATGGTAAGGGTAGGGAAAGTCAAGGACAGTAGTGGGAGGTTGTGCGTGGAGTCCCAGGAGATAGGACAGGAGCTAAATGAATATTTTTTGTCAGTATTCACACAGGAAGAAGACAATGTGGTCGAGGAGAATACTGAGATACAGGCTACTAGACTAGAAGGGCTTGAGGTTCATAAGGAGGAGTTATTAGCAATTCTGTTAGCAATTCTGGAAAGTGTGAAAATAGATAACTCCCCTGGGATGGATGGGATTTATCCTAGGATTCTCTGGGAAGCTAGGGAGGAGATAGATGAGCCTTTGGCTTTGATCTTTATGTCGTCATTGTCTACAGGAATAGTGCCAGAAGACGGGAGGATAACAAATTCTGTCCCCTTGTTCAAGAAGGGGAGTAGAGACAACCCCGGTAACTATAGACCAGTGAGCCTTACGTCTGTTGTGGGCAAAGTCTTGGAAAGGTTTATAAGAGATAGGATTTATAATCATCTAGAAAGGAATAATTTGATTAGGGATAATCAACACGGTTTTGTGAAGAGTAGGTCGTGCCTCACAAACCTTATTGAGTTCTTTGAGAAGGTGACCAAACAGGTGGAAGAGGGTAAAGCAGTTGATGTGGTGTATATGGATTTCAGTAAAGCGTTTGATAAGGTTCTCCACGGTAGGCTATTGCAGAAAATACGGAGTCATGGGATTCAGGGTGATTTAGCAGTTTGGATCAGAAACTGGCTAGCTGTAAGAAGACAGAGGGTGGTGGTTGATGGAAAATGTTCAGCCTGGAGTTTAATTATTAGTGGTGTACCACAAGGATCTGTTTTGGGGCCACTGCTGTTTGTCATTTTTATAAATGACCTGGAGGAGGGCGTAGAAGGATGGGTGAGTAAATTTGCAGATGACACTAAAGTCGGTGGCGGTGTGGACAGTGCGGAAGGATGTTGCAGGTTACAGAGGGACATAGATAAGCTGCAGAGCTGGGCTGAGAGGTGGCAAATGGGGTTTAATGCAGAAAAGTGTGAGGTGATTCATTTTGGAGGAGTAACAGGAATACAGAGTACTGGGCTAATGGTAAGATTCTTGGTAGTGTGGATGAGCAGAGAGATCTCCGTGTCCATGAACATAGAAAGTTTCCACCCAGGTTGATAGGTTTGTTAAGAAGGCGTACGGTGTGTTAGCTTTTATTGGTAGAGGGATTGAGTTTCGGAGCCATGAGGTCATGTTGCAGCTATACAAAACTCTGGTGCGGCCACATTTGGAGTATTCAGTTCTGGTTGCCGCATTATAGGAAGGATGTGGAAGCATTGGAAAGGGTGCAGAGGAGATTTACCAGGATGTTGCCTGGTATGGAGGGCGGATCTTATGAGGAAAGGCTGAAGGACTTAAGGCTGTTTTCATTAGAGAGAAGATGGTTATGAGGTGACTTAATTGAGACATACAAGATGATCAGAGGATTAGATAGGGTGGACAGTGAGACATTCCTCGGATGGTGATGGCTAGCACGAGGGGACATAGCTTTAAATTGAGGGGAGATAGATATAGGAGTTGTCAGAGGTAGGTTCTTTACTCAGAGAGTAGTAAGGGCGTGGAATGCCCTGCCTGCAACAGTAGTGGACTCGCCAACATTAAGGGCATTTAAATGGTCATTGAATAAACATATGGATAATAGGAGAATAGTATGGATGGGCTTTAGAGTGGTCTTACAGGTCGGCGCAACATCAAGGGCTGAAGGGCCTGTACTGTGCTGTAATGGTCTATGTTCTATCATCTAAATCCTCTACAGCAGAGGTCAGAGACCTGACCCTGGCTCCGGGGAGCCAGCACGCAAGCTATTCTTACATACTCTCCTATCTCACCCCACAATGTCTCCCAACTCCAGTGAGGGAAGAGGGGTGGAGAGGAGAACAAGGATATCATGGTCACACCTTCTACAGCTCTCCTTGATACCAGATCTCTGAAGGAGAGAGTTGAAAAGTGGCATGGGGCTGTGCAGGATGATGATAAGTGACACCTTGTGGTCTTTTCAATTCCCTCTTCACCCTCAGCCAGAGATTTGACATGAAGTGGAAGCTGCATATAGTGTTACATGGAACAGGTTCTGTCACCTATCATCATCCAGGACAGCCATGGACTAAACTGTGTCTGGCCTCGTAATCCGTATGATTATCTCTTCCAGGGGGCTCTGGAGATGAAATTGTGGAGTCTCCCCCTTCCTAGTGTTGTTGGGCAAACTCTCTTGCAAGAGAAAGTGCAGAGTATAATGATTGTTTGATACTGAGCTGAGTGATATGACTTCCATGATTAAATAGTTAGGCCTATGTGGGAGGAGAGGTAGGTGGGTTTGAGACTAGCTGTATTTGAAGATGTATGTGGGTGAGGTGGTGTATGTATGCATCCTGTGTGCTAGGGAGTGCTTCTGGGTCTGTGATGCAGGTATGGTGTGTTACGCAGTGTGGCAGGTTGTTAGTGTGGTGAGTATGAGATGCACAATGCTGATGCATTCACTCACCTTTCCCACCTGTGTGATGTCATTGTATTTTTTCCTGCACTGCTGTCACATCTGTAATGCTGGACTTCAGGCATTCATCTCCCCTGGCTGACGTGCCCCATTCCTTCTTCAGGCTGTGGGTTGAGGGCTTCATTCCCACTCAGGGAAACATTGGCTTCTTCCCAGGTGTCCACTTTAGTGACCATCCTGTTGTACCAGTACACTGGGCAGTCCTCCACCCTTCCTGCTGCGACATCTATCCAATACTTCAAAACAATTTTCTATTCATGATAATTTCAGGTACACTGCCTTTCGTTCAATAGGCAGAGTGTTTTGAAGAGGACTAGGCTGCCTGGAGATTGTGGTCACAAACAACACTGTTAGCTGTGCACAGAGGCAGCACAGAGTGATGGGAACAACGCAAAGCTAATTGGACTTATGCTACTATTAGTTACATGAGGCACATACGGCCAACCTTCATTTCACGGGTCACGAATCATGAACCCTGTGCCCAAAAACCAGACCACATTCTAGCCACTTCCCTCCAAAAAGCATCCACTACTGAACCAGTCTGAATTTTCCATTTCCCACATTATGGACTAAGTAGTGGCCAATTATACAGCTAATTTGTCATCTGAGGCCAGATGCCGTGTAACACCCCAACATCAAACAATTGTTGTAATAATTTTTACAGAAATCAGTAACCTGATGCCATGAGAGAAACTTCCTGAAAATGGTTAATGCGCACCACGGACATTGTTCAAGTATTAGAGCATGGGCCTCATGGCCGAGGCCTTCATGTCTACACTCACCAGCCTATATCTGCTGGCAATTAAAATAAGAATTAGGAGGTGCTGAACACAGAAACCGATAACTAGAACCTCTGAAACTAATAAAACTACAGTTGCCTGTAGTTGGAATGATAGAAGAAAGTGAATGTTCTTGGCTGTGTTTCTGTTAAAACATTTAAACAACAGGCTGATTTCAATAGAAAATGTCTAGCCTGTGAGAATTTATTCTAAGCTGGAGCAAAGCAGTAGGGGCGCGATTCTCCGTTCCCACACCGGGTGGGAGAATCGCGGGAGGGCCGCTCTGGCACCCCCCGTGATACTCCCCCCCCCCCCCCCCCCCAAATGGCGTGTCGTCTTGCGGGGCAGCAGAGGGGAAGACGGCAACCTGCGCATGCGCGGCTGACGTCATTAGGTGCGCCGGCCCCGTCATTCTCGGCGCGCTGGGCCTTGACACCAGCGACAAGGCCCGGCGGCCGAGATTTACGGCACGGCCCTCCTAGCCCCCCGGCGGCGGGGAGAATAGGGGGCCAGGAGTGGCCTCCGACCCCGTCGTGAACCTCTCCGGGTTTCACTATGGCGTCGGGCCTTGCGGAGAATTCCGCCCTAGATGTCTGATCTGACGATGATAACTTTTTATTACTTAGTTTTGCTTTTTATAAGATTTACAAATTGTTACTATCCAATTCAAGAGAAAAATGTTTGCCAGTGTCAAATGTAGGCCTCAATTAGCAGAACCCTACATTCAAAGCAATTGTCAAGATGGTTGACCCAGATGCCATGGGCGGGATTCTCCCAGCCCCGGGCCGGAGAATCCCCGCAACCGGGCCGTGCCACCCCAACGCCGGCAGGCGATTCTTGGAGCAGGGAATCGGCGGCATCGGCATGTTTGGCGCGGCGCCAGTCCATGGCCGCTCTACACAGCCGGGCTGCCGATTCTCCGGCCGGGATGAGCGACCGCTCTAAAAAGGCAGAGTCCTGCCGGCGCCATCCACACCTGGTTGCAGCCGGCGGGAACTCTGCGCGCAGGGTCAGGGGGCGGCCTGTGGGAGGGGGAGGGGGGCTCCGACCCCAGGGGGGCCTCCGATGGGGCCTGGCCTGTGATCGGGCCCACCGATCGGCAGGCTGGCCTCTCGCTCCCCGGGGCTATTTTCTTGCGCACCGACCCCTGAACCCCCGCACCATGTTGCGTCGGGGCCGGCGCGTTGATGGAGGCCACCACGCATGCGCGGGTTGGCGCGGCACACAGTTCGGGATGGGAGGTTGGAGTGGCGTAATCCGCTCCAGTAAGGTGCTGGCCCCCTGTAGGGGCCAGAACTGGTGCTCCTAGTGGCCTGTTCACTCCGTCATGAGATGCGACGACATTTCCGACGCGTGGACGTCGAATGGGAGAATCCTGTCCCATGGCTGTGAATTCTGCTGCTGTGATGATCTTCCTGGCAGCAAGGAGATGTATTTAGAATTATAATTGAATTGCCAGGATTGGTGAGGCAGTCACTTATCCCTACAGTGCAGAAGCAGGCCATTCGGCCCATCAAGTCTGCACCAACCCTCCGAAAGAGCACCACAGCCCTGGGTCAGGCCCCCTCCTTATGCCCATAACCCAGTATCTCACACCTAACCTTTGGACACGAAGGGACAATTCATCATGGCCAATCCACCTAACCTGCACATCTTGTGACTGTGGGAGGAAAGCGGAGCACCCGGAGGAAACCTATGCAGACACGGGGAGAAAGTGAAAGCTGCACACAGACAGGCACTGTGAGACATCAGTGCTACCCACTGTGGCACAGTGCCGCACTTATACCGTACCATGCATAACCAAAATTAAAATCTGTCGGCAGGATTCCCCGTTCCTCAGACTAAGTGTTGACGCGGGGGCAGGATTCGTGGACTTCCACGACAGCAAAACTGGTGCCGCACCTGGACTGTCAAGGGGCTAGCACTGGCGCCACATGGCACACAATCGATTCCAATGAAAAATGGTGAAGGATTCGCCAGATTTGCAATTGACACTCAGGAGGCTGACAAGCTGCAGCCACATATACACACTTCACTCCCCACACACACCATCCCAGCCAACAAGATGTCAGCAAGGAGAGCAGTACCACGCTTCATGGATGTCAAGCTGGAGGCCCTCCTGTACATCGTGGAGGAAAGGCAAGCTACCTTGTGCCCCGGCCTGGAAAGGAGGCTGCCAGCCGTCGGCATTCACTGTCATTCCAGTGAGAACAAACAGAGTTTATTCAACGGCTCGTCATAGCTAATGCCCTCCATACCAGGCAACATCCTGGTAAATCTCTTCTGCACCCTCTCTAAAGCCTCCACATCCTTCTGGTAGTGTGGCGACCAGAATTGAACACCATACTCCAAGTGTGGCCTAACTAAGGTTCTATACAGCTGCAACATGACTTGCCAATTCTTATACTCAATGCCCCTGCCAATGAAGGCAAGCATGCCGTATGCCTTCTTGACTACCTTCTCCACCTGTGTTGCCCCTTTCAGTGATCTGTGGACCTGTACACCTAGATCTCTCTGACTTTCAATACTCTTGAGGGTTCTATCATTCACTGTATATTCCCTACCTGCATTAGACCTTCCAAAATGCATGACCTCACATTTGTCCGGATTGAACTCCATCTGCCATATCATAGAATTTACAGTGCAGAAGGAGGCCATTCGGCCCATCGAGTCTGCACTGGCTCTTGGAAAGAGCACGCTACCCAAGGTCAACACCTCCACCCTATCCCCATAACCCAGTAACCCCACCCAACACTAAGGGCAATTTTGGACACTAAGGGCAATTTATCATGGCCAATCCACCTAAACTGCAATCCACCTAATCTTTGGACTGTGGGAGGAAACCAGAGCACCCGGGGGAAACCCACGCACACACGGGGAGGATGTGCAGACTCCGCACAGACAGTGACCCAAGCCGGAATCGAACATGGGACCCTGGAGTTGTGAAGCAATTGTGCTATCCACAATGCTACATTGCTGCCCCAGATATTGGGATATTTGGGAGACATCTCCTCCCAAATCTCCAAATGATCTAAATTCTGCTGTATCCTCTGACATTCCTCATCGCTATCCGCAATTCCACCTACCTTTGTGTCGTCTGCAAATTTACTAATCAGACCAGTTATATTTTCCTCCAAATCATTTATATATACTACGAACAGCAAAGGTCCCAGCACTGATCCCTGCGGAACACCACTAGTCACAGCCCTCCAATTAGAAAGCACCATTCCATTGCTACTCTCTGCCTTGTATGACCTAGCCAGTTCTGTATCCACCTTGCCAGCTCACCCCTGATCCTGTGTGACTTCACCTTTTGTACCAATCTACCATGAGGGACATTGTCAAAGGTCTTACTGAAGTCCATATAGACATCATCCACTGCCCTACCTGCATCAATCATCTTTGTGACCTCTTCGAAAAACTCTATCAAGTTAGTGAGACACGAACTCCCCTTCACAAAACCATGCTGCCTCTCACTAATACATCCATTTGCTTCCAAATGGGAGTAAATCCTGTCTCGAAGAATTCTCTCCAGTAATTTCCCTACCACTGACGTAAGGCTCACCAATTTGTTGTTCCCTGGGTTATCATTGCTGCCCTTCTTAAACAAAGGAACAACATTGGCTATTCTCCAGTCCTCTGGGACATCACCGGAAGACAGTGAGGATCCAAAGATTTCTGTCAAGGCCTCAACAATTTCCTCTCTAGCCTCCTTCAGTATTCTGGGGTAGATCCCATCCGGCCCTGGGGACCTACCTACCTCAATATTTTACAAGACGCCCTACACCTCGTCTTTTTGGATCTCAATGTGACCCAGGTTATCTACACATCCTTCACCAGACTCAACATCCACCAATTCCTTCTCATTGGTGAATACTGATGCAAAGTATTCATTTAGTACCTCACCCATTTCCTCTGGCTCCATATATAGATTCCCTTGCCTATCCTTCAGTGGGCCAACGCTTTCCCTGGCTACCCTCTTGCTTTTTATGTATGTATAAAAAGCCTTGGGATTTTCCTTAACCCTATTTGCCAATGACTTTTAGTGACCTCTTCTAGCCCTCCTGACTACTTGCTTAAGTTCCTTCCTACTTTCCTTATATTCCACACAAGCTTCATCTGTTCCCAGCCTTCTAGCCTTGACAAATGCCTTCTTTTTCTTTTTGACGAGGCCTACAATATCTCTCGTTATCCAAGGTTCCCGAAATCTGCCATATTCTTTTTTTTTTAAATAATTTTTTATTGAAATTTTTACAAAATATAAACAACTCAGCTCTATGAATAAAACAACCGCGGTAACACCCCAAGAACAATTCCCACCCTACTTCAAAAGTCCTGAATTCCTTTCAACTGACATTTGAAAGCCTCCCACAGTCGCAGAGCCAGGGACTACATGAGGTGTTGCTTGCGAACATCCAGCACCTGCAGGCGCAGTTGGAGGAGTCAAACCGCATGCAGGAGCAGGAGGTAGGGCCGACAATGCGTGCCACCCAGGCCAACTCCGCATCCCTGGTGGAGGCATTGGGGCGAGGGCTTTGGCAATGGCTCAGCAGGTCCAAGGCCTGGGGCACTCTATGCAGGCACTGGCTGATGCCCAGGACAGGACTGCCCTCTCACAGGCAGCCATGTGCCAGAGCCACCTAGACATTGCAGCAGTGCTTCTGAGCGTGGCCCAGTCACAACGGGCCATGGCTGAGAAGGGCGGCGGCATTGCCCAGGCACTGGCCAATATGGCGCAGACACAGAGGGAGATGGCCCAGTCCCAGAGGTAGATGGCACAGTCACTGGCTGATGTGGCAAAGATCCAGAAAGTGTTGACACAGTCACAGTGTAATGTGACGCTGTCCCAGACGAAGAGGGTCCACTCACTGTGGTCCTTGGCCCTGAGCATGCAGACCCTGGTGGAGACCAGAGCGGGCCTCCAGGACTGGCAGCGCCAGGTGGCAGGGGTGCGATAGGAGATAGCTCTACTCACACCCCCATCCCATGGAGCAGCCCAGGTGTCACCGGGCATCCTGAGGGAGGAGGAGGTGATGGAGCCAATGTCATGACTCCCGTAAGGGAGGTGTCAGAACACCGCAGCACCTCGGACACCCCCTCCTGTCCCGGACGCATGAGGTGGACAGCGGGCAGAACAGGGCAGCACCACACCATCTGGGATACCTGAACAGCAGCCGGGCCCGTCCAGACCCAGTCGCCCCAGAAGACAGCTGCCAACAGAAACCCAGGCCTCAGGGCGGGACGTACAGCAGGCCACCTCCATACCTGGTGAACTGTCTGGGGATCCACCTAGGCGTAGCATTAGGGCCCATAAGGCCAGAAAGTTAGACACCGGTTAAGTTGGCACGGTTGTAGGGCACAGTATAGTGATTGGGGCCAGGGGTGTTTTCACTGGCTCACACGTCGTTCAGCCTCCTGTGCTTGCCTGGGCTAAAGTCCTGCCCATCCTCCCTCTCTCCCGCGTGTTTCTCATCAGATGAGGCCTGACCTTCATCCTCCTCCTCTTCCAGCACATCACCTCTCCGCTGTGCGATGTTGTGGAGGCTGCAGCAGGCTGCCATGACGCGGGCAACCCTCTCAGCATCACACTGAGGGCCCCTCCAGTCCAGGCACCTGAACCGCATCTTCAGGAGGCCGAAGTACCGCTCGATCCACCCCAATCACTGCATGGGAATCATAGATCATAGAATTTATATTGCAGAAGGAAGCCATTCGGCCCATCGCGTCTGCACCGGCCCTTGGAAAGAGCACCCCATTTAAGTCCACACTTCCAACCTACTATTGGGTTACAGGGATCAGGTAGAAGTGAGGGCTTAAGTGGGTCGGTGAGGACTCGATGGGCCAAATGAACTCCTTCTGCACTGTATGTTCTATGTCCTATCCCCGTAACCCAGTAAACCCAGCTAACCCTTTTGGACACGAAGGACAATTTAGCATGTCCAATCCACCTAACCTGTACATCTTTGGACTGTGGGAGGAAACCGGAGCACCCGGAGGAAACCCACGCACACACAGGGAGAATGTACAGACTCCGCACAGACAGTGACCCAAGCCGGGAATCGAACCTGGGACCCTGGAGCTGTGAAGCAACTGTGCTAATTACTGTGCTACCATGCTGCCCTATCTCTGTGCTACCATGCTGCCCTGCCACTGTGCTACCATGCTGCCCTGCCACTGTACTACCATGCTGCCCTGCTACTGTACTACCATGCTGCCGTGCCACTGTACTACCATGCTGCCCTATCTCTGTGCTACCATGCTGCCCTGCCACTGTGCTACCATGCTGCCCTGCCACTGTACTACCATGCTGCCCTATCTCTGTGCTACCATGCTGCCTTGCCACTGTACTACCATGCTGCCCTGCCACTGTACTACCATGCTGCCCTGCCACTGTGCTACCATGCTGCCCTGCCACTGTGCTACCATGCTGCCCTATCTCTGTGCTACCATGCTGCCCTGCCACTGTGCTACCATGCTGCCCTGCCACTGTGCTACCATGCTGCCCTGCTACTGTGCTACCATGCTGCCCTGCCACTGTGCTACCATGCTGCCCTGCCACTGTGCTACCATGCTGCCCTGCTACTGTGCTACCATGCTGCCCTATCTCTGCTACCATGCTGCCCTATCTCTGTGCTACCATGCTGCCCTGCCACTGTGCTACCATGCTGCCCTGCCACTGTGCTACCATGCTGCCCTGCCACTGTACTACCATGCTGCCCTGCCACTGTGCTACCATGCTGCCCTGCTACTGTGCTACCATGCTGCCCTGCCACTGTGCTACCATGCTGCCCTGCTACTGTGCTACCATGCTGCCCTGCCACTGTGCTACCATGCTGCCCTGCCACTGTACTACCATGCTGCCCTGCCACTGTACTACCATGCTGCCCTGCCACTGTACTACCATGCTGCCCTGCCACTGTGCTACCATGCTGCCCTGCCACTGTGCTACCATGCTGCCCTGCTACTGTGCTACCATGCTGCCCTATCTCTGCTACCATGCTGCCCTATCTCTGTGCTACCATGCTGCCCTGCCACTGTGCTACCATGCTGCCCTGCCACTGTGCTACCATGCTGCCCTGCCACTGTACTACCATGCTGCCCTGCCACTGTGCTACCATGCTGCCCTGCTACTGTGCTACCATGCTGCCCTGCCACTGTGCTACCATGCTGCCCTGCCACTGTGCTACCATGCTGCCCTGCCACTGTGCTACCATGCTGCCCTGCTACTGTGCTACCATGCTGCCCTGCCACTGTGCTACCATGCTGCCCTATCTCTGTGCTACCATGCTGCCCTGCCACTGTGCTACCATGCTGCCCTGCCACTGTACTACCATGCTGCCCTATCTCTGTGCTACCATGCTGCCCTGCTACTGTGCTACCATGCTGCCCTGCCACTGTACTACCATGCTGCCCTGCCACTGTGCTACCATGCTGCCCTGCCACTGTGCTACCATGCTGCCCTATCTCTGTGCTACCATGCTGCCCTGCCACTGTGCTACCATGCTGCCCTGCCACTGTGCTACCATGCTGCCCTGCCACTGTGCTACCATGCTGCCCTGCCACTGTGCTACCATGCTGCCCTGCTACTGTGCTACCATGCTGCCCTGCTACTGTGCTACCATGCTGCCCTGCCACTGTGCTACCATGCTGCCCTATCTCTGTGCTACCATGCTGCCCTGCCACTGTACTACCATGCTGCCCTGCTACTGTGCTACCATGCTGCCCTGCCACTGTACTACCATGCTGCCCTGCCACTGTGCTACCATGCTGCCCTGCCACTGTGCTACCATGCTGCCCCGCTACTGTACTACCATGCTGCCCTATCTCTGTGCTACCATGCTGCCCTATCTCTGTACTACCATGCTGCCCTGCCACTGTGCTACCATGCTGCCCTATCTCTGTGCTACCATGCTGCCCTGCCACTGTGCTACCATGCTGCCCCGCTACTGTACTACCATGCTGCCCTATCTCTGTGCTACCATGCTGCCCTGCCACTGTGCTACCATGCTGCCCTGCCACTGTACTACCATGCTGCCCTATCTCTGTGCTACCATGCTGCCCTATCTCTGTGCTACCATGCTGCCCTATCTCTGTGCTACCATGCTGCCCTATCTCTGTGCTACCATGCTGCCCTGCCACTGTGCTACCATGCTGCCCTATCTCTGTGCTACCATGCTGCCCTATCTCTGTGCTACCATGCTGCCCTATCTCTGTGCTACCATGCTGCCCTATCTCTGTGCTACCATGCTGCCCTGCCACTGTACTACCCTGCTGCCCTATCTCTGTGCTACCATGCTGCCCTGCCACTGTACTACCATGCTGCCCTGCCACTGTACTACCATGCTGCCCTGCCACTGTACTACCATGCTGCCCTGCCACTGTACTACCATGCTGCCCTGCCACTGTGCTACCATGCTGCCCTATCTCTGTGCTACCATGCTGCCCTATCTCTGTGCTACCATGCTGCCCTATCTCTGTGCTACCATGCTGCCCTGCCACTGTGCTACCATGCTGCCCTATCTCTGTGCTACCATGCTGCCCTATCTCTGTGCTACCATGCTGCCCTATCTCTGTGCTACCATGCTGCCCTATCTCTGTGCTACCATGCTGCCCTGCCACTGTACTACCCTGCTGCCCTATCTCTGTGCTACCATGCTGCCCTGCCACTGTACTACCATGCTGCCCTGCCACTGTACTACCATGCTGCCCTGCCACTGTACTACCATGCTGCCCTGCCACTGTACTACCATGCTGCCCTGCCACTGTGCTACCATGCTGCCCTGCCACTGTGCTACCATGCTGCCCTGCCACTGTGCTACCATGCTGCCCTGCCACTGTACTACCATGCTGCCCTGCCACTGTACTACCATGCTGCCCTGCCACTGTGCTACCATGCTGCCCTGCCACTGTGCTACCATGCTGCCCTGCCACTGTACTACCATGCTGCCGTGCCACTGTGCTACCATGCTGCCCTATCTCTGTGCTACCATGCTGCCCTGCCACTGTGCTACCATGCTGCCCTATCTCTGTGCTACCATGCTGCCCTATCTCTGTGCTACCATGCTGCCCTGCCACTGTGCTACCATGCTGCCCTATCTCTGTGCTACCATGCTGCCCTGCCACTGTGCTACCATGCTGCCCTGCCACTGTGCTACCATGCTGCCCTATCTCTGTGCTACCATGCTGCCCTGCCACTGTGCTACCATGCTGCCCTATCTCTGTGCTACCATGCTGCCCTGCCACTGTGCTACCATGCTGCCCTGCCACTGTGCTACCATGCTGCCCTATCTCTGTGCTACAATGCTGCCCTGCCACTGTGCTACCATGCTGCCCTGCCACTGTGCTACCATGCTGCCCTATCTCTGTGCTGCCATGCTGCCCTATCTCTGTGCTACCATGCTGCCCTATCTCTGTGCTACCATGCTGCCCTGCCACTGTGCTACCATGCTGCCCTATCTCTGTGCTACCATGCTGCCCTGCCACTGTGCTACCATGCTGCCCGGCCACTGTGCTACCATGCTGCCCTGCCACTGTGCTACCATGCTGCCCTGCCACTGTGCTACCATGCTGCCCTGCCACTGTGCTACCATGCTGCCCTATCTCTGTGCTACCATGCTGCCCTATCTCTGTACTACCATGCTGCCCTGCCACTGTGCTACCATGCTGCCCTGCCACTGTGCTACCATGCTGCCCTGCCACTGTACTACCATGCTGCCATGCCACTGTACTACCATGCTGCCCTTCCTCACTGTAGCAGGTTCCGCGTCGGTCTGTTGCCTGCAGTGAGGCATCATAAGCCATGACCGCCGGGGAGGGGGGCGTCTCGAAGAGGCCGGGAATCAGAGAGTGTGCCAGGATGAAGGCCTTCTGCACACTGCCCGTGCACAGACGTGTATGATGCGCAGCTGATGGTCACATATCAGCTGCACGTTCATCGAGTGGAACCCCTTTCAGTTTGTTGAGAGTGGCCTGTTATCTGCAGATCCTTGTAGGGCGACATGCATCCCGTCAATCGCACCTTGGAGCTGCAGGCATGTAGGCGATGGCGGCGACCCCCGCTGCCCAAGCATCCTGGTGGGCTCGGTTCACATTGCAATGGATGTATTGCGCTGACTGGCGTATAAAACCTCCGTAATGATTTTGATTTGATTTATTATTGTCACATGTATTAGTATACAGTGAAAAGTATTGTTTCTTGCATGCTGTACAAACAATGCATACCGTACATAGAGAAGAAAGGAAAGGCTTCAGAATATAATGTAATGAAGTTTCAGAAGCATAGAACGAGAGCAAAAGATAGAATTAGAGGGTATGCTGGGCACAGCTTGCAAGAAGTCGCATCACTCCAGCGCCATCTTGGAATTTCATATGGTGTGGATGCAGCTGTGCACTGAGCTCTGTGAGATCCCGGACTGGCCCCCACACGGCGGCTGGAAGAACCGTCACCTTGACATGTCCTCCCCCATTTCCCCACAGTGCTCCATGATCAGGCAGATATTTGCACTGTCTCCCTGCTCAGCAGGTGTCTTCGACGGCATGCCCGGTCCGGCAGGCCCTCGAATGGCAGGCACTGCCGGTACACACGAGGCCTCATACGGCGTCTCCTTTGCACATCCTCCTTCTGCCCTCCTCCTCGGTCTGTTGGGCAGCCGGCTCTCCATCCTCACCGGCTGCCTCCTGTTCCGCTGTTGCAACTTCCTCCTCCTGTGCAGCTCCAGCTCGTACAGCCACAGTGCGTCCTAGAAGGCTGCGGAGACCAGCAGGAAGGCCTTTGTTGCTGGTTGTATTCCACTATCCATTGTCTGCTGACACATTAGCACGGTGCTTACCCCAGTGCCCAACCAGGCCCTACGGGCTACATAGTTCCCCGGTTGGCACTGTGGACTCTGCCCCCGCATGTTACCCCTCCCCAATCCCCGCACACCTGGACTCGTCGGTGCCTGGCACCATGGGGGCCTCTGGCCCGTCCCTGCTGCCTGAGGTACCGTCAGCTGGCGCTGCCCTTGTCAGCAATATGCTCCCCGGCACCTGTCCTGAGCTCCCGTACAGGCCAAAAAGGGCTTTGACCTTGGGTGGGCTGCCTGCTATTCTACTGGCGGGTGGCGGCCAGGTGGGGGTATGGAGGATGGTGGGGTGGAGGTGTAAGGGCACCCAAAAGGCTGGAGTCACATTGCCGAACCAAGGCCAAGGTGGGTGGTCAGTGGGGTGCACAGCAAGATGGCTCCTTTGCAGGCCACGGCAATGGCGGTCCATGCCTAGACACTGCCCCAGTCCCTTGGGGGGGGTCACCCCGGCCACAAACCTGTTCTTCTGTCACTCCCCAACCCCAGTCCCATTGGAGGTCATCCCAGCCAGGTGGCCAGTGTTCGGCCCGGCAGCCCACGGTCGCACCCCTCTATATCCTACTTCCCCTCCCTCCCTCAACAGCCATGGCGCATCGGAATTTTGCCCCAGTGGAGGCAGAGAATCATAGAGGCCCTGGAGTATACTGGATCGGGTTCGCTAATGTTATGCCAACGGTGTATACTGTACGTGTGCTCTGGAACGCATTGACGCTGCTGTCGAGGCGACGGAGAATTGCGATTTGGCGTGAAATCGGCACCTGCCATGATTTTGGCATCAGAAACGATTCTCCACCCAATCACATATTCCAATTCTGCCGTCAGCTGACACAGAATCCCGCCCCAGATTTCTGAAAATCTTAACCATATTCTCCAGTTTTTTCTTCATATCTTCATTGTGCATCAAAAGCCATATATGTTTAATAATGGAAATATTACTTTGTGAGCTAACTGAACTCCAGAGACATTTAAGCAGACTTTGACCACCCATGACCAGGGGTGCAAATTGTTGGATCATTGAATGCTGTCAGTAGAATAATCCTTGATCTCTTTCCATCTAACTTCAGGCTTTAGCTTGAGGAGGTGGCCGGGTGTGAGAGTGTTTTCCCATGATTGCAAAGATAGCTTTAGCAAACAATTCTGTATCTATATGGAAACTTCAGAGAAACTGAGATCAGGAAAAAGAATTGTCAACTTTTAACCAAAATCAGTGGAGCACAGAAATCTCCCGCCCTAAACTGACGTTTGGAGACCTGAACAATTTTCTAGTTTGGGCTGCATTTGCATGTTAACAAGTAAAGTGCAGGCAGCAAATGTCCACTTTGCTACAGCTCTCTGATTGTGGCAGGGCAGGGAAACTGACAGTATCCTACATAAGGGGCCTCACGGTAGCATGGTGGTTAGCATCAATGCTTCACAGCTCCAGGGTCCCAGGTTCGATTCCCGGCTGGGTCACTGTCTGTGTGGAGTCTGCACGTCCTCCCCGAGTGCGCGTGGGTTTCCTCCGGGTGCTCCGGTTTCCTCCCACAGTCCAAAGATGTGCGGGTTAGGTGGATTGGCCATGCTAAATTGCCCGTAGTGTAAGGTTAATGGGGGGATTGTTGGGTTACGGGTATACGGGTTACGTGGGTTTAAGTGGGGTGATCATTGTTCGGCACAACATCGAGGGCCGAAGGGCCTGTTCTGTGCTGTACTGTTCTATGTTCTATAAGGGAGAGGGGGTAACTGGATTTCGAAAAGAATATTTGAAGTCTTGTCATTTAGGGACCAACAAGTGGTTCTTTTATGGAGCACTAGTTCGGCTGCTTGCCACCAAGTACAAATATGATTTGTGTCACTGTATATCTCTGCCTTCTACAATCAGTCCCTTACAATGGCAGAGGACACCTCTTGTGGGATTATCACCTGATTAGTAATCCAGAGACCCAGAGTAATGCTCTGGGATCCTGGGGTCGAATCCCACCATGCAGATGGTGAAATTTGAATTCAATAAAAACGTGGAATTAAAAGACTAAAGGTGACCATGAATCCATTGTTGATTGTCGTAAAAACCCATCTGGTTCACTAATGTCCTTTAGCAAAGGAAATCGGCCATCCTTACCTGGTCTGGCGTACATGTGACTCCAACCCACAGCAATGTGGCTGACTCTTAAATGCTCCCTCTGACTGAAATGCCCGAGCAAGTGACTCAATTCAAGGGCAATTTGGGATGGGCATCATATTCTGGTCCAGCCCATTTGTATAATTGACCTGACACCCGCCTGGGTGATTGTTTGCACCCCTCAATTTTGAACTATTTTTCCAATGCTTGGAAGTTGAAAATAGCTGGTGCAAAGTTTGATGGTGCTATACCTCAATGAAAGGGTTATTGTGGCTGATACATTTTTTACAAAGTAGCTTGATGATTAAATGGATTGCAATATTTTGAAAGTGTGTCCTGTGTCTTAAGATCCAAAATTCTGTCTAACCATAAGATTTTAAATTTCTAGTTTATTCTACAAAGCCATTCTGAAAAACGGCAATAAACATTTGTAGTTTTTCTCCCCTTTTGGCAAAACGATCTGGGGGCGATTCTCCGAGACCCGCGCTGGGCCAGAGAATCGCTGCAACCGTGCCACGTGCCAGCGCGCGATTCTCCGAGGTGCATAGAACCGGCGCCATTTGCACCAGCGCGATTAGCGCAGCCCCGGCCGCGTGCCGCTGGAATTGGCGGGGCCACCGATTCTCCGGCCCGGATGGGCCAGCGGCCACGCCAATACGACAGAGTCCCACTGGCGCCGTTCACCCCTGGTCGCTGCCGGCAGGAACTCTGCAGGAATAGTCGGGGGGGAGCCTGTGGGGGGAGGAAAGGGGGAGCTCCTTCACTGGGGGGGGCCTCCGATGGGGTCTGGCCCGCGATCGCGGGCCACTGATCAGCGGGCCGGCCTCTCCCTCCTCCCCCCCCGGGCCTAATTTCTGGCACGGCCGGCCCCTGAACACCGACTCCATCTTGAGTCGGGGCCGGCGCGCTAAAGAAGTCCCCCGCGCATGCGCAGGATGGCGGGGCCCAACTGCGCATGCGCAGAATTGAGCTGGCCCAACTGCGGATGCGCGGGTTGGAGCCAGGCTGGAGCGGCGTGAACTGCTCCAGCGCCATGCTGTGGGGGGCAGAATCGTACGTAACTGGGCCTGGTTCGCGCCACCGTGAAACGCGACAGCATTCACAAAGGCGCGAACTCTTGGGCCCAATATTGGAGAATCGCCCCCCCCTGATTTGTGGTTTTCCCCCGAGCCGAGTGAATAAAGTTGCCATAATTTGTCTCCTGCCCCAATTTTAAAATTCTCATCCTTATCTTTAAAGACCTCCATGTTCTCCCCACCTCTGTAATCTCCTCTAACCCTACAAAACTCTGAGGCATCTGCGCTACTGAAATTCTGGCCTCTTGCACATCCCCAATTTAAATCCCTCACTGTTGGTGGCCATGGCTTCAACTAGTGAGGCCTTAAACTCTGGAATTCCCACATATCTACATCTCCACCTCATTTGGAACCTACGTCTTTGACCAAGACTTTGGTCATTTGCTCTAATACCTCCTTAAAATTTGTTTGACGATTCTCCTATGAAGCAGATTAAAGTTTACTACATTAAAGGGGCTATTTAAATGTAAGTTGTTGTTGTCGTCATTCAACTTTCGGTCCCGATTGTAATTAAACCCGAACAATTATTCTTTTCAACGCAGATGAAAGTTGATGCCCTGAAAAGTATTCTGAATACAGTCCATGTCTTCAGTACATTTATAATAGAAACATAGAAAATAGAAACATAGAAATATGAAGGCTGTATATTTTAAATTCTGAATTATTTGGACTGCATGTCAGGAGAATGAATGCTGCATCTTCTGCTTCTGGAGCTTTGAAATCATTTTTGTTCCGGTATTGCTTGCTTTGCTTTCTGTTATCCATACTGTAAATGGAAGCCAAACGCATGATTGTTTCATGCTGAGTGGATTTTAGTTTCCTACTCTAAAATAATAAACATCCTTCCATCATGTTTTTATATGGAAGGACAGTGGGAGCCAGTCACTGCAATTAGATATTCAAAATTATCACAATGTTTCTCACCCATCAAGGTTACCAATATTCTGCCCTGAAATACATTGCTCAGTGAGAAAGCTTGAGCCAGTGATGTGATTTACTTGAGATTGTTTTTATCATGAAGTCTCAATTTTGACATTGTGAGATTAGTTTACTGAAGACACATGTGTTCTTATTGACTTTCCCATGTGATATTATCTTTTATATGTGATTTATAGTTCCCAAAGCTCTAGATGTCTTTGTGAATGACAGAATGAAACCCAGACTTGCAAGCACATGCTGCGGTGGCCAAATCTTCTTAAAACGTAACATTTTTGCAAAAAGATTTAGATACTTTTTACCATGGCCCACTGTTTCCGATTTACATTTTGGGGAATTGAGCCTGGGGCTGGCAAGGAACTTATACACTGAACTAGCAAAATCTTGCAGTTTTGTTCATTGTTTTGATTTGTCTTATCCGCAGGAATACTTGCCCTCTGGTCACTGAAAACAAAGCAATTTGCTCCATACCATTGAGGCAAGCTAATTGTTCTCATTGATGAAGAATTCAAATGTGCAAGAATACGGATTTAAGTAGCTTTAAATAAAAGATTCATTCAAGGGTGACGATTTATCAGGAAAGGCCTTTGACGTAAAAAATATAAATTGTTCAGGAGGACACTAGTTGGTCTAAAGGTTTGGGGGGCAGGATCCCGTCCCTAAGAATGAATAATGAGACCCTGGGTGCCCCTGATGTTGGGACTTGGGAATCAATTCAATTAAGCTGCCATCTGCTCAGAGCTACCAGCATATTGAATGTCAGGTTGCTGCAGGTGCTGTAGCAGTCCTCATGTAAATGAGAAAGGATAGACAATCCAGTCTTGGACTAGCAGAAATGTAGCATGGCCAAGGGAGAATGATCTGATCTCGGGGTCAGGAGATGGGGGGGATTCATGGCTGGCTCATAGGGGTCTGTGGCCACATTTAACGGGAATCTGTAGACAGCCGAGACTTGGGGATAAGATAGAATCTATGGTTGGACATATCCGTGAAGGTTTCATCACTTAGCTCCTGCCTCCTGTAGCTTTGCACAGTCAAGCATTCTTTTTTCCCATTTCCAATATCTATATAACCTATCAACACAAGTGTTAAAAGCAAATGCAATAAACACACATTGGGCGGGATTCTTCGTCCCGCAGCACCCGTTTTCTGGTGCGGTGCACCCCGCCGGTGGCAGGATCCTCCATCCCAGCAGCCGGCCAATGGGGTTTCCTACTTTGGGCACCCCAATGCCATCGAGAAATTTGGGGAGGTGAGGTTGGGGGGGGGGGGGGGTGCGCTGCTGGTAAAGTGGAGGATCCTGCCCACAGATTCCAGCCCCTTATTTTTCATAACATCATAGAATTTTCAGTGCAGAAGCAGGCCATTCAGCTCATTGAGTCTGCACTGGCCCTTGGAAAGAGCACCCTACCTAAGCGCACGTCCTCACCCTAGCCCCGTAACCCAGCATGCCCACCTAACCATTTGGACGCTAAGGGGCAATTTATCATGGCCAATCCACCTAACCTGCATCTCTTTGGACTGTGGGAGGAAACTGGAGCACCCGGAGGAAACCCACACAGACACAGGGAGCAAGTGCAAACTCCACACAGTCACCCAAAGCCGGAATTGAACCCGGGTCGCTGGAGCTGTGAGGCAGCAGTGCTAAACACTGTGCTGCCATGCACCCTGTGATTTTTCTCCCAGATTATTCAAGCAATGCCAGCAGGAAATTTGTTCGCTTTTCCTGAATGCCACATTGAGAGCCATTCAGCAAGTGGGAAACATGCTGTCCAGTCACATTACTGGGATGTTGATTTATGTAGAAAGAAGGAATTAAGGGATATAGTGAGGTGAAAAAACATGCCTTATGAGACTTTGTCGTTGTTCCTGTTCCAAAAAATATGTTTTGTTCATACTACAAAACATCTGACGAGGACCATGAGTGATTTTTTAAAAAATTAAACACTTTTGAACTTCCTCCTTGAAGACTTTCTGCAACTAACACCATTCCTCCCTAAGCCTTCTCGTTTTTAGGTTCACTTTGGGGAGAGATGGTGAAGACACATTTCCTTTAATGAAGGTCAGTTCTGTATATTCATCTGTGAGATACGCCTTAACCGTCTATTCACATCCAGACACTGGAAAAATAGTCTGCTCTTCAAATATTGTATAAATATTCAAACAATAAATAAAAATAAACCATTCTATTCAAGTACCAGCTGAAAATAATATTTAAATATTCCCATACTGAGAAGAATATGGAAAACAGTTGAAAGCAAAACAGGTTTGATTTCAACAGGCATTAAAGAACACCATGGTATTGAATAATTAATGAAAGTCAATGTCCTAAGGCATAAATATCCTCTTCCCAATTGGCGGATAACTCTTTCTTATTGCTTTACTTGTCCATTGTAAACCCATTCCTTGTAAGTGCATCCAGTCACACACTCTCTCACACATCTTGAAGTCATCCATTAGGTGCACTACAATAATAAATGGTGTACAGCTAGCTCTAGGTCTTGAATTTAGATCCAAATAGTGGCAATTATGATTGCTAGAAAGGATGACAGCATTGCTATGAAATAAACTATTGAAATGGATCCAGTTGGCCTACACCAACCTGAAGTGCGGGAATCAGCTCTTAAAATGAGCAGTAACCCAATCTAACCTCTGAAATTAGTGAAGTACTACAAAATGTAAATTGACTCATAGAACTTTGCAGTCGAGAAGCAAACAGTTAGCCTATGAAATCTATTGATGGCTTTCTGCAATTAAGTTATCCGTATTTACACTCAGTAGTTCGCTCTTCATATTCTTTATTATTCCTTCCTTTTCAAGCTGCAATGCAATTCTTTTCTAAAATAAATTATGGATTCTGTTTTAACAGTACTTTGTCACAGAGAATGCTACTTGCTAATCGTTTTCTGTAAAGAAATACTCTGTATATATCTTAATGTGTGTACATTGTGTGCAAGATGAGTAGCTCAGATTAGGCTGGAGCCTGGCAATATGCCCCTTTCATCAGGTTTTATTCCTTATAATTCAGCTCAAAAAGGATTTCCATTGCAAACTGCTGAAAGTGTGAGCTGATACCAGGATCTACAGGACATCTGGGATCTCAGTGAATAATGCGACCAGCGACTTATCCCCATAGCAAATTAGATTTAAGGATAATAAAAGAAACAGCCGAATGAAGGATGCGAGAACAAGATGAATTAAAATTGTGGTGGCTGGCCCCTTTTAAAGGGCGATCCTTTGTGGGCCACATGACAGGCCCAGAGCTTATGTGATGGAGTGTGCGAAAATTGGCCTATCAGATGTTTGGATGTGAACCTGGCTCTTGGGGGGTTTGGTCAGAGTTTGCTTGGGAGTCAAGGGAACAAGGCCTGTGTAGTAGTTAAGCTGATCTGTATCTAAAGTTCTTCTTACTTAAATAAACGACTGTTGTGATTTTACACTGCCTTGTCGCTTGCCTTGCAATACAATATTGGCAAAGAGAATAAATCAATCCGGTTGAAGGGAACTTCAGAGTCCTGAAAACGTAAAAGATCATCAGCAGTCGAATAGGCATGCCTCTATTCAGGAAAAGTGATCCGAAGGTTGAAAGTTGGGGTCAATGTGTCAGAGGGCTTCAATACTTTTCATTGCCAACTGAAACATGGCATAAGACCAACAGAAAGTAATGTTGCTTACAGTTTGCATCCCCCAAACATATAACCTTGTGCAAAGCTTAACATCTCCGTAGGCTCTGGACTCCCAAGTCCTTTGATCAATTGGTGTAACTAGTGAGGGACCATTACAATCCCTGAGCCTCCACTATTATGCAGCACTGTAAATTCCATTCAGCCATTAGAGGTCCTGGAGAAACAGTATCTGCTTTTGTTGCCAGATTTAAACAAATGTCAGAACATTGTGGATTTGGTACTTCTCTCAGTGACATGCTGTGGGACTGGTTGGTCGGTCGGATATTCAGAAGACATTGCTGGCAGAAACCAAGATATCCCTGGACAAAGTAATTCAGTTGGCTCAAGTGACTGAAAGTGCTGAGCAAAGTACTTTTGAATTACAAAGCGGGCAAAGCGAGCTGAACCAGTTATGGCGGGAAGCGGCAACCGCTGGAGGTACCTGAAGCGAGGGAGCAGCTGAGGCAGAGAAGAAGAAAAGTGATCAGCTGTCACCAGAATTAGAGGCTTCTTACCATTGCGGGGGAGGGCATTCCCAAGACAGTTGCAAGTATAAGGAATTCACCTGTTTCAAATATGAAAAGAAAGGCCATGGACAAGCCAGATGCAGAGTCAGACAGTCTACTCCAAGTTCAAAAACAAACGTCAAAAAGACTCCAGTGAACAATCTTGAGAAAGACCCTGAAGAAAAATCTTAACATGGTGAGCTTAAGTAAATCACCCCCCCCCCCCCCCCCCGCCATTTAGATTGTCCTTGTCGTCAACAGCCGTCCGCTTAAAATGGAGGCTGATGTAGGGGCATCTACCACAGTAGTGGGTGAGCAAATGTTTAGGTAATCCCAAGTTGGCACAGGCCTCAAATACACCAAATTAGATTTAAGCCATGTGTACCAGCATCTTATTGTGACTGTTTTTTATCCAACCTGTCTACCATTTTGGCATTCCTGAGTCAAATGCTGAAGATGAGTCAAGAAAGTTAATTACCATAAATACCCACAAAGATTGTTTCAATATACAAGACCGCCCTTTGGTATTTCATCAGCCGGCATTATATTTCAGCGCACAATGGAGAATCTTTTGCAGGGAATTCCAAAGGTTGTCATGTATCTGGACGATATCCTTGTGAGGGGAGCAAACCGGAGGAACACAGCAAATTTAGAAGAAGTCCTCAAGAGGTTTAAAGAAGCTGGGATTCAGTTAAAGTGAGAGAAGAGCATGTTTCAGACTGATGAGGTCATGTATTTAGCTTTCAGAGTTGATGCGAAGGGATTGCACTCAATTGAAGATAAATACGATAAAAGGGGGACCTGAACCAAGGAATATGTGGAATTAAAGTCTTGTTTCGGGATGGTCAATTATTACGGCTGTTTTTTTATCCAATCTGTCTACCATTTTGGCATCCGAGTCAACTGCTGAAGGAGCACCAATGTTGGAAGTGGGCAGATTCCCGGAGGAAGTCTTTCGATCAGGTCAAACTTGGAGCCATCAGCCTGGTTGGTCAAGCCCAACCTGGATAAACGCATCGTGGTCACTTGCGATGCATCACCATATGGCATTGGGGCAGTACTCTCCACAAAATGGAAGATGATTTGGAGATGCCGCCATTGAACTGGGGTGAACACAGTAAGAGGTCTTACAACACCAGGTTAAAGTCCAACAGATTTGTTTTGAATCACTTTCGGAGCACAGCTCCTTCCTCAGGTCACCTTCACATCCGGAACAATGTCTGTTGCTCAGAGGAAATATTCCTAGATCGACAAAGAAACTTTGGTGGTCATTTATGCTGTAAAGAAAATGTAATCAAAGTGTTTATGGCCGGCACTTCACCGTTGTCCCAGACCGTTGACCATTACTTGGAATTTTTTTGTGGCGATAAACCGCCAATAACATCGGCCCGAGTACAAAAATGGGCACTGCTCTTGGCTGCCTATTCGTATGTCTTTCAGCATAGACCAGGAACCCAGATATCAGGTGCAGACACTGTGAGCAGGCTTCCACTGCCACATACAATATCCGAACCTCCCAATCCACAGGAGGTCATCCTGGCTCTAAACTTTCTTGACACTCTACCTATTTCATCTGGCAACATTAAGACCTGACCAACAGAGACCCTGTGATGTTGAGAGTTAAAAGGATGGTTCTCACAGGCTGGCATTTTGAGAAGTCAGAAGAGATTAGGCCCTATATGCCAAGTAAAGATGAAATCACTTGTGAGGATGGGGTTCTCCTGGGGGGTTTCAGAGTGATCGTGGCACAACCGGCACGGCAGCCTCTTCTCCAAGAATTACAGAGGTCATTCAGGTCAGTCTAAAATGAAGATGTTGGCCAGGAGTTACGTTTGGTGGCCAGGTGGCCAGGAATCGCCAAGGAGATCGCAAGTATACACACAAGTATATGATGGTGCACAGACAGACATTGATTGACACACAGGATGACCAATGAACACACAGAACACAGCAGCCAATCACCAGACAGGACACAGCCACTATAAAGCCAGAGGGCACTAGTTTTCCCGCTCTCTTGGGATGCAGCCTCTGAGACAGTCAGAGCCTGTGAGCAACAACTGGAACATCCACCATGTGGTAGTAAGATAGTCTGGTCAGGTGAGCCTCAGGTCTCTAGTCAATTCAGCATAGTGTCAACCCACAGTTAAAGTACTTTTAATAGTTAAGAGTTCAATAAAATAGAGTTGCATTTCTTCAAGTGTTGGAAGCCTGTCTCTCTCACTGCTATAGTAAATGCAGTCCTCGCAGACCCAGCATACCCAACACATCAGGATGGTCAACCGATGCGAACAGTGCCAGACCCAACACAACCTTCCGCCTGCAGCAAATCTTCACCCTTGAGAGTGGTCAGGGTGTCTGTGGAGAAGGTTCCACATCAACTTTGCAGGTCCCTTTTTGGTTATGATGTTTTTCTTTGTTGTAGTTGCCCACTCAAAATGGCTGGATGTTCAGCTTTTGTGTTCGACCACTGCAGCAGCCACCATGGGCAAGCTGCGCTAAATCTTTGCCATTCACAACCTACCTGAGGTGATTGCCTCAGACAATGGTGCTGCCTTCACAGCCAAAGAGTTGTGGGAACCAGCACATAATGACAGCTCCCTATCACCTACATCAAATGGGCTGTCTAAAAGAGTAGTTCAGATGTTCAAAGCGTAATGAAAAAACAAGCTAAACAGCCCCTCCTGCTTTGTTTAACGGACTTCTTGCTCTCGTACAATTCAATCCTGAATACCACCCTGGCTGAGTTGTTAATCATAGAAACTCTACGGTGAAGAAAGAGTTCATTCAGCCCATCGAGTCTGCACCAACCTTTGGAAAGAGCATACTACTTAAGCCTACACCGCCACTGTATCCCCGTAACCCAGTAACTCGCCTAACCTTTCTGGACACTAAGGGCGGGATTCTCTGACCCCCTGCCGGGTCGGAGAATCGCCGGGGGGGCACCGTGAATCCCACCCCCGCCGGCCGCCGAATTCTCCAGCATCGGAGATTCGGCGGGGGCGGGAATCATGCCATGCTGATCGGCGGCCGCTCACAGCGGCCCCCCCCCGGGCGATTCTCCGGCCCGCGATGGGCCGAAGTCCCGCTGGTTCTTTGCCAGTGCTGCCGCCGTAAATTAGACTAGGTCCCTTACCGGCGGGACCTGGCAACGTGGGCGGGCTCCGGGGTCCTGGAGGGGGCGCAGGGCGATCTGGCCCTGGGGGGTGCCCCCACGGTTGCCTGGCCGTGAGGGCACTCTTTTCCTACGCACCGGCCGTGTCAGCCTCCGCGATGACTGACGCGTAGGTGAAACTCCCCCTGCGCATGCGCGGGGATGATGTCAGCAGCCGCTGCGCTCCCGCGTATGTGCGGACTCTTGCCGGCTGGCGGAGTCCCTTCGGCCCTGGCTGGCATGGCGCCAAAGGCCTTCCACGCCGGCCGATGAGGCACAAACCACTCTGGCGCTGGCCCAGCCTCTGAAGTTTGCACTTTTGCCCCATGTCTGCATGGGTTTCCTCTGGGTACTCCGGTTTCCTCCCACAGTCCAAACATGTAACTCTCTTTGTCTGTATATAATTATGAATAAGAGTTTTTCTGCTTTTGTATTTCAGGGATCTGTAAGGGAATTTAAGGGGAGAGGAATGCAGTATTGTGGCCCCGTTAAGGAGCGATCCTTTACCAGCCACATGACAGGTCCAGAGCCTATGGGGAAAGAGCACGTGAATGTTTGCCTATAAGGTGTTTAGGTGTGGCCCTGGCTGATGGGGGTTTTGGTCAGAGTTAGTTTGGGAGTCAAGGGAATGAGACCTGTGTCGTAGTTTTACTCCTCTGTATATAAAGTTCTTCTTCGTTAAATAAATCTCCTTTGTGATTTAACATTGCCTTGTCACTTGCCTCGCAATACAACAAAAGGCAAACTAGATACAGAAAGGAAATGAAAGAGAGAAAGAAAGATTAGATTGAAAGATATTGGAGACCAAGAGACAGAGAGAAAAATGTTTTTAAAATTAATTTTTTTAAATGTCTAAGAGTATTTTCCTGCCTGCAAAAACAAAATACCACCATTTCAGTTGTTCTCTTCCTGATCTGGAGAGGTTAAAAAACATATTGAAATCATTAAAAGTGTCCTGACTGTGTTAAACACTGGCCCAAACTCTCTATGGCTAATTCCATTCATTTTAACAGCAGAACTGTGGCAATTCCTTGAAATTCAAGGGAAGGTTAGCATGGAACTGTCATTTTCACAAGACAACAACAAAGCTGTATAAATCCTCCTGCGAATTGCTGGACAATTTACACATTAATAACAATCTGCACACTAGACTCTGCATTATTTTGCCAGAAAATTCTGGTCTGTTAGCATATTTGTGGTTAGATGAGAAAGGACTTATGTGATGTGTGACAGTTCAATTAGGGAGTCTGAGTTGCTGTGGCAACATGCTATTTTGCATGCATGTTGTAGTCTGGAGCTATGGATAATGATGGTCGGAGCTCCAACATTCTTTCAATCACACAGATGACCAGGAATCTCTCCCACTCTTACCGCCTGCCATTGGCATGTGTTGGAAAGATTTGCAGGTTGATACTCGGCCCATCTGGCTATACCATGAATGCACCTTCCAGTGCCATCAGGTCCTGGTGTGGGCCGAACACAGAGCTTCTGGCTCAAAGGCAGAGGTTATTCATAGAATTTACAGTGCAGAAGGAGGCCATTAGGCCCATCGACTCTGCGCAGGCCTTTGGAAAGAGCGTCCCACTTAGGCCCACACCTCCACCCCATCCCAGTAACCCCACCTAACCCTTTTGGACACTAAGGGTAATTTAGCATGGTCAATCCACCTAACCTGCACATCTTCGGACTGTGAGAGGAAACCGGAGCACCCGGAGGAAACCAACTTAGACACGGGGAGAACGTGCAGACTCCGCACGAACAGTTACCCAAGCCGTGAATCAAACCTGGGACCCTGGAGCTGTGAAGCAACAGTGCTAACCACTGTGCTATCATGCCGCCCCCATTGCACCACACAACCACCACGGAAGATTTATAGGCGGTTGTTAATACAGTGGTCAGACATAGCTGCAAGAAGGTCCCAAATTTTTCATTCCTTCATGTGATATGGGCACATTGGCAAGGTCTGCATTTATTGCCCATCAACAATTGTCCTTGAGAGAGTAGTGGTGAGCCTGCACCTTGAGCTGCCACAGTCCATGTGGTGTAGGTGCATCCACAGTTCTGTTCGGGAAGGGGTTCGAGGAGTTTGACCCAGTGGTAGTGAAGGAATGGTAAAATATTTTCAAGTCAGGATATAATGTGACTTGGAAGAGATTTTCCAAGTGGTGATGATCGCAGGCGCTTCCTGCCCTTATTCCTTTAGGCAGTGGAGGCCGCAGGTTTGGAAGCTGTTGTGACAGTTTCCGGTTACACTCCCGCTCAAGCGTAGTGAGGCCGGTGAATAGTGGGAGGGGCCAAAAATGAGATGCACGCTTGGTGTCAAACAGTTTGCGATGCAACAGGCCAGCTCTTGAAGGTGAAATGGGGATCTCACCATAGCGTGGCGAGAAACCATTTATCACTACTTAAGCCTCATTTTCATACAATCAATGAGAGCGACCCCATATCCAAATCTCCCGTCATTCATCAGACTCCCCAGCAAGTGCTCATGCTGACGCCGATTAGTACTCCTTTTGAAAAACGTGAACCTGGCGGAAGGGCTTCCATGGGGATCCGAGGAGGTGAGTAGCCACCTTTGCTCACAAAGAGCCTGGGTGTGCTGGGCTTGCCACCCCAATGCCAGGGGTGGGGCACCCTCCATTTGGATGGGCCGCCATGGGAGGGTAGGGGGGGAGGCGGTTGGGGGGGCCATTCCACCATGCCAACCACTGGATTCCAACCTCATTCTGGGGGCAACCCCTGTCCCTACCCGTCTGTCCCACCGATCATCCATACCTCCCACTGACTGCTGAAGCCTCTGACTGCGCAGCTGAAGGCTATCACTAATAAGGAATTGGGAACCATGGGTAAGTGAGCACTTGACACATGCCAAGTGGATTCCCATGGGTGAATGTGCCAGTCCCACCTTGATGACGGAACACTGTGGGAGGCAACACTACACATGCAGCAGCCAACATCCGAATTTGCCAGGAATGGGACACAGCTCTGGGACATGTCCATGGCCGGAGGATGGGGTGAGTGCCACGTGGGGGTGGGGGGGGGGGGGGGGGGGGGGGGTTTGCCTGGAGTGAAGGGCAAAGGGTCCAAGGATAAGCCGCATTGCAGAGAGAGGCATCATAATGGTTGTGCTTAAAGTTGTTTAATGTGCTGTACAATACCCCATTCCTGATAGTGTTGCCCCCCCCAACACCGCCCAACTCCCAACCCCACCCCCTCCCTATCTACACCCCTGCACCCCCTCCCCTCTACCCCGGTACTCTCAGTGATCTTCAACATGCCTGGCCCTCCTAGCTCTCCCAGTAGGTCTTGGTATTTTCCCGGGATGCAACCTGAGGTGGAGGCAGCCAGCTGCTTACCTTGTCCCATGGCCCTCGATGCCCCTAGCGGGCATCCTCTGGGGGCTCTGGAGCCGGAGGGCTCCATCCCACTTGTCGACGGCACATGCACAGCCGTGCCACCCTGTCCTGTGCTGCCTGCAAGATGCTGCCTCACCAGAGGGGTGGAACTCAGGGGCAGCTGGTGCCACTGTCACCACTCACTGGGGCGGGTCCAGGTTGACAACCAGCGACCCCTCCTCCTGCTCGGTGCCCATAGGGCCCTGGGGTTCACCTTGGGATGGAGGGGCAGCTGGTTTAAGCCCCGGCTACCCCTGCATCGTCTGGCTCCCCATGGTCTGCACCATGAAGTTGACACCCTCAGCGATGCTCCTCAGTGACTGGAACAAGCTCTGCAGTGTCTCAGCCAAGTGACAATATGTATATTGTAAGAATAATGAAGGATTAACAATTTACTGCAACTTCATCCAACCACTAGATGGCGATCAAACGCATACAAGTGGATCCCGTGATACTCTTGATTGGGGGGAGAAGGTTGTTAGGCAAGGTAGCGAATAGTCGTGTTATTAGGTGCTCTGTAACTAGAATCATAGTTTTAGTGAATCTGTTACCTTTTCTGCCTTAACAAGCAAATCAAATCTATTTTGTTGTAGTGTAAATAAATTAGCTTTGTTCAAAACTTAACTTGATGTTCTTTGTAAGACACTACACTTTGAAGCCATCCTCATTCAGAAAGCAAAGTTCATGACAAGCCATGCCCATCTGCGACTGGGACAAGCTCCGCAGCGCCTTGGCCGTGCTCATCTGAGAGCAGGACATGTCCCACAGAACCTCATCAAGATCGGCCTGGTACTGTGTGATATCCTCCAGCGAGGCAAACAGACGCTCAGCCGTGGCCGTCACCGACTGCGCAACGCCTTGGACACCTTCACTCATGGTGCTGACATCGTGCACCAGGCACTGCGGTCGCCTCGCCACCTCAGCAGTGTTGACCTTGGTGCCACTCATTGCCGGCGTCATCTCCTGAGCCTGTAGCCTCTTGTACTCCACCAAGCAGCTATTGATCTGCTGGAGTGACGCTGACATTGCCCTCTGAATTTCCTGGCTGCTCCCTATCGTCTCCATCAGCTCTGGGTAACCAACTTCCAGAGGCTCAGCACCAGGCTGGGACCCAGCTGGGTCCTGGGATCCAGCAGAACTCTGCCTGCTGTCTCGCCTGGGGGTTCCTGCCTCCACCTGATGTACATCAGCAGCAGTGTGGTACTCACCAGAGTGTGCCCCGGGAACCACTAACATGCCCCACCAAGGTGTGTGTATCTGTGCTGGTGGAGGGTGGGGATGACCGCTTTACCGCGACCATTATGGTGGCATCCTCGGAGCTCTCCTCCGAGGTCTTCTCCTCGGAGTCAGGAGAGGGGGCCACCGGGATGGGCTGGTGCTGTCGGCTGGAGGACCTGCAGGAGGATGGACAAGGACCCAAGGTAGCACAGTGGGTAGCACTGTTGCTTCACAGCTCCAGGGTCCCATGTTCGATTCCCGGTTTGGGTCCCTGTCTGTGTGGAGTCTGCCCGTTCACCCCATGTCTGTGTGGGTTTCCGTCGGGTGCTCAGGTTCCCTCCCACAAGTCCCAAAAGAAGTGCCGTTAGGTAATTTGGACACTGTGTACCCAAACAGGTGCTGGAGTGTGGCGACTCGGGGTTTTTCACACTAACTTCATTGCAGTGTTAATGTAAGCCTGTTTAGGGCAGCACGATGGCGCAGTGGATAGCACTGCTGTCTCACGACACCAAGGTCGCAGGTTAGATCCCAGCTCTGGGTCACTATCTGTGTGGAGTTTGCACATTCTCCCTGTGTTTGCATGGGTTTCACCCCCACAACCCAAAGATGTGCAGGGTAGGTGCATTGGCCACGCTAAATTGCCCCTTAATTGGAAAAAATGAATTGAGTGCTCTAAAAAAAAATTTTTTTGATGTAAGCCTACTTGTGACAATAAAGATTATTTTTTAAAAATTAAATATGTGGGTCAGTGGGAGAGATGGGTCAGTCAGTAAGGCAATCACTACTCATGTTTGACACATCCTCCTGGTGGATCCCAATGGTTCCTCACCTCTGCGGTGTTCACCAGCCTCCGTGTTGGTGACCACCCGGTCCTCGGCCACACCGGTCACCTGCAGGGCACGCTCTTCGGAAGGAGCTTCTCCTGAGTAGACACAGAGAGAGAATCATTAGCCACACATGTGGTTCAGTGGTGGGAGAGGGGGTGTGAAGGTGGAGTGGGGGGAAGGGGAGGGAGGGCTGGGGTCACTTGGAGATTTGGGGAGGGGTGAATGCTTCATTGGGGGGGGGGGGGGGGGGGGGAGTTTGGTGCCTACTCACTCGTGCAGCCCAGTGTAGGTCGTTGACCTTTCTGCACTGCAGGCCAGTCTTCTTGTTCATACTGTTGGAACTAACGGCTTCCGCCACCTCATCCCAGGCAGCACTTGCTGCCCTGTGGCTCACCCTCCGTGAACCCCGGGGAACAGAACATCCCTCCTGGTCTCCACCGTGTAGAGGGGCCTCCCTAGCTAAGAGTTCGCGAATCTTGGGGCTGGCCTTAGGGGCCTCCATAAGTGGACCGATTAACTTTGAATAACGTTGCCGGTTTTGCTGGGCCAAGTGGCGGGAAATGCGCGGCAACTTCCACTCACTAGTTCGCTACCACACTTTGAAATGTTTACAGGAATCGCGCCCACAAACCTGCATCGTACTTTGTAGTTTTTCAGATTGCTGCTATTCCTCATTCCAGCTACCCACAGAGACCTTTGTCCCATGGAACATACCTAGGAGGGTATATCTTCACAACACAGAAATTGTGGCCTGGATTCTACAAACCCCCGCCGGGTCGGAGAATCCCTGGGGCACCGCGTGAACAGCGCCACGCCGCTCCAACGCCGGGACGCGATTCTCAACAGAGCGGAGAATCGGTGCCATTGGCGCCAGCGTGGTTGGCGCGGCGCAGGTCGGGGTCCGCTCTACGCGGCCCCCTGCTCGATTCTCCGACCCGGATGGGCCGAGCAGCCATAGCAAAAAACCCGAGTCCCGCCGGCAGCATTCTAACATGCTTTGATCTGGCGGGACCTCGGCACTGAAGGGTCTGGGGGCAGCCTGTGGGGAGGGAGGGTCCCACCCCAGGGGGGTTTGGGGGGGCCTCCATTGTGGCCTGGCCCGCAATTGGGGCCCACAGATTGGTGGGCTGGCCTCTCACGCTGGGGGCCTCCTTTCTTCCGCGCCGGCTCCTGGAGCCCTACGCCATTTGGCGTCGGGGGTGGCACAGAGAAGAAAGCCACTGCACATGCACGCGTTGGCGCCGGTGCCACTGCGCATGCGCGGACCCCGCCCTGCCCAGTTGATGCCGGGGTCAGCCGCTGGAGTGGCATGGGCCGCTCCAGCGCCATGCTGGCCCCCTGTGGCCCAGAGAATCGGGCGCCGGAAGGCCTGTTGACGCCGGAATAAAACACTCCTGCTTTTACGCCGGCGTCAACACTTAGCTGCCCGATGGGAGAATCCCTGTGATTCTTGAGGCCTAGTCAGCCTAGGTAGCACAATGGTTCGCACTGTTTCGTCACAGCACCAGAGTCCCAAGTTCGATTCCTGATATGTGTCTGTGCGGAGTCTGCATGATCGCCCTGCGTGGGTTTCCCCCGGCTGATCCGGTTTCCTCCCAAGTACCGAAAGACGTGCCTCTTAGGTGAATTGGACAATTTGAATTCTCCCTCTGTGTACCCGAACAGGCGTCGGAGTGCGGCGACTAGGGGATTTTCACAGTGTTAATGTAAGCCTACTTGTGACATTAATAAAGATTATTGTAATAACAATCATTAGATTATTATTATTATTATCATCGCATCTAGAACATAGAACAGTACAGCACAGAACAGGCCCTTCGGCCCTCAATGTTGTGCCGAGCCATGATCACCCTACTCAAACCCACGTATCCACCCTATACCCGTAACCCAACAACCCCCCCCTTAACCTTACTTTTTTATTAGGACACTACGGGCAATTTAGCATGGCCAATCCACCTAACCCGCACATCTTTGGACTGTGGGAGGAAACCGGAGCACCCGGAGGAAACCCACGCACACAGGGGGAGGACGTGCAGACACCACACAGACAGTGACCCAGCCGGGAATCGAACCTGGGACCCTGGAGCTGTGAAGCATTTATGCTAACCACCATGCTACCCTGCTGCCCCTGTACTTTAAATTTCCAACCTCCAATGCCTCCAGATCAATGGAATTTTTTCAAGGGTTCAGTGGTGCCTTCAATTATGTTTGTGCTCAATAAGTGCATTCTTGGAAGGTTTGGTTTGTGTTTCTCAGTTTACCTCACCTGGCAGGACTATTCAATGTTGTTTTATGGAGTTTGCATGATGACTTTGTCTGTGGCACTCCATACACCAGCAATTGTTTCCACTAGCCTTGCGCGGCCCTCTTTGGAGCTTGCATTATTCTGGTTTCTGGCCCAGCTTATCCCACATCGCGTCATCAGAGAAGATGATCCTTAGCCTTCCGGCAGATCTTTTCTCGAGTCAATTGTGTTATGTATTCAATACTTTCTATTTGAGCTGCTGAAAGCCCTCAATCAGTTACATTGTTGAATGTCCCCAATATTGAAATCAGGTTGACACCACCATTATAGCTAGATCAGCCCACATCACACAGGGTGGACATGAATAAGACACTACCTTAGTTCTGCTGAAGATTTCACCCATTGAAAATTCTCTGCCATTGCATCTTAAAATGAATCCTTGTAAATGCCACAAAAGTTGTCGTCATAATATACATCTATGTATATAATGGAGTGCAGACAGGCAGTGATCAACACACAGGATGACCAGTAAGCACACAGAACACAGCAGCCAATCACCAGACAGGACACTACCACTATAAAGCCAGAAGGCACTAGGTTTCCCGCTCTCTCGGGACCCAGCCACTGAGACAGTCAGAGTTCGTGAGCTAGCCAGTGTAAACACCACGCGGTAGCTGGTCAGGCTAGTACTAGGTCTCCAGTCAAGTCAGCATAGTGTCAACCCACAGTTGAACATGTATATTAGTTAAGACGTTAAATAAAATCGTGTTGCATCTTATCCAGTGTTAGAGGTCTGTCTCTCGCCACACTGCATCAAGTGCAGTCCACATCGACCCAGCCCACCCAACACATCATGGTACCAGTGAGTGATACTGCAATTTGACGGACCTACCTTGAGTGAATCAGCGTTGACCAGCAAGCAGCCATCCGGTGACATGGAAAACGTCCGTCCTCCTCCGCAGCTCTGCATCGCCGGCAACCTCGGTACAAATTGGAAGATCTTCAAACAAAAGTTCCTCCTATATATCGAAGCCACCGACCTCGAGGCCGCATCAGATGATAGGAAGATCGCACTATTCCTCTCCACAACGGGGGACCACGCCATCCACATCTACAACTCCTTTACATTCGCTGAAGGCGAAGAAGTGACAAAATTTTAAACAGTCCTGCTGAAGTTCGACAGCCACTGCGACATTGAGGTGAATGAGAGCTTTGAACGGTACATTTTCCAGCAGAGGCTTCAGGGTAAGGATGAACCTGTTCAGTCCTTTTTGACCCATCTCCTCATCCTCGCGCAGTCATGTAACTATGACTCGACAGCTGATTCCATGATCCAGGATCAGATCGTTTTCGGGGTCCACTCCGATTCCCTTCGCCAGCAGCTCCTGAAAGTCAAGCAGCTCACCCTCACCATCGCCATCGAGACGTGTGTTGTCCACGAACATGCTAACAATCGATACTCCCACATCAGGGCGGCAGAGAATGCAAAGCTAGCCTCCCACGAGGCGGAACGGGTGCAGGCTATCGCACAAATGCAGGGCCTAAGCATCGACAAGAGTGGCCATTTCACGCACTTTTCCCGGGCCGCTGCGTAGAACGCGCTGACGTTGGCATCATGACGTGTCCGAATTGTGGCTCCGCCCATTTACTGCGACAATGTCCGGCAAAAGCACGACGGTGTCAATAGTGTCGCAAACTTGGCCACTACGCAGTCCTTTGCAGATCTGCTCCACTGCCCAGCAGCCAGCAATCCCAGCCACGGCGCAGAAGTGTCCGTTCAATACAGCAAGGCATGCCAGATTCCGATCCCGACAGCCCAACAGATCCTGATGCTGAGTGCCTCAAATCCCAACTCCGGGTGGGCATCATTACGAAGCGTACGCTGCCTCTCACCAAGACAGTGAAGCACCTCCCGATCCTCAGCGTGGATCCTGACGACGAGTGGTGTGCTGTCCTCACAGTTAACAAGGCTCGCATCTGCTTCAAACTGGACACCGGCGCATTGGCGAACCTCATCTCGAAATCCGATCTCGACACCATCCGCGTCAGACCAAGTATTCTTCCACCGGCCTGTCAGCTCCTTGACTACAATGGCAATGCCATAGCTGCCAGTGGCTCGTGCCAACTTGGAGTGTCCAATAAGTCGATTAAAGTGATGCTGCGGTTTGAGATCGTCAGACCTGACAGAGCATCCTGCTCTGTGCTCGGGCCTGCAAGCGCTTGAACCTGGTTCAGTGAGTCCACACCATGTCATTGTCAGAGGCGACGGCCTCACCTGATGAAAACTTCCAGGCTGATATTGATGACATCATCACGCAGTACCACAGCATGTTCGATGGAATGGGCACGCTCCCATACTGATACAAAATCCTGCTCAAACTGAACGGCACCCCTACAATTCATGCACCACGTCGGGTGCCGGCACCCCTCAAGGATCGCCTCAAGCAGCAATTACAGGACCTCCAGGACCAGGGCATCATATCAAAGGTCACAGAACCCACGGACTGGGTCAGCTCCATGGTCTGCGTCAAGAAGCCGTCAGGGGAGCTTCGGATCTGCATCGACCCCAATGATCTAAACCACAACATTATACAGGAGCATTACCCGATACCAAAACATGAAGAGTTGACCAGTGATATGGCTCATGCCAAATTCTTTACGAAGCTGGACGCCTCCAAGGGATTCTGGCAAATACAGCTGGACGCATCCAGTCGCAAGCTGTGCACATTCAATACCCCGTTCGGTTGCTACTGCTACAACCGGATGCCCTTTGACATCATCTCTGCCTCAGGTATTTCACCGCATCATGGAACAGATGATGGAGGGTATCGAGGGGGTGCGAGTGTATGTTGACGATGTCATAATCTGGTCCACAACTCCTCAAGAACACATCGATCGCCTCAAGCAGGTATTCCACAGAATCCATGAGCATGGTCTCCAACTCAACAGGGCCAAGTGCTCATTCGGTCAATCAGACATCAAATTCCTTGGTGACCACATCTCGCAGCAAGGCATGCGGCCAGATGCTGACAAGGTTTCGGCGATCAACACCATGAAGACCCCGGAGGACAAGAATGCAGTCCTCCGCTTTTGTGGGATGGTCAACTTCCTCGGGAAATTCATTCCCAATATGGCGTTCCACACCCCAGCCCTCCGTCATCTCGTCAAAAAGTCGACGGAATTCCAGTGGCTGCCCACGCATGAAAAGGAATGGCGTGAGGGCGAAGCTCACCACAGCCCCGGTTCTGGTATTCTTCGACCCAACCAAGGAGACCAAGATATCCACTGACGCAAGCCAGGATGGCATTGGGGCGGTACTCCTCCAATGGGATGACTCCTCGTCCTGGCCTCCAGTGGTGTATGCCTCCAGAGCCATGATGCCCACTGAGCAACTGTACGCTCAGATTGAGAAGGAATGTCTGGGCCTCCCAACAGGAATCAACGAGTTTCACGACTATGTCTATGGCCTGCCAAAATTCACGGTAGAGACTGACCACAGACCACTAGTCCACATAATCCAGAAGGATTTAAAATATGTGACGCCTCGGTTACAGCGAATCCTTCTTAAGCTACGCCGCAATGACTTTGAACTTGTCTACACGCCAGGCAAAGAGCTCATTGTTGCAGACGCCCTTTCCAGGTCCATTACCACACCGTGTGAACAAACTGACTTAATCTGCCACATTGACACGCAGGTGCAATTGTGTGCCACCAACCTTCCGGCCACTGATAAGAGGGTGATCCAAATTCATGAGGAAATGGCCAAGGATCCTCTGCTACATCGTGTGATGCAGCACCTTACAAATGGCTGGCAGAAGGGACAATGTCCCCAGTTCTACAACGTCAAGGACGACCTGACGGTGGTGGACGGCATCCTCATGAAGCTCGACAGGATCGTGATTCCTCAGAGCATGCGAGCTATGGTGTTCAGCCGACTCCATGAGGGTCACCTTGGGGTCGTGAAATGCCGACGCAGAGCTCGGGAGGCAGTCTATTGGCCGGGCATCAGCCAGGACATTGCCAACACGATCCTCAACTGCCCTACATGTCAGAAGTTTCAGCCAGCTCAACCCAAAGAAACTTTGTAGCAACATGAGATAGTGACCTCTCCGTGGTCCAAAGTAGGTGTCGATCTTTTCCATGCCAAGGGGCGTGACTATGTCCTCCTGGTCGACTACTTCTCCAGTTACCCAGAAGTGGTGAAACTGTCCGACCTCACGTCGAAGGCAGTGTTCAAAGCCTGGAAAGAAACATTCGCCAGGCATGGGATGCCGCTCACGGTGATGAGTGACAACGGTCCCTGTTTTTACAGCCAGGAATGGTCTGATTTTGCCCGGTCCTACAACTTCAGTCACGTAACCTCCAGCCCCCACTACTCGCAGTCAAACGAGAAGGCTGAAAAATGAGTCCATATTGTTAAGAGGTTGCTATGCAAGGCTGCATATTCAGGCTCCGACTTTAACCTGGCACTGCTGGCATACAGGGCAACCTCGCTGTCCACTGGGTTGTCTCCAGCCCAGATACTCATGAATCGCACTCTGGGAACCACGGTTCCAGCCATCCATGTTCCAGACCTTGACCACCTCACGGTCGTACAAAAAATGCAGCAGTCTCGGGCCCAACAGAAATCCGTATATGATGCTCATGCCACGGATCTACCAGAGCTGGTCCCATCTGATCGTGTTCGTGTACAGTTGCCTGATGGCGGCTGGTCAGCCAGAGCTGTGGTGGTCAAGCAAGTGACCCCAAAATTGTTCCTTCTCCGCATGGCTGATGGCTCCTTGCTATGGTGCAACAGATGGGCACTGCGCAGTGTTCCACGCCCGCCACCTAACCAAAATGCCCCGCCACTCACAATGCTTCCTCTGGACGTGCCCTACCATGAGGCCACCAATCTACCAGCAATCCTGCCGGCCCCTGCGACCACCGCATTGGCAGTGGTCCCGCCTATCCAAGTGCAGGCGGCCCCTGATTCATCCCTGCGGCGATCAACAAGAATTCGTCGCCCACCACAAAGACTAAATTTATAGATTGAACTTTTGTACATCTTGTTACCTCATCGTTTTGACCTCTGTAAATATTGTTTTATCGTTTCATCTGCCCTATATCTGCACTAGGGACACCTTCCTATGTATATAAGTTCATTTTAACACATTCTGTATATAGTCAGGCACATATACATATCCACACGCACTCTCACCTTAATATTTATTATCTAAAAAAAAGGGGGGGAGATGTCATAATACACATCTATGTATATAATGGAGTGCAGACAGGCAGTGATTGACACACAGGATAACCAGTAAGCACACAGAACAGAGCAGCCAATCACCAGACAGGACACTACCACTATAAAGCCAGAGGGCACTAGGTTTCCCGCTCTCTCTGGACCCAGCCACTGAGACAGTCAGAGTTCGTGAGCTAGCCAGTGCAAACACCACGCGGTAGCTGGTCAGGCTAGTACTAGGTCTCCAGTCAAGTCAGCATAGTGTCAACCCACAGTTGAACATGTATATTAGTTAAGACGTTAAACGAAATCGTGTTGGATCTTATCCAGTGTTAGAGGTCTGTCTCTCGCTACACTGTATCAAGTGCAGTCCACGTCGACCCAGCCTGCCTAACTCATCAGTTGTTTTAACCAGAGATTTTGTTTTGTAAACAGAAAGAAAGAGCACCAAGACTGAGAGTGCAAGTGTCGAAGATTCCAAAAGAACTTTTGCTCCAGTCATCCTTAAGGAGCTGACTGACCTGCAGGTTATGGATGGTAGCCAAGTGAGAATGACGATGGAGGTGGCAGGTGAGGCAATCAGTGTGAGCAAATAGTATTGAATCTCTAAGTGAGACTGTTTTTTGCCACTTGCCTGTTGATTTTAATTGTGGCAAGGTTGTAAATATCAGAATAGGGCAGAAGAAGGCTACACCAGTTAAGTGATGGGAATGTACGTCACAATAATGGCCACTCCAATGTTTCTGTTCCCAGAAAACAACTACACCTGGCCAGTAACAAGATGCACCCATCTATTTAATGTAGGTCGGGGGTAAAGCGTTTCATTTCCCGCCTGCAAATGCAGTTCCAACTTCCTCCTCCTCCTCCTGTCCATGAGGATGTCGGTAGTTTGGCCTTCTCAGGCATACCCACTCCTCTTCAGACTGTTAGATTATGAAGTAGGCAATAGACAAGTTTCTGGGGTTTTCGGAAATCTCCTTGTAGTTTCCTCTTGGTGCCTGCCACTTGCTTTCTGCACTTGCGACCATCAGACAGACTGCTTTGATTGACGTCCCTATGTGGGCTCGAAGATCAAACAGCAAAAGAAAATGATATTGCCACTTTACTGGTGTGATATGTCAATCATCAGTATATTTTGAATGTAAACCTGTGGCACATAACTGTGAAGTGAAGGGGCTGGCAACGGATCACCTCTGATTCCCCACGTAAAACTGACACAGCCGATAGAGTCATCCTGGAGAATCACCACAAGTGCACAGAGCCCCTGAAGTGCCTTTGCACCTAAAGGTGATGGGCAGGCTTCTCTGTTTCAGAAATTAAGGGCGCAATCCTCTAGCCACACTGCACCAAGAAAGCAGCTCACCGTGGCTCCGCATGGCTGTTGAAAGCCGGGAGACCCCGCACCTGGGATCTACCCAGTTTGTAATGCCTCGCGATATTCAATGCTATCTCGTGAGATGTTGCAAGGTGAATCCCGCCCACAATGAGCGGGATCACTTTTTGTCAAATTTGCATATTAGAGCGAGGCAGTAAGCCTCACTCTAATATGCAGATTCCCGAGGTACCTGAGGCTTTGGGATTCAATCTCTTCGCCTTAGGGACCTTGGACGAGCGCTGTTTGGTGCTGGTTCCCACAAATGGGCACCTGACGGGATGGCACACGTGAGAGTCCAAGGGGATTAGAGGCCCCCAGCTGTATGCCCTTTGGGAAGGGTGGGGCCCCAGGCACTGCTGGTGCCATCTGTGCACCAGCCTGGCACTGCCAAGCTGGCATTTTTTGCACGCCAATCGGGCCGGGGTTGCCTGGCGTGGGGGTAGGCAGGGCTGGGGGACCCTCCTATGTTTCATTTTGACTGGTCTGGGATTCATTTGGGGCCACCCAGGGAGAAGGCGACGCACATCCCTAGAGAGAGAGAAAATACCGGAGGGGAACCATTGGACTTGTGGACTTCGCCAATGCAGAGCAGCGGGTACTGGACCTGGTCGGTGGGCCCAGAGAGAGGGCAGCCACTAAGGCAAAGGTCAGTATCAGGCAACTAAATGAGACCCTGTTGCTTAGCGGTTTCCCAAGGTATGCGTGACACAGTCGCACCACACGCCCCCTACACCACCCCTCACATCATACTCCCCACCACACCATCCCCCACACCATCCCCCACACCATCCCATCTCCTCCACACCACCCAACACCCCAACACATGACCCAATGATGTGTCATGTCTTGTGTTTTGATGGTCAACTGCCGATGAGGCGGACCCTTCTGATAACCCCAACCCCAATCAGATTCCAGCGACGATGAGATAGTGGACAGTGACGGAAGCCAGCCCAAGACACCCCGGACCACCAGTCCTGGGATAACACTGACTTCCCGTCACGGCTGTCACCAATACCCTCCACCCCTCATTTGGGGGTTGGCTTCGAAGGTGTCAGGAACCGTCGAGTGTGTCAGGATGAAGGCGTTGTGCACACTGCCCGGGTATCAGGCGCAGACGTGCATGATGTGCATCTGATGGTCACACACCAGCTGCACGTTCATCGAGTGGAAGCCCTTTCTGTTTGTGAATACCAGCTTGTCATGGGCCGGTGCTCGTAGAAGGACATTCATCCCATCGATCACCCCCTGGAGTTGGGGTAGCCGGCGATGACAGCAAACCCAGCTGTCTGGGTATCCGAGTGGGCACGGTCCACATTGAAATGGATGTATTGCACCGACCAGGAATACAGGATCGCTGTGATTGCGGGGATGCACTTTTGCCCCGAGGTCTGCAAGATCCCAGTCAGGATCCGACTCGGTGCCTGGAAGGACCCCGTAGGATAAAGGTTCAGGGCGACCGTCACCTTGATGGCCACCGGGAGCGGGTGTTTTCCCCCATACCCCCACGGTTTCAGGTGCGACATTACCCGGCAGATATGTCGCACCTCATACGCTGCAGGAAAGGATGTCCCGAAGCGTGGTACATTGGCGAGACCATGCAGACGCTGCGACAACGAATGAACGGACATCGCGCGACAATCACCAGGCAGGAAAGTTCCCTTCCAGTCAGGGAACACTTCAGCAGTCAAGGGCATTCAGCCTCTGATCTTCGGGTAAGCGTTCTCCAAGGCAGCCTTCAGGACACACGACAACGCAAATTCACCGAGCAAAAACTTATAGCCAAGTTCCGCATACATGAGTACGGCCTCAACCAGAACCTTGGATTCATGTCGCATGACATTCATCCCCCACCATCTGGCCTGGGCTTGCGAAATCCTACCAACTCTCCAGGCTTGAGACAATTCACACCTCTTTAACCTGGGGTTGCCCCTCTCTCTGGATCTGTAAAGACTTAATTACCTGCAAATACTCGCATTCAAAGCATTGTGTTGCATCTTTGACTTTGTCTATATATACGTGTCTGAAACATACCTCTTCATTTACCTGAGGAAGGAGCTGTGCTCCGAAAGCTAGTGATTCGAAACAAACCTGTTGGACTTTAACCTGGTGCTGTGAGACTTCTTACTGTACTCACCCCAGTCCAACACCAGCATCTCCACATTTATTTAATGGTTTAATAGCTTCAGCACTGTGCAGGAATATGATTACCTTCTCTCAGAAAATAATTTGTGCATAGTTGGACAATTCTAATGTGTAAAATATTTCTTGATTTCCATGTTTTCTATTTGCTAATGCTAATAAATGTGTTGATTCCATCAGCTAATCCACTCCCAGAAATTATCTGGCTCCATAATGGAAAAGAAATTCAAGAATCAGAAGACTTTCAGTTTGAGAAGAATGGAAATGAATACAACCTTTACATTCAGGAGGTATTTCCTGAAGATACAGGAAAATATACATGTGAAGTTTGGAATGACCTTGGGGAGGTGCAGACACACGCAGTACTAACTGTACAAGGTATTATTCTTTCCAAAGTGTATCTCAACAGTTTAAGTAGAAACTGATATTGCTTCTGTGTTCCATGCATTTTCCTTTTCATTTAAAAATTGGTGGCTTTTAAAAATCAGTAATTGAAACTATGGAAATAATAACTTCTGTTTGTATTTCTAATGTCACACTAAATTATGTCACAACATTTAAGACGCTTTTAACAAACAATGCTTTTTTGAAAGTAATATGAGCTATTCACTTGCTTTGTAAGATCAGTTCAGAGCACAGTATTATTTTGCTCAGCCATCGCAGGATAGATAACTTCAACATTTTGAGTGCGTGGGAAACGTTTGACACAATATGTCCACCATATCTATGGCACAGAGGTTTCTACTTTCTGGGATTTTGAGAGCCTGGCTTCCATGTGTTGGTTCAATGCTGACCTGAAGTAGCTATTGTAAACTGTTTGAATGTGCACCGATGCAAACATTGGGGTATCATCTAGACATTACGCACATCCTGGCCAGACAGCAAAATTGGGCAAGGAGGTTCACACAGATGCTACAGAACCGTCCTGAATTGTCATCATTTTATTTGGCATGGTAGCACAATCGTTAGCTCTGTTGCTTCGCAGCGCCAGAGTCCAGGTTCGATTCATGGCTTGGGTCACTGTCTGTGCAGAGTATGCATGTTCTCCCCTGTCCGCGTGGGTTTCCTCTGGTTGCTCTGGTTTCCTCCCAGTGCAGGTTAGGTGGATTGACCATGATAAATTGCCCATAGTGACCAAAAAGGTTAGGAGAGGTTATTGGGTTCGGGGGATACGGTGGGCTTAAGTGGGTTGGTGCAGACTCGATGGGCCGAATGGCCTTCCTTTTGCACTGTATGTTCTATGTTCTAAATAGAAAGAAAACCGCATCACCCTACCAGATATTCTTTTGTGCATTGTCCCCAGATAAATTTTGGTGCCCAGATGTTGAAGACAAAAATCTGCTCAACTAATTGGTAATAGGATCAAACCTATTAAAAGGAATACTTAGAACATAAGAAATAGAAGAATGGGTAGTTTATCTGGCACGCCAAGCCTGCTCGGCCATTCAGTATGATCATGACTGATCTTGGGTTTCATCTCCATTTTCCCACCTGCTCCCCACATGTTTTAATTACCCGAGAGACCAAAAATATCTCGATCTCAGCCTTAAATATATTCAACAATAATGTTTACGTTACTCTCTGTCTCTCTGTCGAAGCCATAAATATAAATTGTAAATAGCTGAGACCCCAACACTGCTCCTTGCAGCATCCTAATAGTCCCAACCTGTCAAGTTGAAATTGCTCCGTTTATCCCTTCTCTCTCTTTCCATTCCATTGACCATTCCCCTATCCGTGCCAAATTCATGAGCCCTTATATTGTGTATTAACCTTTTGTGTGGGACCTCAATGATTGCCTTTTGGAAATCCAAGCATACTACATTTACTGGTTCCTCTTTATCTACCCTATTAGTTACATCCCCAAAAAACAGCAATAAATATGGCAAACAGTACTGCTCTCTCATAAAACCAAGTTCTTTTCCCCATTTTTATTAGCTTTCTGGTGGTCTTTTGCTGGTTTCCAATACATTCTCAATCCTCAGACTTAATTATGTTCTTTGCAACATTATCAGCATCCTTTATTTATCTCATACTGTTGTTAACCTCCTTAGAAAGCCATGGATGGATCTTTTGCATTGAGGATTTTTCTCTCGATAAAATCTATTTTTGTTGAATAATTTGAATTGTTTCTTTAAATATTTCCCACTGTTCATTTACCTCCATCCCTTTTATTTCCTAATCAAAGTAATCAGCATTCCCCTCATACCTATGTAATTGGCTTTGTTTAAGTTTAAGATTATCCTTTGTGATTGGAGTATGTTGTTTTCCAACTTAATGTGGAATTCAATTTCATTATTGTTATAACCCTACAGGAGGCCAGGGATCTGCCACCTCAGAAACCCTGTGGTCTCACCTGAGTACGATTTACACAGATGAGGAGGCGGAGCTAGCCCCCCTCTTCCTAGGACTGCAGGGATCTAAATGCTCCAGTCCGGGGGTGGACCAGGAGCCCCCTTTGGGGACTTGGAGGTGTAAATAGTAAGGAATATAAATCAAAGCTTTGCGACAAGGATTAAGTGGAGCTGCATTAGGCCTCAGAAGGCCTCCATTCAGGCAAAGGATATGCAAATATGCCCCTCATCGGTAAGCTAGAAGCATTTGATGCCAAGGCGGGGGATTGGACCCAGTACATTTAGCGAATGCGCTACTTTTTTTTGTCTGAATAACATAGTCCGGGATGCCAAACAGGCGGTGACCGCCCTCGTGGTTTGCTGCACAGAGACTCACAGCATTAGAAAAAGTTTAACTTTCCCTGACTCACCTGACAATTTGTGGAGCTCATTACGCTGGTCAGCAGCCATTTTAACCCGAAAGCACCGTTAATCTTTTGGCGTTTTCATTTCCACATGACTTCTCAACACCTGGGTGAACCTACAACTGAATTTCTGGGCCATTTGCGAAAAGTCGCTGAGTTCTGTGAGTCACTTGGAGGATGTTTGGTTTGCGGGATCAGAGGTGAGGCGACCCAAAGAAACTAATTTGGACCTGAAGTAAGTGACCAAGATAGCTTTGTCCCGGGCAGGTGCAGAACACAGTGTCCAGGAGCTCCGAGGGATGGCCCAACAGCACAAGGAGCGCCCTTCTCCCGTGCTGCAGTTCTGGACTCCCACCGTTGGGAGGCTCTCCGGTTGACCAGGACCGTCGGCAACATTTTCCTGCTAAGGGACGCCATGTTTCTTACACACCAGAGACCCCTGACACACTGAATGAACACACTGGCACCAGAGGGAGTCAATGGGGCAAGCGCCAACGTGAAATTACATCCACCCGCCACCTCGATGACCATCCCAGAAGGTGGACGCAATTAATGCCGACAAGCCCACCACCTTTAATGCATTCTGGCACCAAGGGTGGCACTTATCCAAGTGATGGTCCAGATCACTGATTTCCTGACATGGATGGAGCATGATACCGGAGCGGCGGTTTCTGTGATCAGTCGCTGCACATACAATCTAATTCGCTCAGAGATACGCATCTTGGCATTACGAGATACCGATGCTGGTGATGTATACCGGGGAGCCATTGGAGCGCCGATGTGGTAGTGGTAAAAGGTTCAGGCCCAGATTTGCCGGGGTGTGACTGGTTGAAAAGTCTCCAGTTTAACTGGCAGCAAGTATGCCGAATGTACCCCGATAGGCCGGATGCGATATTGCCACGTTTCCCGAGGGTATTCTCGGGTGGCCTCAGTACCATCCAGGGGGGAGCTCCACCAAGATGCCAGTAGACCCAGGGGCCCAACCACACTGTTTTCAGGCCCGCCTTGTTTCTATGCTTTGAAACCAAAGTTCGATGCAGAATTGGACCATTTAGTGAAGTTGGGATTTATCCGCCTGGATAAATTTGCAGATTGGGCAGCTCCGGTCATGCCGGTTATGAAGTCTGATGGTTCTGTCCGCCTCTGCAGAGATTATAAAATGATTATCAACCAAGCGCCCTGTCTGGATCATTATCCAGTGCCCAAGATTGAGGATCCAAACGCAAGGCTCCGCAGAGGAACGGTTTTCACCAAACTCAATACAAGCCACGCTTATCTTCAATTTGCCTTGGACCTGTCCTCATGCAAATATGTGACCATCAACATACACAGGGGTTTGTATGAGTATACCAGGCTGCCATTCACAGTCTATTAAGCATGTGCCATATTCCAAAGGGTGATGAAAAATATCCTGCGAGGATTGCCACAGGTGGCAGTCTACCTGGAAGATGTTTACTGGTTCCTCCGATCAGGAACACTTGAAAAATCTAGTGGATGTGCTAAGTCGGTTCACGGCAGCCGGGAACCGCATGCAGAGCGAAAAGCCCATTTTCCACTTGAAGGAGGTAGTCTATTTAGGTTACAGGCTGGACAGGCACGAACTACATCCAGTAGACGATAAGTTACAGTCCATCCAGCAGGCATCCATACAAAAGGATCCCACTCTGCTCGCTCTTGGGCCTTATTAACGTTTGCGAGAAGCTCATCCCAAACTTGGTGACAGTGTTGGCCCCACTGCATCTGTTGTTAAATAAGGGCCAGTGGTGGTTTTGGGACCCACAGCAGCAGAGTGCTTTCGACAAAGTGAAACGATGACTGTCATCTTCACATCTGCTGACTCACTTCAACCCATCGAAACCTTTGTTGCTCACATGCGACACTTCACTCTACAGGATCGGGGCCATCCTGGCACACAAGGTGGACGGTAGTACTGAGCGGCCCATTCGCTTCCCTCACTTTGGCGGCAGCGCAGCAGAATTACGCAATATCGCATCCGGCCTATCGGGGTACATTCGGCATACTTGCTGCCAGTTAAACTGGAGACTTTTCAACCAGTCACACCCCGGCAAATCTGGGCCTCAGATAGACAAGATGGTTTGGCGCTTGTGTTCGGTGTAAAATGGTTCTATCAGTATGTCTATGGACATGCGATCACAGCGTACACAGATCATAAACTCCTATTGGGGTTGTTTAAGCCAAGTCCCCCAGTGGCCTCTGCCCGCATTCAGAGTTGGACTCTCCTCTCAGCGGCATATGAGTATGTTTTGGAACTTCGCCCAGGGATGGAAATCCCCCATGCAGATGCTCACGGACACCTCCGGCTTCCCACCAGCACGCCAATACCGACGACATTGGACCACCACATAGGCGGTCCAGCACCTCCCAAAGGACCTGAGGGCTTTTACCACAGAAATGGCAGAACTTAGCATGGTGGACAGTGTTCTCTATAGGTTCCCGAGTGGTCATTCCCGAACGCAGCCAGAGAACAATTTTGCAATACCTCCAGAGCAGACACCCGGGCCTCGAAATGAAAATGTTGACTCAAAGCTATGTGTGGTGATCGGCATTGACACGGATATCTAGAAGTTGTGAAAATAGTGTACACAGCTTCCCCATGGCAACATTGAGCGCTGGTCCACATAAACATGGACCAGGTGTAACAGCACCTAGGGCGTGTCCCAGGCCATCAGAGTCCCCCAGGTGGTCGAGCTTTGGGCAGGGTGGTACTCTGGTACTCCTGCAGGCATCAGCACCTTGACACTGCTAGCCCTGCCCCTTTCCACTGCGACCAAGGCACCCTGGCATTCTCACTGATGTCGTAATACAATCCTTTATTATCAGGCTACGCCTCCAACTTTTCCATTTTGGCTGTCTTTTCAAAATGTGATGTCGTAATCTGGATATATCTATTTGTAACCTTGTAACCATGGACACAATCTGCCGGGCTAATCGCACACGACTTGGTGACATGACGAGACCGCTGTATCTCGTTACAGGCCTCTCACTAGATTCGCCACCTTTGCCATGTCCTGTGAGATTAAACCAAACCATGTGAGACTTTGCAATCACACCCAGCATGGGCGAGATCCAGATATAAATATTTGAATTAGCTGTATGGGTCATTTAAATTTGTCTGTGCCAGATTCTCCCGGCGCCCGGGAATTAATGGCCTCCCCAGAGAGGCCTGGACCAAGCGCCATTTAGCGCCACAAACGTGGACCAGGCGTAACAGCACCTGGGGGGTCTCCCAGGCCATTGGAAAGAGCCAGCAGATTGGAGACAGGCACTGCCATGGTGCCAGGGTGGCAGTGCTGGGGTGCCCAAGTGCTAGAGTGGCACTGCTAAAGGCCTGGGCCTGTCCATGAAGGGAGGAATGAGAGTCATGTGAAGCATAGTGGAGGGAAGGGCGGTTATGAAGGGGTCTCATAAAGGTTAAGGAATGAAGGCTAGGGGTCCTCAAAGGGGGTTCCCAAAAGAGGGGGGGGGGTGGGGAGGCTTGAGAAAGGGGGAGCTCCAGCGACCTCATAGTGAGATGTCCTCACTGGGGGGGGGGGGGGGGGGGGGGGTAATGCACATGCGTGTGGGGGTGATATTGCCTGTGGGTGTGGTGTGTGAGGGACCATTGTTGAAAACATTTCTAAGTGTGGGCTTGACTTGGGAGAAACACACCAAGGCCCAAAAAAATGACTAAGAGCACGATTTACCGACCGGAATCAGGATGGGATTTGGCTGGTAAATCCTGCAAGAGGCCTCTTCAGGGATTCCTGATGGTCGTATGCCTCACAAGATCTAATGAGATCTCACGTGATGCCGCATAACTGCTCAATTAACTATGCCTGCACCAGAACTAACCAGTCCCTGGGATCTCTGGCCTGGCCGGGGGTGCCCTGCCCGTATGAAATGGGGTGTTGGGGGGTTCAAGGACCTCCCAACAGGTAAGTTGGGGTGTTGGGGTGTCCAGGGGTTGCGTTGGGGTGGGGGGGGGGGGGGGGGGGGGGGGGGCCATTTAAAAATAGTTCCTTGATCTCTTCCTGTCCTGGAGAGCGGAGCTCCTTAGAGCAGGAAATGTGACGGAGTGCGGCCTTGGTGGGGCATTCCACACCGGTGCCCGAAGAAATAACAGAGTCCCTTTCAATAGTGGGGTCGTTCCTAGTGCTGGAAATATCCCTGCTAAACCTGCCCAAAATTTGACTCTTTTTTTAATTAAATCGCGCCCTAGGTGTGGTCGAATATCGGTGTAGATCTCACTCAAAAAGCCTGCAAGAAACCACCCGCCAAACACGCCCAAAATGACACTGGGAAATTGTTCCATTGAATCACGCCCCGTATCTTTGTCATGGCAATTAGGTCAAAACAATTTGTGCCTATTTGTACCACTAATTTATCTGTCTTATTGCAGATGGTCTGCATATTCAGATAAAATTACTTCAATTTTATTTTTTAAATCTATTTCCTGCATGCACCTTATTCTCTGATGCACTATTATTTTAAATGTCCTGTCACTTCCTGTCCCACTCGGCTTGTCCTTACCCACATCAATACACTTTCCTATTGCCTCAAATCTTAACTTGGATTTTAACTTGATGGCACGGCGGCGCGAGAGTAGCATGGTGGCACAGTGGTTAGCACTGCTGTCTCACAGCGCCAGGGACCCGCTCAATTCCAGTCTTGGGTGACTGTCTTTGTGATGTTTGCACATTCTCCCCGCGACTGCATGGGTTTCCTCCGAGTGCTCCAGTTTCTTTCCACAGTCCAAAAATGTGCAGGTTAGATGGATTCTCCATGCTAAATTTCCCCTTAGTGTCCAAGGATGTGCAGGTTAGTTGCGGTTATGGGGATAGGGCAGGGGAGTGGGCCTCGGTAGGGTGCACTTTCTGAGGTTTGGTGCAGACCTTATGGGCTGAATGGCCTCCTTCTCATCTAAGGGATTCGACGTGAAATAATCTTTCACCTGAATCTCTCCCCACTCTGTTCGCTGAAAGCCATTTTTTCGTAACCAGACCATACTTGCTGCTTGTGTTTGTTTGTTTGTACTGTCCCTTCCTGTCACACTCAGCTTACCACTGCCTGTATTGTTACCCTGCAGTATTTCCTTGTTCTTTCTCTTTAACTTAACAAACCGTCCCTCATCTGAGGCCCCCTACCCCTTGCTTATTCAGTTTATGACCCTCCTTACAGCTCTAGCTATACTAATCACCAGGACAACGGTCCCATGCAGTTCAAGTGAAGTCCATCCTATTGGTACAGCGTCTTTGTTCTCCAATAGTGGTGCCTGTGTCCCATGAACTAAAACCCATTTCTTGTAATTCAGCCAGACATTCTTATTTGTGCCAATTTGGCCTTGGCTCAAGTGGTATTGCACCTTTGTGGTCTTGTTTTTATCATGTAGTCCCTAGCTGTTCATCATCGCTCAGTAGACTCTCTTCGTCCTACCTATGTCATTGGTGCCCACATGCAACATGACAATTGTAACAATCCCTTCCCACTCCAAGTTCCTCTCTAGCCCAGAGGAGATGCTCTTAACAGTGGAACCGAGCAGGCAACACCACCTTCTGGACTCACACTCTCAATTGCCGAGAACAGTACCTACGTCTCTAAATATACTGTCCTCCACTACAATTGCATTCCATTTCACTCCCCCCACTTGAATGTTCCCCTGCACTCAGGTGCCACGGTCAGTTTACTCATCCACATAAACTGCAAGAACCTTGAACCTGTTGGACAATTGCCAGGGATGAGATTCCTCCATTGCTACCTTCCATATACCTGCCTCACCCGCAGTCAGTATTCATCAGGAAATCAGGCAAACAGCACATCATAAAGGGGAGGTACGTTCTGGCTGTGGACAAGAGAGAAACTTGCCAAATGTTTTTAAACGACTAGAAAGGTCCAGAGAGGGCACTCAGATTACCTGATGTTATATTGAAAGTGCCATTTCAGGCTATGGAGAGAAGGTGGAAGATATTTCCCATAGGGGTCAGCAAGACCTCCAGTAACCACTTCTGTTGCCAGTGGCAAGATGTCACTGAGGATGTGAATGCCTGGACCTTAGTTGCAGGACCTGCGTGAAAGGCCAACAGAGGTTCAATGATCTCGTCAGAAAGCCTTTTATAGGTGCGGGCTGGTATGGCCACAAACCTATGCCATGCACTCCCGGCCTGGCCAGCTCTATCATGGAGACAGGCATGTCCTACCCTGTGATTTTCAAGGAGTTGGGCCACATTTTTAATGAGTCATGGTTCACGGCAACCCAGAGGTGTTGTGAACCATAGGTTGTATGAGGATACATTTTAAATGGTGAATTCAAAAGGTCCTGTTCATGACCTCAATGCCAAGCCATAATCTCCATTCACTCCATATGGCCCCTCAAAGCACTATATCAAACTATGAACCCACCCCCCACCCCATGACCCCTCCTGCCCCGATGCCAAGTTTTGAACTTACCCACATCCCCCATAGCCCCTCATGCCAAGCTATGGCAGTTCTATACCCATTGACCTACTGTCTGCTTTATGGAATTAAGGTTCAAGGTTCTTGCAGGATTACAGGATGTTAAAAAAAACTTTAAAAGATAAGTCATTCATTCATTGAATTCCACTATGCTAAAAAATGTCCTTTCATTGCAGCCCAACAAAATTGTTAATCATCCAGATCCTTGAAACATCAATGACAGAAACCACCAGCATTTGAAACAACTTAACCTTGTGTAAATAAACATTATATGATTGATAGCAGAGATCAGAGAGCCAGAACTGCCAATCAAACAATGTTTTCCCTGTTCATGAGTTTCATCAGAGTAATTGATGTCTGGACTTTCATCCAAGCCTCAATATGTGTGTTTGAACATTCAAAGATCATAGCAAAAACCCTACTTTGCTCAGTCCAGGGGGAAAGAGATGGCGCCTTGGTGACCTCTCTGATACAATGATGGACTTCAAACAGTGAGTTGTCATTGAATCACCTGCTGGAGCCCAAAATAAGCCTTGTTCTGTGCTATCAATTATTTGGTTTCAGGCTCATGTTGTAACTGCAGCAGGAGATATGGTTCAGTCATAATCTCCTTTGTAAATATGCTGCTCAATGGAAAGAGTAGTGCTTCCTGAAGACCATTGTGAGTAGATGTCCTATGCAGAGCCCTCCTTCCTCCTGCCAGCTGTTACCAATCTCTTTATCTTATTGCCTTATCCTCCTCATTCTTCAGCTCAAATGGGAGCCCTCTAGACTACCTGGGCAGCCCTATTTGGGTAAAACCAATGCAGCAAAAAAAAATATTTTTAGTAGTCAGAATTAAGTTATAAAAGTCAGAAAATAGCCTGAAAATTATCCAGAAATTAATAGGTGCTGAAACAACAAAACGGGAACTGATTTGTCTGTCGTAAATAGACACTTTGATTTGCACTGCTGAAGGGTTTTTGCTGCCTATTGATGCCTTGAGTTGTGGAGTGAAATTATCACTTGGTCAAGTGCAGGCACTGTTTAATTTTAGCAAAGGCTCCTACAAAGCATAGGGCTCTTATTTAAGTATTTTAACCAGTGCTTTAATTGCTTACGGTGTGCACCTTGGATGCCCACAGTGGAACTTGACCCATTTTTACATGACAGAATTCTTACTTTGTTGAAGCATGTCACAGAGAGTTGTCCACATGTTTGGCTTGGAGGTAGGATTTCCAACTCTGGTTTGATGTATTCCAGGAGATTTCATTGCAGTCGTTGCTACCTCCAATTGCTGGTCTCCCACTATTGGTCACCCACACAACCATTCTCATGGTGCAATGTCTTCTCACACCAATTGGAAGGCAAGCAGTGTATTAATTACCCAACTGAGCGATGCTTGATTGTCAGTCAGCCAGCCCTTACATCCAGTCACTAATAATTTTATAATTGATAAATATTCAAACAAAATGAAAAATAATCACAAATAACTTTTTAAAACCCTCTACTTGGCTTTTTCCCCTGAGGTGGCTCAACAGTGTCCAGGAAATTAAGCTTCAATTCTTGGGACTCCAATACTGGAAGGTTGCCAACCCTAGTTGAAATTATGATATGCTTGAACAAGAATAAATTGTATGTTTCGTACTGTCCAACGTGGATTTATATCAGAAAAAAGTCATACAGATGTCTCTTCTGATTCTGTAGAGCCTCAGGATGGGATACAGCCCTGGTTTATCAGCAAGCCAAAAGCTGTGACTTCGACTTTAGGGGAACACGCCCTCATTTCATGTGCCATTGCTGGAGATCCGTTCCCAACTGTGCAGTGGATGAAGGATGGGCAAGAGGTCATCATAGATGAAGACTGCAAAGTCCTCCAAAATGAGGATGTATTCACACTGTTCGTCAAGAATGTTCAGCTTCATCATGCTGGCCAATATGAAATTCTGCTCAAGTATGTTTAAAATGCACTCTTTATGCTGTCGTCGATATAAACTGCAATAATCAAAATATGATATTGTATTTGCTATTTATAGAATGGTCATAAATGTGTATAAAGAAAGCATTTATGATTTCACTGTGAGATGCTAATCGCGAAAAGTTTGCTCGATATAATTTATTTTATTGTAGGTGTACAGATGTTCATCAAAAGTTTTATTTTTAATTTTAATGTAATTTTTTTTTATAAATTGCAGTTTGTCATTTTATTAATTTGATCTGACTCCATTATGTGGCCTTTTCTAACAGGGCCTTTCACAAAATGTGTGAATTTTCAACAATTTGTGCTGCTACAAAGGCTTTTCACTCAATTGCCTTATTTTTTCGGCACCATTTCCCCAATGTTGTGGTAATCGCCGCAAAAGATTGTGAAAATTTAAGTACAAATTCATCACAACTTGAGTGTCCACAATGTTTTGTGCCAGTTCTAAAAATATTACACAGGCCACAACCACAAAACTGAGCATAGTTTTGTATTCTGTTTAACAGTTATTTTCTGTAATTTAAAATGGAGTTACTTACAGCTGGTGGATTGACACTGTGGGCTGGATTTTACAGCCCCCTTCCCCCCTTTGCTGGGCATATTTCTAGGAGGGGGGTGAGGGCAGGTAAAATAAAAGGGGTGGCAAGCTCACAACCACCCCACCCACCCCAGAGGTGTACCGCATAACATGGCAGGTACTGGATGCCAAAATCAACAGCCCGCTTGCTATAATTAATTATATAATTAAGGATCATTCAATTAAACTTGTTAACAAGCCAATTGACTTGTATAATACATTGCCCTTGCCATTATATGGTGGGCAGGGGCAGGCAGATGGGAGTGGGGAGGCCATTTAATAAAATATATCCCCACCTGACTTCTAAAAGAGACCCACAGACAACCCTCACTGGGCGACACAATCTCTCCCTAAATCAAATGGGCCAGCAGCTCTTGAAGGCATGACATCCTCCCCATCAGAGGCAGAGGCCCTGCTCCCAGCCCACTGACAACATTTTATTTATCTTGCAACGGTGAGTGCAAGATGTCTGACCCCCACCCCCCCTAAAATCCAGCCCAATGATTTAAAGCGTTTCTTTTGGCACGACCCACCGGCCATGCTGCTCGAGAAAAGCATCTCGCCCTGGTGCAACGTGGCCGCTGAAAGCCAGGGGACTCTGCTCCCGGGATCTACCCAGCTCGCAACACCTCATGAGATTCAACGCAATCTCGTGAGACATTGCAAGGGGAATCCTGCCCACAATGGGTGGGATCACCTTTTAGCAAATCTGCATATTGGAATAAGGCAGTAAGTCTTACTCTAATGTGCAGATTCCCAAGGTACCTGAGGCTTTGGGATTCAATCCCTTCTGCTCGGGGACCCTGGACAAGTGCCATTTGGTGCTGGTCCCCATAAACTGTGAGCAGACAGAATGGCACTCGTGGGGGTCTCCCAAGGGTATTGGAGGCTCCCGGCTACATGCTCTTTGAGCAGGGTGGTGCCCTAGCACTGCTGATGCCACCTGGGTATCCTGGCAGTGCTAGCCTACCACCCTGGCAGTGCCACATGGGTGCCAGCCTGGTACTGCCATGGTGCCCAGGTGGCACTGCCAGCTGGAACTGTCAGGGTACCAGGTTGGCACTGCCAAGGTGTCAAGCTGGCATTTTTGTGCATGCGTGTGATCGGGTCAGGGTTGCTCGCCATTGGTGTTGGGAGGGGGTGTGTGGGGGTTTCCCAATTTGTGTTCGCGAGGGAGGTCAGGGATTATTTGTAGGGCCTCGGGGATCAGGACGCCTTTTTTAATTGACATCCTGTTCTCTCGCTGAAACGAGAGTTCTGACGAGCAGAGCTCCCCATTGTAAAAAATGGGGCTATGTGCAGCCTCGGCCGCATTACTCATTCAGTCCCTTTATTCAAAGCGAGTCTCGTTGAATAGCCATGTGTTTCTACGCATTACGAGTGCCGGGAAACATGTGGCTAAACGCCTCATGGGACTTTGTTCCCTTGTGGGTGGATCGCGCCCTTTTTGTCAGAAAACCATTTTTACCTCTACTAATCAAACTTTACTCTTAACTATATCAAGGTGTACTTTTAAAGCAAATTAGTTTCTTAAATTATGTTTTAAAATGTTGCTCATTCTGCCGTACCGTAGATTTTGCTGTCAGCGAGATGTAACTGAGTTTGAGCGGAACCTCAGGGAGAAATCTCTATTGAAAACAGTTGTAAATGTGGGCACAATTACACGCAAAGTGGAAATACCAACCCAGCATGCACTTCAGTTTCTCCTGGCTAGTTACATTTTCAACGAGTCTAAATGAGCTGATTGAGATTCATGTGTGGTTTCAAACGAGCTTGTATTTCTTACTGCTTAAACTGGGCTGCTGCTTTTCAAGAATACCAAACATTCCTTCAAGGTGAACTGCAGGAACTCACCAAGGCTCCTTAAACAGCACCTTCCAAATCCCTGACCACTGCCATTTAGAAGGACAAGGGCAGCAGTTACAGGGGAACACCAACCACCTGGAAGTTCCCCTGCAAACCACTCACCATCCATACTTGCAAATATATCGCTGTTCTTTCATTGTCACTGGCTCAAAACCCTGAAACTCCCTCCCCAACAGCCCTGTAGATATACCTACACCTCATGGACTGCAACAATTCAAGAAGGCAGCTCACAATCACCTTCTCAAGGATAATTAAGAATGGAAAATCTAGGTTGGCCTAGCCAGCGACACCTACATCCCTTGAATGAATAAAAAAAATAATTTTGGCTGGACCTTGATAGATTTCTGGATACTGATGTCATCAAGAGGATATGGGGATGGGGGGGGGGGGGGGGGGGGGGGGGGGGGAGAGGGGGGGGGGGGGAGAGAGAGAGAGAGAGAGAGAGAGAGAGAGAGAGAGAGAGAGAGAAACGGCATAGAGATGGATGATTAACCATGATCTATTTGATTAGCAGAGCACAATGGCCTTGGGAAGACCTTACTGCTTGTCCACCTCATATCAGTGATGGCATCAAAAATTATTTCTGCTGGTCTCTGAACGGCTGCAGGGCATCCTGAAAAGTGACAGTAAACAGACAGATGGCATTGTCCACATTGGTACAAATGGCATAGGCAGCAAGAAGTCCTGCAAAGACAATTCAGAGAGTTAGGTCAGGAGCTGAAATGTCAGAGGATACGTGAGGATATGGATAGATTGAAGATTTGGGTACAGAAATGGCAGATGGAGTTTAATCCGGACAAATGCAAGGTGATGTATTTAGGTATGAATTATACTGTTAATGGCAGAACCCTTTGGAACAATAAAATACAGAGGGAACTGGGCAGGTCCACAGTTCCCTAAAAGTGGTAACACAGGTGGCCATGGTGATTAAGAAGGCATATGGCATACTTGCATTCATCAGCCGGGGCATTGAATACAGGAGTTGGGAAATCATGTTGCAGCAATATAAAAACTTACATTTGTTATTCAAGCTGAGATAAGGTTAATCAGACAAACTGAAATTATGCCTGGGACCCTCGTTAATTATATCAGTTAAAGTGAAGTACACACAGGTGGAGGGCATTTATTGGATGGTTGCTTGAGCACATATGAAGAGACACTTACTGACACAAGAATTGAGTGGAGTCTATCTCTGTAATATTTCATTCTGTATTCAAGTAAAGACTGGCTTTGAATCCTCCCTTCACCGATTGGCTATCGGAACTCTAACATCCCATTTGATTGTGCTGTTTTGCTACTCGATGAGGCTTCGGGGGAAAGAAGGCAGAGCCGATCAATTCCTGTGTCAGGACTTCCGTGCCCTGCCATGACATGTTCCGCTCCCTCCCCCAGTGGATGCTGGGGGCAGGGTGGGGGGGCATTTAAACTGCTTTACACTATTTTGTTGGGGTCGTAATATCCTGATGGGCAGAAGGGGCTGTAAAGTCCTGGCTCTGAAGTTTATTCAGAGTCTTTGCTTTGTTCCTTGCAACCGCTAATCTTTAAATTATTTGGCCGCTGCATTCATAACTGTAAGCAGTTTATTTCTTCTGCAAAGGAAGTGTTAGCAGTCTGATTATATCGCATCCTACAAATCTGATTCAGCTAATTGTAGTAGGTTTGTTTTCCTTTGATAAGCAGTAGAATAGTTCTGTGCAAACTTCTCTGCACGGATACTGTTCACATTGCGATGGACAGATGGCAAGTGTTTAGAACCAAAACGCCTTAACAATATGATGCACATTTCACAAAAAAATCGCCTGCATATGTTACATTTCAGATGCATGTTCAAATATAATTGCTCACATCAGTCACTATCTTTGCAAACTATTTTTCCATACATTATTTAACTTAATTCCCTCAGCCCCATTCTTTTTTTCTTTCACAAATGTCAGAAACCAAGTTGGCAAGTGCAGCTGCCACGTGTCGCTTGTGGTCAAAGAATGCTCCCTTTCCAGAGAAGAAGCCAAGGAAGAGTAAGTATGATTCCCACATTACTTGGGAGAGTTCTATTTTTGCACTGACTATACGACGGCCGGCCAGTTCTAGTCTGGAAAAGATTCAAAATTAATCCCCAGAAGTGACCAAACAAATTGTTTACATCACACAGCTGTGCCATAGTACATGGTCCAAGTAGAGCCTGTCTCACTTTTTTTCATGCCCTTACATGGTCACTGAAGTCATCAGTGATGCAGTACTGTAATAGATTGTGTTCTTGTAATAAGCCTTTCCCTTTTATAAACATTCTTGTATCAAGCCTGGGGCTGTTCTGTGGCTTTCAAACTAACCTCTTGTTAATTCTTTCTTTTCACTGCTGCGAGCAGTAAGGAACAGTGGAATGCCAGTGTCCTTGAAGAGGAGGAGGGTAGTGGTGATGGCATAGAGAATTTTGGTAAACTTGACAGTGCCAAGAAGAGCACAGCAGAAACAAAAACAAGCACAGACGAAGAGAAAGCGTTCCGTGGAGTGCTCAGGAGAAAAGTTGAAACCAAAGAGCAGTCAGCAGACCAACTCAAACAGCAAGAGGCTGATCAGAAAGACTTCCGTTGCGTGCTAGGGAAAAAAGTATTCACCAAAAGCTTTTCCGAGGAAGAACTGAAGGAACGTTCAGCAGAACAAATGAACTTCCGAGACTCTCTTTCCAAACATGTTAAAACGACCAATACATTTGAAGAAGAGAAGAAGATTTCGAATCCCCAGCAGGTAGATTTCCGGGCCGTACTTGGTAAAAAGAACACTCCCAAAATATCACAGGAGAATACACCAAAGCAAGCACAGTCAGAATTCAGGAGTGCTGTAGGCACAAAGAAGCAATCTTCAACTGGCAAAGAGGCAAATAATGTTGCTGAAAGCAATCAATCTGTCAAAGTGGACTTAAATGATGGCGGTGATTGTAAAAATGGATGTTCATGTGTCGATGGTGGAGTAACTGATAAGAAATCTGAAAGTACAGGAAATACACCTGTCTTTAAGGAAACATTAAAAGACGTTCAGGTAGCGGATGGTGAATGTTTATTGTTGCAATGCCGGGTTGTTGCAGAACCAACTCCAATAGTCACCTGGACTATAAATGGAAAGGTCATCAAGTCATCCAAGTTTATTAATATATCTCAAGAAGGTAACTGACTTCCAAGGATAGATGGAGCTTTAAATTAAATCCTAAGTCTTAATAAACATTCAAACAGTACACTGCACTTGTATTGCAAATTTATGCATAAGATAACATTTCATTTAATTGTTGCTCTGAGAAAACGTTCATCGCTATTAATCCTGAGGACTGTAAATCACTAATAATGTTTGATGTAACTGCATATCAGTTTTACAAACAGCAAAATATTCCTTAAAACAAGTTTTATTTTGTAATACAAGATATTGTGTAATAAGAATTAGTGGAAAGTTTAAAACGTTTTTATTAATCTGTAGTTGATGAACACTTAGCCTTAAAAGCTGTTTATGAGGAGTGTAAGTGTATTTGAACCTTAGTTTAAAATCCATTTGGATTGTGGACTCTCACAAGCTTTTATTTATATTAGGGTCACTTTGTACACTTAAAATTGAGGAGGTCCTGCCTGAAGATGAAGGCCAGTACAAATGCATAGCAGAGAATTCTGCAGGGAAAATGGAATGTACTTGCTCGGTTACTGTGGCTGGTAAGAGCATTCAACAGCATGAAAACTCACAATGGAAAACATTCCTCTGCATGCAACATTGTTTGTCGTTTCTTCCTGTCATTAAACTGCAAAATTAAAAACAAAATTCCTTCCAGCAGTCGAGAGCAGAAACAAATTACGAACACAAGATTAAGCCAGAATTTCCCTCAGAACAAACAAACGTTTAACAACGCAAAGGAAAATGAAAATGATCCCGGGCATTTAAAATCAAGGAGATTGAAAACATTTATGGTCCTATTTTAACACTGTGCAAGTCGGTGAATTTTGAACGAGTTAAAATCTCACCCTTTGAGTACTAGACAAACACGTATCTATGTGGGTCAAAGATAATTTGTCAGAATAATTTCCTATTATAATGCTGGAAATTGTATATGTTTGTGCAATCACTGTTGATATAACATTTAAAATTGTACAAGATTGTGGAACTGTCCAGAAACAAAACAATATTCTAAATCTCAGTATTCTCTAAACAACCAATTAAAAATAGAACCATGAATAGTTAAACAGCACTGAGTTAATTTTGTGCAGAAAGGTTTGTTTGGTATCTTCAAAATAAAATGCTTTTTAACTACAATATAATTCTGTTAACTTCAATAGAAAATAAAATTTACTTGTCAGTCAACCCAAGTTATTTTAGAATCATTGATTTTCAGATGCAGCTTCATCAAAAGTTCCCAAAACGACTGAGAAAACTTCAAAGAAGGGAAAGTCTACTTCTAGTCCAACTTCAGAAACAGACTGTGGTAAGTCAAGATCATTTTATCGAACCTGTTTCCAAATAAGGAATGGATTGGGCTTCCAGCAATTTTCCCATTAGTTCGAGGCTATCCACTGTAGAAGTTGTCATCTGCAATGTTGATATACTATGTTGTTTTAACCTCTGGCACAGGATATGTGAATTTCTCCATTGTGAAACAAACTATGCGATGAATGTTAAATATCATAAGCTAATGTAAAGGAGTTTGAAGTTGACTGTTGCAAATTCCATCCTTTCTTCTCAATTATGAATTAGGATTTATTCCTTTTCAGCAAGTGATAAATGTGACAGAGAATAAAACGTGTAAACTTCATTTCTTTTAAAGGCTTTTAATCAAGAACTTTTTAAAATCTAAGCATGAGTTTTAAAAAGAAAGAGAACAATGGTATAATTTGCCTCTCTTTGGTCATAAAAGTAACAGTACTTTAGGAATTTAAACAAAATTGATATCACAGTTACAATAGAGAATTTTATTATAGAATTGTAGAATTTACAGTGCAGAAGGAGGCCATTCGGCCCATTGAGTCTGCACCGGCCCCTGGAAAGAGCATCCTACCTAAGCCTACACCTCCACCCTATCCCTGGAACCAAGTAACCCCACCTAACATTTTTGGACACTAAGGACAATTTAGCATGGCCAATCCACCTAACCTGCACATCTTTGGACAGTGGGAGGAAACCAGAGCACCCGGAGGAAACCCAGGCAGACACAGAGAGAACGTGCAGACTTCGCACAGTGACTCAAGCCTGGATACGAACCTGGGACCCTGGATTTGTGAAGTAACAATGCTAACCAATGTGCTACCGTGCCACCCATGCTGTATCATTTTAAAATGATACAGCAGAGAAGGGGGCCATTCAGTCTACTGTGCCCATGCTGATGCTTTGATAGAACGATCCAGTTACCCCCAGTCAACAGCTCTTTCCGCATAACAGAATTACCGAATTGTTAACATGTAGAAGGAGGCCATTTGGTCCATCGTGTCTGCACCGGCTCTCCAAACAAGCATCATGGCTTAGTGCCATTCCCCTGTGTTTTCCCCATACCCTGCACATTATTTCTGTTCAGATAATCATCTAATGCCCTCTTGCATGCCTGGATTGAACCTGCCTCCAACACACTTCCAGTCACTGCATTCCAGACCCAAACCACTTTTTATGTGAAAATGTTTTTTCTCACTTCACATTCGTCCTGTTATATTATTCCTTCAAGTACTTATCCAATTCCCTACTGAAAATTATTATCAAATCTGCTTTCACCAACGCGCACACAGTGTGTTCCAGGTCATAACAACTTGCTTCCTAGATGAAATGTCCCACCTCCCCTGTTCTTTTCACAATCACATGCTATGTTTTCTGACTATCTACCCTTATGCTATGGAAACAGTTCCTCCCCATTTAGTGAATCAAAACTCTTCATAATTTTCAACACTTCTAACACCTCCACTTAACCTTATTTGCTGGGATAACAACCCCTGCTTCTCCAGTTCATCCAAATAACTGAAGTTCCCCATTCCTGGTACCATTCTAGTGAATCTCTTCTGCACCATCTATTGACATCCTTAAAATATGATATGCAGAATTGAACACAATAAACCAACTGCATTCTAAAGACTGTTTTATAAAGTGTTGGCATAATGTCCTTACTTTTGTACGTTATGCCTTCAATAATAAAACCAAGAATCCTGGGCGGGATTCTCTGATCCTGAGGCGAAGTGTTGACACCGTCGTAAACGCCGTTGTGTTTCTCGACGCCGTGAGCATGGCCTCAGGAGCAGCGATTCTGACCCCTACAGGGGGCCAGCAGGGCACTGGAGCGACCCACGCCGCTCCAGCTGCTGATCCCCGGTGTCAGATGGATGCTGCTGGTCTGCGATGCACAGTGGAGATGACGCCAATGCACGAATGTACAGTGGCTCTCTTCTCCGCGCCGGCCCCGACGCAACATGGCGTAGGGCTACAGGGGCTGGCGCAGCCCGAGAGGCTGGCCCACCAATCGGTAGGCCCCGATCGACGGCCAGGCCACAGCGGAGCCCCCCCCCCCCCCCCCGGGGTCGGACACCCCCGCCCCCCTCCCCCCCCCCCCGACCAGGCCACCCATGGATGCATCCACGCCGAGGTCCCGCCGGATAAGAGCAGGTGTGAATGGCGTTGGTGGGCCTCGGCTTTTTTTGCGTGGCCGCTCGGCCCATCCCGGGCAGAGAATCGCCGGGGGGGGGGGGGGGGGGCCCCAAAAAGCGGCCCCCGACCAGCGCCACGCCGACAGCACCAGCGCCAATGGCGTTGATTCTCCACTCTCTGGAGAATCGGTGGTCCGGCGTCGGGGCGGCATGGCGCGATTCGCGCCCATCCCGGCGATTTTCCAGCCCCGAGGTGAGAGAATCCCGCCCACTGAATAGTTTTTTAACAGCCTTCTCAATTCTACCTTCAAAGATTTGTATGCATCGGAGGTCAAAATAACCTTTCTGAGGGCTCTTCTTGAGATTTTCTCAAGGGCAACTTTTTTTTAATTTTTGAGGGCTAGTCGGGGGTTCCTTTTTCATTTTCCCCAACTTCTTTATTAGAGGGGGAAGTCACATAGTGGCATTCTCTTTGTATTTGTGCTGACATTATGAGGCATTTGGACTCAAGCAGAGGCAGAATTAGAAAAAAATCATCAACATCCTCAATAATCATCATTCCCCCGTTAAACTTAAAGCCACAACACACAAGGAAAGCATCAGTTTCCTGGACACCATGGTATTTAAATTGACACCAAAAAAGGACCAGGCAAAATTAGCGGCAATTTATTTTTTCAAAATAAGTGATCACTCTGAGACATTCATTCCATGGACTGACAAAATCACAGCTAGTGCATTTTCTTGCATATATACAAATCTGTCAGATTTCTACCAGGCAGTTACTACCTTTTTGTTTTACCACATCTCACAGCTCAATCTTAGATTTAAATTTAACAATTAATCTAACATTGATATTGATCTGGCAACAATTGGTGTTTGTGGAAGAAATTTCAAAACTTCTACTCCCCTTTGTGTGAATAGGTGTTTCATAAATATTCTCCTGAAAGCTCTGGTTCTATTTTTAAGATTATGCTCGCTAGTCCCCTAAATTAGTTGATCATTTACTCATTATATTTCCTTGATTACCACAGTGACTATATTCCAAAGTATTTATTTGACTGTAAAGTACTTTGGGATGTCCTAAGGTTATAAAAATCACGATTAAAATGTAAGTCATTCATTACTCTTTTGGATCTTACCATATGCAAAATGTTACACGTTTGTCTTTAACACAGTCACTGCACTTCATATAGTCCACAGTATCTGAAACACTTTGAGATGTGACAACATATAAATGCAAATATTACTTATGAAATAAAACTGTTCAGTATTAAATTATCCGAATTATAATTTCATTCACGATAATATTTCTCCATTAGAATAGAACAGTACAGCACAGAACAGGCCCTTTGGCCCTCAATGTTGTGCCGAGCCATGATCACCCTACTCAAACCCACGTATCCACCCTATACCCGTAACCCAACAACCCCCCCCCTTAACCTTACTTTTATTAGGACACTACGGGCAATTTAGCATGGCCAATCCACCTAACCCGCACATCTTTGGACTGTGGGAGGAAACCGGAGCACCCGGAGGAAACACACGCACACAGGGGGAGGACGTGCAGACTCCACACAGACAGTGACCCAGCCGGGAATCGAACCTGGGACCCTGGAGCTGTGAAGCATTTATGCTAACCACCATGCTACCCTGCTGCCCTACTCATTGAGTAGCTCCTGAATTTATGCAGTCTTAAGCTAGAGACTTCACATTCATTTGTCAGGAATTAACTAGCTCAGTGACTTCAAGTTCCTGTGGCTCCCAGTTAGCTGAGTGTATTTTTTTATTGACAAGTTTAAAACTGCTCTCTCTCCCTTCACAGCCCGCCTCCCCCCCCCCCCCCCACCCCCCCCCCCCCCCCACACACACACACACACAGCCTCACTCATCCCTCTCCGCAGCCTTTCTCTCCTCTGCAGCCTTTATTCACACACAACCTCTCTCCCCTTCAGATCTTCTGCCCCTCCCCCACCTCCCCTCCACCCTGGATGCTCACTCCACTCCACATCGCAGCCCCTCTTCCTTTAACAGCCTCTCTCCCCTTCACAGCTTCTGTAAGAAGTCTTACAACACCAGGTTAAAGCCCAACAGGTTTATTTCAAATCACTGGCTCTCGGAGCACTGCTCCTTCCTCAGGCATTCACATGAGGAAGGAGCAGTGCTCCGAAAGCTAGTGATTTGAAACAAACCTGTTGGACTTTAACCTGGTGTTGTAAGACTTCTTACTGTGCTCATCCCAGTCCAAAGCTGGCATCTCCACATCATTCACAGCTTCTACCAGTGCCAGCCCCACAGGCACTCTTAGTGAAAGGTCTTACTAGTGAGCTTATCAGCAGCAATCATGGCAGAGAAAGAGTCTGGAGAATCAACACCTCACAGAGTATATCTCTTCCATATACATGGGCAGCTTTCATCATTGGGCACTCCCATGATAGTATTTTCCCAGGCTTTCTGGGACTTTCAAGGCCAAATTTGTCCATTACCCTCCTAACTCCTACATCAGACTCCTATTCATTGACTACAGCTCCACCTTCAACCCCATAATCCCAGCCAAGCTCATATCAAAGCTCCAAAACCTAGGACTTGGCTCCTCCCTCTGCAACTGGATCTTCGATTTTCTGACCCATAGACCACAATCAGTGAGGATAAACAACAACACCTCCTCTACAATAGTCCTCAATACCGGGGCCCTGCAAGGCTGCGCAATTAGACCCCTACTATATTCCCAATACACACACGACTGTGTGTCAAAATTTGGCTCCAACTCTATCTACAAGTTTGCTGATGACACGACTGTAATGTGTCAGATCTCGAACAACGTTGCAGAGTCAGAGTACAGAAGGAAGATAGAGAACCTAGAGGTGTGGTGTAACGACAACAATCTCTCCCTCAATGTCAGCAGAACTAAAGAGCTGGTCATTGACTTTTGACTTCAGGAAGCAAAGTATCGTACACACCCCTGTCTGCATCAATGGTGCCGACGTGAAGATGGTTGACAGCTTCAAATTCCTAGGCGTGCACATCACCAACAATCTATCCTGGTCAATCTATGTCGATGCTACGGCCAAGAAAGTACAACAGCGCCTATACTTTCTCAGGAAATTAAGGAAATTTGGCATGTCCACATTGACTCTTACCAATGTTTACAGATGCATCATAGAAAGCATCCTAACTGGCGACACCATAGCCTATTATGGCAACTGCTCAACCCAAGAACATAAGAAACTACAGAGTCATGAACACAGCCCAGTCCATCACACAAATCCTCCTCCCATCCATTGACTCTACCTATACCTCTGCTGCCTTGGGAAAGCGGGCAGCAATAATCAAAGACCCCTCCCACCCGGCTTACTCACTCTTCCAACTTCTTCCATCGGGCAAGAGTCTCAGAACATGCACCAACAGATTCAAAAACAGCCTCTTCCCCGCTGTTACCAGACTCCTAAATGACCCTCTAATGGACTGAAACCCAAAGAGAAAATGCTGGAAAATCTCAGAAGGTCTGGCAGCAGCTGTAAGGAGAGAAAATAATTAACGTTTCGAGTCCAGATGACCCTTTATCACATCTCTGATGAACTGATCTGATCTCTTCACACATCTTTACTGAATGGTACTGCACTCCTGTATGCTTCATGCGATGCCTGTGTCTATGTATTTATGTTTGCCCGATGTTTTTTTTCATGTATGGAATGATCTGTCTGGACTGTGTGCAGAAAAATACTTTCACTATACCTCAGCATACGTGACAATAAACAAATCCAATCCAATCCCCCTGTATCTTGAACCCAGGTGTACATACATTCTCTGGGTCTCTGTTCCTGCAATGTATTTAATACTGTCTCATCAGTTTGTTTTGCCTCTTGCTCCTACAAATGTTTTCACTTCACATTCCTTCCTGTGTGTTGAATTCCATGTGCCAGGTGTCTGCTCCTTTCACCAGTGTGTCTTATTTATTATATTTCTGGGATTTGTGTTCTCTGCAAACTATGAAATTATGCTCTGCGCACTTATGTCCAGGTTATTAATACATATCAAAAAGAGCAGTGGTCCTAGTAACGGAACACTATCTGGATCAGGCAGTAGCATTCTTGCCTCTGAACCAGAATGCGCCACGTTTACCACCCCCTTAAGGATTGTTGGTCATGGAAGAAACCCGGTTACTGGTGCACACAAGCCATTGTGTATCAGTGCCAGTCCCCGGACTATATAATTGGCGAGGATTAGTGGCAGGAAGGGCATTTGGTTGTAAAACCAGCTGACAAATCAAATGATGATTGTTAGGAATGGAGATGGCACAGGATAATCAGCCAACATTGTGGTCCATGTAATGTGAGAAAAGCTGAAAAAGAGCGAGCAGTAGTCCAAGTACCAATGTTTGTGGAACACCACTTCCCGACAATCTGAAAAACAGCATCTGTTTTTCATATTTTAGCCAATTTTGTATCCACCTCCATTCCCTCTACTCCCATGGGTTTTAACTTTGCAAACAAGCCTATTATCTGGTACTTTATCAAAAATGTCTTGAGACTCCATGCAAACAACATCAATTACTCCATTCTCATCAACCTCCCCCTGTGTTATTACAGCAAAGAACTCAATCAACTGCGGCAAAATTGATTTACTTTTAATAAATCAATTATTAATCCATACTTTTCCAGATACCAATTCATTTTGTCACAGTTCATTGTCTTAAAAATTTTAGCCACAACCAATTTTAGGCTGACTGGGCTGTAATTGCCAGGTTTTTGGACAATGTGTAACATTTCCAATCCAGCCCTTTAGAGCCACCCCCTTATTTAAGGAGGATTGGAGAACTTGGCCATATCCTCAGCAGTTTCCACCCTTAACATCCCTCAATAATAATCCAGGATGCATCCCATCTGGTGATTTTTCTACTTTGTCACCCTGTCTCCAACCAATACTCCCCACGGACACTGCTTCTTACTGGACACAGCGGGCTATAAATAAGACTGTTTAATGTGTTTCTATTCATAGTGAAAAACACAGTATGCAAATAACAAATTGAATATTGCAGTAATATCTCATTTATAACACTGAAGCATCTTCACACTTTTTAACACTCAAGCATCAATGTGATTACTTATGTGAACAAGAAGGGCTTCCATTCCATCAACATATACAGGCATGTGATCACCACCACCAAAACAACAATTAACATTTATATACATTAAGGGGAATTTTATGCCCCCCCCCCCCCCCCCCCCCCCCCCCCCCCCCATGACGTGTTTCTCGGTGTGGGAAGCGGCCCACCATTAACCGGTCATGGATCTTCTGGTCTGCTGCTGTCAATAGGGTTTCCTATTCAATCCACCCCGCTGGTGGAAAAACCCCTCCGTCATAGAGCAAAATATATCCATCCACATGGGGCAATATTAAGGAAGACCAACAAAGACGTGGTCAATGGGCAGTTTTTATGCAGTGGCTAAAGGAGGAAAGGAAGCTAAAGAGGCAGGGAGCTCCAGCTGATATCCGGAGGGTTTTAGAGCTGGAGGAGATTGCAGTGATAGGGAGGGGATGAAGCCATGGAAGGATTTGAAAACAGGATGAGAATTTTGCACTGAAAGCATTGCTTAACCGGGAGTCAGTACAGTCAGCGATCAGCAAAGTGGTCGGTGAACTAGATTTAGCATGTATTTGGACCTGGTAGCAAAGGTTTGGATAACATCAAGTTTATGGAAGATTGAATGTGGGAAGCAGACTAGATATGGGTAGGAGCAGTCAAATCTAGAGGTAATATAGGCATGGGTGACAGTTTAAGCAATAGATGACCTGAGACAGTGTTGAAGACAGGGAATATTCTGGAGGTGAAAATGGTCAGTCTTATTGGCAGCACAGATATGTGATTGACAGCTCACCCAGTGTCAGATGTGACATTGTGAACAGACTGCTTCATCCTCAGAGTGTTGTCAAGGAGTGGGCTGGAGTCAGTAACTGGGGAACAGAGTCTGAGTGGGGGACCAAAGACAAAGGCTTCGGCCTTTCCAATATCCAACCTGTTGAGACCCCTCAGGATCTTAAAGGTTTCAATAAACTCACATCTTACTCTTCTAAACTCCAGTGGATACATGCTTAACTTGTTCAACTTCCCCTCATAAGATAGTCCCTCCATTCCTGTTATTAGTTCAGGAACTGCTTCTAATTTACCTACATCCTACATTAAACAAGGAGACCAGTACTGTGCACAGTACTTCAGATGTGTTCTCGCCAATCCTCTGCACAATTGAAGCATAACTTCTCAAGTTTTGAATTAAATTCTCTTGCAATAATCAATAACATTCTATTAGCTGTCCTAATTATTTGCTGTAACTGCATACTAGCCTTTTGTGATTCATGCACGAGAACACCCAGATCCCTCTGCAAACTCTGCAATCTCTCGCCACTTAGAAAATGGGTGCTATCCAACATCTATGCTGCACCTGAAAAGAATCTAACTGCAGTGCAGCATGGCCGATAAAAGCCGGAGGACGCTGGTCCAGGAATCTACCCAGCTCACAATGCCTCTCAAGATCTAATGCGATCTTGCGAGACGTTGTGATGGAAATGGGCAGGATCACGTTTTAGCTAACTTGCATATTAGATCGAGACAGCTAGCCTCACTTTAATGCGCAGATGCCTGAGTTACCTGAAGCGTTGGGATCTATCCCCTTCGCCTCAGAGACCTCGGGTGAGCACCGCTCAGCACAGGGATCCAGACTGAATAGCATTCGTGGGGGTTTCCCAGGGGATCGAGGCCCCAGAATCATGCAGGATAGTAACCTGGCATTGCTGGTGCCAGCATGCACCCTGGCACTCCCAGTCTGGCACCCTGGCAGTGCTACCTAGGTGCCATCCTGGCACTTCCTAGGTGGCAATACAAGCTAGCAGGGGCACTGGCAGGGTGGGTGTCAGGTTGGCACTGCCAAGGAACCAAGCTGGCATTTTCTGTGTGCTGGTGATCGGGCCAGGGCTGCCCTGCGTGGGTGTTGGGTGGGATGCACGGCGGGGCTGTTGGGGGAAGTGTGGGTGGGGGGATGGGTGGGGACGGTGACCCTCCCATCGTGTGTTGGGGCTTGGAGTGGGTTCGGGAATCACAGCGGGGGCTTTGGAGAAGGGGACACAATTTAAAAATAATGACCCAATCTCTCGCTACACTAAGGGGTTCCAGTGAGTGGAGCTCCTCAGTGTAGAAAACAGGGCTATGTGCGACCTTAGCCCCGTATTCTCTGCTGAGGCCCCTTATTTTGTGCGAATGGCGTTGTATAGCTATGTGTTTTTCGGCGCTGCGAGTGCCAGGAAACATGCAGCTAAAAGTGCTCACAATGGGACTTTGTTCCCATTTATTTGAATCGCGCCCAATATGCTTCTTTTTTGTTCTTCCTGTCAAAATGGGCAATTTCACATTTTCCCACATTATACACCATTTGCCAGATCTTTGCCCACTCAGTTCACCACCCTATGTCCCTTTGTAGCCTTCTTCTGTCCTCGTTATGACTTACTTTTCTACCTAGCTTTGTGTCTTCAGAAAATTCAGCAGCCACACCTTCAGTCCCCTCATTAGCTACTCTCTTTCTCAATAGCTAACCAATCTGCTATCTATGCAATATGTTACCTATTACACCATGAGCTTTTTATTCCACAAGAAACTTCAATTTAACATCTTATCAAACATCTTCTGGGAATCTAAGTACAGTACATCCACTAGTTTCCTTTTATCCGCAGCACATGTTAGTCCTTCAAAGAACTCCAATAAATTGGTGAAACGTTTTTTCTTTCACAAAACCATGTTGACTCTGCCTGATTGCCTTGAATTTTTTTAAGTACCTGCCATAACATCTTTAATAATAGCCTCGAAAATGTTCCCTATGACAGATGATAAGCTAACAGACATGTGATGTCCTGCTTTCTGTCTCCCTCCCTTTTTGAATAAACGAGTTACATTTGCTATTTCTTTTTTTTTAAATTTAGAGTACACAATTTTTTCCAATTAAGGGGGCAATTTGGCGTGGCGAATCCACCTACCCTGCACAGCTTTGGGTTGTGGGGTGAAACCCACGCAAACACAGGGAGAATGTGCAAACTCCCCAAGGCCAGTGACCTAGAGCCAGGATCGAACCCATTTGCTATTTCTAATCTAATGGAACCTCTCCCGAATCTAAGGAATTTTGGAAAATTAAAACCAATGCATCAACCATCTCACTAGAGATTGTGTTTAGTATCCTAAAATGAAGTCCATCAGGACCCAGATATTTTTCAGCCCAAAGCTCCAACAACTTGCTCTGTACCACTTCCTTGGTGATTGTAATTTTCTTGAGTTCCTCCCTCCCTTTCATTTCCCAATTTACAGCTATTTCTGGAATGTTCTTTGTATTCTCTAAAATGAAAACTGATGCAAAATACCTGTTCAATTCATCCGCCACCTCTTTATTTTCCATTATTAATTCCCCAGACTCATTTTCTGTAGGACCAACTTTATTAACTCTTACCCTGTTTAAATATCAATAGAAATTATTACAATCCAAGTTTACATTTCTAGCTAGCGCTCTCTCGTATTCTATTTCTTCCCTTCTTTTTTTCAAAATTTAGAGTACCCAATTCATTTTTTCCAATAAAGGGGCAATTTAGCATTGCCAATCCACCTACCCTGCACAACTTTGGGTTGCGGGGGCAATACCCACGCAAATGAGGAGAATGCGCAAACTCCACACGGACAGTGACCCAGAACCGGGATCAAACCTGTGACCTCGGCACTTGAGGCAGCAATGTTGACCACTGTGCCACCATGCTTCCCCTTTATTTCTTCCCTCCTTATTAATTAGGGCAGCACGGTAGCATAGTGGTTAGCACAATTGCTTCACAGCTCCAGGGTCCCAGGTTCGATTCCTGCCTTGGGTCACTGTCTGTGCATGGGTTTCCTCCGAGTGCTCTGGTTTCCTCCCACTGTCCAAAGATGTGCAGGTTAGGTGGATTGATCATGCGAAAAATTGCCCTTAGTGTCCAAAATTGCCCTTAGTGTTGGGTAGGGTTACTGGGTTATGGGAATAGGGTGGAGGTGTGGGCTTGGGTAGGGTGCTCTTTCCAAGAGCCGGTGCAGACTCGATTGGCCGAATGTCCTCCTTCTGCACTGTAAATTCTATGATCTATGAATCTTTTCATCATTCTTTACTGATCTTTATATTCTGCCCAAACTTCTGAATTGCCACTTCTCATTTTGCAATGATATACTTTTTGTTTACATTTAGTATTATTTAAATTTTTCTTTTGTTAACCACAGATAGTTTATTAACACCGCAGAACAATACTTTTCACTGTACCTCAGTACACATGACAATAAACCAATCCAAATCCAGATGGTGGGTCCTCTCATTGGAATTTTTCTTTCTCGATGGAACAGAACTATTCTGTGTATCCTGAAATAGCTCCTTTAATGTTTTCTGCTTTCATGTCATCATAATTGCTCTTATTTACGTTTAGAATGCTAGTCTGTGACTCACCCAGTGGCAAATGGAATTTAACCCTGAAAAGTGTGAGGTTATGCAAGTTGGGAGGACTAACAAAGCCAGAAAATGTATAATGAATTGTGTGATGCTACGAAGTACAGAGGACCAGAGGGACCTTGGCTACTAGTCCAAAGGTCCTTGAAGGCAGCAGGACAGATAGATAAGAGATAAGAAGGGATATGGAATTCTTGTTGTTATATATAACATAGAACATAGAACATTACAGCGCAGTACGGGCCCTTCGGCCCTCGATGTTGCGCCAACCCGTGAAACTATCATAAGAGCAGGGAGGTTATGATAGAGATGTATAAAACACTTGCTAGGCAGCATCTAGAGCATTGTGTGCAGCTCTGATTGCCACATTGTAGGAAGGATATGAAGGATATGATTGTACTAGAAAGGGTTCAGAGGAGATTCACCAGAATGTTGTCTGGGCTGGAGCTTTTCGGCTATGAAGAGAGGCTGGATAGGCTGGGGTTGTTTTCCCTTAGAGCAGAAAAGGCCTCATTGAGGTGTACAGAATTGTGAGGGATATAGATAGGATAGATAGGAAGAAACTTTGATCCTGGTCAACAACCAGCAGGCATAGATTTATGGTAAGAAGCAGGACATTTAGAGAAAATACTTTTTCACCCAGAGGGTGGTGGAAATTTGGAACTGCTGCCTGAAAGGGTGGCAGAGGGGGAATCCTCACAACATTGAAGAAGCATTTAGATGAGCACTTGAAATGCCAAAGCATACAAGGCTACAGACCAAGTGATGGAAAATGGGATTGACCATCAGACATGATGGGCCAAAGGGCCTCTTTCTGTGATGTAAAACTCGATGACTAGATGACACTTGAATGACTTTCTGTACCAGAGAGTCATGTTCAGTCAGCTCATCCACCTTGCACCCTCACCCTCATCCAAATAAGCTGAATTGACCTCAAACCTGTTAGACAACTGCAAAGGTTTAGGCTGAATCCGGTAGTTCGCAAACCTGGCCCCCATCATTTTTGCAGGTGGATAATGGATGGGGAACAAGTCAAACTTTGCACATCCATGATTCAGAATAGCAGCTGACAATGTTGAAGTGCAGCTTCCTTCAGTCTGATCTGATATTAATAAGGAGGAAGTGGAAAGTATGAGATATGTACTTTCGGCATGGTAGTAGAAGATATAAACTTATTGAAGATCTTTGGAGAGGTAGGGTACATTTGTAGAGATGTAAGCTACCCTCTTGGATATGGTTCCAAGACAGTTTTGGGAGAGGTCAGGTTAGGTACCCTTTGAGATTGTTAAAAGTGGAAATGATTGTGTGTAAAATGTGGATAAACTCATTGGAACTGTCATTTGAACTGGCAAAGGGAGCTATTAATGTTGGAGCAGGACTTCTCACCCAGCCATCCTCCGCAACCTCTATGTTGCCTCTGAACGTTTCTGGGGGTGATGACCCTCGGGAATGCAAATTTTTTCATGGGTTAGGTTTGTGGAATCTGGAATTTTGGAAAATTCATTTATGGTATATGGGCATTGCTGGTTAAGCCAGTATTTACTGCCCATCCCTAGTTGCCCTTCAGAAGGTGGTGGTGAATTGCCTTCTTGAACTGCTGCAGTCCCTGAGGTGTAGGCACAGTAACAGTGCTGTAAGGGAGGGAGTTCCAAGATTTTGACTCAACCACGATGAAGTAATGGTGATATATTTCCAAGTCGGGCTGGTGAGTAACTTGGAGGGGAACCTCTAGGCGGTGGGGTTCCCAGGTATCTGCTGCTCTTGTCCTTCTAGATGGAGTGGTTGTGGGTTTGGAAGGTGCTGCTTAAGGAGCCTTGGAGCCTGCAGTGAATCTTGTCAATGTACATATGGCACTGTTCATCAGTGGTGGAGGGATTGAATATTTGTGGAAGGGATAGCAATCAAGCGGGCTGCTTTGTCCTGGATAATGTTGAGCATCTTGAGTGTTGTTGGAGCTGCACTCATCCAGGCAAGTGGAGAGTATACAATTACACTTGTGACTTGTGCCTTGTAGAAAATGGACAGGATTTGGGGGGTCAGGAAATGAGTTATTCGCTATAGGATTCCTAGCCTTTGTCCTGGTCTGGTAGCCACAGTATTAATATGGCTAGTCCAGTTCAGTTTCTGATCAATGGTAACCCCCAGGATGTTGATTGTGGGGTATTCGGCGATGGTAATGCCATTGAATATCTAGGGGCAAATGTTAGATCCTCTCTTGTCATTGCCTGGCACTTGTGTGGTGCAAATGTAATTTGCGACTTGTCAGACCAAGCCTGGATATTGTTCAGGTCTTGTTGCATTTGGTCATGAACTACTTCATTATCTGAGGAGTTGTGAATGGTGCTGAACATTGTGCAGTCATCTACAAACACCCCCACTTCTGACCTTATGATGGAAGGAAGGTCATTGATGAAACAGCTAAAGATGGTTGGACCTGAGGAACTCCTGCAGTGAGGTTCTCAAGCTGAGATGATTGCTCCGACCACCTTCCTTTGTGCCAGGTATGACTCCAACCAGCAGAGAGTTTACCTGCTGATTCCCATTGACTCCAGTTTTGCCAGGGCTCATTGATGCCATATTCGGTCAAATACTGCCTTGATGTCAAAGTGCATATATTATGCCTAAAGTGCATATATTGTACTTCCCACTTCCTCCTTATTAATATCAGAAGAGACTGAAGGAAGCTGCACTTCAACACTATCACCTCACCTCTGGCATTCAGCTCTTTTGTCCATGTTTGAACCAAGGCTGTAATGAGGTCAGGAGCTGAGTGACCCTGGTGGAATCGAAACTGAGCATCTGTGAGCAGGTTATTGCTGAGTAAGTGCCACGTGACAGCACTGTTGATGACTCCTTCCATCACTTTGCTGATGATGCAGAGTAGACTGATAGGGCGGTAATTGGCTGGGTTGCATTTGTGCTGTTTCTTGTGTACAGGACATACCTGGGCAATTTTCCACCTTGTCGGGTAGATGCCAGTGTTGTGGCTGTATTGGAACAGTTTGGCTCGGATGCAGGATCAAAAGTCTTCAGTACTATTGCCAGAATATTGTCAGGGCCGATGGCCTTTGCAGAATGTGCATTCAGCCATTTCTTGATATCACATAGAGTGAATCGTATTGGCTGAAGACTGACATATATGATGCAGGGGACCTCTGGAGGAGACTGAGATGGATCATCCACTCGACACTTCTGGCTGAAGATTGTTGTGAATGCTTCAGCCTTGTCTTTTACACAGATGTGCTGGGTTCCTCCACCTTTGGGGATGAGGATATTTGTGGAGCCTGCTCCTTCAATGAGTTGTTTAATTGTGCATCGTCCATGGCTTGATGTGAAATGACTGCAGAGCTTAGATCTGATGTATTTGTTGTGGAATCACTTAGCTCAGTCTATTACTTGCTGCTTATGCAGTTTGGCACACATGTAGCCCTGTGTTGTAGCTTCACCAGGTTGACACCTCGGGCGGGATTCCCCGGCCCCCCCACCGGGTTGGAGAATCACCGGGGGGGCGGTGTAAATCCCGCCCCTCCGCTCCGACGCTGGCTGCCAAATTCTCCGGTGCCAGTTTTCGGGCGGGGATGGGGATCGTGCCGAGCTGGTCGGGGGCCGTTGGCAGCGGCCCCCCAGCAATTCTCCGGGCCCTGATGGGCCGAGCGGCCACCGGTTTTCGGCCAGTCCTGCTGGCGTGAAATGGACATGGTCCATCCCGGAGGGACCTGGCTTGTCGGCCGTCTAGCGGGGTCCCCGGGGTGGAGGGGGCCACCACGGTAGCTGAGACCGCGATCGGGGACAACGATCTGCGGGTGGGCCTGTGCTGTTGGGTCACTCTATCTCTCCGCGCCGGCCTCTGTAAGGCTCCGCCATGGCCGGCGCGGAGAAGAAACCCTCTGCACATGCGCAGGAAACACACCGGCGGTTCTGCGCATGCACCAGAACACGCTGGCAGTCCTGCGCATGCGCCAACTCGCTCCAGCCGGCGGCGGCGCTTCGGCACCGGTTGTCACAGTGCCAACCCCTCCAGCACCGGCCTAGCCCCTGAAGGTGCGGAAGATTCCACAACTTCTGGGCGGCCCGACGCTGGAGTGGTTCACGCTGCTTTTGGCACCGGTACAGGCCACCCCACTAATTGCGGGAGAATCCCGCCCCCCCCCCCCATTTTTCGGTATGCCTGGTGTTGCTCCTGACATGCTCTCCTCCACTCTTCATTGAACCAGTGTTGATACGCTGGCTTGGTGATAATGGTAGAGCAGGGGATATGCTGGCCATGAGGTTGCAGATTGGGTTGAATACAATTCTGCTGCTGCTGATGGCCCTCAGCACCTCAAGAATGCCCAGTCTTGAGTTACTAGATCTGCTTGAAGTCTATCCCATTGAGCACGGTGGTAGTGCCACACAACACATGGAGCATATCTTCAATGTGAAGACGGAACTTAATCTCTTCAAGGTCTGTGTGGTGGTCACTTGTACCGATATTGTCAAGGACAGATGCATCTACAGCAGGCAGGTCGGTGAGGAAGAGGTTTTTCCCTCTTTATGGTTCTTTCACCACCTGCTGCAGTCCCAGTCTAGCAGCTATGTCCTTTAGGATCCAGCCAGCTTGGTCTGTGGTGGTACTACCGAGCCACTCTTGGTAATTGACATTTAAATCCTCCCACCCAGAGGATATTCTGTGCCCTTTCCACCTTCAGTGCTTCCTCTATGTGGTGTTCAGCATGGGGGAGTATTGATTGTGGCCGGTACGTGGTAATCAGCAGGAGGATTCCTTGTTTAACCTGAAGCCATGAGACTTCATTGGGTCTGGAGTCAATGTTGAGGATTTCCAGGGCACCTCTCTCCCGACTGGATCCCACTGTGCTGCCACCTCTGCTGGATCTGTCCTATCGATGCAATAGTGCATAGAATCATTGAATCCTTATAGTGCAGGAGGAGACTATTTGGCCCATCGAGTCTGCAATGACTTTAGGCCCAAGCCCCCACGATAGCCACATAACCCAGTAACCACAGTTAACCTTTTGGACACTAAGGGTAATTTAGCATGGCCAATCCACCTAACCTGCATATCTTTGGACTGTGGGGGGAAACCGGAGCGCCCGGAAGAAACCCACGCAGACACGGGGAGAAAATGTAAACTCCACAGAGACAGTCACCCATGGCCAGAATTGAACCCCGGTCCCTGGCTCTGTGAGGCAGCATTGCCACTGTGCCACCGTGCCACCCAGGAATGGTGATAATGGTGTCTGGGGCATTGTCTGTGAGGTATGAATCTGTGAGGTTGCTGTGCTAGTCTTTGAGACATTCTCCCACCTTTGGCACAAGCCCCCAGATGTTAGTAAGGAAGACTTTGCAGGGTCGACAGGACTGGGTTTGCCATTATGATTTCCAGTGCCTGGTCGATGCCTGGTGGTCCATCAAGTTTAATTCTTTTTTCGTGCTTTTGTAGCAGTTGAATACAACTAAGTGGCTTGCTCGGCCAATTCAGAGGGTATTTAAGAGTCAACCATATTACTGTGGGTCTGGAGTCACATGTAGGCCAGACTAGGAAAGGATTGTAGATTTCCTTCCCTAAAGGACAATAACAAACCAGTTGGTTTTTTCCGACAATCGACAATTGTCTCTTGGTCATTATTAGCCTTTTAATTCTAAATATTTTATTGAGTTTGAATTCCACCACCTGCTGTGGTGGGATTTGAAACCGGGTCCCCGATCATTATCCTAGGTCTCAATACCACTATGCCACCTCTCCACTCTGTGCTCCCCATCCAGGAGCAAAAATTCAGGCCATGGTTTTAATGGACCTTGTGCATCAAAGATGGAGGTGAGAGTGTAGAAATGGTCTGTTGAACAGAGGCCAAATTTTGAGAGGGAAGTCGGATCACCCACAGACTTCACAGGATCAGCACTGGGAAAGATGAGTTAGAGGGGAAAGAGATCAGCACGATCATCGCCCAGCAGGTGCACTGGGTGGGAACGTAAACTCGAGATACAACGTGACAGTTGTGGTTACTGCTCATAAGGATACAATGCTGAGTACATTGATGAGCCTTTTCAGAGAATACCAAAGAAGCTGTTGGCTTATTTAAGAGCGGGGGTCAAACCTTGGGCAGTGGCATTTGAGTAGGAAAGTTAAGGAGTATTAAAGGGTTGCAGAAAAAGAATACAGGTCTACACCAAATTCTGTGGCAGTTGGCACAAAGGCATCGTTCTGCAACACATCCATCGGCCCACTTTTCTACTAGTTAGTAACATCGGAGAATGGCGGCTTGGAACTAAGGGGCACACCCTCCAAACTGAGGCCCCCAAGCAATATGGGAGCAATTGGACCACATCTGTCATCGAACATTGCATTGCCATTTTGAAACAAAATTACACCCACCTTGATCACTCTGGAGGCTTTCTATAATATTGATCAGACAAAGTTATGAAGAAACAGATGGACCATATAGACCGTTTCTCTGAATCCACGGGCGGGATTCTCCGACCCCCCGCTCCAGCGCATGCGTGGACTTCCGCCGGCTGGCGAAGTCCCTTCGGCCCCGGCTGGCGTGGCGCCAAAGGCCGTTCCCGCCGGCTGGCGGGGCGCCAACCACTCCGGCGCGGGCCTATCCCCTCAATGATAGGACGCCGGAGTGGTTCACGCCACTCCATCCCGCCGGGACCACCCTCCCCGCCGGGTAGGGGTGAATCCCGCCCCACAAGTCACCCACACCCCCCACCATAACCCACAGCAAGACTTATCTAAGGGCCAATGTTGATGAGGCAGATGGCCCACCATTTATTTCCTCATGGTAGCCGAGAATGCTATTGAGGCCTGAGGATGAATCTCCATTGATCCTCTGACGTCTCAGTTCATGTGTGTGATAGCTGGGTGATGCCAAAAAGGAACCCAAATTAAAATCTACCCCCAATCTTAGTGTTTGAAGAAAAACACATAGTGGTAGTGCCATGTTAAATCAGACTTTTCTTATTGCAATGTATATTTTCTCCAAAATTTTGAATGACTGCAACTTCATTATCTAATTTAGTCAAATCTTGTTTTTAATGGAAATTATTCAATCATTGTAACACACCAAATGTTCCTATATTTCAAACTGAAGACAAGGTTCCTGGTATAATGTGAAGAGGTGTTGTGAGAATGACCATAAAATCATTGTTATGAATTGCCAGTGGCCTCGGACAGTAATCATTTATGATGAGAGCTTAACAACCTGTGTATTCAACCATTTCCTTAACAGATATTTATAGCTATTTTCAATATTACCAAAAAAGGACATCTCTCAAGTTGTAGCCTGAACCTTTACATGCCCCCACAAAATGTGAGCAAACAGCAGAAGTTAGTTCTGTAAAATATTCCAACAATGTTATACTGCCGAAAGACATGGACCACTTAGAATTGAAGATGAACTTTCATTTAAATATTTTAATTAAGACAAATTATATAATGCAAGCAAAGCACCAAGTATGCCTAACATCATATGTGCACCAGAAGCAAGTTTTCACTTTCTGCCAGATGTTTAATCTCATTTTCATTTGCTCACTTCATGATGATGTCACAACTGTGGCCTGATTCACGAAGCTTTGCCTGATCTATAAAATCCATTTTCCTTCAGAAGCATTGTGCAGAAAAATGCAGCAAGAATATTTTGAACCATTTGTGAAAGGGGCATTAGTTAATCTTGGTTCAGTTTTCTTTTGGTAACGCTACACTGTTTTCACAGAAATTCTCGATTCTGTCTGCCAACGACATAGCATGTTGAAGTCTTGTTAACTCATTCCAGAGGCCAATGATTGTAACAAAGAACCTCCCTCCCAAGAGCTAACACATCAGCCTTTAAGATTTGTATTCAAATGATTGATTACCTTGTTAATCCAACACATACAAATAATTTATAATTCTGCACATTTGTATCTGGATTAGTAGCCAACCTTTGAGGGCACCCTTGAGGCAATGAAGTGAACATCATAGAACATACAGTGCAGAAGGAGGCCATTCGGCCCATCGAGTCTACACCGACCCACTTAAGCCCTCACTTCCACCCTATCCCTCTAACCCAATAACCCCTCCTAACCTTTTTGGTCACTAAGGACAATTTATCGTGGCCAATCCACCTAACCTGCACGTCTTTGGACTGTGGGAGGAAACCGGAGCACCCGGAGGAAACCCACGCAGACACGGGGAGAACGTGCAGACAGCGGGGAATCGAACCTGGGACCCTGGAGCTGTGAAGCCACAGTGCTATCCACTTGTGCTACCGTGCTTCCCAATATTGAACATCTGACTGAACTGCGTGGATCTTGGAAAAACTGGTTTGATTTGCTGTCCCAGGTGAAGGGCCTTAACTAACCAATTTCTCAAGAGGAATCGGGGTCCAGATTGCATCTCATGTTTAAGGAAAGTGATGAGACCATCAATTCACAAGACACGTGATTGGAAGTGAACAGTGGTTTTAATAGTCTTATAGCTGAGCCTGCCTGCGACGAGATGAACTGGCAGCAGGCTCACGACTGCAGAGCTTGAAACTTCCGGTTAGTGGGAGGAGCCATGGGCGGAACCAAGGGTGGAGCCCAGTACAAACTCCTCATCTCCCCCTATGGTCAGAGCCGCGCAACGGCTCGTATACAGAACCCACAAAGACACAATACATATAATAGAACACAGTGTGAATTACTAGGTTTATAATTCACCACAGAAAGCATGGTCAGTATTCATGTTGAATTCCTAAAACATGTCAGAGAGCGTAGTTGAACAACAATGGTCTTGTTGACATTCCCAGAAACCTCGGACTTATCTTGAAACTGCCCTGGTAATTAGGATTCTCTCTGAGCAAAATATATTCTTAATATCCCATTGTGCAACTGTAGTTTCTGCCCTCAAGAAGGGAAACCCTAGTAAACTGAAAAAACACTAAAGAATCTAATTGATAGCAGTGGCTCTTAAGATGGTTCTTTCAGTTGGCACACTGCCTGTCCATGAACTATGAAGGTTCATGGGGCAATCAGAAAGGAACATATCAGAGTTTGGTATTGTAAGGCATTAGATCATGGAGTTAGGCCAGTGATGGATTCATTTCATCAATACTCTTAAGCTTTCAATTTAATACCCATTACGGGCCAATGAAGGAGACAAAATCTGTGCAGGTACATGCCACAATCTTGGGTTTTATTCAGGATGTGCATTCTCGCTCCAATATCCACATCTGGGTAAATTAATGATTCATAGACTCCATCTCAAAAGAGTAAAGATAAAGTGGGCAGAATTCTCCGCTCCCCACGACGCTTGGGAGAATAGCGGGAGGGCCTCCCGACACTTTTTGTGACCCCCCCGCTATTCTCTCCCCCCCCCCCCCCCCACGCTCGCCCCGTGCCCCGAATCGCCACTCGCCGTTTTTCACGGTGAACAGCGATTCTCCGAGGCCGATGGGCCGAGTGGCCGGCCGTTTACGACCTTTTCACGATGGCGGCAACTACACCTGGTCACCACCGTCGTCAAACGGGCGCCAGAAGCCCGTTTGGGGCTTCTAGGTGCCTGATAGGCACGGCAGTACCACGGCCGTGCCAAGGAGGGCAAAGGCCTGCGATCGGTGTCCACCGATCGCGGGCCGTGCGTCCAAAAGGGACACACTATTTTCCCTCCGCCGCCCCGCAAGATCAAGCCGCCACATCTTGCGGGGCGGCTGAGGGAAAAGACGCCAACCTGCGCATGCGCGGCTGCGTCATGCTTGGCGCGCGGCCTTGACGACGGTCGTCAAGGCCGCGCCGCCGAGACGCCCGGGGCCCCACTTCTAGCCCCGATGGGGGGGGAGAATTGGGTTCCGGGAGGAGGCACGGAGGCTGCCGTGGGTGACGGCCTCTTCCACGGCAGCCTTCCCGATTCTCCGCCAGGGCACAGGATGGAGAGGTTCATCTCCATCCTAACAGGATCTGCCTTCAGGCAATCAACGAGGCGAAGGCGATAACATCTGCCTGCGCACACATTACTAACCCCGGCTGGTCCGACACCCCGAATTTGACCTCCCGGGGGCCTGGGTCCAGTTTCATGTGCACCACTTTAGAGATTACCCTAAAAACCTCCTTCCAGTAATCCTCCAGCTTTGGACAGGACCAAAAGATATGAACGTGGTTTGCGCGGCTCCCCACAACGTTCACACACATCTTCTACCCCATCAAAGTGCTGGCTCATCCTCGCCCTTGTAAGGTGTGCTCTATCCACCACCTTCAGCTGTATCAGCCCCAACCTCGCACATGAGGTAGAGGCGTTCACCCTCCGGAGCACCTCACTCCAGAACCCCTCCTCCATACCCTCTCCCAATTCTTCCTCCCACTTTGAAATGAAAATCGCTTATTGTCACGAGTAGACTTCAATGAAGTTACTGTGAAAAGCCCCTAGTCGCCACATTCCGGCGCCTGTCCGGGGAGGCTGGTACTGGTACTTTGCCTTGATCCCTTCCAGTGCCGGCCATAGCATTTGACAATCTTCCAGCACTTCATGAAAGGAATGGGCCAGCTGAGACGCTAATCACACCTATGAACAGAAATCTCTCCGTCTACCACATGGCACATCAGCTAGCCTTTTCTATCTTTCTTTTTTGTTTTCTGAATTTGTGAAGCATTAGAACATAGAACGTAGAACATACAGTGCAGAAGAAGGCCGTTCGACCCATCCAGTCTGCACCAACCCGCTTAAGCCCTCACTTCCACCCTATCCACAGAACCCAATAACCCCTCCTACCCTTTTTGGTCACTGAGGGCAATTTATCATGGCCAATCCACCTGACCTGCACGACTTTGGAAATGCTGGTGAGCATTCTCCTTGAACTGTTGTATTTGTGTGCATTGTAGTTTGCTAATTGCATTTTAAACTTTCAGAGTGTAACCGCTGAGCTCAGCAATAAGTGGGGGCACCTTGAAAACTCAAGGTGACAGAACTAAACCTCTCTCAGCCGCATCATTGTCCTGGCACTCGAGTGTCCAACCTTGTGCATTTCTCACCCTGCAGTTTTGTGTTTTGCGGGACAAGGCACTTGTCACAAACATGAATACTTGCCGAGGTCACTGATACTCATTCCAAGCGGTGATTCCAGATCGGCAATAGAACCTCTGGAAGCACATGTTGTTGCTTTGGACAATGTGGAGGGGAACAATGGGATATCAGTGAGATGTACTGAAGCAGAAATGTGCTCATTATTAGCAATGACCTGTGCCCTTGAGGGCTCTGTGGTTTCTGAGCATTTTCATAGATCATAGAATTTACAGTGCAGAAGGAGGCCATTCGACCCTTCGAGTCTGCACCGGCCCTTGGAAAGATCACACCACTTATGCCCATGGCTCCACCCTCTCCCCTTAACCCTGTAACCCAGTAACCCCACCCAACGTTTGTTTTTAGCACTAAGGGCAATTTATCATGGCCAATCCACCTAACCTGCACATCTTTGGACTGTGGGAGGAAACCGCAGCACCCGGAGGAAACCCACGCAGACACGGGGAGAACATGCAGATTCCACACAGACAGTGACCCAAGCCGTAAATCGAACCTGGGATCCTGGAGCTGTGAAGCAACTGTGCTAACCACTGTGCTACCATGCTTTTGGATTTTGTGAGGGCCAAAGCCGGTCATAGGGGAACAGTAACTCTTTTAAAGATGTCTGGCAGGCAAGTGTTTGATATTGTCATGCTCAAGTGATTCACATCCATATTAAAATGAGGATAAATGAAGTCCAGGATCCTGAACTGAGACTACCTCATGTCAGTATGATTTGGAATAATGCACCACAAATGACTGAATGATCTATAAATGGATTCACAACAACGGATCATCATCCGCTGTATTGTCCCAAGTGTGAATTATCATATTCACTATCGATGTTCCACAAAGTGCGTTGTTGCATTGCTTGAGATGAATTCCGTTAAGGAGCCTTGTCACATTGAAGGCATAAAGCTACAAGCCCACTGGGGATTGATTGACAGCTCCTCGCTCTTGTGGTGTTCAGTTATGACTGGCATGCTGAAGAGGTGACCACCTTCTGATGTCTGATGCCAGATGTCCTCGTGCATTTAGCACCTCATTTGAGCAAGGACACCTGCCTCCCAAGCGTCATTGTCCTTCAGAGGATCGGGACAATGTGAGCCTGATGTGTAAGCTTGAAGTGTGTCACAATCCATACTGATGTTATCTACAAGGGTATCCCAACTTGGAACACCAGTTTACCAAGTTGTATAGTTTTGTTTTTTGAATGGGGTAAGTAGTCAAGTGAGACCCCAGTCATTGTGTAACAATTGTTAAAGATTATTTATTAAATGAAAGAAAAGACAAATGCACAAAATCCTGACTATATTACGCTAAGAGAATTAGAGATATGAATTACTACACAGGCATACAGTTAATGTAGAACATAACCCTTGGTCTGTGATCCCTGAACACCTTACGTCTTCTCTGTTTCCCCAAACAACATCCAAATTAAATAAAACTATAAGTTACCATACAATACAGGGATGGTAATCAAGTCTGGGAAATGTCTTGTCCCGGTTCAGTGAAGGTATCTAAACTGCCTTTACAAAGCTTTTCTGCACTGCTTTAGCTCTAAGACTGAGAAGCTGTTAGATGTAAAACATGATCTCCAAGCTGCTAGCTGGAAATTGGCTTGTCTGCTTCTGAGGATGCTGAGTATTGACAAGCCATCTTGCTTCTGAAGCTCCTGGCAATTATACCTTTGTTTCACTTTGATTCTGCCTTCAGTGTATTTGGCTGTCTGTCCCTATCAAATTCCTTGACTCTAGGTATCGCGTGCTGTATACCTCATTGATCTCCCAATCATCTGGTAAACTGTTTCTATTCATAAGCTTTTCACATCTGATTCTATCTAAGTGCCATCTAATCTCATTACTGGGAGAGATGCATCTCATCCAGCCTTTTGAATACTAGCTACTGCTGTCACTAGGCAGATTTCTACCTGTTGCTGAGCAGGTCGCATCCTATTATGTCTTGTTAAATTTGTGTTACTGCTGTGACTAGGCAAATTCATGACAAGTGCAAGAGTAAAATAGCAATACTGATGTCATGCTAGTGCATGATAGAGGGCACTCGTCATTCTCCTGGTGAAATCTGATGGCTATCAGGGCCCCGAGCGCATGCTTGCCTTGTCTAACTCATTCCATGGCCTTATTCTCTGCAGCCTCAGAATTGTCAAACTGATCACCCTCATCCCTTTTGAGGTCCTCCGGAGGAGAGGCTCAGCTGGAAAGTCGCCTACCCTTTGCAGCACCAGGTTGTGCAGCATGCAGCAAGCCAGCATGATCCGTGAAACCCTCTGGAGACTTTACTGGAGTAATACAGCAGATCTGTCCAGGCATCAGAATCGCATGATTGGATTCCTATGGTGTTCACCACCAGTGCCTGGATAGTGGTATGATCTTAGTTGTACCTTCTCTCTGCAGGAATCTGAGGCCTCTGCACAGGTATAATTAATGAAGTGCTTTGTGGTCTACCCTGTGCCACTGAGGAGTCGCTTCTGTAGGATCCTGTAGGGCCCCTCAAAGATGTCTGGGATCTGTGATCCACTCGAGATGTATGAGCCAATGATGTTTTCTGGGTCTCTGGTGAAAATTTGAATGCTCAGTTTCTTGTGGTCACAGACCACCTGAAATTGAGCTAATGGTAACCTTTCCAATTAATCTATTGCAGTGCCCGTTGCCATGGAGCTTTTATAGCCACATGAGTACAGTTGATGGCATGTTGCAATTGTGGGTCTTGGCAGAAAGGGTGTCTGTGACCTCATGAATGCTTGAGAGATCCCACAGAGGTTCCTGGAAGGAGCTCAGAAGTTCAGAGCAGCCATAACTTTCACAGCCACTGGCAATGGATGCCTTCCCAGTCTAGAATGTGGGTAATGTGTGTAACCAGATCCCTGGACATGCGGAGCCATCTGCAACACTAGTTCTCGCTCATCTGCAGATAAGATATATGAGCTCTGTAGACCCTGGGTCATGTGAGATGCCTATGCACAACATCTCCAGAGGTCCTCTTTCTATCAATGGCGCATCAGTGAATGTGAGTTCAAGGGCTTTATTCCCATGTCAGAGAATACTCACCCTGAAATGATGGCCAGTGTAAGGTATGTATCAAGGTCGGCTGACTAATCTCGATGTGATGAACAAGGTGCAGGTTGCCAGGTGCAAGTGGCTTATAGACATTGTGAAACATGTCATTCAAAATGCACACCGCCATGCCCGGATGATCCAGTGTTGTAGGGAGGTCGGGGTGGGGGGCAATACCAGTGAGCAGGCATTATAATGAGATGTAAATGTATTTAAATGACATTCATGATGTGCGGTGGTGGAAAATGCGGCCCATGATTGACGGGTGGAGTATGTAATTATGGCCCCATTTCACAATGACATGAAACCGATTTTTTGGCCTTCTCAAAATTTTTTATTCAAACATTATATTGAAGGCATTTTTCATGCATACAAAATCACAAAAATACAAATGCCAGCTGCGGCAACAGGTAACCGACAACTTGCCCTCCCTTCATCGCCCCACCCTCCAATCCCACTCAACCCACTGCCACCCCAGAGCCTGCCTCCTTTTATTTCAGCCTATCCCCCCAAACAAAACAAAACAAAACAAATAACCCCCCACTGACGACTCAATACTCCTTAAAGAAGTCAATAAACAGCTTCCACCTCAAGGTGAATATCTCCTCCACCACATGATTGGCGAACTTAACTTTTTCCAGATACAGAAATCTGCCAGGTCACTCACCCATACCACCTGTGGTGTCTCAGAGTCCCGCCAACCCAACAAAATTCACCTCCGGGCTATCAGAGAGACAAAAGGCCAAGACGTCGACCTCTCTCCCCACCTGAACTCCCGGATCTTCCGGCACTCCAAATATTACCACCTCCATACTCGGAACTACCTCCACCTCCCAGAATCTTAGACAATACAACCGGACATCCCTCCCCGAACTCCCTGACCCATGGACACACCCGAACATGTGCACATGATTCACCGTCCCTCTCGCACACTGGCCACACGTTTTCTCCACCCCATGAGGAACCGACTTATCCTGGATACCATCATGTGGGCTCTCTGCACCACCTTAAATTGGATGAGGTTTATCCTCGCGCACGACGAGAAATCATTCACCCACCGCAAGGCTTTCCTCCACACTCCAGCCCCCAACACCGCCCCCAACTCCTACTGCCACATGCACCGAATCTCCTCTATGGGAGCCCCTCCCTCTTTATCAGCTCCCTGTACATATCCAACTTTATCTTTCCCAATATCATCCTCAGACAATAACCTATCCTGCAGCACCGGGGGGAGGCACCGCCAGAAAGGACGACACCTCCTTCCTCACAAAGTTCCGAACCTGCAGTTATCTGGGGCAAAAGTCTCCCCAACCCGGCGGGGCGGGGGGTCCCGGCGTAGCGGAGTGGTGCCAGCCAGTCCAGCGTCAGGCCTCCCCAAAGGTGCACCTTTAGGGGCTAGGCCCGCGCCGGAGTGCCTCCCGCTCCGCCGACTGGCGCCAACGGCCTTTGGCACTACGCCAATCGTAATTGGGGCTGGCCGAAAGGCCTTCGCCGGTCGGCGTGAGTCCGTGCATGCGCCGGAGCGTCAGCGACCGCTGACGTCACCACCGGTGCATGCGCGGTAGGGGGGTCTCTTCCGCCTCCGCCATGGTGGAGGCCGTGGCGGCGCCGGACGAAAAAGAGTGTCGCCACGGCACTGGCCCGATTCATGGGCCCCGATCGCGGGCCGGGCCACCGTGGGGGCACCCCCCGGGGTCCGATCGCCCCGCCCCCCGGGGGCCCGCACGCAACACCAATCCCGCCGGCACAGAGGTCGTTTAAACCACGCCGGCGGGAGGGCCCGCCGATCGGCGCGTGGGGCATGCCGACCAGCAGGGCGTGATTCCCGCCCCCGCCGATTCCCGGGTGGTGGAGAATTCCGGCCACAGTGGGGGCGGGATTTACGCCAGCACCGGGCGATTCCCCGACCCTGCGGGGGGTCGGAGAATTCGGCCCCTGAACCTATTCCCTTTGGTAGCTGATATGTCTCCTCGAATTCTTCCAGGCCCGCAAACCTTTCCACCACCCCTGGAACCTCGCAGCCTTCTCAGAATATTTTCCACTCTGCAAGCCACAACGCCAGCCGCAAAATTGACAGAAAATCCGGGCCTTTGTCTTCACAGTGGTGTATTTCACTCACTCATACTAATGCTTTTCTGAACAAATATCTCTGAAAAAAGTAGTTTTATGCTTACAAGATTCTCTCATTCAGTCTGGTAAGTATGGGCTGGATTTTGGCCAGCAAGGTAGGAAACTCATGTTGGAAAATTTCACAACTCGCTGGACCCACTCAGTAAAAAATGCCCCAAATTGCAAGATTTTCACTCCGGAGAAGTGAGTGTGGGATTGAGTCAGAGTGCAGGTGCTGACTGTCAGCTGCAGCTACTTTTATTGTACAGTTTACAGAGCAGGACATTTAAAACAAAAACTTAAGAACATAATAGTTAAACAGGCATTATCCACACTTCAAGAGCTTTGCAAGTTCAGGCCCTCAGCATTTTCACATCTCATTTCAAAGACCATGCCATTAACAGTGTAGCACCCCACCAGCAATACATTGAGTTGCAACCCAGAATTTTGTGCATGAGTCTCTAGTGTGGGGCTTGCATCTGCAACCTGACTCGGTGGTAATATGGTACCACTGAGTCACAGCTGCCACCGTGCCAAATAGGTGGGTGTAGAGGAGGATCTGGAGCAGGAGAGAGAAGTGGCAAGGGGGAGCTGTTTAAGGAGAGTGATCTAACAGGCGGAATGGAAAATACCACCACAAGTGGCCAGTGCCCCCCCCCCCGGCGATTCTGCAGACCCCGATGGGCCGAGCGGCCGCCCGTTTTTGGCTGGTCCAGCCGGCGTGAAATAAACAAGGTCCATACCAGCAGGACCTGGCTCTGAGGGCGGCCTGCGGAGTCCTCAGGGGGGTGCGGGGGGATCCGGCCCAGGGGGGGCCTCAATGGTGGTCTGGCCCGCAGTCGGGGTCCACCGATTTGCGGGCAGGCCTGTGCCGTGGAGGCACTCTTTCCCTCCACACCGGCCTCCGTAAAGCTCCGCCATGGCCGGCGCAGCGAAGAAACCCCTTGCGCATGCGTAGGGATCACGCCAGCGGTTCTGCGCATGCGGCAGAACACGATGGTGCACCCGCGCGTGTGCCAACTCACGCCGGCAGGCGGAGGCCCTTCGGTGCTGGTTGCCACGGTGCCAACCACTCCAGCGTCAGCCTAGCCCCCGGAAGTGCGGAGGATTCCGCAACTTCTGGGCAGCCCGACGCTGGGGTGGTTCACGCCACTCTTTGGCACCGGTACGGCTCGCCCACCGGTTGGGGGAGAATCCCGGCCTTAGTATCTGTCTTTACCAAAGAAGAAGATTTTGCCAAATTCACAATGAAAGAGGAGGTAATTGAGATACACTGCTGAATGGTTAAAAATTAATGAAGAGGTACTATTGGAAAGACTGGTTGAACTTAATGTAGAGTCACCAGATCTGATGGAATGCATTCTAGGTTGTAGAGAGAAGTAAAGGTGGAATTTTTGGAGGTTCTGTCCATAATGTTCCAATCCTCCTTCGACAGAGAGGGCTAGAGAATTGATTTCCATGATACCTATATATAAGTGACTTGAACTGGTGTATCCAGAGCACAATATCAGAAGTGTAGAAGATAGTGTTCGACATGGTCAGGCTGATGGCCAATTGAAATTTAATGCAGAGGAATGTGAAATGGTACTTTTGGGAGGAAGAATGAAAAGATGCAATGTAAACTGATGGGTGCAATTCTAAAGGAGGTGCCGGGTCAGAGGGAGTTGGGGGTATATGTGCATAAATTGTTAAAGGACAAATTGAAAGAAAGCTTAAAAAGCATATGGGATTCTGAGCTTCATAAATTGAGGCGTATGCTACAATAGCAAGAAAGTAATGATGAACCTTTCTAAAACACTGGTTCTTTCTCAACTGGAGTATAGACATGATGGGCCGAACAGTCAGTTTAGTAAATCCTGTGCAACCCTATGTAGGTTTTTGTAGTTGACGTTTTTCACAATTTCCTAGGTTTTGAGGAACCAAAAGACAACAGAAAATACATTTTCTTTCATCAATTTATTGTCAATTCTGAGATAGTGCTATTTCATTTAAGGACAGTCAATCTAAGAGTGCTGGAATTTAAAATTCATAGTGCTTTTTGCAATGTTTTGAAATAAATTAATCTGAGTGACATGTTTCCAATTGAAGAAAGCTGGATTATATGAACAGAAATAGGCCATTTTGCCCTTCCAGTCATTTCCGCAATTCAATGAGGCCATGGCTGATCTGCAACTTAACTCCATATTTCGTGATACCTTAACACAAAAGTTACAGAAGCAGACAGTGCAAATCCTTAAAATGCCAATGAATGCCCTTTTGAATTGATCGCTTGAAAGGAGAAGTTGATGATGGCAGTGTCCTTATTGCAGTGTTGAGCCAGTCAATGACTGAACTCTGAAAAGAGCACTAATCTAAATCCTCCTTATGGCCTCTATGCACATTTGCTTTTCATCAAAATTAATTTGGATGGAACCAGTTTTCATCACATCAAGAAGAAGATGGTCATCTGGAAGTCTGAACCATGCTGCAAATATAGTTCGACAAGACCCGTGACACTGATCTTTTGGATGGCAAGTCAGCCCTAATAATGGTCCCTGTATAATTTAAATGTAATCAAAACACCATTTTAATTGTTTATAATTGTATGTTTGATCACTGAGTGAGCAATGATATTAGTCTGAGGCAAATACCTTCCATTGGATTAACATCCGAATGCTGGACAGTCTGTCAATTTATTTTAAGATGTTTTGTATTCAGAAATGCTTTTTAATTTCTTTCAGTTGAGGCCACCATAAAAAAGAAACCAACTCCTAAAACTCCCCCCAAACCAGGTAAGTTTAACTTTCCTTTTATTTTTTAACCAAACTGACGAGCAACATTTTGTTCATTCTCAAGACAGTGGAGTCTAGCGTTTTGCAACCTGTGTCATTCCAAAACTTTTGCTAACACTTCCCTTCCCTGGCCAGGGCCTTCAACCTTGTAAGTAAAGGAACTCTAATATCATGAGCCGTTCCTTATTTTTTACATATTTGTAGTTGTTTTGGAAAATTGACCTTAACATATACCAGCTGCCGAATAATTTTCAATTGATCAAACAAGAAACTTACATTTCTCCAACTATTTCCTACTTTCGTTATCAGATCAACAGAAAATGCTCATGCAGTCAGCTGGGACCCTCTGGGGTATTTGTTTATTAAATCTAGCATGAGCTTTTGAACTTAAGGGAATGAAGCCAGAAAGTTCAAAAGTAAACTTACTGAGACTAAATTAAGATGTTTTAATACAGGTATGTGGGTCAGTCATGTAATAATTAAGTATTTTTTTGTAGTTAATGAATTTAATCAACGGTAGAGGGAAGGTTTACTGAAATTAAACAAATAGAAAAACATGTGGAAATCTGAGCTAAAATTGGAAATGTGTAGCATATTAGTCAGCATCTAAAATAGAAGTTGAAAGTTTAGAGATTTTATAAACGTCAGAGCTGATGATGTTCAATGAAATCCATGCTTTTCACATGTGACTGAGAGTTTTTGGAGACAAATTAAAACCAATGCATTGCATGCTTAGCTCTTTGATGGTTCCTTTTTTTTGGCAATACTTTTCATATCTTTTTTAAATTCCTGTAATATTGGTATCACTGGCAAGTATGGGATTTATTACCAACCTTGTCGCCCTTGACCAAGTGTTGGTGATCCTTCTTGAAGCAGTTTGATACAAATGGGTGACTTAATTGGTCATTTCAGAGGGAATGGAACCACATTTGTGTCGGACTAGAGTCACATACTTGGTAGGGAAATAAGTGAACTATTGGCTATCCAACCACTTCATTGCTACCTTATAGTGGTACCAGATTTTTATTTCCAGGTTTCTTAAAAAGTGAAATCACTGTCAAACTGCTACAGTTGGAAATGAACTCACGTCCTCTTGCTTACTAATCTAGGCCTCTGGATTGTTAATCCAATTTCTCTGCCTATGTACTGGGATTTCTTATTTCTCAGTATACTTTGTCAAAATATAACCTTACTCCAAATCCTAGTGTTCTAAAAGAGACTAGTTACATGAAACAGCTACTATTCACAATCCAGCGGAGAAAATCAAAAAGGTCCAATTCTGCTGAGCAAATTCATCAGGGCATGAGAGATTATGAATGAATATAGCGTCACAATGTGAGTGTAGTGAATAATACATTAAAAGGCATGTCCTATTATCATGTTATTATGAATTATTTTGTTACAGAAATACTCAAACACATGTTTGCTAAATCATATTTTACTATCTTTTTTTATACAAGACTTGCACAATAAACTTGATATATAGCATTGCTTGGCAGTGCATAAAGCAGTGCCTAAATAGGACTGTTTATTTTATCACTTGTAATGTCAGAGTTATATTTTGATGAAAATAAAGGTTGCATTTGATTTTGATAGATTAAAAGAAACAGCAACAATAGCTCTAAAATGTCAGTTCAATATTCAAAGGCAACTTGCTCATCTTTACATTAACAAGCCAGCAAAGATTGTGATATTGGTTTCTTTGCTCAAAGTATTATGAGGTTGTTTAATAAATAGATCAGACACTCTAATCTGGAACAAACTGCCTGATTATAATCATTAAACGTTTCCGGGTTCTGTTGCTTCGAGTTTTGAACACAACTGTTCTGAAACCTTTTCATAATAATTGCAAATAATTTTTTTTGAGGATCACATTCTTATTTTCAATGAGTAAATCATCCAACTGGAAGGTTGAACTGTTAATACTGCTTAAAATCATGAATTAAGGCCCAAAATATCATTACGGGTGTTTTATAAACTTGTCCAGTTATATTAACACACTCAATATTTTCCTGAATATATGATCATGAAATTCGAGATAGCATTCAACCAATTTTTCCTTATCTTTCACTATGATGTTCATTTCCAACAGCTATTCCACCACAGATCGTTCAGTGTCCAGGAAGCATGAAAGTCCATGCTGGAGAATCTGCAGAACTATTTTGTAAGCTTGCTGGAACACAACCTCTCAGCTACACGTGGCTAAAGTTTAGAAAACAGGTAATGTTTTATTCTTTCATTTAGTATTTACATTTTCTGAAAGAAAGGGCTCAACTGCTAGGTCCACTCCAGAAGGAGGAGATTAGTGCACGTTGTTGACTAGTCTAATATAATATATAAAATTGGAGAAATGTTAGCTCAGAAGAAGCCCCATCAACCTTGTTCCTGATGAGTATAAAACCAAGGGACAGGTTAAGGGGCAGACCGTTTAAGACTGAGATGAGGAGGAGTCTCTTCATTCAGCAGGTGGTGAATCTTTAGAACTCAAGCCCAGAAACAATGGAAGTTCAATCATTAAGCATGTTCAAGATAGCAATCAAGAGATTTCTGGAGACGAATGACATCAAGAGATATGGGGGGGGTGCAGGGAAGTAGTATTCAGGTAGATGGTCAGCCATGAATTAATTGAAAGGCATTGTAGGTTGGATGGGCTGAATGGCCTGCTCCTGTTCCTATGTACCAGTGCTTGCTTTGTATCAGATTTGCCTCTTTTTTAAATTTAGAGTGCCCAATTCATTTTTTCCAATTAAGCTGCAATTTAGCATGGCCAATCCACCTACCCTGCAGATTACATATATAGATTACATAGAATTTACAGTGCAGAAGGAGGCCATTCGGCCCATCGAGTCTGCACCGGCTCTTGGAAAGAGCATCCTACCCAAGATCAACACCCTATCCCCATACTGAGTAACCCCACCCAACACTAAGGGCAATTTTGGACACTAAGGGCAATTTATCATGGCCAATCCACCTAACCCGCACATCTTTGGACTGTGGGAGGAAACCGGAGCACCCGGATGAAACCCACGCACACACGGGGATGTGCAGACTCCGCACAGACAGTGACCCAAGCCGGAATCGAACCTGGGACCCTGGAGCTGTGAAGCGATTGTGCTATCCACAATGGGGTGAAACCCATGCAGACATGAGGAGAATGTGCAAACTCTACATGGACAGTGACCCAGGGCCGGATCAAACCTGGGACCTCGACGCGTGAGGCAGCACTGCACCAACATGCTGCCCTAGATTTGTCTCTCTAAATCCCATTTCCACACTTTGTCCCCAGATATTCAATAATTTATTTTCTTATGTATTTTTTAACTGTTATATAACACTGTCTTCTACTTTGTACAAAATATGCAGGATGTAAATTGTGCTGTTTGCAAAGCATTTCAGTAGATATTGGGCGAGATTCTCTGGCCTCCGCGCAGTATTTCTCGGTGGCGGGAAACGGCCCACTGTTGACTAGCAGTGGGATCTTCTGGTCCTACCACTATTAATAGGATTTCTCATTGAATCCACCCCACACTGCTGGGACTGGAAGATCCCTCCAGCATGAACAGCTAGAAGATCTCACCCATTACACATTTGGACACAAGAAGAAATCAGTATAATAACAATTTTTTTTAGCAAACAATTTTATTGAGGTATTTTAGGCATTTAGAAAAAGTGACATTGTACAGTACAAAAAAAAGAAGTCAAGACACAAATTAAACATAGTGCAAACCACGGCTCTGTTCACGCACCGACCTGCCTCAATATCCCCCTACTCTACTCTATTCTACCCTTGACACCCCCACCTCCTGTGTAAGCTGATGCTTACACCTCTGTGAAGAAGTCAATAAATGGCTGCAACCTTCGGGCAAACCCTAATAGCGAACCTCTCAAGGCGAAATTGACTTTCTCCAGGCCAAGAAAGCTCACCATGTCCGATAGCCATACCTCAGCCCTCGGGGGCTTTGAGTCCCTCCATGTTAACAATATTCGTTGCCGGGCTACCAGGGAAGCAAAGGCCAGAACGTCGGCCTTTCTCTCTTCCTGGATTCCCAGGTCCTCCAAAACCCCAAAGATTGCCACCTCAGGGCTCATTACCACCCCAGTTTTCAATACCCGGGACATGACATCTGTGAATCCCTGCCAATACCTCCTGGGTTTAGGGCATGACCAGAACATGTGTACATGGTTAGCTGGCCCTCCGGCGCATCTAGCACACTTATCCTCCAGCCCGAAGAATCTGCTCATTCACCATGGAAGCCGGTTTAGCTCATTCACCAGGGTCATTACACCTCAGGAGAGGGGCACAATTGAGAAGGTGGAGCCTTCATGGATAACCTCAGCCAGTACGGGAAATTAACCCACACTGTTGGCATCGCTCCATATCTAGAACTAGCTGTCTAGCTAACTGAGTTAACCTTATAATAATCTACACAGAATGTTTCTAATACCAGCAATAATTTGTATTGGTGTTTTGGAATACCCAAGGCACTAAGGAACAAACACAGGAACCATTTGTGTTGTCAGAAAACACTTGGGGAAAGAGTAAAATTGGGCAAGGGCGAGGAAGCAAGAAATTAGTTTCAAAAAAGACTTAAGCCTTGTAAGAGCATGGAGATATCGAAAGAATTTGTGAAATAATATGGGGTCAGCACTGAAGTAAGAGGGGGCTGACAGGCAACAGGAAGATGAGAAGATGGCAGCTGTAGATGACCATCCAAATGGTCTTGATCACATTGACAAAATCTTCCTCATATTTGGCTCTGAAGTGAGGATGGAGCAGGAAGATATAAGAGGTCAGAGGAGATGATTTGCCATTGAGAAGAGGGGTCTGAAATTGTCCTTATCCTCCAGAATTTGTATCTTGTATTGGGTAAAGTATCAAATCCACAAACTATTTCTTCAGATAGGAATTTGTAGGTCGCACAATACAGTCCTCCATAATAAATTAATTAATGTAGCATTAAAATGCCAGTGCCAAGTTTATGCTATCATTTACAATAAAAAATCAATTAAAATTTTGCTTTGGACTGCAGTTGATAACCTGTTTTGAAGTATTTTGATGACATAGTTAAACTTGTAAAGATGAGGTTTTGCAGTGTTAAGCAATGTAATATTTTGGTAATACTACTAATTTTTAGCAACACTTCTTAAGGTTAAGAAAGTATAAACCCATTTAATGCAGTTCAGTTACAGCTGTCATCAGGTTGAGTAGAATATGAAATTCAGGCACCAGAGGTAAAAACTGACTCCATCACCCAATCCTTTAAATTGAATTATTAATTAAATAGTGGTTTTCGATTTTATGAATGGAGCTGCGTATGTTGGCTTCAGACACCTCTCACACCAAGGATGTGTTGCTGCTGCTCAAGAGCTTGGCCTGCCTGTAATACATCTCCAAAAATCACAATTGTGTTGCCTGGCGTACAATAGCAACAGGCGAAGCATCCTGTCACCACCATGTGCTCAAACCGTTGCCCTCATGGTATGCAGGCTTTGTGATGAACCTGGAATTTTGTCCAAAATGAAGATTCAAAATAAAAGGTTTCTAAAGCCATCCAATATTTTGTTTCTCATTTCAGATTAAGGAAATTGATCGCATAAAAATCGAGAATACAGACTGCAGCAGTAAACTAATCATCTCTTCAACAAAGTTTGAAGACTGTGGCTGTTACTATTTACTTGCAGAAAACAAGATAGGAAGCAAACAAGTTCAAGTTAACCTCACAGTTGTCGGTAAGTCGATTAAGTCGTGCCTGATAACGTCCTCACTGTGTAGTTTTAACAAATTCATAAATGCAATGCTTGTTAAGGTGGTTACGAATTCATTAACACGGATTTACCCAGGAAACTATAGGGATATATATGTAACAGTGATATGTGTGTTAAACAACTTGCTTCAACCCTTATAAGAAAAAGCATCTTTGTTTCAGAATACTTTTGGAAAAAAAAACTTGTCACATTTTACACAATTAGAAGAAGCTAGGCCGGTCGATAATTATTTCAAGCAGAAAACATGTACAATCATCTGTATAAAAATCCTTGTTGAACTTCAGCGAACGAACTCTCTGAAAGGCAATGGCTGAGATTTTTGCCACGATGGACGATGGAGAGCCCTTCCTTCATGGTGAAAATGGCCCGAATCTGGAAGTCTCACCCCTAAACATGGCACCTACCATTTTCACCAGAGCAGGAATGGGCCCTGGTCAGGATTTATGCCTGCAGATTTCCCAAAGGCAGCTGCCCACAGAAATCAGCAGCTGCCTCCACTTGTGTGAACTTGGTGTGAGAGGTGTCTGAGATCCAACTTGTACAAGTTAAACCTGGGAGGAGACAGTCTGAATTTTGTCTATTTGTTTGGATAGCCTTTTGGAGAGGGAAGTTACTCCTTTGGATATGGTCTCAGGGCACCGTTGGGGAGGTCAGGTACCCTTTTGATTTTCTAATAGGTATGAATGTGCATAAAAAGTGCATAATTTCATTGGAGTTGTGAAAATAATTGGAACTGTCAAAAACAACTGTCAAAAGAACAGCACGATGACACAGTGGTTAGCACTGCTGTCTCACGGTGCCGACGACCTGGGTTCGATCCCGGCCCCAGGTCACTGTCTGTGTGGAGTTTGCGATTTCTCCCCGTGTCTGCGTGGGTCACACACCCACAACCCAAAGATGTGCAGGGTAGGTGGATTAACCACTCTAAATTGGCCCTTAATTGGAAAAAAAAGAATTGGGTACTCTAAATTTTTTACAAACAACTCAAAGGTGTCAAGATGAACTGACAAGAGGAGCCATCAAGCTGCTAAGACATTTAGAACTCCTACCCTTCAACTCTTTGAAAAAAAACTGTCTATGGTATTAAAAATAAATTACTATTCCACTCTGTCTGTGACATAAGCTTTTGGGTTTCCATTCAAGGATAAATGTTGCATGATTGAAATTGTCACAGTAGAGTGGCCTGTCATTTCACAATTTGATTAACAGCATCAATTGGTTCAGGACTCTTTGAAATGGGACTATGAATATCAATGCTTGTTTTTATGATGGATTTGACAATTGAATGAACAATTCAATTGTTCCACAAGTGGAGTCCAGTCGTGATGGTGACTTGGGGGTCTTGGCCATTGGAAACCCCCGGATGGTCGGGAACAGGGCTGGGAACTTTCTCTTTAGTTGGGAACTCTCCCAGGGACCCTGCCAGCCTGGCATTGCCACCCTGGCAGCCTGCCAGTACATGCAGCATGCAGCGCCAAGAAACACCCCACTAAGCACGCCGTTCAGCAGACTTTAACTCAGGTCCACTGAATCAGGCCCAACATTGTCTCTGTCTGTGTACAAGGTTCTCACAAAGTAAATCACTTACCTTTCATTCTGGATGAATTTCTCTCCCTTAATTTCTATTTGAAACATTCAGATAAAACTGGAATACTGTTTTTATTCAAATACATGAATTGTGTCATAGTTCACAGTGTTAAATCAGGAAGATAATCAGTTATTAAAATGTTTGCAAGCTCAGCTAGCTGTTTTCGTATTATTCAGAGATTTCTGTCTTATAAATGAAAACTATTTGCAATTATATTCAACAGTATTTTATATATCCATCTTAACAATTACAACGTGAACTAATACTTCCTAATGATACTTGTTGGTATTCTGGCAATATTGAAATAGAGGAGGCCATTATGTACCTCAAACCTGTTCTACCATCAATCTGATCACCGTTGATCTGTATCTCAAATCTATTTATCCGCTTACCTTCAATATCCTTTGATATGCTTACCTGACTGAAATATATTGATCAAAGGCTTGAACATTTCAATTAACCACACTCACAGTTGTTGCAGACTCAGTTCCTGATTTCTAATACCCTTTGAATGAAGAAGTGCTTTTTGATTTTACACCTCAGTGGTACTCCTAAGCTGAATGTTAAGACATGCCCCCTCGTCTCTCAAAGTTTCCAATATTAATTTTGAATACCTTGATTTGATTACCTACTCAACCATCGAAAAGAATACAAACAAAGGGGTGATTTTTCACTCCAAAGTCAGGAGTGCAGAGTTGTGAAATTTCTCAACTTCCCAAACCCAACTAAAGAGAAAGTTCCCTGAACGATGGATTTTCATTCTGGGGGAACAGAGGGCAGACGGCTAACTAGAGTCAGGGTCACTGACCCCGGAAACAGTGTGGAGTCAGCCATAGAGGCTGCCAAATTAAGAGCCAGGTTGTTTAAAAAGCCCACCTTATTTCTCTGGGACTTTCCCCAGTTGTAATAAAACAATAAAATAAAAATTGTCCTCATCACTCCCATTCCCACATGCTCCTCATGCCCCATCCTTTCCAATTCATGCCACCTCATACTGTTCATCTTTCCCCAGGTCAACCCGTGCACCCACCTACCCACCATGTCCCCTCATAACTTCATGCCAATCTACACCCCATTGTCCACCCATGTCTCCTCACACTCTCCATTTCAACCTATGCCCTCTGCCTACTCCCCTTGGCTCTTTATAGCCCCTGTACTAACTGAGTGTCAACTCATGCACTCACATCCTTTTCATCTTCCATGCCATCTTATCCAGTATCCAATGAGGGCAGACCTCAGGTGCCATGTCAAAATGAAATAAAGAAAAGTTCCAAGTGCCTATTACAGATTTCACTATATTTTTAAAAAGCACTCATTGCTAAATGCCATTCAATACATTTAACTTATTTTAAGCATTTAATCGTCTCTAAAATTAGGCAAGTCCTTCAAGTACTGAATCCCTTATTAAAACAAACATTTATACTCATAGCCCCACATCAAAGACAGTTACTCTCCTCGTGACCACTTGGATGTGTTGATCAAAGAATTTACAGGCCCACCACTGTGATAATGATAGGTTGTGGAAGCAGTCAAACAAATAATACTATATTGATGGCACTCAGGCTTATGTCAACAACATCAATTGAAATTGCAAACACTTTTTTGGCAATTGAGGCTGGCTGCTTTTTTGCCCCAAACATTTATAGAGCAGGGGATTTAAATTATTTGACAGTTCCACAGACTTTATTCACTTTTTGCCATATTCATGTCTACTGTTAATAATCCCAAAGGGTACCATGACATCTCCAAATAGCTTTGGAAAGTTTAGATCATTTCATCAAATGGCTAAAGCTTGTAAATCATGCCTCGGAAGCCTGGGTGACCAAAAATGATTCTGTTTGAAGGCAGCTGCACTTTTATATGTGAAACTGCCACTCTGAGCCACAGATGTGTGAAAAGCATCTAGACCCCAATCCCTGCCTGCCCCTCCCCCCAACTCTGTTCTCCCCCCACATCCAGTGGAAATGGTGGATGTAGTCCAGGGTCAGGATTCCTGGAGTCAGGGCCTTGGCACTATTCTGTCGAAGCAAAGAACCCTTTCAGCTTTTTAAAAATTCAGACCAAAGTTAATTCAACCTGTTCTAATTATTTAAACCTTTAAACATTGGTATCACTAAGGTGAATCTGCATTGTCTCCAATCTAAAGCTAACCTATGTTTCCTGAGGTTTGATGCCCAAAATGAAAAACTACTTTCGATGTTTTCTGCCAAAGGTTTTGTACAACTGAAACATCACGTCTTCATTTCTGAATTTCAATCCCCCTTAAGATAAAGCCAACGTTCCATTGATACTTCTGATTGTTTTTTTGTACTGGTGAGCCTGCTTTAAATTGTGGAAATGGTCACCTTAATAAGTTTCCTCCTCCACAGTTCCAAACTTTGCATCAAAGTGAATCCACTTACTTTCTGTTTTGTTCATTCACGGGATGTGCTCATCATTGACTAGGTCAGTATTTTTTTGCCCATTCCCAATGGTCCTTTAGAAGGTGATGTTGAGCTGCCTCCTTGAACCACTGCAGTCCATATGTTGTAGGTACATCCACAGTGCTGCTAGGGAGAGAATTCCTGAATTTTGACCGAGCGGAAATGAAGGAACAGTGTCATATTTCCAAGTCAAAGTGGTGTGCGAATTGGAGAGGAACTTGTAGTTAATGGTGTCTTTCTCACAGCAGAAGTCAGAGGTTTGGGAGATGCCATGGAAGAAGCCTTGGCAGAGTGCTTGTAAAAGGTACACAATGGGCGCGATTCTCCCGAGTTACGAAAAATCGGGAAGCTGGCGTCAAAAGCGTTTGACGCCAGCCTCCGCCCCCCCGACCAGGAACCGATTCTGCTCCCCGGTCAGGGCTAGCATCGCGCGGCCGTGAACTCCGGCATCGCGGGCTTAACGAATTTCGTTAAGCCCGCTAGCCAAAGTTAGCGACGGCTGACGCGTCACATGACGTCAGCCGCGCATACGCGGATTGGACGACTCCAACCCACGTATGCGCGGATGACGTCATCACGCATATGCGCGGGCCGGTATGCCCCTCAGCCGCCCCGCGAATGGATCCAGCGGGGCGGCGGAGGGAGAAAGAGTGCGCGGGTTAAGTACCCGCTGCGATCGCGGGCCCATGGCACCCTTGGCACGGCCGTACCACGGCCGTGCCAATCGGTGCCATGGTTCCCCAGATCAGGACTTTACGGCCGTTTTTACGAACGGTCAGACCAGGTGTGTTTTACGTTCATAAAAATGGCCGTAAAGGCCTTGGAAATCGGCCCATCGGCCAGGGGTGAATCGCTGTTCGCCGTACAAAAACGGCGAGCAGCGATTCGTGTCGGGGGGGGGAGAATAGCGGGAGGGCATCGGACCAGTATGTCCGTAAAAATTTACGCCGCCCGCTATTCTCCGATTTTTCGTAAGTCCGGAGAATTGCGCCCAATGCAAACAGGCCTTGAAATTCGAGAACCCCTGAAAATAGCCTGGGGGATTATTAATGCAATTAAACTGTGCCCATTGCTTCTGATACAGGCAGCACGTAATCTTTGTCATGGCTAATAATTTAAATGATTGTCATCTGCTGCCAACACAAAGCGCATTGTTGAGTGGCTGCATGCTGAAGCAGGGGCTACAAAATCTTGAAAGGTTAGCATGAGTTATATATCGCCTGCACTACTTAAAGCAGCCTGCATCCCTGAACAAGGGATGAATTCTGACTGGACCTGAGGTTGGACCTGAGGTTGGAAGCCCTTGTACAGCTGATTCTGATCTGGCAAAGATACAACATGCTCCAAGCTTCTCTGATGTTGCAATGAAGGCCTTGCTGCAGGAGGTGGAGAGGAAGAGAGGCATCTTATACCCACTGAAGACCAGGAGACCCTCCACACAAAAATTGTGAAAGCAGTGGGACCAAACAGCCATGATAGGCAATGCCAGAAATCTAGCCCTGAGGATCTGGATGCAGTGCCACAAGAATGTAATCGCCCCACAGGAGGGAGAAAAATAAGTGAATGTATCTTCAGCTGCACCACCAGCTTCACATATTGCTCAATTCACCAAAATCCCTTCACTCACCTATCCACAATTTTGATCAATCAGTTTGACAACTAACATTGACACGTATAACCTCACTCTCCCACATTTAGCACTAAAGTAGGAGTGGTGCTCATTATTTAAATTGTGTATGACCTCCCAGAGAGACTTACGGGCTTAATGGCCATGGGCTTCCCCTGGTTTTCCAGGGGATAAAATCCAGTTCACTCATTGAACTGATTTCAGGTCATGATAGGGCAGGAGGACAGAATAGACATAACTAGAAGGGGGGTCGAAGAAGAAAATCCAAATAAGGAACTGGAAGATTGAAAAGACAGATCTCTATCATAGAATTTTCATAGAATTTACAGTACAGAAGGAGGCCATTCGGCCCATCGAGTCTGCACCGGCTCTTTGAAAGAGCACCCTACCCAAGGTCAACACCTCCACCCTATCCCCATAACCCAGTAACCCCACCCAACACTAAGGGCAGTTTATCATGGCCAATCCACCTAACCTGCACATCTTTGGTCTGTGGGAGGAAACCGGAGCACCCGGAGGAAACCCACGCACACACGGGGAGGATGTGCAGACTCCGCACAGACAGTTACCCAAGCCGGAATCGAACCTGGGACCCTGGAGCTGTGAAGCAATTTTGCTATCCACAATGCTACCGTGCTGCCCTCTAAAACCTGGTATTCTTTTTCCATTACTTTTCTGTGCTACAAAATCCTAGTTTTTTTGGGGGGATGGAGGCAAGTTACCTCAGGAGTGATGTGAAGTCAATGACGGACAGAGGAAGGTGCGGTGGAAGCAGATGGTTAGGAACAGGTCAAGCAGCATAGCAGGAATATTTGGAAAGGAGTGAGAAGGAGAGCCAAGGCTGTCTTCTGGGATTGGGTCACAACAAGTCCAGTTGTTCTCTCCCTCTATCTATCTATCTCTCTCTCTCTTTCTTTCTCTCTCCCTCCCACACTATTTTTCTTTCTCGGTCACAGTTTTTCTCATAATTACTCTCAATTTCTCTGTCACGTGCATTAATTCTGTTCATTCTTCTTCATTCCTTCACCTTCTGTCTTTCAGCACCTCACCTTTTTTCTGTTTGTCTCTCTTGCCCCCTGCCCCTTCTATCCCTTTTTTGTTATTTTTCTTTTTTCTCTCCAGTTTTTGTTAACTTTTTTGAATCATGGGGGAATGGAGGCAAGGTAGCAAAGAGCAAGAGATTGCAAACAGCAGGGGAGATTGCTGCCTGATCTTTCATCTTTTGTTTAGAGGGTAAAAAGAGTTCACCCAGAGCTACAAGTTGATGGGGTTGGACAACAATGACAGACAGAGGGGTCTGGCCATGGTGCTAGGATAGTGTGGAATGCATGCCATTGTGGCCATGGCAAGTTTTTAATTTAAAAGTGGTAAACAAAAGCTTTTTAAAAAATGCTTATATAAATAAATGTGTTCACATGTTTTATCATGATTCTACTGGGCTGAACTTTAACACATGGTAACATATTCGGAAAGTTCTGGGGAGGTGCATACTTAATGGATCCTGGTTAACTACTTCGTTTAACTATTTTTTTTAAAGTACAATTGTGTTTTATGTTAGCGTTGTAAAACATTTCTTAAGGCCCTGTTTGCTGTTAAAACAACAGAGATGTTTCCAACAAGGGATTTTCCGATTAAAAGTATGCTTAAAACAATCTTGCAGTAAGCAGTAAAGATTGTCAGTAGCTGGAGGCTATTCCTGTTGGAAGGAAACTTCAATTATAGCCTTTTATGGTTTCGGTTTCTCCAAATGATTTATTTAAAAAGAGTGGTGTTGCCAATAGCCTCAGCATGAATTTTATTCAAGTTGGCTTGTTGATCACTAAGTGCTTTGGTGGCTACGCAGCTGAGAAAGGGGAACTATATTAGTGTGTGTCTGTTCTTCATCTACCACTTCAGCATCTAAACAAGTAATTGTATATTCCTTGTGAAAATACAGGGAGCTTGACCCTTTAAAAATAATTAGAATAGACACAGCTAATACCTTTGCCATCAGAATAAATGATTTGTACATTACTGGCATCACTTTACATAAAATAATTATTGGGCTAGAATTTGCTGAGCACAGCATCTCACGGTAAGGTCAGGTAAAGTCACTATTGTCCCAGAAGCCCTTTGAGGGGGAGAGCTGACTGATGGTGATTGAGCCTGAGGAACACCATGCCTCAGGCGTAAGGTTGAGAAGGCGAGTCCTTCATGAATAACCTCAACCGACATGGCGCTGCTGGCCTTGCTCTGCATCACAACCAGCTGTCCAGCCAAGTGAGCTCCACCGGCATATGCATCTCACAGTTAGCAGCACCATGTGTTGAACATTTTCCTGTATCATAGAACATAGAACAGTACAGCACAGAACAGGCCCTTCGGCCCTCGATGTTGTGCCGAGCAATGATCACCCTACTTTAAACCCACGTAACCTGTATACCCGTAACCCAACAATCCCCCCATTAACCTTACACTACGGGCAATTTAGCATGGCCAATCCACCTAACCCGCACATCTTTGGACTGTGGGAGGAAACCGGAGCACCCGGAGGAAACCCACGCACACACAGGGAGGACGTGCAGACTCCACACAGACAGTGACCCAGCCGGGAATCGAACCTGGGACCCTGGAGCTGTGAAGCATTGATGCTAACCACCATGCTACCGTGAGGCCCCTTTAGCTCCAATTATTTTGCACTTCAAACTTCTGGATGTGTGAGCTAATAATGACAAGGTGAATGATGGCACCCACAGTCTCTCCTGAACCAATGAAATTTAAGAATGAAGGAGCAACAGAGAAGGAAATAGGGTTGATTAGAATAAAGATACAGAGAAATAAATTATAAAATGGAAAGAAAGATTAAACTAAGAGAGTGAAAAAGACTCATGGCATTGCTCTTCCTTGCCGCAAATTGTTGGGATTTTTGGGCACTAATTAATAACAGCTCACAGTGTGAGCCATTATTTTCTCAAATACTTCTTGGGTGATATTTAGGACAAATTAAATGGAATACAGACAAGTTATTCCAGCAGTTTACTATTGGATCCCCAACTAGGGTGGCACGATAGCACAGTGGTTAGCACTGTTGCTTCACAGCACCAAGGATCTGGGTTTGATTCCCGGCTCGGGTCACTGGCTGTGAGGAGTCTGCATGTTCTTCCTGCGTCTGTGTGGGTTTCTCCAGGTGCTCCGGTTTCCTCCCACAAGCCTCGAAAGACGAGCTTGTTAGGTGAGTTGGACATTCTGAATTCTCCCTCTGTGTAGCTGAACGAACGCCGGAATGTGGCAACTAGGGGATTTTCACAGTAACTTCATTGCAGTGTAAGCCTATTTGTGACACTAATAAAGATTTTATTAGATGATCACAGGTATAACTCCAATTTGAATGAACATTAAAATTTATCTGATTTTCTGAGTTTTTGACAGTTTTCAAATAGTCCATTAACGGGAACAATGTGATCTGACCAGGGAAGAAAAAGCTGACTTGAGCAATTTCACTCTGGAGGGAATCATGGCTGGGTTTCTCTGGACTGCCAGCTGCGTTTTCCGGCACGGCGCGCCCCACTGGCAGCGGGATTCTCCATTCCCACAGCCAGGCCAGGGTTTCCCATTGTGGACACCACACGCAATAGAGAAACACGAGGGTGTGGGTGTGCTGCCGGCGGGCCGGAGGATCCTACCGACGGAGAATTCCGCTGCATATCTTTGCAGTTGATCAGAGTGCAGCATTGATAGTGACTGCTGTGAGATCTGTGATTCCAAGTATATTGCTTCCTTGACAGAAGGAGAAATGGAACATAGAACATAGAACGATACAGCGCAGTACAGGGCCTTCGGCCCTCGATGTTGCACCGACATGGAAAAAAGCTAAAGGCCATCTAACCTACACTATGCCCTTATCATCCATATGCTTATCCAATAAACTTTTAAATGCCCTCAATGTTGGCGAGTTCACTACTGTTGCAGGTAGGGCATTCCACGGCCTCACCACTCTTTGCGTAAAAAACCCACCTCTGACCTCTGTCCTATATCTATTACCCCTCAATTTAAGGCTATGTCCCCTCGTGCTAGCCACCTCCATCCGAGGGAGAAGGCTCTCGCTGTCCACCCTATCTAATGCCTCTATTAAGTCACCTCTTAACCTTCTTCTCTCTAACGAAAACAACCTCAAGTCCATCAGCCTTTCCTCATAAGATTTTCCCTCCATACCAGGCAACATCCTGGTAAATCTCCTCTGCACCCGTTCCAAAGCATCCACGTCCTTCCTATAATGAGGCGACCAGAACTGTACGCAATACTCCAAATGCGGCCGTACTAGAGTTTTGTACAACTGCAACATGACCTCATGGCTCCGGAACTCAGTCCCTCTTCCAATAAAGGCCAACACACCATAGGCCTTGGTCACAACCCTATCAACCTGGGTGGCAACTTTCAGGGATCTATGTACATGGACACCGAGATCCCTCTGCTCATCCACACTACCAAGAATTTTACCATTAGCCAAATATTCTGCATTCCTGTTATTCTTTCCAAAGTGAATCACCTCACACTTCTCCAAATTAAACTCCATTTGCCACCTCTCAGCCCAGCTCTGCAGCTTATCTATGCCCCTCTGTAACCTGCAACATCCTTCCGCACTGTCTACAACTCCACCGACTTTAGTGTCGTCTGCAAATTTACTCACCCATCCTTCTGCGCCCTCCTCTAGGTCATTTATAAAAATGACAAACAGCAACGGCCCCAGAACAGATCCTTGTGGTACGCCACTCGTAACTGAACTCCATTCTGAACATTTCCCATCAACTACCACTCTCTGTCTTCTTTCAACTAGCCAATTTCTTTTTTTTTTTTATAAATGTTTTTATTCAGTTTTCGTATTTTATATTGAACAAATTACAAATTGTTAGGAGAGAGAAACAAAAAAAAAACAAACAAAAACAAACACGCAAAAATTAACATACATATTTACAGGTAAGCATCTTCGTAGTAGTAACTGCGCCCCCCCCCCCCCCTCAACATGTTTATTTAGCTTGGTTTTGGGCCTTAGCTAGCCATCGAACCCCCGTAACGAACCTGTAGCCCCCCCCCCCCTCCAGCTACCTTCCCCCGACTATTCTTCCTCTTGTACATTGGCCACAAATAGGTCCCGGAACAGTTGCATGAATGGCTCCCACGTTCTGTGGAAGCCGTCGTCCGACCCTCGGATGGCAAATTTGATTTTCTCCATTTGGAGAGATTCCGAGAGGTCGGACAGCCAGTCCGCAGCTCTGGGCGGTGCTGCTGACCGCCAGCCAAACAGGATTCTACGGCGGGCGATCAGGGAGGCAAAGGCAAGGGCATCCGCCCTCCTCCCCAGGAATAGATCTGGCTGTTCTGAAACCCCGAAGACCGCCACTATCGGGCATGGCTCCACCCTCACTCCCACCACTTTGGACATTACCTCGAAGAAGGCTGTCCAGTACTCCACGAGTCTGGGGCAAGACCAGAACATGTGGGCGTGGTTGGCCGGGCCTCTTTGGCACCGTTCACATCTGTCTTCCACCTCCGGGAAGAACCTACTCATACGGGTTCTTGTTAAGTGGGCTCTATGTACCACTTTTAGTTGCGTCAGGCTGAGCCTTGCGCACGTGGAGGTGGAGTTGACCCTATGCAGTGCTTCGCTCCAGAGTCCCCACCCGATCTCCATCCCCAGGTCGTCCTCCCATTTCCTCCTTGTTGCGTCCAGTACGGTGTCGTCCCTATCTACCAGTCGGTCATACATGTCACTACAGTTCCCTTTCTCTAGGATACTTGCGTCCAGTAGGTCTTCCAGTAGTGTCTGTCGTGGCGGTTGTGGGTACGTCCTTGTCTCCTTTCGTAGGAAGTTTTTGAGCTGCAGGTACCGTAGCTCGTTCCCCCAGCTAGCTGAAATTTCTCTGTCAGTTCGTCCAGTGTTGCGATCCTGTCGTCCGTGTATAGGTCCCTGACTGTCAGTGTCCCCCCGTCCTGCCTCCACCTTTTGAAGGTGGCGTCGGTCAGTGCTGGTTTGAACCTATGGTTGTTGCAGATGGGAGCCCTGTTCGACATTTTGGTCAGGCCAAGTTGCTGCCGCAGTTGGTTCCAGGATTGGAGGGTGGCTGTCACCACTGGGCTGCTGGAGTGTTTTTTGGGTGGGGATGGGAGTGCTGCCGTGGCGAGGGCCCGGAGGGAGGTTCCCATGCAGGAGGCCTCCTCCGCACGCACCCACTCAGCTTCTGGCTCCTGGATCCATCCCCTTACTCGCTCGGCTGTTGCTGCCCAGTGGTAGAATTGTAGATTCGGGAGGGCTAACCCTCCCCTGGTTTTTGTTTTTTGTAAGACCTTCTTTGGGATCCTAGCATTTTTACCCCCCCATACGAACGCCATGATGAGTTTGTCCAGCGCTTTGAAAAAGGCCTTGGGGATGTAGATCGGAATGGATCTAAACAGGAAGAGGAACCTGGGCAGTACGTTCATTTTGATCGTCTGAACTCTCCCCGCGAGGGAGAGCGGGAGTGTGTTCCATCTTTGCAGGTCCTTTTTAACTTCCTCCGTCAGGCTGGTGAGGTTCCATTTGTGGATCCCTTTCCAGTCATGGGCTATTTGGATCCCCAGGTAGCGGAATTTATGTCGGGCTTGTTTGAACGGCAGCCCCTTTAGTGCTGCCCCCCCCCCCCCCCCCCTTGCGGGTGTAATGGGAAGATCTCACTTTTGCTCATGTTGAGTTTGTAGCCCGAGAAGGCTCCAAACTCTTTCAGGAGCGCGATGATTCCGTCCATGCTGCTTTGTGGGTCCGAGATATAGAGGAGCAGATCATCCGCATAGAGTGAGACTCTGTGCTCTCTACCTCCCCTTCGGATCCCCCTCCAATTTTTTGCTGCCCTAAGCGCGATTGCTAGCGGTTCGATTGCTAGTGCGAACAGCAGCGGGGACAGTGGGCATCCTTGTCTGGTGCCCCTGTGCAGCTGGAAGTATTGGGAGTTGGTATTGTTGGTCTGTACACTCGCCATGGGAGCGTTGTACAGGAGCTTTACCCAGCGGTGAACCCTGTTCCAAGCCCGAACCGCTCCAGTACCTCTATGAGGTATATCCATTCGACTCTGTCGAAGGCCTTTTCTGCGTCCAGGGAGACGATCACCTCTTATGTTCTCTCCCCGGAGGGGGTCATTATCACGTTCAGCAGGCGCCTGATGTTCGCGGTCAGCTGTCTACCTTTGACAAAGCCCGTCTGGTCCTCTGTGACCACCTCAGGTACACAGTCTTCTAGCCTTTTGGCTAGGATTTTGGCCAGTATTTTGGCGTCTGCATTCAGCAGAGATATGGGTCTGTATGACCCACATTCCGTTGGGTCTTTGTCTTTCTTAGGTATCAGCGAGATTGAGGCCTGTGCTAACGTGGGTGGCAACGTGCCCCTAGCTAGCGAGTCTGTGAACATCTCCCGCATGTGCGGGGCCAGCGCTGTCGCAAATTTTTTGTAGAAGTCCGCCGGGAATCCGTCCGGGTCCCGGCGCCTTCCCCGCCTGCATGGAGCTAATGCTCTCCATGATCTCTCCCAGTGCTAGTGGTGCTTCCAGATCCCGTTTTCTGCCCTCTCCCACAACTGGTATGTTCAGTCCGTCAAGAAACCGGTTCATCCCAGCCTTCCCCGTTGGGGGCTCTGAGGTGTACAGCTCTTGGTAGAAGGCCTTGAAGGTTTTGTTAATCTTCTCTGGTTCTGTTTCCAACGTGCCTCTGGTATCTCTGATTTGCGCAATTTCTCTGCTGGCTGCCTGCTTTCTCAGCTGGTGGGCCAACAGGCGGCTGGCTTTGTCTCCGTGTTCGTATAGGGCCCCGCGTGCCTGGCGGAGTTGGTGTACTGCTTTCCTGGTGGAGAGCAGGTCAAAGTTCCTTTGTAATTCTTTTCTCTCCGCCAGGAGTTCTACAGTCGGGGCCTCGGAGTATTTATGGTCTACCTCCAGTATGGAGTCGACCAGCTTCTGCCTAGCCACCCTTTCCTCCCTATCTCTTTGCGCTTTGTAGGCTATGATTTCCCCTCTTAGTACGGCCTTAAGCGCTTCCCAGAACGTGGAGGGTGAGACCTCCCCGTTTTGGTTGATCTCAGTGTACTCCGCTATGGCCTGCGCTATCCTTTCGCTGAAGGCCTTGTCAGCTAGTAAGGCACCGTCCAACCTCCATTTGGGGCGCTGGGCCCTTCCCGTCTCTAGCCGCACATCCATGTAGTGTGGAGCGTGGTCTGATATCACAATTGCGGAGTATTCCACCTTGTCTATCTCTGGAAGCACCGTTTTCCCCACCACAAAGAAGTCAATTCTGGTGTACACGTTGTGTACTGGGGAGAAGAAAGAGAATTCTTTCTCCCCCGGTGGGCGAATCTCCAGGGGTCTACTGCTCCCATCTGCTCCATATAGTGGCTGAGTTCCCTTGCCATGTTTGAGGTTTTCCCCGTTCTGGGGTTTGATCTGTCCGTCGTTGGGTCCTGTACACAGTTGAAGTCCCCCCCCATGATTAGTCGGTGCGTCGCTATGTCCGGGATTTCTGCCATGGTCTTTTGGATGAAGCTCGTGTCGTCCCAGTTGGGCGCGTACACGTTAACTAGAACTACCGGCGCCCCATCCAGGGCCCCGCTGACCATGACATACCGTCCCCCTGGGTCCGTAACCGTCTTTGTCGCCCTAAACATTGTCCTCTTGCCAATCAGGATCGCCACCCCCCTGGCCCTTGCCCCATAACAGGAATGATAGGTTTGTCCCACCCAGCCCTTTCTTACCCGCAGTTGGTCCTGCCCCTCAAGTGCGTCTCTTGGAGGAAGACTATGTCGGCCCTCATGTTTCTAAGGTGGGTGAGGACTCTAGATCTCTTCACTGGGCCGTTAAGTCCCCTTACGTTCCAGGTGACTATTCTGGTGGGGGGCTTCTGCCCCCTTGCTCCTGTGGGGTTAACCATATTTGTCCGGTGGACGCGCCCCTGCCCTCTGGGGTTTCCCTATGTTAGGGGGCCGTCCAGGATGTCCACTATCACTGCTCTCCCCATGCGGTCGGGTCCCTGCGCTCCGGGGTTCCCCCTTGTCCCGGGGACACCCGCCATGGCCGTCCACTTTGTGTCCGCCACGCGGGTAGTCCCCTGCACTCCGGGGGGCCCCTTCACCCACAGACCGTACTGGGTGGGTGCTTGCAGCAGTTCCCTGTTTCGAGCCCTTGTCTGTGGCACTTTGTGGCCCTATTCCCTTACTGGCCTCTTTTGTCCCTTCGTCCCTGCGTTTCCCCTCCCTGGTCTCTCGCCCCCCCCCCCGCTCTATCCCTTTCGGGGATACCCCTGTGTACCCCTCCATTGCCCCTCTCTCCCCCATTCCTGTCCCCATTTGCTCTCCCACCTTTGATGGGTGATCCCCCCCCTCCCCTGCCTGGCGCCTTCCCCCTGTTGGGGTGCGCTGCGGCCCTGCTCTGTTGCGCGCCCCCTTCGCTAGCTTTCCTGCTAGCACGGTGGCTCCCCTCTCGGAGGTTGCTGTCCCGCTTCCCCTCTCCCCTCTCCAGTACTCCCGTTCCCTCGTGCCGGGGCCTGGCCTCCCACCTGGAGCGGGCCCTAGGGCATTGGGTTGTTTTCCGTTCTGGGTGTTCCTGCCAGGGGGGAGGGGGCTGGCTTTGCCTCGCCCCTCCCCAACCCCCCGTCGGCATGACGTGTCTCCTTGCCATGGGCCCCTCGTCCCTACTTCCCATGGCGTTTTTCCAGCCCGTGCTCCTCGACGAATCTATTCGCCTCGGCAGGGGCTGTAAAGAAATATTCCTTGTGTTGGTATGTGACCCAGAGTTTTGCTGGGTACAGCATACCAAAACGTACTTTGTTCTTATAGAGAGCTGCTTTCGCTCTGTTGAACTCCGCCCGTCTCTTAGCTATGTCCGCTCCAAAATCCTCGTAGATTCGGATGGCGTGCCCGTCCCAATTGCAGGCTCTATTCTCCTTGGCCCAGCGCAGGATTGTCTCCCTATCCCGGTACCGGTGCAGTCTGGCTATAACTGCTCTCGGTTTTTCCCCTTCCTTGGGCTTCGGGCGCAGTGACCGATGAGCTCTGTCCATTTCCGGTGGGGTGGGAAAAGTTTCCCGCCCCACTAAGGAGCCCAGCATCGCAGCCACGAATGTTGTGGGATTTCTACCCTCTATCCCCTCTGGCAGGCCCACTATCTTAATATTTTGCCTTCTCGAGCTGATCTCCTGGTCGTCTACCCTGCCCTTCAGGCTCCCCTGTGTTGCACTCAGTTTCACCATTCCCCTCTCCAGGGATATGACCCGGTCGCTCGCGTCAGTCGCTGCCTTCTCCAGCTCTTTAATGGTTGTCCCCTGGGCTTCCAGTATCTTCCCTTGGGCTTCCAGTATCTTCCCTTGGGCATCCACTTTCTTCTCCAATCTGGTCAGAACCTGCTGCACCCCTGACATGGCCCTGGTCACTGCTGCCTGTGCTGCGGCCTCTGCGTCTGCTTTTAACTCTGCCTTGAATGCCTGCAGCTGCTCCCTCACCACCTCGGCAAAGGCTTCCTTCCAATTCACGCCCCCCTCTAACCCCAGGGGAGAGGTTGCCCGCCCGTCCAGCTCTTCTGGATGCGGCGAAGCATCCTTCCCGCCGCTTCGCGTGTTGACTCGTTCGCTCGAGCTGGCTTTCCCTTTGCCCAGTCTACTTCCGGTGCCCCCTTTCTCTTGGCTCCCTTCTGGCACTTTTTTCTCCCCCTTCCCCTTCATCTTTTCTTCTCTCCTTGTTCTTCTTTTTCCCCCTTTTCCGCACCCTATTTTTATTTTATTTATTATTTATATCTATATATGTATATATATATATATATATATATATATATAGATTTTTTTTTTTTAAATTTATTTCCCCTACCCCTTTTCTCTTTACCAGTTTTCTTTTGGGAAGAACAGAAATACAAGTCTCTTTTTTCTTTTTTTTGTCTTCTTTCCCCACTCAACCAGGAGAGAGAGTCCCTTTGTCTTTGCCACGTGGTGGTCACAGCAGTTGGGGGGGGGGGGGGGGGGGGGCGAGTGGGCCGGTGGTCGCTGCTGGTTGGGGGGGGGGTGGTCGCTGCTGGTTGGGGGGGGGGGGTTGTGTCCCCGCTGCTGGCTGGGGGGGGGGGGGTCGCTGCTGGTTGGGGGGGGGGGGGGGGGGTTGTGTCCCCGCTGCTGGCTGGGGGGGGGGGGTCCCCGCTGCTGGCTGGGGGGGGGGGGTCCCCGCTGCTGGCTGGGGGGGGGGGGAAGAGAAGAGGGGCCGCCGCCGCCGCACCGCTCCTGGCCCGCGTGGGGGGGGGGGAGAGAAGAGGGGCCGCCGCCGCACCGCTCCTGGCCCGCGTGGGGGGGGGGGGGGAGAGAAGAGGGGCCGCCGCCGCCGCACCGCTCCTGGCCCGCGTGGGGGGGGAGAGAAGAGGGGCCGCCGCCGCCGCACCGCTCCCTGGCCCGCGTGGGGGGGGAGAGAAGAGGGGCCGCCGCCGCCGCCGCACCGCTCCTGGCCCGCGTGGGGGGGGGGAGGGAGAGGGGATGGACCTGCTGCTGTTGGGCCCCCCTGTCGCCGCTCCGCTGCCGCTCCGGCTCCTCCGCTCCGGCTCCTCCGCTCCCGCTCCGGCTCCTCGGCTCCTCCGCTCCCGCTCCGGCTCCTCCGCTCCGGCTCCTCCGCTCCGGCTCCTCCGCTCCGGCTCCTTGGCTCCTCCGCTCCGGCTCCTCGGCTCCTCCGCTCCGGCTCCTCGGCTCCTCCGCTCCGGCTCCTCGGCTCCTCCGCTCCGGCTCCTCGGCTCCGGCTCCTCGGCTCCCGCTCCGGCTCCTCTGCCGGCGCTCCTCCTCCGCCGTCCGGCCTGTCGGGGGGGGGGGGGGGGGGGGGGTTGTTTCTTCTTGTCTACCGCTTGCGGGAGCCCCTCTCCCTGCGACCTCCTCGCTCGCCGCCCGGAAGTCAAGTCAACTAGCCAATTTCTGATCTACATCTCTAAATCACCCTCAATCCCCAGCCTCCGTATTTTCTGCAATAGCCGACCGTGGGGAACCTTATCAAACGCTTTACTGAAATCCATATACACCACATCAACTGCTCTACCCTCGTCTACCTGTTCAGTCACCTTCTCAAAGAACTCGTTAAGGTTTGTGAGGCATGACCTACCCTTCACAAAACCATGCTGACTATCCCTAATCATATTATTCCTATCTAGATGATTATAAATCGTATCTTTTATAATCCTCTCCAAGACCTTACCCACCACAGACGTTAGGCTCACCGGCCTATAGTTACCGGGGTTATCTCTACTCCCCTTCTTGAACAAAGGGACCACATTTGCTATCCTCCAGTCCTCTGGCACTATTCCTGTAGCCAACGATGACCTAAAAATCAAAGCCAAAGGCTCAGCAATCTCTTCCCTGGCTTCCCAGAGAATCCTAGGATAAATCCCATCCGGCTCCGGGGACTTATCTATTTTCACCTTGTCCAGAATTGCCAACACTTCTAATGTAGGAGAAGAACAAACCAGGGAAGAAGTTAACAGAGAGCCGAAATTCTGCCTTCATGCTGGCCATGTTTCAAATGTTGCTTCCAGAAGAGGGAATGGATGTGGAAAACAGAGCAGACTGGGATTCTGCTTCATGGAGAGGATTTTGAGAAATTCCAGTTGAGACCAAATGAAGAATTTTTTACCGGACCCCAAGCCTGTGGGTTGTGGCTGGTAGAGAGAAAACACCTCTGGAAACTTCTATGCTATAGAATTATAGAATTTACAGTGCAGAAGGAGCCATTTGGTCCATCGAGTCTGCACCGGCTCTTGGAAAGAGCACCTACCTCTCACACCTCCACCCTATCCCTGTAATCCAGTAACCTCACCTAACCTAAGGGCAACGTATCATGGCCAATCCACCTAACCTGCACATCTTTGGACTGTGGGAGGAAATCAGAGTTCCCGGAGGAAACCCACGCAGACATGAGGAGAGCGTGCAGACTCCACACAGACAGTGACCCAAGCCGGGAATCGAACCTGGGACCCTGGAGCTGTGAAACAACTGTGCTAACCACTGTGCTACCATGCCACCCTATAGTCCACAGGAGGATGTGGCCTAGTGATAATGTCACTGCATGAGTAATCCAGTGGCCCTAGCTAATTCGTTGGGGTTATGGGCTCAAATTGCGCCATGCCAGCTGGAATTAAAATGCTGGACCGGGATTCTCCCCTACCCGGCGGGGCGGGCGGTCCCGGCGTAGCGGAGTGGTGCCAACCACTCCGGCGTCGGGCCTCTCCAAAGGTGTGGAATTCTCCACACCTTTAGGGGCTACGCCCGCGCCGGAGTGCTTTCCGCCCGCCGGCCGGCGCCAAAACTGGCGCCAATGGCCTTTGGCACTGGCCCGCCCGTCGATCGGTGGGCCCCAATCGCAGGCCAGGCCACTGTGGGGGCACCCCCCGGGGTCCGATCGCCCCGTGTCCCCCCCCGGGGGCCTGCTTGCGCCGGCAATCCCGCCTGCACCAGAGGTGGTTTAAACCACGTCAGCAGGATTGGCCTGTCAGCGGCGGGACTTAGGCCCATCGCGGCCCGGAGAATCGCTGCGGGGGGCACGCCGATCGGCGGGGCATGATTCCCCCCCCCGCCAATTCCTGGGTGGCGGAGAATTCCGGCCATGGCGGGGGCGGGATTTACGTCGGCCCCGGGCTATTCCCCAACCCTGCAGGGGGTCGGAGAATTCCGCCCCTGGTCTCAATAATGGTGACCATGAAACCTATTTTCAATAAAACCCTCCTGGTTCACTAATGTTCCTTAAGGAAATCTGTCATTCTTATATAAAACATAGAACATAGAACAGTACAGCACAGAACAGGCCCTTCGGCTCTCGATGTTGTGCCGAGCAATGATCACCCGACTCAAACCCACGTATCCACACTATACCCGTAACCCAACAACCCCCCCTTAACCTTACCTTTAGGACACTACGGGCAATTTAGCATGGCCAATCCACCTAACCCGCACATCTTTGGACTGTGGGAGGAAACCGGAGCACCCGGAGGAAACCCACGCACACACGGGGAGGACGTGCAGACTCCGCACAGACAGTGACCCAGCCGGGAACCGAACCTGGGACCCTGGAGCTGTGAAACATTTATGCTAACCACCATGCTACCGTGCTGCCCCTTATATAGTTTGTTCTACATCAAACCCATAGAATTTTCATAGAATTTACAGTGCAGAAGGAGGCCATTCAGCCCATCGAGTCTGCACCGGCTCTTGGAGACTCTTACCTGCCCTCTGAAATGGTCTAGTAAACCATACAGTTGTACCAAAACTAGCAAGTGGGGGGAAGTAAAATGGCCAATGGGAAGCAAAGCAGCAGATAGCAAAGAGAAAAAGAACTCAGGACATGTTGTTAACGGAGGTTACAGGGTTCAAAAAGAAGGTGTTGCAACTAGCATAAATAGCCACGGGGCGAAATTCACCGTAACGGCCGACGGCGGAGTGAAACCCAGAGTGTTTCACTCCGGCGTTGGCGCGTTGCGGGAAACTCGGCCGCCGGGCCTTGAGGCTTGCATCAAAGCGGCGTGCCAAGAATGGTGCGGCCGGCGGTGCTTAAGTGACTTCAGCCGCGAATGCGCAGGTTGGCCGGCTCAAACCCCCGCATGCGCGGTTGCCATCTTCCCCTCCTCTGCCCCGCAAGACGTGACGGCTTGATCTTGCAGGGCGGCGGAGGGGAAAGAGTGCGTCGTTTACAGACGCCGGCCCGACAATCGGTGGGCACCGATCGCAGGCCAGTCACCTCCTGAGCACGCCCGTGGTGCTCGATCCCCTCTCCGCTCCCCACAGGCCCCACACTTACCTGTCGCGCGCTGTTCACGCCGGCAGCAACCAGGTGTGGTTGCCGCCGGCGTGAACCCGTCAGGGTCGTCAGGCCGCTCGGCCCATCCGAGCCAGAGAATCGCCGGTCGACGGCAAAAACGGCGAGCGGCGAATCTCCGAGCGGCGTGTCGCAAAACTTGACACACCATTTTGGAGTGAGGTGGGAGAATCGCGGGGGGGTGCCAAAGCGGCCCTCCCGCAATTCTCCCACCCGGCATGTGGAGCGGAGAATCGCGCCCCCGATATCGAAAGAAAGAAAGAAAGGAGGGTATTAATTTGAAAGAAAAGGCAAACAAAGTGGCGAAGATTAGTGGGAAACTAGAGGGTTGGGAAATCTGTAAAGATCAACAGAAAGCCATGAAAAAAGCTATAAAGAAAAGCAAGATAGATTATGAGAGTAAACTGGCTCAGAATATAAAATACAGCAAACGTTTCCACAAACATATAAAACTAAAAAAGTGTTGCTAAGCTAAACATTGGTCTTTTTGAAGATGAGAAGGGACACCTAACAATGGGAGATGAGAAAGTGGCTGAGGTATTGGACAAGTATTTTGTGTCGGTGTTCACAGTTGAGGACACAAATAACATGGCAATAATTGGAGGCTATGGCAGGTGAGGACCTAAAAACAATCATTATGACTAAGGAGGTAATGTTGGGCAAGCTAAACGTAGATAAGTCTCCTGGCCCTGATGGAATACATCCCAGGGTACTAAAAGAGGTGGCAGGGAAAATAGCAAATGCACTCTTGATAATTTACAAAACTTCACTCGACTCTGGGGCGGTTCTAGCAGATTGGAAAATAACAAATGTGACTCACTGTTTGAAAAAGGAGGTAGACCAAAGGTGGGTAACTATAGGCTGGTTAGCTTAACTTTTGTAGTGGGGAAAAAGCTTGAATCTATCATTAAGGAAGAAATAGCGAGACATCTGATAGAAATTGGTCCATTGGGCAGATGCAGCATGGGTTCATGAAAGGCAGGTCATGTTTGACTAATTTAGTCTTTGGATCCTCACTGTCTTCAGGTCATGTCCCGGAGGACTGGAGAATAGCCAATGTTGTTCCTTTGTTTCAAAAGGGTAGCAAGGATAATCCAGGGAACTACAGGCCAGTGAGTCTTACGTCAATGGTAGGGAAATAAGTGGAGAGAATTCTTTGTGACAGGGTCTACTCCCATTTGGAAGCAAGTGGACGTATTAGCGAGAGGAAGCACGGTTTTGTGAAGGGGAGGTCGTGTCTCACTAACGATAGAGGTTTTCGAAGAGGTCACAAAGATAATTGATGCAGGTAGGGCAGTGGATGTCGTCTATATGGCCTTTGACAAGAGTCCTCATGGCAGACTGGTACAAAAGGTGAAGTCACATGGGATCAACGGTGAGCTGGCAAGATGGATACAGAACTGGCTAGGTCATAGAAGGCAGAGAGTAGCAATCGAAGGGTGCTTTTCTGATTGGAGAGCTGTGACTAGTGGTGTTCTGCAGGGATCAGTGCTGGGACCTTTGCTGTTCATAGTATATATAAATGATTTGGAGGAAAATGTAACTGGTCTGATTACAGTAGTAAGTTTGCAGATGACACAAAGGTTGGTGGAATTGTGGATAGCGATGAGGACTGTCAGAGAACACAGCAGGATTTAGATCATTTGGCGACTTGGGTGAAGAGATGGCAGATGGTGTTTAATCCGGACAAATGTGAGGTAATGCATTTTGGAAGGTCTAATGCAGGTAGGAAATATACAGTAAATGATAGAACCCTCAAGAGTATTGACAGTCAGAGAGATCTAGGTGTACAGGTCCACAGGTTACTGAAAGGGGCAACACAGGTGGAGAAGGTAGTCAAGAAGGCATATGGTATGCTTGCCTTCATTGGCCGGGGCATTGAGTATAAGAATTGGCAAGTCATGTTGCAGCTGTATAGAACCTTTGTTAGGCTACAATTGGAGTATCGTGTTCAGTTCTGGTCGCCACACTACCAAAAGGATGTGGAGGCTTTAGAGAAGGTGCAGAAGAGATTTACCAGGATGTTGCCTGGTATGGAGGGCTTTAGCTATGAGGAGCGGTTGAATAAACTTAGTTTGTTCTCACTCGAACGATGGAGGTTGAGGGGCGACCTGATAGAGGTCTACAAAATTATGAGGGGCATAGATAGAGTACATATTCAGAGGCTTTTTTCCAGGGTAGAGGGGTCAATTACTACGGGACATAGGTTTAAGGTGCGAGGGGCAAGGATTAGAGGACATATACGAAGCAAGGTTTTTACACAGAGGGTAGTGGGTGCCTAGAACGCGCTGCCAGAGGATGTGGTGGAAGCAGGGACGATAGTGACATTTAAGGGGCATCTTGATAAATACATGAATAAGATGGGAATAGAGGGATATGGACCAAGGAAGTGTAGAAGTTTTCAGTTTAGACGGGCAGCATGGTAGGCACAGGCTTGGAGGGCTGAGTGGCCTGTTCCTGTGCTGTACTTTTCTTTGTTAGTGGAATTCTTTGAGGACATTATGAGTGCGGTGGAAAATGGGGAACTGGTGGATGTGGTATATCTGGATTTCCAAAAGACATTCAACAAGGTGGCCACAAAAGACTGCTGCATAAGATAAAGGCGCATGGCATTACGGGTAGTGTACTAGCATGGATAGAGGATTGGTTAACTGACAGAAAGCAAAGAGTGGGGATAAATGGGTGTTTTTCTGATTATCTATCCGTGGCTAGTGGTGTACCTCAGGGATAAGTGTTGGGACTGCATGATGCACCATCAATTGGACTCGAGTCGTAGTGAAGTTCCAAACAACAGGCTTCAATACGCTAGATGTGAGCCCGGCAGTGGTCATACAGAGAAAAGCCAACTGCCAGCCAGTACGAGCTCTTATACCCCGCCTTGTAGGCGGAGCTCCCAACCTCTCAGCCAATGGGCGGGGAGTCACATGACCAGCCACAACCAAGGCAGAGAGGCACATGACTTTTCTGGGCCAATGGGCAGCTTGGTTCTCCGGTAATATGATCTCTCTAGCCATACTACCACATTCACCCCTTGCTGAGAAAGAAGTGGGGGTGGGGGGTGGGAAGGAGTGGCGGGAGAGACGGGGGGAGGGGGGGGGGTGTATGGCCCGTAAAACTGGTAGTATGACTAGAGACCTTCTCGGGTAGTACCGAGGTAACTATGGCTGCCACTGGCCCGCGACGAACGTGTAAGAAAACCATGCTATATACAGTGTACAAGGGAATAAAACAACAATAACCATACTAATAATAATGAGAACCAAAAAAAACACAGGCAAGAAACATATGCAGAACGTGAAAGTCCATAAGGTCCATCAAATTGACTCGATCTGCCGGATGGGCGCCTTCGGTGTCCTGCGGACCTGCGCAGTGGCGCTGGTGACGTCGGAGCGGTGGTCGTCCGTGACTCCGGGAGCTGCGGTCATGGTCCTGTGTCCGTACCCCTGGTCGGAGTTAGTGGTAGTTGGGCCGGGGGAAGGGGTTCCTGTGCGCTGGGTTGCGGGGGCGCTGGGGGCGGTCGGGTCGGGGGGGGGGGAGGGGGTGGTTGGTGTTGGGGGGTGCCAGGTCCTGAAGAGAGATCGTGTCCTGTCGTCCGTCGGGATACTCCACGTACACGTACTGCGGGTTCGCGTGGAGTAACTGGACTCTTTCAACCAACGGGTCGGACTTGTGCACCCGCATATGCTTCCGGAGCAGGATGGGCCCGGGGGTGGCCATCCAGGTCGGGAGTGGGGTCCCAGAGGAAGACTTCTTGGGGAAAACATGAAGACGTTCATGAGGTGTTTGATTCGTGGCAGTACAAAGGAGAGACCGAATAGAGTGGAGGGCGTCTGGGAGAACCTCTTGCCAGTGGGAGACTGGGGGACACCTGGACCTCAGGGCCTTCCAAACCATACCGATCTCGCTCTCGACCTGACCGTTACCCCGGGGGTTATAACTGGTCGTCCTGCTAGAGGTGATGCCCCTGCTGAGCAGTAATTGACGCAGTTCGTCACTCATAAAGGAGGACCCCCGGTCGCTGTGGATCTACGCGGGGTAACCGAACAGGGAGAAAATAGAGTGGAGGGCTTTGATGATAGTTGAAGTGGTCATGTCGGGGCAGGGGATGGCGAACGGGAAACGGGAGTACTCGTCAATCACATTTAAGAAATATGTGTTGCGGTTGTTGGAGGGGAGGGGACCCTTGAAGTCAATGCTAAGACGTTCGAAAGGGCGAGAAGTCTTTATCAGATGCGCCTGCTCGGGGCGGTAGAAGTGCGGCTTGCACTCCGCGCAAATGTGGCATTCCCTGGTTACAGTCCTGACCTCCTCGATGGAGTAGGGCAAGTTGCGGGTCTTGATAAAATGAAAAAAACGGGTGACCCCTGGATGGCAGAGGTCCGCGTGGAGGGAGCGGAGGCGGTCCACCTGTGCGTTGGCGCAGGTACTGCGGGACAAGGCATCAGGAGGCTCGTTGAGCTTCCCAAGACGATACAATATATCGTAGTTGTACGTGGACAATTCGATCCGCCACTGCAAGATCTTGTCGTTCTTAATCTTGCCCCTCTGTGCATTATCGAACATGAAGGCTACTGACCGTTGGTCTGTGAGTTGGGTAAACCTCCTGCTGGCCAGATAGTGCCTCCAATGTCGCACAGCTTCGACTATGGCCTGTGCCTCCTTTTCCACCGAGGAATGCCGGTTTTAGGAAGCGTAGAAGGTCCGGGAGAAAAAGGCCACGGGTATGCCCGCTTGGTTGAGGGTGGCCGCCAGAGCTACATCGGAAGCGTCGGTCTCGACCTGGAATGGGAGGGACTCATTGATATCACGCATCGTGGCCTTCGCAATGTCAGTTTTGATGCAGCTAAAGGTCTGGTGGACCTCCATCGACAGGGGGAACGTGGTGGATTGGATGAGGGGACGGGCTTTGTCGGCGTAGTTAGGGATCCACTGGGCATAATAAGAAAAGAAGCCCAGGCAGCGTTTGAGGGCTTTGAGGGAGTTGGGAAGGGGGAGTGCCATAAGGGGGCGCATGCGTTCGGGATCGGGGCCTATCACTCTGTTATGCACTAAGTAGCTGAGGATGGCTAGATGGTTAGTGCTAACCACGCACTTATTCTTATTATACGTGAGGTTAAGGAGTTTTGCGGTTCGGAAGAATTTGCGGAGGTTGATGTCGTGGTCCTGCTGGTCATGGCCGCAGATGGTGACATTGTCGAGATACGGGAAGGTGGCTCGTAAATCGTATTGGTCAACCATTCGGTCCATCTCCCTTTGGAAGACCGAGACCCCATTCGTGACACCAAAAGGAACCCTCAAAAAGTGGTAGAGTCGCCCATCCGCTTCGAACACTGTACTTTCGGTCCCTCGTGCGGATGGGGAGCTGGTGGTAGGTGGACTTAAGGTCCACCGTGGAAAAGACTTTGTACTGCATGATCCTGTTAACCAGGTCGGAGATACGGGGGAGAGGATACGTGTCCAGTTGCGTAAACCTGTTGATGGTCTGACTGTAATCGATGACCATACGGTTTTTCTCCCCAGTCTTAACCACCAGCACTTGTGCTCACCAGGGACTGTTGCTGGCCTCTATGACCCCTTCCTTCAGAAGCCTTTGGACCTCGGACCTGATGAAGGTCGGGTCCTGGGCACTGTACCGTCTGCTCCTGGTGGTGACGGGTTTGCAATCCGGGTTGAGGTTTGCAAATAAGGAAGGGGGGTCGACCTTGAGGGACGCGAGGCTGCAGACAGTAAAGGGGGAATAGGGCCACCGAATGTAAATGTTAAGCTCTGCAGGTTGCACTGGAAATCCAGTCCAAGAAGTGCCGGTGCGCAGAGGCGGGGGAGGATGAGGAATTTATAGTTTTTAAAAACCCTCCCCTCGATCGTGAGGTCCGCTACGCAGCACCCGGTGATTTGGACAGAGTGTGAACCAGATGCCAGAGTGATTTTGTGCTTTACGGGGTGAACGGGGAGCGCGCAGCATCTTACCGTGTCGGGGTGGACGAAACTCTCTGTGCTCCTGGAGTCCAACAGGCAGCTCGTCTCACGACCGTTGAGGTGGATCTGTGGAGTCGCCGTGGAAAGCGTGCGGCGCCGTGACTGATCCAGTGTCACCGAGGCGAGTCGTGGCAGGAACTCGGAGTCGTCATCCAATACGGAGTAATCGCTTGCGGGGTCCTCCGTGCTGATCCAAGATGACGGCACCTGTCGGCCGCACATGGTGGGGGATGAACAAGATGGCGGCACGCTGGGGTCGCACGTGTCATCGGGGGCCCAAGATGGCGGTGGCCGGGGATCACTCGTGGCAGTGGGAGGTGGAGGCAGCGAGGTCCACTGGCCGCACGGGGCCAGAGAGGAGTGCGGGGGGGGGGGGGGGGTCCCCGCGGTCGCTGTCGCTGTCTGGAACGCAGAAATAGCGGCGGGGGCAGGCGAGCTTGTCTGGACGTCCTGCAGCATAGGTCTGGGGGTCTCAGTCGGCGGGGGCGAGTGGGGTGTGCCACACTGCCCAAGGGGCTGCCACGCGGCCGGGGGCATATAGGCGCGCGTTGCGGTCAGCGACCTCCAAAGAGGATGCAAGGGTCCGTGCCTCAGTGAGGCTGTGAGCGTCCTTCTCTAAAAGTCTCTGCCATATTTGGGGTGACTGCATGCCCGCCACGAAGGCATCCCTAATCAAGAGTTCGGTGTACTCCGCAGCAGTGACCTGCGGGCAGGCGCAGTTTCTCCCTAGGACAATGAGGGCCTGATAGAATTCATTGAGGGACTCACCGGGGAATTGTTGCCTTGTTGCCAGGAGATGCCACGCGTAGACCTCGTTTACTGGCCTGATGAAGCGTCCTTTTAATAGATCCATGGCGACATCATAGTCCAGTTCGTCCTCTATCATCGAGTAAACGGCGGTGCCCACGCACGAGTGGAGGATGTGGAGTTTCTGCTCCTTTGTTGGTTGATTTTCTGTAGTAGAGAGGTAGCTGTTGAAGCACGCCAGCTAATGTTTAAAAGTTACTGACGCGTTTGCAGCATGCGGGCTGATCCGAAGGCATTCTGGCTTAATCCGTAGTTCCATTTTCAAAATCTAGCGTATTAAATTGATGCACCATCAATTGGACTCGGGTCGTAGTGAAGTTCCAAACAACAGGCTTTAATATGCTAGATGTGAGCCCGGCAGTGGTCATACAGAGAAAGGCCGACTGCCAGCCAGTGCGAGATCTTATACCCCGCCTTGTAGGCGGAGCTACCAACCTCTCAGCCAATCGGCGGGGAGTCACATGAGCAGCCACAACCAATTGGCAGAGAGGCACATGACTTGCCTGGGCCAATGGGCAGTGAGGCTGCTGTACCAATGGCAGCTTGGTTCTCTGGTAATATGATCTCTCTAGCCATACTACCACACTGCAATTGTTTACAATTTACATAGATGATCTGGAGTTGGGGGCCAAGGAATGCTCCGCTCCCGGGAAAAATCGGGAGGGCCGTCGTGAACTCGGCCGAGTTTCACGACGGTCTCGGAGGCCGCTCCTCGCCCCAGATTCTTCCCTCCCGGTGGGGCTAGGAGCGGCGCTCCGTAAATCTCGGCCTCGGGAGCGTCGCGCCGAGAATGACGCGGCTGGCGCGCCTAATGACGTCAGCCGCTCATGTGCAGGTTGGCCGGTTCCAACCTGCGCATGCGCGGCTGACGCATGACGCTGACGGCACAAACCCGTGCATGCGTGGTGGCCGTCTTTCCCCTCAGCCGCCCCACAAGACGTGGTGGCTTGATCTTGCGGGGCGGCAGAGAGGAAATAGTGCGTCCGATTTGGACGCCGACCCGACTATCGGTGGTCACCGATCGCGGGCCTGTCCCCTCCCGAGCACAGTCGTGGTGCTCTTTCCTTTCTAGGCCGCCTACAAGCCCCAAACGGGCTTCTCACTCCCATTTCATGACGACAGCGACCAGGTGTGTTTGCCGCCGTCATGAAACGGCCGCGAACGGCAGGCCGCTCGGCCCATCTGGGTTGGAGAATCACCGTTCGCCGTGAAAAACGGCGAGCGCCGATTCTTCCAAGCGGGGGAGCGTGAATTTTGTCGGAGGGCCCTCCTGCGATTCTCCCACGCCGCGTGGGGAGCGGAGAATTGCGCCCAGTGTGTCAAAATTCGCAGATGACACTAATGTGAGTAGTAGAGCCAAGTGTGCAGAGGACACTGAAAGTCTAAAGAGGGATATAGATAGTTTAAGTGAGTTGGCAAGGGTCTGGCAGATGGAATTCAATGTTGATAAATGTGAGGTCATCCATTTTGATATGAATAACAGCAAAATGGGCTATTATTTAAATGATAACTTGCAGCATTCTGCTGTGCAGAGGGGCCTGAGTGTCCTCGTGCATGAATTGGTTTGCAGGTGCAGCTAGTAATTTAGATGGCAAATGGAATTTTGTCCTTCCTTGTGAGAGGAAAGCAGTTTAAAAACAGGGAAGTTATGTTGCAGCTGTATAGGGTGCTGGTGAGGTCATACCTGGAGCTCTGTGTACAGTTTTGGTCCCCTTACGTGAGAAAGAATGTACTGGCACTGGAGGGAGTGCAGAGGAGATTTACTAGTTTGATTCCGGAGTTTAGAGCATTAGCTTATGAGAAGAGATGGCACAGTGGGGTGGCATAGTGATTAGCACCGTTGCCTCACAGCTCCAGCGACCCGGGTTCAATTCCGGCTTCAGGCGACTGACTGTGTGGCGTTTGCACTTCCTCCCCGTGTCTGCGTGGGATCCTCCGGGTTCCTCCCACAGTCCAAAAATGTGCAGGTTAGGTTGATTGGCCATGATAAATTGCTCCTTAGTGTCTGAAAGGTTAAGTGGGGTTACTGGATTCTGGGGATAGGGTGGGGGAATGGACTTAGGTCGGGTGCTCTTTCGGAGGGTCGGTGCAGACTTGATGGGCCGAATGGCCTCCTTCTGCACTGTAAGGATTCTACTTTAATCCATCTTTGTTCTCTGGAGATCCATCTTCTGGTCTCAGCGTGGTCCTGGAGATCCACCTTCATTTTCAGGGGGTTCACCTTATTTCTTCAATGATGGGTCAGTGATGTTGGACGTATTTTTAATCTAGCACCTGGTCATGACGGTGGGCTACCTGCCATCCAGGCCTGCCCCACCACTGAATACTGCATGAAACACCTGAGTGCATAATTAATGGACTCCAGGTTAGAGGATTTGACATGTTTTCCCACCGGACGTCACAGCGGAAAACACTATACGTTCCTATACCCATTAAAGCACTTCAAAATGGGAGAATGCTGTCCATCAACTTCTAGCAGCAAAACCTACTCCAGTGAATCCTTTCCCAGCCAGGGCAGGCTAAATCTTTCAGTGTCCTTAAGTCTTTACAAGTCCTGTTTACAAGTTCCCACTCGCATTCGACCTGGTGGCGAACAGATAACAATTTTTTCCCTGCTGTTCACAACTGCTTTTTCCCTGTACTTCGTACTGGTACTTCCTCTCTCTCTCATTCTCTCTACCTATATCCATGGTCTTTGAGTCCAAAAGTCTCCACACTTCAAAGCCAGTTGCTCCTTTCTTTGTGTCTGGGTGTGAAAGCTTGCACTTGGGTTTCAATAGAACCTAACCTGGACCCCCTGGTACCCATGGCAAATAGGTCACATAAGCTTATCACCGGGCAGAACAAGTAGGAGATCACATGTCCTTCTCCATAGTTCATTTTACCTTGAATTAAAGGAGTCTGTTTAAAACATAACCATCTTATAAACCCTCACACTCGTATAAATGTGATCCACTTGGGCATTAAGAAAGAGTTCCGTAAGTTTAGAAAATATGCACGCATGGTATTGGCAGCAACATGGTGAGATAGTTCTATTCATGCTGGCTGATAGGAAAAAGAAGTGCCAAGAGTACACTTCTGTTTATATTGTGTCCTTTCTGTGACCTCATTGTTTATGGCCCCTTATAAACTCTGAACATCCATTTACACTGGGTATTTTTCAAGCCAGGTGTCTGCGCACTAGAACAATGTCATACCGGCCTGATGCACACCCAAATTTGTATTAAAATCAACGACTGATCCATTTGAGGCATGCATTGCCAATAATAGAATAGAATCCCTCCAGTGCAGAAAGAGGTCATTCGATCCATCGGGTTTGCACCGACCCTCAGAAAGAACACTCTACCTCGGCCTACTTATTCCACCCTCTCCCGATAACCCCACTTAAGCTTTGGACACTAAGGAGAAATATAGCATGGCCAAGCCACGCAGACACAGGGAGAACTAGCCAGCTCCACACATATGGGGCAGAATTCTCCGCTCCCGCGCAGCATCGGGAAGGCCATCGTGAACTCGGCCGAGTTTCACGACGGCCTTGGAGGCCACTCCTCGCACCCTATTCACCCCCCACCCCCAGGGGGCTAGGAGTGGCGCTCTGTAAATCTCGGCCGCCGGGCCTTGACGCTTGCGTCAAGGCGGCGCCCCAAGAATGACGCGAAGGTGGCACCTAAGTGACGTCAGCCGCGCATGCGCAGGTTGGCCGGCTCCAACCCTCGCATGCGCGGCTGACGTCCGACGGCTGTCAGCTCCAACCCGCGCATGCGCGGTTGCCGTCTTCCCCTCCACTGCCCCGCAAGACGTGGCGGCACGATCTTGCGGGGCGGCGGAGGGGAAAGAGTGCGTCTCTTGGAGACGCCGGCCCGACGATCAGTGGGCACTGATCGCGGGCCAGTCCCCTCCTGGGCACGGCCGTGGTGCTCACTCCCCTCTCCGCCCCCCACAAGCCACAAACGAGCATTTGGCACCATGTTCACGCCGGCAGCGACCAGGTGTGGTTGCCGCCGTCGTGAACCGGTCAGGAACGTCAGGCCGCTCGGCCCATCCGGGCTGGAGAATCGCCGGTCACCGTGAAAAATGGCGAGCGGCAATTCATCTGAGCGGGGGTGGGGGGGGGGGGGCGGCA